>NC_072405.2:24942500-25567500 GCF_028858775.2 Pan troglodytes
GTATCAGGATGATGCTGGCCTCAAAAAACGAGTTAAGGAGGAACCTCTCCCTTTCAAATGTTTGGAATAGTTTGTAAAGGAATGGTACCAGCTCCTCTTTGTAATGTCCAGTAGAATTCAGCTGTGAATCCATATGGTTCTGGGCTTTTTTTGGTTGGTAGGCTATTTATTGTTGTTGGTCTATTCAGTCTTCTTCCTGGTTCAGTCCTGGGAGGGTGTATGTGTCTAGGAATTTATCCATTTCTTCTAGATTTTTTAGTTTATTTGCATAGAGGTGTTTATAGTATTCTCTGATGGTAGTTTGTATTTCTGTGTGGTCAGCAGTGATATCCCGTCTGTCATTTTTTTATTGTGTCTATTTGATTCTTCTCTTTTCTTCTTATTTCTTGTCTTCTGCTAGATTTTGGATTGGTTTGCTCCTGCGTCTCTAGCTCTTTTCATTGTGACATTAGGGTGTCAATTTGAGATCTTTCTAGCTTTCTGATGTGGGCGTTTAGTGCTATAAATTTCCCTCTTAATACTGCTTTAGCTGCATTCCAGAGATTCTGGTACATTGTCTCTTTGTTCTCACTGGTTTCAAAGAACTTCTTGATTTCTGCCTTAATTTCATTATTTACCCAGGAGTCATTCAGGAGCAGGTTGTTCAATTTTCATGTAGTTGTGTGGTTTTGAGTGAGTTTCTTGATCTTGAGTTCTAATTTGATTGCACTGTGGTCTGAGAGACTGCTTGTTAAGATTTCATTTCTTTTGCATTTGCTGAGGAGTGTTTTACTCCCAACTATGTGGTTGATTTTAGAATAAGCACCACGCAGAACCGAGAAGAATGTATATTCTGTTGTTTGGAGGTAGAGAGTTCTATAGATATCTATTAGGTCCACTTGCTCCAGAGCTAAGTTCAAATCTTAAATATCCTTGTTAATTTTCTATCTAATTTTGATCTGTCTAATATTGACAGTGGGGTGTTAAAGTCTCACACTATTATTGTGGGGGAGTCTAAGTCTCTTTGTAGGTTTCTAATAACTTGTTTTATGAATCTAGGTGCTCCTGTTTGGATGCATATATATTTAGGATAGTTAGCTCTTCTTGTTGAATTGATCCCATTACCATTATGTAATCCCTTCTTTGTCTTGTTTGATCTTTGTTGGTTTAAAGTCTGTATTGCCAGAGACTAAGATTGCAAACCTTGCTTTTTTCTGCTTTCCATTTGCTTGATAAATTTTCCTCCCTCTCTTTATCTTGAGCCTATGTGTATCTTTGCACATGAGATGAGTCTCTTCAATACAGCACCTTTCTGTTTGTTCGTTTTCCTTCTAACAGACAGGACCCTCAGCTGCAGGTCTGTTGGAGTTTGCTAGAGGTCCACTCCAGGCTCTGTTTGCCTGGGTATCAGCAGCGGTGTCTGCAGAACCGTGGATTTTCGTGATCCGTGAATGCTGCTGTCTGATTGTTCCTCTGGAAGTTTTGTCTCAGAGGAGTACCCGGCCGTGTGAGGTGTCAGTCTGCCCCTACTGGGGGGTGCCTCCCAGTTAGGCTGCTCGGGGGTCAGGGGTCAGGGACCCACTTGAGGAGGCAGTCTGCCCGTTCTCAGATCTCCAGCTGCATGCTGGGAGAACCACTGCTCTCCTCAAAGCTGTCAGACAGGGACATTTAAGTCTGTAGAGGTTACTGCTGTCTTTTTGTTTGTCTGTGCCCTGCCCCCAGAGGTGGAGCCTACAGAGGCAGGCAGGCTTCCTTGAGCTGTGGTGGGCTCCACCCAGTTCAAGCTTCCTGGCTGCTTTGTTTACCTAAGCGAGCCTGTGCAATGGCGGGCACCCCTCCCCCAGCCTCGCTGCCACCTTGCAGTTTGATCTCAGACTGCTGCGCTAGCAATCAGTGAGACTCCGTGGACGTAGGACCCTCCGAGCCACGTGCGGGATATAATCTCCTGGTGCGCCGTTTCCTAAGCCCGTCGGAAAAGCGCAGTATTCGGGTGAGAGTGGCCTGATTTTCCAGGTGCCGTCTGTCACTCCTTTCCCTGACCAGGAAAGGGAACTCCCTGACCCCTTGTGCTTCCCGAGTGAGGCAATGCCTCGCCCTGCTTCTGCCGGCGCATGGTGCACTGCACCCACTGTCCTGCGCCCACTGTCTGGCACTCCCTAGTGAGTGAACCCGGTACCTCAGATGGAAATGCAGAAATCACCCGTCTTCTGCGTTGCTCACGCTGGGAGCTGTAGACCGGAGCTGTTCCTATTCGGCCATCTTGGCTCCTCCTGGTTCTTTACTCTTTATCCAATTTGCCAGTCTGTGTCTTTTAATTGGGGCATTTACCCCAGCAATGTAAAGTGTTGAATAAATATTTTTGTTTGTATGTAGTCTTCAAAAATATGTATGGTTGTTTTGTGGACACGTAAGTCATACCCGTATGAAGATATAGAACATTTCTATCACCCTAGAAAGTTAAATCATGCCCATATCACATCAATCCCACCCCCGCCCCCAAATCAACTACTGTTCTGCTTTCCATTATTTGCCTGTTGTAGAACTTTATAGAATCAAATCATGCATTATATATTTTTTTGCTTCTTGTTTCTTCCAGTCAGCATAATACCTGTGATATTCCTCTGTGTTGTGTTTGTATTAGTAGTTCCTCCTTTTAATCTGTGAATTCTATTCCACTTTAAGATTGCATTTTACTTTATCATCATTTCTATTTTATCCAGTTTGCATATTCCTTTGCTTGCTGATGCACCTGAGCTGTTTCCAGGTTTTGAATATGATGAACACATCTACCATGTAAATTGTTACACAAGGCTTTTTGCATCAACGTGATTTCATTTCTTTTAGATAAGTACCTAGAAGTGGGAATTCCTGGGTCATAGGGTAGGTGTATATTCAGTGTTATAAACAATCACAAAACCTTTAGGTTTTGTGATATTTTGTGCCTCTAATAAGAAAGGATGAGAATTACCCTTCCTCCACATTTTTCCCAACACACGGCATTATCACTCCTTTTAATTTTAGATATTTAAATAAGTGTGAAATGGTATCTCATTGTTTCAATTTAACTTCAGAACCTATGAAAAGTTTTACATTAAGTTTTAATGTAGGTGTCTGCTAATTCTAACAACTATACAAATTCTGAGTCAATTGATTAGTCTCCTTATATTGGTCTTGTTTTCTGGTTTCATTTTTCATGCCTAGTCATCACTGAATGGATACAAGACATCATGAATTTTACCTTGATAGTTACTGGATTTCAAAAATTCTTATAAGTATTCTTGAGGGTTTTTTCTGAAATTCATTTTAAATTACTGAGAAACTGTCTGATACTCTTGGGTGTTGCTTTTATGATTTTTAGTGGGTCTGGAGTGGTGCTCAGTGTACGGTTAATTATTACTCACTACTGACACAAGATACTCTGCATAGACTACCCAATGCCCTATGAATTATGAGCTATTAGGTCTAACTGTTGTGAATAGGCATTATTCCCACCCCTGTGTGAGTACCGGGCACCGACCCTTTTAGTTGTTTCAGAATTTTTTTTTTTTTTTTTGACCAGGCTGGGGCTCTTTTCTCTAATGTATGCACTGATAATATTCAGATGAATCCTTGAAGTTACTCTCCACAGATATTTGGGGTTCTTTCTGTGGGCAACTCCCTTTTTTGCTAGAGTTTGGACTTTTTCTTAGTGACCAGAGAATAGCAATGAACTGAAACAAAAACCATAACCCCCAAGTCTACCTATCCATGATCTGTAGTTCTCTTCCTTTTTTTATTGCTATTTCTTCCCCAATGACTCTTACACTGTTTGTAGGCCTAGACGTTTTGTTTGTGCATTTTTTTGTCTTTTGCTATTTTAATCCCAGGTTATGAGAGCCAGCTGGGTGTGGTGACTCACACCTATAATCCCAGCCCTTTGGAAGGCTAAGACGAGGAGATTGCCTGAGACCAGCAGTTTGAGAACGGCCTGGGCAATATAGAGAGACCCGGTTTCTACAAAAATAAAAAGTAATAATTAGTGGGTATGGTGGCATGCATCTGTAGTCCCAGCTACTTCAGAGGCTAAGGTAGGAGGATCACTTAAGCCCAGGAGTTTGAGGCTACAGTGAGCTATGATTTTGCCACTTAACTTCAACCTAGGCTACAAGGTAAGACCTATCTCTAAAAAAAGAGAGCTTGGCACCTTCCTCTCTCTCACTTTGGGACACTTACAAGGGTGAATATAAGGAAAGGGAGGTGTTAACAATTACTAATTCATCGTCATGTCATAAATCAAAAGTCTGGCAAGCTGGTTTTAACGGCAAAAATACATTCACACCTACTAGTCTACATTATCATTGGATAAAATCCTTATCGCTCATAAACACTAATCAACCCCAGCTACATATGTGAAATATAGCTTTGATCCTAATTCTTTTTCATTTTTTTTCTAATTTTCTGCTTAACAGAAGTTCAATAACTAAAGATGCCTCTATTTCTAAACAAAATATTCATTATAGTCTAAGATATGTTCAGACTTTTGAGAATTCTGACTGCCATATTGAGAGAAAATGTCCTTTTAATGTGCTATTAGAAAAGTTTATTTTCTACAATATACACTAAATAAAAGTATAAGGAATTTATATTTTATAGATATGATGAAGTATTATTTTCCTTACCTTAAAGCCATCTCTTAATTGTAGGATTATTTCAAATTAGAACATCTATTTAATGGCAGAAAACAGTCTTAAAACTTGGGATTTTGAAAATACTTCTCCAAATCTCTATTTCAAACTCCTATGAAAAGTTGTTTTATGTATCTTCCAAAGTATATTTGTTTTATGTTTTCTAAGAAGAAAGTATGATATATTTTAAAGTTTTCATAACCACCTAGATTTATTTAGTAACTTTTCTCTAAGAAATTAAAGTAGGCTTACTCTTGTAGATTTAACTCAAAAAAAAGTTCTAATAAATAGATGCAATGAGATATATTCTATTTTATTTTTATTTTATATATTATTTAGAGTTTTGAATTTTCATCCAGCAACATTCTGCCTGGCTGCCTCTTTGACTGTAAATCAGATCCCCTCAGACAGAGCATTGCTCCAATGAGGCCTTGAGAGTGCTCATAGGTACATTACTTACTGAATTGCACTCCAGCGTCCTGACAGAACAAAGCACTGGCAAGTGTAACATAAATTTCCACAAAGAAATAACTTCAGCAATAAACTCTATTTAGGGATAAGAAAGAAGAGAATAACAGGGCAAACTACATAAACGTCATCACAACACAGCACATTAGATGACATTTTTACAGCAACATATAAAAATTACCTTGTAGAATCTTGATAGGAACTTACAGCCAAACTTTCTTACAGGAACATAAAGCCTTCTTGATATCATGAAAATCTGTTGCAGTTCTTCTCAGGAAAGTGGCTTTTCAGGAACATTGTAATTCTGTTTTAATATGGATGTCAATGCTTTCAATTAATATTCACTATACCGAATAAGCAGGTCTAAACAATGTAATGAAATTAATTAATAGGTGATGAATTAAACCATTGATTAAACTTATTTGAAGAACAATTTTACTAAGTACATATAACGTTCTGACTTACATGATTGAACATATAGATTTAATAGGATAAAAATAAAATGCAATTTACTATCTCTACGTATGAAAAATAAATATATAACACAAATTTTGTTAGCTGAAACAAAGAAAAAATAATTCTTTTATAAAATAATCCTCCTGAATGAGAAACATATATACATAAACTGGGAAAAATTAAATATATATGAATACATCATTAAGCTGTAGAGACAGTGAAGAAACCACAGAGGGCTAAAATAACATGTAAACAGAAGCTGAGAAGCAAATGAAGTGTGTGAAATTCAGCTTTTATTCTGAAAACTTCTGCCAAATTTTGGGAGACTAAAGTTTCCCGTTCCCCAGGGAAACTTTATGCCAGGGAAACCCAGTTAAAGGAGTACCCCTACACTTTTGTGAGCTTTAGCTCCTGGAGCTAAACCAGGTTTTGACAGTGAAAGAGGAGAAGAGAAATGAAAAAGAAAGAAGAGAATTTAAAAATTCCTTCATGCTCCTTGCAAGGGGAAGAAAAAAGTAATCATTTTGAAATTTACCAAAGTATTCTGCTATTGATAAGGCCTGCCCCTAGAAAAAACTGCTTTCCCAGAGCCTAGACTACTGTTTTGTTTGGGGGCCTAACTAAACTGGGGGAAAGGGAATACCCAACTCTAGCCTTCTCTAGTTTTCCACACAGAAGAAGAAAAATACCCAACTCCAGTCCAATCTAGCTATTCTGTCCCACCTGGGGCCAGGGATGGGGGGAATCCATGGGAGAAGTGAGAAGCACATGTGAGGTTAACAGTCCAGAGGCATAAGCTCATTAAAACACTGAGACCTAATCAGGCAACTGTAGGACACTTTCCCTCCTCTCACACCTTATCACCTCATTCCTAAAGGCCTATTTATCCTGTTACCCAATACATCATGTCCAGCTATCAGGAAAAAATTACAAGGCAGACTAAAAGTCGCAAATATCGTTTGAAGAGCTAGAACAAGCATAAGAACCAAACTCATATGGCAGAGATGATGGAACTATCAGATGAGAAATTTCAAACAACTATGATTATTATGCTAAGGGCTGTATTGGATAAAGGAGATAACACATCATAACAGATGAACAATGTCAGCAGAAGTTCTAAGAAAGAATAAAAAAGAAATGCTAGAGATCAAAAACACACTAATAGAAACGAAGAATGCCTTTGATAGGATTACTATTAGACTGAACACAGCTGAGGAAAGAATTTCGGAACTTGAGAATACTCAACGAAAATTTCAAACACTAAAGAGCAAAGAGAAAAAAGGCTGAAAAAAGAACCCAAACAGTATTTAAGAACTGTGGAAGAACTACAAAAAGTGTAACATATGCAAACTAAGATGAAAGAGAAGAAAGCGAGGGAGAGAAAAGAAGAAATACTGGAAGCAATAATGGATGAAAATTCCCCCCAAATTAAAGTCAGACACCAAAGCACAGATGCAAGAAGCTCAGAGAACACCAAACAGGATAAATGGAAAAATAAAAAAACCCTAGCCATATTATACTTAAACTCAGAATATCAAAGACAAAAGACCTTGAAAGAAACCAGAGAAAACAAAACACCTTATTAAATAGGAGCAAAAATAAGAATCATATCCAATTACTTCTCAGAAACCATGCAAGCAAAAAGAGAATAAAGTAAAATATTTAATGTGTTAAGAGAAAAAAAATCCCAGCAACCTAGAATTCTTTGTCCTAAGAAATTACCCTTCAAAAGTGAAAGAGAAATAAACACTTCTTCAGACAACAAAATTTGAGGAAATTTGTAACCAATTTATTTGTATACATAAAATAAATGACAGCAATAATAAAATAATGAGGGTTATTTTATTACTATAAAGTACTCACAGTACTAAAGCAGCATTAAAGAGTGGATTTTAATGAATTGTAAATCTATATTGCTAACTCTAGGGCAACCACTTAAAAATAGGAAAAAAAATATAACTGTTATGCTAAGAAAGGAGATAAAATGGTATTAAATAAAATGCTCAATTAAAAGCATAAACGGAAGAAAAAGTAGAATTCAAAACTATGAATAAAGGACAAGGGTAACAAATAGAAAACACTAGCGAATACAGTAGATGTTATTCCAACTATGTCAATAATCACTTTAAACATCAGCGGTCTAAATATACCAATTAAAAGACAGAGATTGTCTGAGTGAATAAAAAAACAAGATCTAACCATATGCTGTTTACAAGAAGCACACTTTAAATATAAAGACACATGTATATTAAAAGTAACGGATTGAGAAAGATATATCATGCTAACATATCAAAAGAAATGAGGATCCAGACAATGGAATCTTATTCGGCACTAAAAATTGAGTAAGGTATTGAGCGATGAAAAGACTGCTTAGGGAGGAACCATAATGCACATTACAAAGGGAAAGAAGCCAATCTGAAAAACTGCATACTGTATGATTCCAACTAAACGACAGTCTGGAAAAGTTAAAACTTACAGAGACAGTGAAATGATCAGTGTTTGCCAGTGGTTGGGGAAGGAAGAAGAATAGGTGGAGCACAGAGGATTTTCAGGATGGTGAAACTACTCTCTTTAGTACTAATGCTATATATATGTCATTATCAACTTATCAACTTATCAAAACCCATAGAATGTTTAACACCAAGAGTCATATAAACCATGGACTTTGATAATGATGTCAATATAGATTCACTGACTGTAACAAATGTACCACTCTGGGGCAGGATTTTCATGATAGGGGAGGTTGTGTACAAGTGGGTGCAGGGGATATACAGGAAATTCATGTATCTTCCACTCAGTTTTGCTGGAACCTCAAACTGATGTAAAAAATAAAGTCTATTCAAAAAGTTAAAGGAAAAAGTTTTACTTCCAGACACAATGGTGTAACTGAATCAGACCAGCTATTCCCCCATAGTCAAAATAACTGGTTCTCACGTTCTCCCTCCCTCTCTGTCCTTCTATATTACTTTCTGCACAGGGATAGTGTTAGTGCCTTCTGGGATGGGAGAAAGGTCCTTCTGAAAGCTCAGAAGATTCAAAGAAGTCTGAGGAATCAAACTGGAGGAGGGATAAATTCACCCAGATAACACTACCCTTGGGGTATGGTGCCAGGTTCTCCAGCTAGGGCCCTGACTTTGACATCTCACAACTACATCTGTGCATTGAACAGTGTTGAAAGTTCACCTGCTCTGACTCTTAGACAAGGGTTTGGTCTTCAGCTTTTTCTGCTAATCTACTGCACGAGGTAAGGGCTTCTTTGTAAGCTGCCAAAGCACTCTGGCTCTCATGCTTAGTTTTCAATGACTTGCTAATTGAGCATGGCTTGCATTATCAAACCACTCCTCATGCCAACTATGCTAGTCAGGTTCTCCAGCAATGAGACATTGAGATAACATCAGATTTACAGAAGTTGCATTGACAAGTAACGTCTTAGAAAAAAACCAAACACCACATGTTGTCACTCACAGATGGAAACTGAACAATGAGAACACAGGGACACAGGAAGGGGAACATCACACACCGGGGCCTGTTGTGGGGTGGAGGGAGGGGGGAGGGATAGCATTAGGAGATATACCTAATGTTAAATGATGAGTTACTTGGTGCAGCGCACCAGCATGGCACATGAATACATATGTAACAAACCTGCACGTTGTGCACATGTACCCTAAAACTTAAAGTATAATAAAAAAAAAATAGATAAAGGAAAGGAGAAAGGCTTACGGAGAAGAACTCATCAGACGGTGATATAAGATCTCGCAAAGTATTGGCCAACACCACGGGAAGCTCTGGAACAAAGATTTGCTTTTAGAAGAGCCTCATATTGGGTTAAGGCATTGGCAAGAAGAAAGTAACCTCAACTCAAAACCTGAGGTAGACCCTAATGGAGCTAGCAGCTAGAGGCTGACAGCTAACCACACTCCTTGCTATGGGTAGAACCATTTCTTTACAAAGGATCTAAGATATTCTTTTCCATCTGACACAAACACTATCAAATAAGTAGACATAATGGACATTTGGACATAATGGACATATGGACATCTACAAATGGAATGAATATCTACAGATGGAATTCCATGTATTCTAAAGATACATGGAATATTTACTAAGATAGTCCACCTGCTGAGGCATAAAAGATGTCAAATTCAGAAGGACTGAAATCATATAGAATAATATTCCTGAACAAAAATGGAGTTAAACTGTGAAGTAACAGTAAAAAAAATCTTAAACTTGTAAAACTCAGATTATGGTAATTAGCATATCCATCATCTAAAATATTTATTATTTCTTTGGGAACAAATTTAAGGCATGGAGGCATTATCCTAAGTAAATTAAGACAGAAACAGAAAACCAAATATCGCATGTTCTCACTTATTGTAAGTAGAAGCTAAAAATTGGGTACTCGTGGGCATAAAGATGGCAATGATAAATACTGGGAACTACTAGAGGGAGACAAAGTGCGGGGACAAAGGTTAAAAAAATAATTCTTGGCCGGGTAGAGTGGCTCATGCCTGTAATCCCAGCACTTTAGGAGGCTGAAGCGGGCGGATCACCTGAGGTCAGGAATTCGAGACCAGCCTGGCCAACATGGTGAAACCCCGTCTCTTCTAAAATTACAAAAATTTGCTGGGCATGGTAGCAAGCACCTGTAATCCCAGCTACTCGGGAGGCTGAGGCGGGATAGGATAATTGCTTGACCCCAGGAGGGGGAGATTGCAGTGAGCCGAGATCACACCACTGCACTCCAGCCTGTGCGACAGAGCGTGCCTCTGTCTCAAAAAAGAAAACAAAAACAAACAAACAAACAAAAACGCCACCTAATTCTTGGGTACTATGCTCAGCACCTGGATGACGCAATCAACTGTGCTCCAAACCTCAGCATCACACCATATGCTTACATAATAAATACTTCCAAGCAACCGCTGATTCTAAAATAAAACTTAAAATTTATTTTTAACAATAATATGATAAAAATAAAATAAAACATGAATGTAAAAAGGGAGTTTATCATTTAAGAGGTAATCTAGCTTAATTTTTTATGAAAGTGTCTCTCTAGCCTATTATTAAGCACATACAGGATTGAGGAATTTATTCTCTAAAGTAGCCTGATTCATTTTGAGATGTTCTTTAATGGTTGGAAATTATTTTATGTTAAGTTAAATTTTCCCTCCCATTATTTCCACTTTTTATCCTAGTTCTCTCCTCCAGAACCTCTCAAAATCAATCCAAACCTTACTACACATGAGTCCTTAAAAATAATCAAAAAGAGTTATCAAATTCCTGATCCTTTCCTTCTGCAGATGAAACATTCTCAGCTCCTTCAGGTACCTTCTCATGTGATTTACAATGACCCAGAAATATTCTCATTCCTTGCCCTTCAACATTCTTCAATTTGATTAAAAGACCTCCAAAGGTGAGCTTTCCAGAAGAGAACACAATATCTTAGGTGAGGTCTTCCCAGTGTGGAATACAGAAGCCACATCCCACTCTCACAAAAATAAAATAAAATAAATTTAAAAGGCATGAAGGGCAGTCAGGAGTTAGCTTGGATAATTTCTTTGGTAGACATATGATTGATTACTTCTAATTATAACCTCCTTCTTGGGACTCATCAGGCCCTAAAACTGGCTAAATAGTTTTATGCCTTATGGCCTTTGCACAAGCTGTCCTGGTGAAACTAATATTTGTACTAAAAATACAAAAATTAGCCAGACGTGGTGGCGGGCACCAGTAATCCTAGCTACTTGGGAGGCTGAGGCAGGAGAATTGCTTGAACCCGGGAGGCGGAGGTTGCAGTGAGCCGAGATTGCGCCACTGCACTCCAGCCTGGGTGACAGAGGAAGACTGTCTCAGAAAAAAAAAAAAAAAAGAAAGAAAGAAGGATCTTACCGTACTCTTCATATTCACCATCCCAAAAAGGCTGTTACCTATCACTTTTTCCAGGGCAACCTTTTCACCATTATTCTCTGACCGAGTCTGATGTTTATTTTCTTCAGAAAAGTTACCAAAGATGCAATTATTAATTTGCTTGTTATCCTGTCTTTGTCTCTCCCACTAGAATATAAAGTAAAAGTTTGGTAAACAAACAAACAAAAAATTAAAAACTGCATCTGTTCAATTCGTTAATATCCTGCCAGCCTTTCGCACAGTGCATGCATAGTGTACAATTAACACCCAAAAATACTCGGTGAGTTAATAAATTAAAAAATGAAATGGTTACCAACAAGCTTTTGGTTTTGCGACTGGATACATAAGCCAAGACTAACATTACAAAAGGACAAGTATGTTGTGGGGGGAAAAAGAGAATCATGAAGGAGTCTAAGTTTTTTGGGGTCTGTCTAATGTCTAGATTAGAAATAAGGATCTGGATCTAGAAGCCACACCTAAAAAATAAATTTATATAGCAGGGTCACCAATCTATTTGACATAGTTAAAGTTGTAGGATTGATGAGGAAATAATCAGATGTTATAATAAAGAAATAAGAAACTAAGGGACACAGAATGAGAAATTAATGTCTAAGGAAATTAAAAGCAATCCGAGAGGTAGAAGTGGAACTACAGCCCAATAATTCCATTGTTTCAAGAAGACAGAAGTGACAGATACCGTCAGATGGCAATAGAAGAGACCTGAAAAATGTCTATGGGTTTTGAAATTTAGCAGTTATTAGTAACTTTTGAGAGAGAGTAGTTCAATGGTATTTTAGGAGCAGAAGCCCGAGAGTCATGCAGTAAACAGGTCAGAAAATAAAAGGGTAAATAAGAGCACTCTGTCAAGATGATTGATTGAATTGCATATAAGAAAATCAAGGTAGCAAGCAGAGAAGTACCCAAGGACAAAGAAGGTGTTTTTTTTTTTTTTAGTTTGTTTTTAGATGCAATAGATTTGTACATATTTATCACCTAAGGGAAAGAGCCACTGGAAAGGAAAGCATTAAAAATATAAAGAAAATGGGGACATTTGAAGAATGACTTATGTGTGATCACAGGAAGACAGCGGAATGAGTATTCATGAGTATAGGCATTAGGTATTAGGTAGGAGGCACCTGTACCTCCTGCTTGTGGGGAACTCTCATTGGTGCACAGAAGTTAAAAGAATGATAAATGTTTAAAGGCATTTATATCACAAAGATACAAAGACAGAGTAGACAAGTAAACTTATTCCTCAAAAGCACGGAGGCCCCCTTGGAGTTGGAGATCATTTACTTGTAGTGGCACAAAGTGGCACCAAAAAAATGCATGCCTATGTTATGTTCTCCATCACTGTTCCACTCACTTGGTAAAAGATAGTACAAAAAGATAAAAGGATTGACCTTGGGCTGGAAGTCTGTAAGGCAGATGGAGAAGAATAATTTGAGGCAGGAGGATTAAAGGATACTGCCTTTATAAAGATGGAAAGAGGCCTAGCAGTGTAATTTGACAGGATATGTGAAAAATAACAAATTAAAGGAGAGACCACAAAGCAAGTGGATTGCAGAGAGGGATAAAGGTCCATCTGAGATTTTTGAATATGGAGATGTCTAAACTATGTCCAAATCAAATACATAGTTGGATACTTGAGTCTGATATAAAGGAAGAAATACGGACTGGGGTTATAAGTTTGGCATTCATCAGCATTAAATAGTACTTAAATAGGTGAGAATGATATGATCACCTAGGGAGTAAACAAAGATAGCGGAGAAAGGAGAACCAAAGACTGAGCCCTGTGGCCCTGAAGCACCAAGACGTTGTAGAGATGAGAGAAGAAGGTTTAGAAGGAGTACAGCAGACAGAATTCTTAAATTCCTGTCTCCTGGTGTACAAACCCCAAATAATCCCCTCCCCTTGACTGTAGGTGGGACTTAATAACATAATTAGATCTTACTCCCATGATTAGGTTATATCTTATGGGAAAGATGTAATTAAGGTCCCTAATCAGTAGATTTAAATTACTAAAAAAGGAACTTATTCTGTATGGGCATGACCTAATCCAGCAAGGTATTTTATTATTTTACTTTGTTTTATTTTACTGAGAAAGGGTCTTGCTCTATCACTCAGGCTGGAGTACAGTAGCATGTTCACTGCTCACTGCAGCCTTGACCTCCCGGGCTCAGGTGATTCTCCCACCTCAGCCCCCTGAGGAGCTGGGACTATGGATGCATGTCAACATGCCTGCTTAATTTTTTATAATTTTTTCACAGAGACAAGAGTTTCACCATGTTACCTAGGCTGCTTTCAAACTCCTGGACTCAAGTGATCCACCTGCCTCAGCTTCCCAAAGTGCTGGGATTACAGGTGAGCCACTGTACCCCACTAAAATGTAAAATATTCTCTTCCTGGGCTTGAAGAATCCAACAGCCATGTTTTGAGAGGTTTTTGAGAGGGCCATGTAGCAAGGACCTGAAAACAGCCTTAGGAGTGGGAGTGACCCCGATCTAATAGCCAGCAAAACAACAGAGGCCTCAGTCTTAAAGCTGCAAGAAATGAGTTCTGACAATAATATGAATGAACCTCAAAGTGAATTCTTTTCCAGACAAACCTCTAGATGAGAAAATACCCCCGCCAACACTTTGATTTTACCCTTGTGAGACCCTGAGCCAGATTTTTGGTCAGCAGAAACTGTAAGATAACAAATGAGTATTATTTTAAGCCACAAAATTTGTGGCAACTTATGACATAGCAATGGGAAAACAACACTGAGAGTAATCATAGAAAACTACAAGTGCTGTTCTGGAAGCCAAATGATTAAAGAGGGAAGAATAATTGACTGTTGTCAAATGCTACTGACAAATGCAGTACAATGAGACCTGCATAGTAATAGTTGAATTTACTAAAGAGAAAAATTGTGGAATTATAGTGTAATTCAAGAGGAGATTTGCAGAAGTATAGAGGTGAAGCTCAAAGGAGACAAAAAAGTGGAGGGTTACCTAAGTTAGTAAATGAATAAAATTAAAATTTTCCAAGGATGTTCATTCTTCTGGAGTGTGGCATTTCTCACCAAATGTAAATTTAATACTTTGGGTTGCCTTCTTGTCTTCAAAAGAATAACCTCATCTTTCAGCACATCTAAATGATGAATAATTAAAAGGATCCTCTTGCCCTTGCAGCATTTCCAAAACAAGATAAAAATTGAGAGGCATCTGAACAACAAAATTTCCACAAAAATAATGTTTTCAATATAGTTCATACTTTGTGTGTTTTATAAATTCTCCCCAACACACCACACGCATGCATACACACACACACATAACTGTAAATTCTCCTACTTTTACAACTCTAATTATTCTGTACAGACAGCACAGAAAAGCAACTTGAAGATGAAGTGCAGAAAACTATCTTCAGATTAAGGAGTAATGTATTATTTCTATAGGCTATATTCAATTAACAGAACATTTAGCATAAGCAATTTTCAAACACATACACACACACACACGCACACGCACACACACCCCCCAACACAAACATAAGGTAAAATAGATTTATTGCAAAGACGTACAATCAACTACAACAGTGTAGTTAAAGGAATGCATCTTTCTGTAGTTACTAACCCAGCTGAAGCAAATGCATTTTTTCCTAAAGTAAGAATCATTTATTGTTAAATAACTATTGTTTATGTTTATCGAAAAACAATGCAGTGTAAAGCTAATATCTCTGTTCCTATTTCTTAGTTTATTTCTTTTGAAGATTGGTAAGGTGTAGAGATATTGATTTTACTCTCTAATAATCATTCCTTAAACTGTATTTCTGAATGCCATTACAACCCCAGGAAAAGAGAGCAAGAACAAGTTTAGTGCTCTGTTTGCCCATTTGTGTAGCACTAGTGGTACCAATTTCTGATAATGTGCCTACATTTATGGAGCAGCCGTTTGAGTTTTCAGCCTTGCTGGAATCATGTTTTAGTTATAAAAAGGCCATACCGATGAGTTTTACAGTGGGTATGCGTTCATGTGAATCTACCCTAGAAGAGCAAGCACTGTGTATCCACAGGAGTCTGGTGTTGAATCTAAAAAGAGAAGCAAATGGTATCTCAATTCTGAGAACTGTTTCTCACATCAAATTGCATTCACTTGAAAATAGTGAAAGTCGTTTTGGTGCATCTATTCCCGTGATTCAGTAAGGCACATGCTTTATCTTTTCATCATAAAAGGTGTAAACACTCTTATATGAGTTTCCTGGTTACTGAAAGAAGACACCAGTGAAGAGGTATTTATGCTAAAGTGAATATCCTCATTAACTTAGTCACTGATCTACTATTGTAAGAGGAAGTCTATGCTAGTTGCACAATAAATACATTATGATGGAACTTATATAAAATAAACTCTTGCCTTTTATTCATTTTTTGAATGACTGTTACCTCACCTTGGGAGAACAAAATACACTCTTTGTGTTGCTGTTGGCTGGTACAGAAAGTATTGGCATGAGTTAATCTACCATTGTTGTGGGTAGAAAAAAATACTCTTTTTCTCTGCTTGAATCCTAAGACTAGTTACAAGTTTTCACAACAAATAAGATGATATAAGAATAGTACTTGGCTTTTTATACAGTAAATTACACCAGTGACACGTAAAAGGTGTAGAGAAAAAAATATTCTCTGACACTGAAGAAATATTTATAGATTTATAGGCACTTGTATTAGTCAGAGTTCTACCAGATATAGACAGAGATGAGACAGAGATAGAGATAAAGATAGATAGAGATGATAGAGATAAAGAGAGATAGATGGAAAGAAGGAGGAAGACAGAAAGGGAGAGGGAGGGAGAGAGAAAAAAAGAGAGAGATTTCAAGGAATTGGCCTCCACAACTGTACGGGTGGCAAGTGCTAAATCTTTAGGGCAGGTTGACAAATTGGACAGTCTCCCGCAGGAGGTGACACTGTAATCTACACTCAGACTTTCTTCTTCCTCAAAGAAGCCTTGGTTTTGCTCTTAAGGCCATTCAACTGATTGGATGACGCCAACCCAGATTATCAAGGACAATCTCCTTTACTAAAAGTCAACTGATTACAGATGTTAACCACATTTACAAAACACTTTAGTTAGTGTTTAATTGAAAAACTGGGTACTACAGCTTAGCCATGATGATGAATAAAGCTGACCATCATAACATCCATGACTTAAAAGGCACTGGGCTAGCATAAAGAAGTCTAGATTGAGTAAGCCCTCCTGGGCCTTAGAAGCTGATAGAGAGAATCATGTTTGGAACATGACATAATAAAATTTGTTATAAAAACAGAGAGGAGTCTGAAAATCAGGCTGCATATGTAATACACATTATAAAGATATCATATGCCTAGTACAAAAATAACACAAACAGGGAAAGTTCTGAATGAAACCTACTACATACTAAATTACCATATGATATAAGAAGCATCATCAATCAACCCAAAAATTGTCGATTATTGAAGAAATTGGGCTGGGAAAATTGAGTACTAGGGAAAAAAATTGAGTTTGACACTGCTATCAAAAATTGGTTTGAATAGTTGTGAAAAGTTAAATGTGGAAATTCTGATAAAATGGCAATGTAGGAAAAGCATCTGACACTCATGACCAAACCCCCACTATAACTCCACCTTCCCCCGACCACCACCAATGCTTGGGGAAAACAAGTGAATATAAAAATAAGTAAAACCTTATATCAGCACTGAAAACTAGCAAACTTGTGATGCACTTTTACCAGTTTTGAAGAATTGTTGCTATATAAAGCACATGCGGTATCGAAATAAAAGAAAGAATAAGTTCAAGACAGCTCACTAGTAAATGCTCAGTGCTCAATCCACGATCAGAAAACCTTAACAGAAGATTTCAAGACCTTCTACCTCAGAAAGTTAGGAGCAACATTGAAACAACCATACTGTTATTTAAGGCTTTCACCTTCCCTGGGTGCCTACAGGAAAGCAGTTCAGACAAAATATATCTTATCATGTAAAGTAAGATAAGATAAACGAATAAGAAAACTGATAAATTAGATATAAAGGATATGTTAGAAAGTATAAACAAGTATTTTATAAAACTGTAAGCTAAGTGGCTCACACCTGTAATTCTAGCACTTTGGGAGACAGAGGTGGGAGGATTGCTGGAGTCCAGGAGTTTGAGACCAGCCTGGGCCACACGGTGAGACACCATCTCTACAAAATTAGAAAATTAGCCAGGAGCGGTGGCATGCACATGTATTCCCAGCTGCTCTGGAGGCTGAGGTGGGAGGATCACTTGACCCAAGGAGTTCAGAGTTGCAATGAGCTATGATCTCTTCTCAGGAGACCACCAAGAAACACATGAATTATTGGGGTAAAAGGACTATTTCAGGGAAATTCAGAAAACTAATGAGTTTTGCTTTTTGATTAAATTTGTTTGATGAATGGGCTCTGTGTTCAGAAACAGGAGCTCAGCAGGAGAGGCCATGAAGCAGTGAAGTGCTAGGAATGGGAACATACCTTGCTTGGGAGGCCAAAGGGGCACACACCACATCAGTGAAGATAGGAACAAAATACACCTGGGTCCCCAAAGGGCAAGAGGAACTTTGATGATATATGAGTTCCACACATTTAATATATGATGTGCCCACCCAAATTAAGGAAAAGTAAAGAAATGGATGAATTAATCAAAAATGTTTGCTTGGGATAAGTGGTTAACAAATCAGTTCATAATAATGATAATATTAAAACTGTTAGAACCCGAAACAATATACATAATAACTTCCATAATCATTGAGAATTTTATAAGAAAGCACGAACAACCTAGATGAGAGTACAGGGGAATATTTATGTAACCTTAGCCCTTCATTAAACAAAGGCATATCAGAAATTCTTCACAGATTTGATCAAAAAAATTATTAAAATCATAAGCTCAATCAAAAGGTAACAGGGAAAATTTATGGACTGATTTCTTCTGGCATTATTTTTAATTATTGATATCAAGCAAGATTTGTATAGCAAGAATATTAACTGTTTTCTGTAAAAACTGTAGCAATGAACATAAACAGTTAATTCCCAAGAAAACAGCCATAAAATAAACATAACTTTTGATCCAGTGACTACAGTTTTAATGTAAGAAATGATGAAGGATATAAACAAGGGGGTTGGCTGCAAAGATTTACAGTGCACCACTGTTTTCTCCTCCATTGGATACACTGCCCACTGTTCCCATGATGTAGTCACACTGAAAGCTCAGACTTCACCACTACCCAAAGTATCCCTGTAACCATAAACCACTTGTACCTTGAAAGCTATTGAAATCCAAATAAACTTTTAAAAAACATTGTTTTCAATGGCAAAATGTTATAAACAAATTAAATTATCTACTAAGACAGAAATAAGTGAATTATGGTCATAGAAAACTCAATAATCAAATTCTAGACATCTATTAAATTGAAGTTATTAAAGAATAGTTAATAAAACATTCGTCAAAATATATTAAATGGAAAAAGCATATCATCCTACCCAATCTGAATTTTATGAAAGACATTTCCTAAGTAGGATCCATGAATTTCTATGAAAAATGAGATTTAAGACTTTGTGGGGAGGAGCCAAGATGGCCGAATAGGAACCGCTCCTGTCTACAGCTCCCAGCGCGAGCGACACAGAAGACGGGTGATTTCTGCATTTCCATCTGAGGTACCGGGTTCATCTCACTAGGGAGTGCCAGACAGTGGGCGCAGGTCAGTGGGTGCGCGCACCGTGCGCCAGCCGAAGCAGGGCGAGGCATTGCCTCACTTGGGAAGCGCAAGGGGTCAGGGAGTTCCCTTTCTGAGTCAAAGAAAGGGGTGACGGACACACCTGGAAAATCGGGTCACTCCCACCAGAATACTGCGCTTTTCCGACAGCCTTAAAAAACGGCCCACCGCGAGATTATATCCCGCACCTGGCTCAGAGGGTCCTACGCCCACGGAGTCTCGCTGATTGCTAGCACAGCAGTCTGAGATCAAACTGCAAGGCTGCAGCGAGGCTGGGGGAGGGGCACCCGCCTTGATTAGGTAAACAAAGCAGCCCAGCCGGGAAGCTCAAACTGGGTGGAGCCCACCACAGCTCAAGGAGGCCTGCCTGCCTCTGTAGGCTCCACCTCTGGGGGCAGGGCACAGACAAAGAAAAAGACAGCAGTAACCTCTGCAGACTTAAATGTCCCTGTCTGACAGCTTTGAAGACAGCAGTGGTTCTCCCAGCACGCAGCTGGAGATCTGAGAACAGGCAGACTGCCTCCTCAAGTGGGTCCCTGACCCCCGAGCAGCCTAACTGGGAGGCACCCCCCAGCAGGGGCACACTGACACCTCACATGGCAGGGTACTCCAACAGACCTGCAGCTGAGGGTCCTGTCTGTTAGAAGGAAAACTAACAAACAGAAAGGACATCCACACCAAAAACCCATCTGTACATCACCATCATCAAAGACCAAAAGTAGATAAAACCACAAAGATGGGGAAAAAACAGAACAGAAAAACTGGAAACTCTAAAAAGCAGAGTGCCTCTCCTCCTCCAAAGGAACGCAGCTCCTCACCAGCAACGGAACAAAGCTGGATGGAGAATGACTTTGACGAGGTGAGAGAAGAAGGCTTCAGACGATCAAATTACTCTGAGCTATGGGAGGACATTCAAACCAAAGGCAAAGAAGTTGAAAACTTTGAAAAAAAATTAGAAGAATGTATAACTAGAATAACCAATACAGAGAAGTGCTTAAAGGAGCTGATGGAGCTGAAAACCAAGGCTCAAGAACTACGTGAAGAATGCAGAAGCCTCAGGAGCCGATGCGATCAACTGGAAGAAAGGGTATCAGTGATGGAAGATAAAATGAATGAAATGAAGCGAGAAGGGAAGTTTAGAGAAAAAAGAATAAAAAGAAATGAGCAAAGCCTCCAAGAAATATGGGACTATGTGAAAAGACCAAATCTACGTCTGATTGGTGTACCTGAAAGTGATGGGGAGAATGGAACCAAGTTGGAAAACACTCTGCAGTATATTATCCAGGAGAACTTTCCCAATCTAGCAAGGCAGGCCAACGTTCAGATTCAGGAAATACAGAGAACGCCACAAAGATACTCCTCGAGAAGAGCAACTCCAAGACACATAATTGTCAGATTCACCAAAGTTGAAATGAAGGAAAAAATGTTAAGGGCAGCCAGACAGAAAGGTCGGGTTACCCTCAAAGGGAAGCCCATCAGACTAACAGCGGATCTCTTGGCAGAAACCCTACAAGCCAGAAGAGAGTGGGGGCCAATATTCAACATTCTTAAAGGAAAGAGTTTTCAACCCAGAATTTCATATCCAGCCAAACTAAGCTTCCTAAGTGAAGGAGAAATAAAATACTTTACAGACAAGCAAATGCTGAGAGATTTTGTCACCACCAGGCCTGCCCTAAAAGAGCTCCTGAAGGAAGCACTAAACATGGAAGGGAACAACCAGTACCAGCTGCTGCAAAATCATGCCAAAATGTAAAGACCATCAAGACTAGGAAGAAACTGCATCAACTAACCAGCAAAAGAACCAGCTAACATCATAATGACAGGATCAAATTCACACATAACAGTATTAACTTTAAATGTAAATGGACTAAATGCTCCAATTAAAAGACACAGACTGGCAAGTTGGATAAAGAGTCAAGAAACCTCAGTGTGCTGTATTCAGGAAACCCATCTCACATGCAGAGACACATATAGGCTCAAAATAAAAGGATGGAGGAAGATCTACCAAGCAAATGGAAAACAAAAAAAGGCAGGGGTTGCAATCCTAGTCTCTGATAAAACAGACTTTAAACCAACAAAGATCAAAAGAGACAAAGAAGGCCATTACATAATGGTAAAGGGATCAATTCAACAAGAAGAGCTAACTATCCTAAATATATATGCACCCAATACAGGAGCACCCAGATTCATAAAGCAAGTCCTGAGTGACCTACAAAGAGACTTAGACTCCCACACATTAATAATGGGAGAATTTAACACCCCACTGTCAACATTAGACAGATCAACGAGACAGAAAGTCAACAAGGATACCCAGGAATTGAACTCAGCTCTGCACCAAGCGGACCTAATAGACATCTACAGAACTCTCCACCCCAAATCAACAGAATATACATTTTTTTCAGCACTGCACCACACCTATTCCAAAATTGACCACATACTTGGAAGTAAAGCTCTCCTCAGCAAATGTAAAAGAACAGAGATTATAACAAACTACCTCTCAGACCACAGTGCAATCAAACTAGAACTCAGGATTAAGAATCTCACTCAAAACCGCTCAACTACATGGAAACTGAACAACCTGCTCCTGAATGACTACTGGGTACATAATGGAATGAAGGCAGAAATAAAGATGTTCTTTGAAACCAACGAGAACAAAGACACAATATACCAGAATCTCTGGGACGCATTCAAAGCAGTGTGTAGAGGGAAATTTATAGCACTAAATGCCCACAAGAGAAAGCAGGAAAGATCCAAAATTGACACCCTAACATCACAATTAAAAGAACTAGAAAAGCAAGAGCAAACACATTCAAAAGCTAGCAGAAGGCAAGAAATAACTAAAATCAGAGCAGAACTGAAGGAAATAGAGACATAAAAAACCCTTCAAAAAATGAATGAATCCAGGAGCTGGTTTTTTGAAAGGATCAACAAAATTGATAGACCGCTAGCAAGACTAATAAAGAAAAAAAGAGAGAAGAATCAAATAGACACAATAAAAAATGATAAAGGGGATATCACCACCGATCCCACAGAAATACAAACTACCAGCAGAGAATACTACAAACACCTCTACACAAATAAACTAGAAAATCTAGAAGAAATGGATACATTCCTCGACACATAACACTCTCCCAAGACTAAACCAGGAAGAAGTTAAATCTCTGAATAGACCAATAACAGGATCTGAAATTGTGTCAATAATCAATAGCTTACCAACCAAAAAGAGTCCAGGACCAGATGGATTCACAGCCGAATTCTACCATAGGTATAAGGAGGAACTGGTACCATTCCTTCTGAAACTATTCCAATCAATAGAAAAAGAGGGAATCCTCCCTAACTCATTTTATGAGGCCAGCATCTTTCTGATACCAAAGGCGGGCAGAGACACAACCAAAAAAGAGAATTTTAGACCAATATCCTTGATGAACATTGATGCAAAAATCCTCAATAAAATACTGGCAAAACAAATCCAGCAGCACATCAAAAAGCTTATCCACCATGATCAAGTGGGCTTCATCCCTGGGATGCAAGGCTGGTTCAATATACACAAATCAATAAATGTAATCCAGCATATAAACAGAGCCAAAGACAAAAACCACATGATTATCTCAATAGATGCAGAAAAAGACTTTGACAAAATTCAACAAACCTTCGCGCTAAAAACTCTCAATAAATTAGGTATTGAAGGGACGTATTTCAAAATAATAAGAGCTATCTATGACAAACCCACAGCCAATATCATACTGAATGGGCAAAAACTGGAAGCATTCCCTTTGAAAACTGGCACATGAGAGGGATGCCCTCTCTCACCACTCCTATTCAACATAGTGTTGGAAGTTCTGGCCAGGGCAATTAGGCAGGAGAAGGAAATAAAGGGTATTCAATTAGGAAAAGAGGAAGTCAAATTGTCCCTGTTTGCAGATGACATGATTGTATATCCAGAAAACCCCATTGTCTCAGCCCAAAATCTCCTTAAGCTGATAAGCAACTTCAGCAAAGTCTCAGGATACAAAATCAATGTACAAAAATCACAAGCATTCTTATACACCAACAGCAGACAAACAGAGAGCCAAATCATGAGTGAAATCCCATTCACAATTGCTTCAAAGAGAATAAAATACCTAGGAATCCAACTTACAAGGGATGTGAAGGAACTCTTCAAGGAGAACTACAAACCACTGCTCAAGGAAATAAAAGAGGATACAAACAATGGAAGAACATTCCATGCTCATGGGTAGGAAGAATCAATATCACGAAAATGGCCATACTGCCCAAGGTAATTTACAGATTCAATGCCATCCCCATCAAGCTACCAATGACTTTCTTCACAGAATTGGAAAAAACTACTTTAAAGTTCATATGGAACCAAAAAAGAGCCGGCATCTCCAAGTCAATCCTAAGCCAAAAGAACAAAACTGGAGGCATCACACTACCTGACTTCAAACTATACTACAAGGCTACAGTAACCAAAACAGCATGGTACTGGTACCAAAACAGAGATATAGATCAATGGAACAGAACAGAGCCCTCAGAAATAACGCCACATGTCTACAACTATCTGATCTTTGACAAACCTGAGAAAAACAAGCAATGGGGAAAGGCTTCCCTATTTAATAAATGGTGCTGGGAAAACTGGCTAGCCATATGGAGAAAGCTGAAACTGGATCCCTTCCTTACATCTTATACAAAAATCAATTCAAGATGGATGAAAGACTTACATGTTAGACCTGAAACCATAAAAACCATAGAAGAAAACCTAGGCATTACCATTCAGGACATAGGCATGGGCAAGGATTTCATGTCCAAAACACCAAAAGCAATGGCAACAAAAGACAAAATTGACAAATGGGATCTAATTAAACTAAAGAGCTTCTGCACAGCAAAAGAAACTACCATCAGAGTGAACAGGCAACCTACAAAATGGGAGAAAATTTTCGCAACCTACTCATCTGACAAAGGGCTAATATCCAGAATCTACAATGAACTCAAATTTACAAGAAAAAAACAAACAACCCCATGAAAAAGTGGGTGAAGGACATGAACAGACACTTCTCAAAAGAAGACATTTATGCAGCCAAAAAACACATGAAAAAATGCTCACCATCACTGGCCATCAGAGAAATGCAAATCAAAACCACAATGAGATACCATCTCACACCAGTTAGAATGGCAATCATTAAAAAGTCAGGAAACGACAGGTGCTGGAGAGGATGTGGAGAACTAGGAACACTTTTACACTGTTGGTGGGACTGTGAACTAGTTCAACCATTGTGGAAGTCAGTGTGGCGATTCCTCAGGGATCTAGAACTGGAAACACCATTTGACCCAGCCATCCCATTACTGGGTATATACCCAAAGGCCTATAAATCATGCTGCTATAAAGACACATGCACACGTATGTTTATTGCGGCATTATTCACAATAGCAAAGACTTGTAACCAACCCAAATGTCCAACAATGATAAACTGGATTAAGAAAATGTGGCACATATACACCATGGAATACTATGCAGCCACAAAAAATGATGAGTTCATGTCCTTTGTAGGGACATGGATGAAATTGGAAATCATCATTCTCAGTAAACTATCGCAAGAAGAAAAAACCAAACACCGCATATTCTCACTCATAGGTGGGAATTGAACAATGAGATCACATGGACACAGGAAGGGGAATATCACACTCTGGGGACTGTTGTGGGGTGGGGGGAGGCGGGAGGGATAGCATTGGGAGATATACCTAATGCTAGATGACGAGTTAGTGGGTGCAGCACACCAGCATGGCACATGTATACATATGTAACTAACCTGCACAATGTGCACATGTACCCTAAAACTTAAAGTATAAAAAAAAAAAAAAAATCCAAAAATATAAAAAATAAAAAAAATTTTTTAAAAAGACTTTTTTATCTTTTTGCTTTTCTACGTATTATGTAATGAACATACAGTATGTAAATACACATTATTAATTATCTAATTATCTAATGACAAGAGGAAATAAGCTATTTTTGAAACCACCTTTCCAATTTATAAATTTTTCTTTTAATTGCATGCAATTAATATGTATTAGGTAAAGAGTAAAGAAATGATTAGAAAGTATTTTGCAAAAATGTATAGAGAACATTTGCAGAAAGCTAACAAATTGAGAGTCGTAGCTTCTTCCTAGAAAACTTGCCTTATTGTGTATAGAAGTCTGGACCATAATGAATCATATCCAGACCTCATGGGGAAATTCCATGTGGTTCAAAGAGCTATAATCAAAGAGGTAAGTCATTCACACACACACACACACAGTCTCTCACACACACAGACTCACACACATACACACACATATGCATACATATACACACATGTATACACCCAAAATACAATTATGGAGTAGAAAAGAGAAAACTGTGACAAAGTGTCCTGGCTTGGAGTTGGAATATACTCAGTTCTTGGTTTATTCTATGAAAGGAGCCCCCTTACCTGTTCTTTTTTGTTGTTCTGGACTTTACTATCCATGATAGTCTTCCTTGTCCATTTTCCTCAATGGTCACACATGCAGTAGACTTTCAAGTCACTTCTTGGCAACTGCTTTCTATTAATCTGGTTTTGAAGCTTAGCCATGGCTTCAGAAGTCAAGTAATGACAGGCTACTACAAGCCAGACTTTTCATTTCTTTGGCACCAACCCCTCAGAAGTTTCTGTTCTATTTGCCTCTAGTTGGTTACATATTCACGTTACCACAGCTGAAGTTTTCAAGTGGGATAACTTTTAAACCTGAAAACTCTGATCATTTATTTACTGGCCTCTGTGTTCTTACTACTCTTATCCCTTTCAATTTAGTGGCAGTCATTTTGACATGTCGTTTACAATAAGGAAAAAAGAATATCCCTTAGAAAAGTATTTGTTAGTTTCTGGATGGTGTCTGTGGTCTGTCAAAGAAAAATTCAGGGAAGCTGCTTGTGAGGAGTTTGGGCTTAGAAATCTTGTCTCCAGCGACACTATCTGTTCAGAGCCATCTCATACAAAGGCTTCATTTTGGAATAAAAGCAGTTGGTTTTTTCAACACTGGATTTTAAAACCCAGATGCTCCATTATTAGATTTCATTCTGTTGACAACCTTTTCATCTCAGTGAGCAAAATGATGTATTACAGCCCAAATACATTTCACTAATAGGACTTTACTATAAAAGGTAAAAATAACCAACATACATCAAATTTCTGCATTTTTCTTAACATGTGCTCTGTAGGCATACAAATTGACTTCCAAGGTGTCACAGATAATGGATTTGCCACACATACTGGTATGACATAGCAAGTGTCACCTGCTGGCAAACCTGCAATATCTGCACCCTTGCTATTGCCACCCGACCAATGAGACTATGCATCAAGTTTTAGGTTCTGTTAAGGCATCCCATTTCTAGACACTGTACTAAGGCTAGTGATTGTTCAAATATTGCTTTGGGCTCCTTAGGGAATCCTAAAACAAACAATGTTTACCTTAAACAAAATAGATGTCACAACAAGCCCAAGAAAGTAGGTCAAGTCTCCTCTGCTAAGCCCTCAGGGACACAGACAACTTCTGTCTTGTGTCCCTTTAATCTTCAAGAGAATCTTCTTCCATCTTTTGATTCAAGACAGTGGTTCCAGTTTCTACCCTGGGAATGGAGAACAAGACCGTATCACATGCTGTTAAAGCACAGCCCAAAATGTCATAGCTCATTTTCATTCAGATGTCATTGACCATAGTTTAGCCACATGTCCATACCCAGCTACATAGGAAGCTGGAAAATATAATCCTTAGCTGTGCTGAGTCCAAAAGTCTATGATGTATGAAAAAGGGTGAATGTATTGTGAGGAAAAAACTAGCAGTTTGTATCACTTACATAAGATGCATATTTAAGTAATCAAAATGATGAGTGCCCCAAAGGAAAACTTGGCAGACAGAAGCAAAAAACTCTAAAAAGAAGAAAGGTTATTAAACCATTTAAAAGTAAACCTACCTAGAGATCCAAGAATGCAACTGGAAACAGTGAACATATACATATTTCTATCAAATTTAGAATAGTCTAAAAAATTATAATACCTGTTGTCATCATGATTTCAGTGAGACGTACATCTCCATATTGTTAGAAGTGTGTCAATGCGAACAAACTGCAGGAAACAAATTGGTCATCTGTCTCAAGAGTGTTTACATTATGCAGTCCTTTTGCTTCAGCAATTTCATTTCTAGAAATCCACCTTAAGGTAACAATGATAGATGAGATAAAAGATTTTCATAAAAGAATGCTCACTGACACTGTATTTACAATTGCAAAAATTTAAAAATCTAAATGTCCTATAAAAGAGAATGACAACAATAATCATGATTGAGACACATACTAGAATAGTAATCAGCTGTTAAAAATCATGTTTCAATAGAATATTTGGCAAACTTCTCTAATGCAACACTCGAATAAAAGTAAAACTAGGATATGACATTATTTTATAAAATGGAGTCTAAACTGTGAGTGGGTATTAAATTTTATATCAAAATACCTCAAAATTATAAAGCAAATTGTATTTTTTATGATTTTTTGCATTTCCATGTTATCTACAGTGTATGTGTTTTAATTTAATATATCAGAAAGTCAATGATGTTATATTCAAAGTTATTCAGATGAAGATGACTATGTTCCTCAAAACTCAAAACTAAACCTCAGCAGATCATCAGGAAATCGTCTTCATTTGCTCAGTTCATAACTGACTCTAATAGCTGCTTGTTCATTTATATTTTCTTTACTTCTCTTTCTGCTGAACTTGTTAACTCAATAAATTGATAGATATTTGAAAAATGAGTTTCATATGAAAGAAAATTCCCTTACTCATCCTAATCTTTCTTTGGCTAATGTATTTTGTTATTCATTAGAGTCCTGCCCACATGCGTAGTGGCATAAATGTCTGCTCTTTGAGCTCAGTCAGAAATTAATACTTTTACCTTTATGCTGATTTTTCATAATATATGGAATGAGTTAATGGGCTCAAATTTTATTTTCACCAACTAAAATTATGGAGAAGAAAATTAAAGGCAAAAATATTGTTTAAATTGACTTGAAAAATATATTTTAAGTAATCACAGAATAGCAATGGTTAACCTTCTCTGATTGTGCCAGATACCACACTAACTGCTTAGCAGTTCTTGGCCTATTGTGTCCTCACATCAATTCTCTGAGGCAAGTGCTATGATTAGCTTCATTTTACAGGCGAGGAGTCTGAAGCACAAAGAGTTATATACTTGTCCAGGATTGCTCAGCAGTGAGGGGTGGAGTTGCAACCCAATCCAAGGCAATGTGGCTACAGTGTCTGCACATTTGGCCAGATCACAACACTGTCTCATCATATCAAGAACGATGATAGAATCACCCATAAGTTTTCAACAGCACAGCCTCTGGTAACAAGAGATAGTTATGTCCTCCCTTATTACAGCTAAAGAAAATAAATTGCTTCTATGTTGATACCATCAGAGACAGTTTCTCATTTTTACTTTTAGCAGACCTGCTGTGGTACATTTGATAACTCGGCAGAATCCAATAAAGGGAATGACAGAGGGAATATCAGATTCAGAACAGACATAGCTGGTCAGTGGTGAGAACAATAATAAAACATTTTATCACCTTGAGTAGTAAGCACTACATAACATCAGGATATGCATTCATGAATGTGTGTGTGTGTGTGTGTCATGTCTTGATATGCCATATATCTGTCCTTTGAAGTATCTTCTTCAATTCATCATCCAGATTCAAATTCAGACCTGCAAAAATGCTCTAGGCAAAAGGTGTCCTTTCAACTGATCTGTTTGTTATTGTAATGAGAGCACATTTTATGTGCATAGCCCAATATTTTAGAATTAAGAGCATATACAAAAAATGATACAATATTCAGTGAAGTGTTCATCAAATCCATCCAGCTGCACCAGAGGCAGCTTTTATGATTCTCAAAAGGAAAGTCGGATTCCTTGGAACAATAAAACAACTGCACTTATGTAACTGACATTTGATGAGGTGAGACAAATGTTCCTTCAGATTTCCAGAGCTGGCATATCCAAAGTAGCAGGTCAGTGTAGAGCAGTGTATGCATGTGTGCATGTTGTACATGCACATCAGCTACTGTTTGGTCTAATAATTGGAGCCCAGCTATTGTGCTGGATGATGCTCTGATCTAATTATTGCATTCTGCCATTTCAGGTAACTCTGACAAGCCATCCTGTGCATATGCCTCATGACTTTAATTGCAAGGAGCTGAAAATAAAGCTATTTCTCAAGTTTTTTGTGTCTTCAAGTGCCACAGCATCCAGCTCTCAGAACTCTTTACATTCCCTTTATACTCTATTTAGGGTTTCATTGAAATCTATTATATTTCACATCATACTGAGAGGGGAGCAATCAAGTTGTTTTGAAAGATATCAGCAAATATCTTGGACCAAATCCCAGAGGTAGTTTTAATGCTCCCAGGATCTTTTTAACATTAAACCCTATTGACCTAGGATCTAGCAATCACTCCTTTCACAGTGGCCAAAAAATATACATGTATCTGAGATCTGGGGGAAAAATAATGACTCAAAAATATGAAAAAAATAAAATTTTTAAAAATTATGTAATTTCTGCCAACACAGCACTGTGTCATCCTGTGAGCTACAACTCAATTATTAGTTACATATGCATTTTGTTTCATTTTGATGTTGATATATTTTAAAGAGTGAGAAATAATGTACAATTGTCATCATAAATTTAAAGAACCTAATTGCCTAAGCCCTATTTTAATTAATAGTAGGATTGTCACAATTCTTTACCCTGGTTCTCCAGATGTTCAAATGTATGAGTTAATCATTTAACATAAATGATATATATCATTATGGTCTGTTGAAGGTTGGCTAGTTTGGGTTAAAAATCAGCTTCTAAGTCTGGTCCCTACCACCAGTTACACCAGGGCAATTAGAAATAAGCAGTTATGAAAATTCTGCTACAAAACCAGAAGACTCTTTTGGCATGCTGAACTTTATCTTATATTCATAGCCAAAGGAGAAGCCTCTTTTTCATTAATAATTATCACTTTTGTTATAGCCCTGGTTCATAACCTTGGCTGCACATCAGAATCCCATATAGAGTTTTCAAAATTACATACACCCAGGCCTCACCCAACACCTCTGAATCAGAATCTCAGAGGAAGGCCCAGGAATTTATTTATATTATATATATATTTTTAAAAATTACAGGTGATTTAGATGTACTGCTGCTGTGGGAAGAAATAGCCTAACAAGTTAAAATGGGCAGATTTCACTGATGCCTTATCATCAAAATGAACTTCAGTGCGGCTGACGGTGTCGTTAATGGTGCAATGTGTCAAATTTGGTCATGTTTTCAAGTGCCATTTCTGGTTATGTTGCTGCCTTATTTTAAATGGACTGAGGTTTTTTGTAACTTCAGTTGCAGACAATATTTTCTGAGAGTGCACGAGAAATATCAATTTTCTGCAGAGATTATACCACCCCCTAACAGAGTGGAAAGCCACTATTTTACTTCTTTAATGCTGACAAGGCATCTAAAGGGAGACCATTTATCTTTCCTGATAGTTCAGGAAAGGAAAGACAAATGCACTGTCTCCTTACTGTATTATCAAAACCAAACAAACAAAAACCAAATTAACTCACCAAATTTGTGAAACAATGACACTTGTAATGAGAGCCTTTTGAGATAATAGAATAAAAATATTACCTGTTAAAATGTACACACTACACTTTGAACAGAATGACCGTTTATTCTCTTACATTCTATAACCTTAAGAACGATTTGCTTTCTCTTCATCTTCACTCTGTAAGAATGCTTACCAACAGACAAAAAGAAACTTCCCAAATTCCAACAGCAAAGTAACAACGCATTTGAAGAAAGGGAAAACAGTAACCTGACAACATTCAGTCTTTCCACTGATGACCCGACCCTTTCAAAGTTCGTCCAAAATAACAAGTCAAGAATCACTTGAGGTCAGGAGCTCAAGACCAGCCTGGCCAACATGGTGAAACCCCGTCTCTACTAAAAATACAAAAAATTAGCCGGCGTAGTGGAGCATACCTGTAATCCCAGCTACTTGGGAGGCTGAGGCAGGAGAATCGCTTGAACCGGGGAGGTGGAGGTTGCAGTGAGCCAAGACCGCACCACTGCACTCCAGACTGGGTGAAAAAGTGAGATTCCATCTCAAAAAAAAAATAATAAATAAATTTTAAAAATAAACCTTTTGTGTTAGGGTCCTGGGGCTCCTGAAACAAAGTACCACAAAAAGAATGGCTTAAAACATTAAAAAAAAAAGAAAAAAAAAACAGAAATGTAATCTCTCATTGTTCTGGAGGCCAGAAGTCCAAAATCTAGATGCCCACAAGGTTGGTTCCTTCTGGAGCCTCTGAGGGAGAAAGTTTGTTTCCTCCTGGCTTGTTTGCTGCTGACAAACTTTGGTGTTCCTTGGCCTACAGATGCATAATTTCAAACTCTGCCTCTGTCTTCACATGTGCATCTCTGACTCTTCCAGTTGCCTTCTTATAAGGACACTGGTTGCAGGATTTCAGACCCATCCTGATTCAGTGTGACTGCATATTAACTTGATCATATCTGCCAAAATCGTATTTCCAAATAACGTCACATTCACATAAGGTCCTGAAGGTTAGGACTTCAACGTATATTTTGGGGGAACATAATTCAATCCACAACACATGCTTTCATTAATTACACAGTTTTAAAAAATAACTTGCTAACTTTGAGTTTGAGTAAAATAACATTTCATTTACATCCTGAATTCAGCCCCATTCAAAACAGGCGATCTTGAGTAAGCTACTTAAGCCTGCTCAGCCTCAGTTGACTCATTTGAAGAAGACCAGCTCATAGAACTCTTATGAGGTCTAAATATGACAGTGTATATAATGCACATAATACTACTACTTATTGAGGGCTTATTATCTAATCCAAAAGTATTCTTTAAATGAACAAATTGACACACTAAAGATTTGAATGACTTCCTAATGGCACCAGAGCTAGGAGTGAAACACCTAAATCTAAATCCTAAATCTAGAATACTTTCCTAAATCTAGAATACTTTCCACTACATCATTTTGTGCTTATGAAATTATAAAAATACTGGATCATTTTTCCATTTATTTCTCAATGTTATCTATGTTAGTGAGCCTCAGTCAGAAGAATGACAACTTTAAAATTTGCTTTGCAATACAGGAAGCAAGCAGATATGCTATGTGTGATCTTCTTTCAATAAAGTTGCAAAGAAACACAAACCAAGTATTCACACATACACAGATACGATGCCTCTGAAATGGCACCTAAAAACAACATGTGTGTAGTGTGTGTGTGTGTATGTGTGTGTGTGTGTGCATACTTGGTTTCTGCCTCTTTGCAACTGTATTCTCTTCTACTTATAATGTGGTATCCTCATTTCTTCAGTTTTCTTCAGCTACAAGGAAGCCTGGGGCATCACCAGTCACAAGCTTGGTCAACTTCAATGGAGGCAGCCAGAATCAAAAATTTGACAGGGCTCAGTTAACCAACACTCTTTCACCAAGAAGGCATTTAAATTTGGTAACTGCAAGTATGGCAAGTATAACTCTGCCAGCTTTACTTATGCAGTAAGCTTAGTACCTTCAAATAAAGTGAAATTAACTCCATTACTAGACCAGGCAACTCAACTATTTCAGGTTTCACTAAACTACATTTAACTCTCACAGTGTCAACGTAGCTATAATCAATGTCAGCAGAAAAAATGATTTCGTTATGTTGTTAATATAAGAGCATTTTGAGCTAATCATATTATTTACTAATCAATTCAGCATTTCTTGGCTATTTTTGTCTTTTAATACTTGGTTTTAATCTTTAAAATTGCATTATGATCAATTAAAATAGCCTGATTTAATTTCATCTAGTTTTTTTTGAAAAAACATAATTGTCTTTAAAAGAACTGTTTTATTGTGTAAGTATATTTCTGCATTTCTAGATGTAATGGGAACTATTTACTCTAAAGGAATTAAGAGATTTATTGTCAAGAATTCTGCTGTGTCATAAACTAAAACATAAAATGGAAAATCACTGTGAACTTACTATGAAAAAGTGATAAACTTTGTTGTCTAATGCTATGATTCATAAAGCTTTACTCAAAATCCTCTAGCTCAATTTTAGAAATCTTATAATCAGTTTTTCTGTTTAAACCTATAATCACTTTCATTTTTCATGTCAGCAGTTTGTGACACTCAGAATTCCTTCCCAAGTATTTTAATTTCATCAAAAATATGTAACACAGAGAAGATCCCCTTCTACAGCATACAGGATAAGCTTTCTCAATGTTAGCAGGATTGTCCTGTCTTTTTCAGGTAAATCTTCTCAAAATGTAACTTACCTGATACTTATAAAAGGTATAAGCATTATTATAAAGGTAATAATTTCGATATTTTTGTATAACATGCAATAATCTGACATAGTTATTAGTACCACCAATTATTTTAAAAGATCTATGCATGAGGCAGGTTTTGTAGATAATTCAAAATCATATTCAAAAAGATTAAATGAATTAAGATTTAATTACCCAAATATTCTCAAAATGCCAGGCAGTATGATAGCTAGTATCTATTCCTCAAATCACCCACCTCAGTGATTCTAAAAGAAATAACCCCATAGGGAAATGGCACAAGAAACATCAATTTGATGTTCGAGACTTGGTTGATCTTGCCATTTATGCCCCTATAATTTCTATCTTCTTAAAAGCAAGAAAATTTTGTGCTTCAAACAGCATGAGTTCACTCTTATACAGGGGAGGGTAATTCAATATGTGGTTTTCTTCCAATTCAAAGCAAGGAGAGAGGACAATAAGAGGAACTTTGCAGTAAAGAAACCCAACAGACACTACTTCTGCCAGTTGATCAAGGTCAACATCAACGATCATAAGTCATGTCGATACTATGCATCCTTGATATAAGGAGATGAAAATGATGCTATATCTGTTCTTCTTTCCAATAACTATAGCACCAGTTTTATCATAAGAAAATAATCAGACAAATTCCAATATTGGGCAACCTATAGAACATCTAACCAGGATTCCTCAAAATTGTCAAGGGCATCAAAAACAAGAGTTGCCTAAGAAACTGTGACAGCTAAGACAAGCCTAAAGAGGCACGGCAACAAAACGTAACATGGTATCCTGAATGGGATCCTGGCACAGAAAAAGAATCACTAGGTAAAAAACTAAAGAAATCTGAATAAACTGTGGATGTATATGTTAATAACAATATACAAATACTGGTTCACTAATTGTAACAGATGACCCACACTAATGTAAGATGTTAATAATAGGGGAAAGTGCACATAGACTATATGAGAACCCTCTTTACTGGCTTCTTAATTTTTCTGTAAATCTAGAAATGTTCTAAGAAAGGAAGTCCATTAGAAAAATCCCAAAAGTCCACCCAGAAAAAAAAAAAAAAAAGACAAGTGAAAGCATAAAATGCATTCACATATTTTCAACAAAAAATCTACTGTGAATTAATAAGATCTCCTTAATCATCTGCAAAGAGAATATATTGATATTCTTTATCCATGCAGAGATTTTCTCTTTCTTTTTTTTTTTTTTTTTTTTTGAGACAGTCTTGCTCTATCACCCAGGCTGGAGTGCACTGGCACGATCTCTGCTCACTGCAAGCTCTGCCTCCCGGGTTCACGTCATTCTCCTGCCTCAGCCTCCCAAGTAGCTGGGACTACAGGCACATGCCACCACACCTGGCTAATTTTTTGTATTTTTAGTAGAGACGGGGTTTCACCGTGTTAGCCAGGATGATCTCAAGCTCCTGATCTCGTGATCCACCCACCTTGGCCTCCCAGTGTGCTGGGATTACAGGCATGAGCCACCGCGCCCAGCCTTCCCTTTCTGTCAAACAAACAATGAATACATGTGCAATGATATTCAGAAAGGCAATTTAGTTAGAAGAGGATACAAATCAAGAATTATGCAGAAAATATAGGCCAATGGGGCTAGTATCATTAGTAGTTTTAATTAGTAGTTTCTTGCTATTAACCTAGGTATGTCATCAGATGGGCTCCTTAATGAATTGGTCCTCTTTCTTGCTTTATGCCACTGGGCTCAACTGAATTTCCCTCTTAAAAATTTGCCAAAAACAAAAGCAACTGTCCATCACATGACACGTAAATGGGAGTACATACCTATTTCATTTAAGCAAAGGACACTTGTTAAAACACAACTATTTTTACATGTCAGCGAAGATGGCATTGCGAGTTGGCACACTGCTCTCAGCTTCTCATTACCACCCTTCTTGCTTGCTTGCTTGCTTTCTCTTTCTTCTTTTTAATGTAAAATTCTTTGCTGAAGCATAACAAACAAATGAGAAAGTTCAGCCCAATGGATTTTCAAAGTGAATACATCCACGAGATAAGCACCTAGAAACAGAGCATTACTGAACTCCTGTAGCCCCAGTGTGTCCCCTTCCAGACAGAAGCCTCCAATGGTAACCACTATCTCAAGATCTAAAAGAATTGGTTTGTTTTGCTTGTTTTTTGAAATACATATAAATGGAATCCTATGGTGCATATTTTTTGTGTGTGGGTCCTTTTACCCATTATTATGAATCCTATGGTGCATATTTTTTGTGTGTGGGTCCTTTTACCCATTATTATGTTTGTCAGCTTTATCCATGCCACTGCATTTTTTAAATTTTTCTATGATTGAATTATGCCATTGTATGAATACATAACAACTTACCCATTCTACTGGGTTGGGTTGTTTCCAGTTTAGCACTGTTGCAAGTAGTATTGCTATGACTGCGGCTATAATTGTCAGTTACCCTCTGGTTAACTTTGCTGCACCTTCATGGCCTAGAATCTCCAGGAAGGAAGTCAACTAAATATTTCCTGAAATCACAAGCCCATGTGTTTGTGCAAAATCACTTTTAAATTTCTGCACACCTGTAATGATGCCATTCAAAAAGGGCCAAGGCCACATTTTTCTCAGTCTACCTGGTAAGTGTTGAAACTGTTCCTCTAAGTGTAGGCAAGCAAAGAAGAAGGATGGTGGTATTGAAAACAGAAAGGGCTACACTTCAGGCAGGAGAGAAGCTCAGCATTAGCTGATGTCAATGCAGTGTAACAAGTGGGCATTTAATGTTATGGTATAATACAAGAAACCAACAGAGTCCTGAACAAAAATAAATTCCTGCTCTTGGACACTTTACCCAGCTATTGTCACACAATAACTTTGGACTAATTACTAGACCTGTTCCTTTGGTCTCTGATGACAAAGTTCCCCTTCAAGAGGATTTCCGCTGCTTTCCAGCCACTAAAAACTCTAGGTGGTAAGTGTATATGTGCATGTGTTGAAATCCTCATACTTGAAGTAGATCTTGTTAATTACTACATAATTGAGTTAATCCAATGTCGCAGCAAAATATCCTTCTGAATCCCAAATTGTCTGAGATACAAATATGTCACTGAACATCATCTGAAACTCTCCATGCCAAATTTGTTTACTGTGGCCCAGGCGAGAGTCTGTAAGGAATAATTTAAGCATATACAGACGGTCCCCAACTTAAGACGGTTCAATTTACAATTTTTCAACTTTACGATGGTGCAAAAGCAATATGCGTTCAGTAGAAACCATATTTCAAATACCCATACAACCCTTCTGTTTTTCACTTTCAGTATAATATTTAATAAATTATAGGAGATATTTAACACTTTATGATAAAATAGGCTTCACATTAGATGCTTTTGCCCAATGGTGAGCTAAGGTAAGTGTTCTGAGCATGCTTAAGGTAAGCTAAGCTTAGCTATGATGTCTGCTTAGGTGTATTAAACACATTTTTGACTTAATGATATTTTCAATTTACCATGGATTTACTGGGATATAACCCCATGGTAAGTCAAGGAACATCTATATATTTATTTTCAGCATATATTAATCATAATAGTATTTTAAGAGACATTTTACAAGAGAGATGAATTATAGATTCTGAGGCAATGACATGGCCATTAATAACCTCTGCTGACAAATAAATTCAGAAAACCCTTAGAAAAGAAGAAAGTTATTCTCCATAATTTCCTCTAATGTTGACTAAAGGAAAAGAAAGTAATCAAGGTACCAACTTTTTCTGAGTTGAAGTAAAATTGATCACAAGGTCTTTCATCTGTTTATACCCGAGGCTAAAGATTGCAATCAAGCTAAGAGGTTTCCTTTACAATAACGTGTAAAAAAGATGCTTTTGTAGAGAGAATTTAGTATAGCCTCAGAGTTGCAGATTTTTCTAAACCTCCATAGTAGGAACATCTCTGAGATAGAGACAACATTGGCCAAAATTTTAAGTCCTCAAACCTTTAGCCTACACATTACCTCCCTAAAAGGGGCCAAAGAATAAATGCAGAGGAGGTGAGTGGGCAGAGAGACATTTCTCAACACCAATCATGATTGGGCTCCAAATTCTTGTCTTCTCTCTCACTCTTGAGAGAGGACTGGATCAGATGGGTCAAGAATGCCATTTGCTCCTAGAGCACACATAAGGAAGATGAGACCAAGTTTTTGGATAATTAAATATTTTACCAAATGGGAAAGGCTTAGAAAATTACTAGCTGGTAATGAGCATGCAATAAACATGAGCTTTCATTTGTATCATTCCCTAGGCTCACTACCTGATCCTGACCCTATAGCTCTTAATATTCTGATGGTGATAAGAGGCATAAAAACATAAACCAATAAAAATAGTTTTCTCACTACAGCATTTCATTCTGTCATTTCTTTTGTGTCCTAACCTTAACCATATTTGGCTTCTAAAGTTGCAGAAAACTTCCCCAGGCTCATTTGACCATATCGATGTTACGGAGTTCTGGAGAAAGAATTCAGGGAGAAACGTGATTAAATAAGGGAGTGATCCCTGCAAAAGATGCCTAACAAATATCAAAACTTCCCCAGGATAATAGCCTCAATGTGTATTACGTATTGTGATTAACAGCTCTTAAAGTGGTGCAAGGAAGCAAAACCAAGGGGAAAGAACAAATCCCACCACAATGAAGAGAGGTATTTGGGCCATACAAACTCTTATAAAAGTCTGGTTCTCTACTCGAGAGTCTGAGGCAGAAGGATTGCTTGAGCCTAGGTGTTTGAGGTTACAGTGAGCTATGATCGTGCCACTGCACTCCAACCTGGGCAACAACACAGTGAGACTGTATCTCTAAAAAATTATAATAATAACATTAAAAAAAAAGTTCTATGAGCTGGGTTTAACATGTGCTACTCACAAAGTGCTTTCTGTAGTATAAGGATAAAACTACATCCTTAGACTCTTCAAGACAGAATGCTATTTATTTCCCATTTTCTGTCAACCCCAAGTTGCCCCCACAAAAATGGAGGATCTAAATGTCAGTTTAAAATGGGGCTTACAATGTGTATTCCATTCCTAATCACTTTTGTGAATTTGCTAAATAGTCCAATTAATTGGTTTTCTTCCAGATATTTTCTGGTTCTGCAATTCCATTTTGAATGTTTCTAACATACTTTGATACAAACCAATCAGCAATTAAGCCCATAGACAACAATAAAATAACTCCAGGAAAAAAAATAGGCATGGTTGGTGTTGGATATGAACAACAAACAATATGTGAACATAAGTAAATCATTAGGGAAAATCTTCATTTTCTCTGATATTTTCATTTTGATTTAATAGGCACAGAAAACATATGCTACAATTATGGAAGGTAATACATCAAATGAAAGATACATCACATGACACAATGAGCCTTTGGAGATGTGTGAAATAATAGCACAAGGCCCTGAAAACTTTAAAAATAGAGGCATTCTGAGTCTCTGCAAACCTTTGGAGAATTAAGAGAACCAAGTAAGGCAATTTATTACTTTCTACAGCTTACAATCGTAAGAGATTTAGGGAATGTACATTTATATGCTTCTTGTATAAGGTTGGTTAACACAGGAGATCACGGTATTTTCTTTACATTTCATTTCTGTAGAACTCTTGAAATTACATAGATTTGAATGCCAGAGGGAAAATAGAAGTTTCCATTGCATGTTTGATAAGAAGCATTTCAAGTTAAAGGTCAATGGTCAATGTTCTGATGAGTGGCCTACAAGCCCAAGCTTTTGCAAATAATGGCATGTGCTTTCCTTCTCCAAAAATAATGACAAGCAGATGAGAAGGGACTCCCAGATGGGGAGGCCAATTGAAGGGCAAATGAGCCTGTCCTGCACTTGAAAATCAGAGCATGTGACAGAGAGCAAGTAACACTTTTCAGAGCTCTAGTGGGCTGATTTGCATCCTAATAGCAACTCGAGACAAGCAATCCATTCTTTTAATATATATTATTTGTCTTTTGGGGCATAGGAGGCTATACTAAGAAACCATGAATTTCATTCCTCAAAAAGTTTACCATCAAAGAAAATTATAGGAAATAACAATTACTAGGTACCTAAATAAACAAACAAACAAAAAACAGCAAAAAAAGAGGCTCAAGAAAAATAAATTTGTTGGATCAAAATTTTACATATTAGAAAAATATATATTTGTGCAAATAGTAAACCCAATCTAATGTACAAAAACTTTAAAATATTAAGGACATCCAATTGGTAACACAATATGTTGCTATTAAAAATAATAGAGTACTTCTAGACTAACTATAACTTTGGTACAGGGATCTTACTGTTTCCTTCAAATCCCAATAAAAGTGATGAAAGAAAAATAAAATAGAGGAGTTATTGCAGAACATTGAACACAAAATCAAGGTGACATTCACGTGGCACAATCTTTGAGGTAGTTCCACATAAATTCCTAAAGATCTAGCAAATTCTTTGAAAATCATACATTTCCATAATGAATCCTGGGGGGACAGGAAGAATATGGAACTGAGAGCAAACAGTTCAAAACCTTGTTGACATCTGCTGTACTCAGAGGCACATGCTGTGAGATAGGAGTTCAGCAGACTCCGCAGATAAAACAGGATGCAGTAAAGAAGCTGGCCAAACCTCCCAAAACCAAGACAGCAAAAAAAGCCACCTCTGGTGGTCCTCACTGCTCATTATACCCTAATCATAATGCATTAGCATGCTAAAAGACACTCCCACCAGCACCACGACAGTTTACAAATGCCATGGCAACATCCAGAAGTTACTGTACGTGGTCTGAAAGGAAGAGGAACCCTCAGTTCCAGGAATTCCACACCCCATTCCTGGAAAACTCATGAATAATCCACCCCTTGTCTAGCATGTGACCAAGAAATAATCATAAAAATAGTCAACCAGCCTATGGAGTAGCCACCCTTTCATTCTTTCACGTCTTAATAATTTGCTCTCACCTACCTCTGTCTGCTTACTCTTGAATTCCTTCCTGTGCAAAGCGAAGAACCTATATGACTTCTCAAACTGAACCCCAACTTCGAGGTTCGCCCTGTGACACAACCATGTGAAATAAGAAGCCCAGTGGTGGAGCCTTTCCCTGACATGGTAGGCCGTCCTCCAGGATGATGGTGGACACCATCCTTGTCCGCTCACATTCTGCTGAGAATGAAGGCTCAGTAAAAAATTACATATGAAAGCTGGCCTTTGCCAAAGAAGCATAGCTGTCTACAGAGAACAAACTGTACTAAAATAAAGTCTGTTTATTTCCCCTTATCCCAGGCACTGGATCATAGAACTGATAACGTCACCTTTTATCAACAATTTCTTCTGTAAAACATACTAGAAAAGAATTTTAATAACATCCTTATGGACAGTGAGAGGACACAAACAAAGCTTCTGACTATGTTTCTGATGAATACCAGGCTGCAATGGTGTACCAACAAAATCCAATATCACACTTGGATTTTACTGTGCAAAGTTGAAGAAGCAAAAGAATATTACTTGGTATTGATCTTTCCTAAGAAAACAGAGGTAAATTATGATGTATTAATAAGTTTACAGTAAAATTCTATGAAAGATGAAGTACTTAAAATAGGGAAAAAGAAAAGATGATAAAATAGTAAAACAGAGCTGAATAAGACACAGAAAAAAATGTAAAAAATTAGAAATGCCATGAATAAAAGCAGGCTTACAGAAGCCAAAATACATCGGAAGGTTTCATCTAAGATATGAAATTAACCAATTTACTACAACTACCAGAATGCACTGGAATAAGACAGAGATGAAAACTGCAAGAGAAACTATGATAGGCTATTTGACATCACTGAAAAAGACACTGCAAAAAAATGAAATATATTTTTAAATATATGATATATATATTTTTAATACATCATATTTCATAAATATTATATAACCCCTGAGATGAAGGCTACAATCATCATATCTCAAAAAACTTACAACTTTCCAGAAACAAAATTTAAAAAATAGGGAAAAAAACCTAACATACCCTGGTAAATAAAACTTTAGCATCAAATCCAAAAAAAAGTCATACAAGCAACCATGCAGAAAAACAAAAGAAAAATATAAAAACTCGCCATAGACTCTTCTGCTTTATTATTTGTAAGAACACTATGAAACAAGACTACAGATTTGTGAGAAGCAAAACGTTATAAACAGAAATTCTAGAACAAACAAAAATGAATGTTTCACATATTATACAACAAAGCATTCTCAAATACCCTCATAAAGCAAACATATGTTACTTATCTTTAAAAAACAATTTAGAGACATATTCTAGGTAACCATGAGACAGATTGAAATCAGGAACTCAGGGATAGAGAAATCAAGGTGGAGAAAAGTTACCTGACAGTGACGTCTCATCACCTCCATACACAGCTAAGTCTAAATTGTTGTAAATGCCATTATTTAAAAAGAATGGAAACTGTATAAATAATTATTGAATAGTAAATACATACTACAAAATATTATATAATAAACTGGGAATATTTTGCAAAGTGCATAATGAAGATAGTATTTTATTTGTAAATATCTCTTACAAATTTTAAACATAAACACTACTGTTAAAACCAAAAATAACAAACGAAAACCACACACACACATAAACAGGCTAAATACCAAAAGAAAAACAAAGCCACATAACCATTTGTTTAAGAGATTTCTAAAGTTATAATTTTAATCATCTCATCTTGGAGTGTAACAAAAAGAGAACCAGCTATCAGCCTGTGTAGCAGGAATTTTCCGCAGAAAATTTGTATTACTTTCTCTTCCTAAAGAGACGTAACAGACAAAATTATTATGTTTAGGTTACATATTGAGCATATCTTATTTTTAAATATATAATAAACTATTATCATTGTGTACTTACCTGTAAGACTTGGCCAGAAGAATATTTGACTGAAATAAAAACAATTGAGCCAATTAGCATTTCCAGTTTCTACCTGGCAATTCTAAGGAAACAAACCAAAGAGAAGAGCCAATGCTGATGTAACAACATGGTAGAAATAGAACAGTCAAGAACACTGTTTATGGGAACGTAAATTAGTATAGCCATTATAGAAAGCAGTATGAAGGGTTCTCAAAAAACTACATATAGGGCCGGGCGCGGTCGCTCAGGCCTGTAATCCCAGCACTTTGGGAGGTTGAGGTGGGCGGATCACGAGGTCAGGAGATTGAGACCATCCTGGTTAACACGGTGAAACCCCGTCTCTACTAAAAATATAAAAAATTAGCCGGGCGTGCTGGCGGGCACCTGTAGTCCCAGCTACTCGGGAGGCTGAGGCAGGAGAATGGCGTGAACCCGAAAGTCAGAGCTTGCAGTGAGCCAAGATCGCGCCACTGCACTCCAGCCTGGGCGTCAGAGGGAGACCCCGTCTCAAAAAGAAAAAAAAAAAGAAAACTGCAAATAGAACTACTATATAATCCAGCAATCCCACTACGGATTATCCAAAGGAAAGGAACTCAATACATCAAAGGGATAGCTGCGCCCCATGTTTACTGCAGCACTATTCATAATAGCCAAGATATGGAATCAACATAAATGTCCATCAACAGACGGTGGATAAAGAAAATTGTGGTATACATACACAATGGAATACTGTTCTAAAAAAAGAATGAAATACTGTTATTCACAGCAACATGGATGAGTCATGTTATTAATTATTAATGACTTATTAAGTGAAATAAGTCAAGCACAGGAAGGTAAATACCACATGTTTTTTACTCATATGCGGCAGCTAAAAAACAATTGAACTCATGGAAGTGGAGAGTAGAACTGTAGGTATTCCAAGCTGGGAAGGGGAGGAGGGGAGGATAGGGAGAGGTTGGTTAACGGGCTACAAAATTGAAGCTGCACAGGAGGAATGAGCTCTGGTGTTCTGCAGCACTGTAAGATGAAGATGATTAACTGCAATTTATTGTATATTTTCAAAACGCTCCAAAAGAGGATTCTGAATATTCTCAACGCAAAGAAAAGAATGAATTCTTTGTGATAGAGATGCTAATTTCCCTGATTTGCTCATTATGCATTGTATACACATACGGAAATATCACTCTGTATGCCATAAATATGTACAATTATGACATGTCAACTAAAAATAAAAGGAACAAAATAGCAACACTTTTAAAAAATTTAAAAAAGAATCAGCCTTTTCTGACAGTGGCTAAGGAAAAGTCAACAACCTCAAACGGCTATAGGTAGGCAGATCTGCTAAAGTATAGATTTTCAGACATTTGCTAGGAAAACCAACCAACATTTCCCCCTAAGAAGTACCTGTGACCAAATCTCAGCCTCAGGAGGGCCCAAGAGAGGTCGTCAGGGCCATATCCCTTGCCAGACACACTCAAAGACAAGGTCCACACTGTGAGCCCTGGGATCATAAGTGGACAAAGGGGAATAAGGGATCGGTGGTACTAGGATTGACTTTTTTATTGTTTTCATTTTCTCCAATGAACATACATAATGTTTCTATTCAAAAAACAGAATAATATTTTTCAAATGGTTGTTGCAGATAATATGTGATATGGGCCACATTCATGACATAAGTGCTAAGTGTAAATTTTATTTACAACTCTGAGGAACAAAATAAGCTTGGAAGGGAATATTTAAAAACAAAATGACATGAACAGTAAGATTATGAATTATTAAGGTTTGTCCTCTAATGTCTAAACATTCCATAAGATGGTTATATGTTGTAATCATTTTAGATATTTTAAACATAATTGGAATCCAATCATTCTGCAACACATATATATTAAGACATATGTACCAGAATAGTACCATATCTTCTAGCCTTTAAACAGATTACAGGAGGATCAATGAATCTTAATATATATTAGAAGGCCTTTTTTGATTTGAAGCATTCACAAATAATAAAATAAACCTGGAGATTTAAAACGGAGGTGATTTCCAACAGAACATTTTTTTTTGGAACCCACTCCTTTTAGAAACTGTAGTAGTAATCATTGATTAATTATTGGCATTGCTGGAATTTTACAAGTGACAAATTTCACATCTAATCATGGACGACAGAATCTCCAAAGACTGGATATATTGCAACTAAAGCAATCAAACAAATACAAGTTATTTTGGATACAGCAAAGACCACAGAAAGACATTAATGAAATTTCAGTAATCCTTGCTAGGAGAGAAATTCACAAGGCCAGAGAACCCTAACTTCTGAAACTATTGTTCTTCAGAGCATTTGAAGAGCCCATTGTCAGAGAAATTGAAGTGGATCTGGCTTTTGATTTAAAATAAGTTCCTATCATGAACTGTCACTTCCAGGCATTCCAACCTCAGGCACATGATGAGCTGTGGATGGCAGAAGCTATAATCAGAGGTAAAGCAACTGGTGATAAAGTACAAGGTGCCATAAGTTTCAATATAAATCAATAGAGAAATTCCATCTCTATCCAGTTAAATCATTTCTAACTCTACTGTCTTACAGGAAATACAACCTGTGTCAAAAGAAAGGCAAAGTCAGAATCTACTGCTATAATTCCTATAATTTCTGTTTTCTTAACAGTGCTTCAGCAAACTCTTTTGGTGCTGTTATGTGAAAAGTATCTCCCCTTAACCCTGGGTGCAAGGGTAGAATCCCATTGTGTTGGCAGGTAAGAGCTCACAGCTGCTCTCTTCTCCAGGAATTGCCCTCAGCTGGCAAAATCTGCTTTACCACAGCCTCCTTAGTCATAGCCACCAGTTAATGACTGAGTGATTTTGGAGTACAAAAGGTCAACCACCTTGCCATTCATGCAGTGAATACTCTAAAGTTGCCAGCTCCCCATGCCCCACACACATACCCAGCTTCCATGTATCAGACCATGCCCAGCCTTCATCTGATACCACATCCTTGCCTGGCTCTTTCTCCTTCCCTTCTTCCCTCTCTTCTCTTTCCTTCTTCACTCCCTCCACTAAGGGATTTTTCCTGAAGATCACTTCCTCAGTAAATAAATCACTGTCACCTGAATTCCTATTTCAGGCACTGATTCTACAGAACCAACCTAAAACAGAACAAAAATGAAAATAAACATACTTAAAAATCAAATTAAATTTTAAGACTTAGGCTGCACAAATCTCTGGATATTCCATCAATGTGTATTTGACCTTCTTTATTCCTCTCCCGAAGAGAACTTCTCCAGTGTATCTTATTCCCCACTGCCTTTAAGACACTGACATCGGTTCAACAATTTTATGTTGACTTCCCAGGTATATATGACAATGCTTAAGACTATTGCTAAGCATAGCCTTAATGTTTGGAATAACATAATGACAGCAAGATTCAACTCCTAGCTCTAAAGAAAAAAAGAAAAAAGAAGATTCCACTCCTGACATACTCAGACTGCAGTTTTGTATCCAACAACTCTGAAATTAGTAATAGAAGAAAAGATACACTCTCTGCCCCTCAAATGTTTTTATCCTTTACAAAGCAGAAATGCAGAACGCCTTTGATGCCAAGTGTTACTTACCCTACACTGCCCTTCCTCACCTTTCTGTGGCTCCTAAACCACTTAACATGGTGTGTGGTGGCTCAGGCTTGTAATCCCAACACTGGGAGATAAGGCAGGATTGCTTGAGCCCAGGAGTTTGAGACCGGCCTGGGCAACGTAGCGAGACTCTGTCTCTACAAAAAAAATCAAAAAGTTAGTCAACCATGGTTGTGCGTGCCTGTGGTCCCAGCTACATGGGAAGCTGAGGCAGGGGGAGCACTTGAACCAAGGAGGTTGAGGCTGCAGTTAGCAGTTTTCACACCACTGCACTCAAGCCTGGGCAACAGAGAAAGACCTGTCTCAAAAAAAAAAAAAAGTGAGATAATTTGTTTTGATTTGCTTTAATTCCTCCTAATGAGAGTTTTAATTTCCATTTCAATCATTGGGGAAAAATTTTTTGAAAGCATCTGCTCTGTACCAGGGCCTGGAGATTAGGGTAATGAGAAAACAGACAAAATCCTTTTTTTTTTTTTTAAATGATGCTTACATTCTAACTGTGGAACACACACACACACACACACACTAAAACAAAACAAATTGTGTTATATCCAGACAATGGAATATAGTTCAGTACTAAAAAGAAATAAGCTATCAAGCCATGAATAGAGGAAACTTACATGCATGTTACTAAGTAAAAGAAGCCAATCAGAAAAAGCTACATACTGTATGATTCCAACAATGTTACATTCTGGAAAAGCTGAAACTATGGAGACAGTAAAAAAGATCAAGGATTGCCAGAATTTCGGAGGAAGAAGGAAGGAATAGGCAAAGCACAGAGGATTTTTAGGACAGTGAAACTGCTCTGTATGATCCTACAATGTTGGTGCATGTCGTACATTTGTCCAAACCCACAGAATATACAATACCAAGAGTGAGCCCTAATGTAAATTATGGACTCTGGATGATAATGTGTCAGTGTAGGTTCAGCAGTTGCAACAATGCACCAGTCTGGTGGCAGATGTTGATAACAGAAAAGGCTACACCTGTGTGAGGGCAGAGGCTATACGGGAGATCTCTGTACCTTCTGCTTAGTTTAGCTGTAAACCTAAAACTACTCTACAAAATAAAACCTACTTGAAAAAAAATACAGAATGTAAATAAAATTATAAATTCTAGTAAAGAAGAACATCCAAAAATAACTTTGTCTCTAAATTTTAATATAACATTTTAAACAAATTATTTTTTCCTCCATAAATTGCATTCTAGGCCAAGGAGCTTAGTAGTCCTTGAAATGTTTTAGTAAAATATAGATTGATCAAATATTTTAATATGACCTTATTTCCATTACAACTCAGAGAAGGGAAGAGTATATTCATCTAAAGAAAGTAATGGTTTCTCCAGTAAAATAAGTTGAATAATTTCATAATTTAACAGTGGCATTATTTGAAATAGCAAATACTTGATAAAAGATTTATCTATAAAACGCACACTTAAACTATAAAAATATTATTAGTATTTTTTGACAATTAGCTATTGTTCTGCAACAATTTCACTAATAAAAATTTCACTAGCAAAAATTAAAATGGCTATAAGTAGCTAAAAGGTGCAGACTGTGAAATCATTCCTCAATAGTGGTCACTTAAATGAACTGTTCTCTCAATGTAGATGGTAGGTTTACCCAACAGTTGCATTGCCCAATTATTTGCATACTAACAGTGTCTTGTGAACACTGCAGCATCCATCACAGCCTTTGTTTCATGATCCACATTGAGACTGTGCTTCCAACTGGACCACAGGAGTAATGGTAACTTTGAGATTACTTTGAAATTAACAACCAGATCTGAAAAAGGAATCACACACAGCTCTAGCTGCAAAAGAGACTGTAAACTCTATGAGATGGTACAATGCTTGAGGAAGATATGACATATCCCCAGCATAGAAGATACTAAATAAATGCCTATGGAATGAATGAATAAGCAAAAACAACATACACTTATATTGTGGAAGCTCGAATTTTATGCTCCTTCATGTTCCCAATTAACTCAGAAGGAATACTTCATGGAATCATAGAAAATTATTTCCCCAGTGATAAAGAAAACTAGGTTAAACTAGAAGGCATACTATAAGTCATTTTGTAACTTTAATATATATGTTAATGATTATTGACCAGAGTTTGAGATTAATAGGTCACACTTGCTGTAGCTGTAAAAATAAGTACTTTGTAAAATATGTAAGGTCTAAAATGTATTTAATAAAGGAATGTGTCTAATATAAATATTTTCAGGGATATTTTATTAAATAGATTTTTCTCACATCTTTCAATAAGGAGTTAGGCAAAAAACATACTATTCTATCTATCTATCTATCCACCTCACTCCTTTTCATTACTGAATCCCATATTTGTTCTGATTAAGTGGTAACATTGATTCTATAGCTGGTTTCCCTTCTTGACTATTTGAGGATCTCCTATAGTTCACTCTTGAGCACTTTGCAAGATATTGCTTAAATTCTCCTTCAGTCTAGCCAGTTTTATTCTGACCTTCTATACCTTCTAGATATTTATATTGTCTTTTCATGAACCTACATTTAAGTTTCACAGGTGTCTTTTTTTTCTTGGAATAGCTTCATTGACTTTGCCTGTCAGTTATGCTATGAAAACTTGCAACAGACTTTATATACTTAGTATACTCATACTTAAAAATTAAACTAATTATTTAACTAAGATTAAACATAAAATTTATTCTTTATCAAAAAATTAAAATAACAGAAAAAATAAAAATAAAATAGAAAAAAATTAGAACATGTGGAAAATACACCAAAAATATAAAAAATAAAAACATAATAAAAATGAAATTTATGCTCATCAAATGTACAGATTTCAGAAAGCTGGAAAGTAGAATAATATATTAGGTAGGTGCAAAGGTAATTGTGGCATTTAATGACAAAAACCACAATTACCTTTGTAAGAACCTAATAATAAAACCAAAATTAAATATCACTATGAGAGATTGGATCTCAAACTGAAAAGGTGAATTTAAAGTCCTGTATTTATGTTCAAAAAATAATTACATAAGTACAGAATGAGAAGATAGGTAACATAGCTAAAATTCACTTGGAAAAAACATAAAAGATTTAACTGTGAACTCACTAGGATCAATTTTAGGATGGGACAACTTGAAAACTAAATCCAGTCTAGCTGCATTGATAGAAGTCATATGAAAGTAAAATTCTACTGCATTCTAGTGCTTCTCAAGGTTTTCCCAAGAATATTTTCCATCTAAATACAACTTTTAAGAAAATATCACCAGTGGTGTTTTCAACCTTAACGCTTCATCAACTTGACTCACTGAACTGTGTACTGAAACTATTGGAGCTACTTAGGAGTGAGATAAAGTGCTCCACTGAGAAAATCCAAAGAGTGGGAAGTCAAGAATGAGACAGCAAGTAGAAAATGTGAAATCATTGGGGTGAAAAGGAAGACTCCACCAAAAGGCAATAAAATAGCATTCGCTCAAATACTGATGAAATGCTCTCCATTGTCCATATGCCAGCAGCTGAATGACACCAACACCATGCCATTATCTAAGTAATTGCACACATTTGTAATTCACAAAGAACTAAATGGATATCTGAATTTATCTTATTTTCGTCTGCCTTCTATTCGATTTGTCATTACAAGTATGTGAATTGTTATTGTTTGTGTAACTGCTCCTGATACATGAAACGTTAAGTAGTTAGCACCAAGAAGATCCTAACACATTTCAACATTACATCATGGCTGGTGGTGAAATGATATTGCATTTACTTTTTTTTAGAAAGATTGACTTATATAGTATGCATTTCAGTGAATCTGTTATTAATGATATTTTCAAACATTATATAATTATCTATTTCAAGAATCATAACCACTTCCCAGAAAATGGTTCTTCTATTCATTGAAGAACATATCAAGCATATTCTGCATATGTTGATATGTACTTGAGAGATAGGAGAAAAAAAGTACTATTTCTGTATCACATCTATTTACTGATTTGAAATACTATTATTATTATTATTGCCCAAATGTTTATTTTGCAATAATTATAACCACACTAACATCTACCCAACAACTAAAAAATGAATTCTTAGTCTTCTGTAAACACAATAAGCATCACACCATTTTAATAATTAAACTGAATGCCTTCTCTTTACATTTCTCCTACTTCTCCAAGTCATCTCAGCCCCAGCCACTCTCTAAGTAAAAAGAGGAGAAAGAAATAGCAGGTATTTGGGCAAGTAGGTTTTTTTACACTAACTAACATTGTTTCCCTCATAAAAGCAAGCTACAGATAATTCTTTCCTGTATTCTTAATTTCTCGGCACCGCTAGCAGTACTAGTTCAAAACCATGGTACAATATCAAATTCAAGTACGCTAATATCATAATAATGAGGATCCCTGTTAAAACATCACTGAACATTAGAATGTAATTTAATGGTTGAGTGGCTTCAAGAATTTAATCTCCTTCCTCAACATGGCACAAGAACTGCTGCTACTCTCAGCATAAAAGTCCAGCAGATGGTGGAAAGTCTAGTCTGATAAGTATAACAGGCTTCATCAAGTACAGAAGGATCTGTATGACTTAAATGTATTACACTTAAAGGTATTACACAAATAAAGTCACTATTTCCCTTCTTAGAAATGTCTTGTCCTGACTTTTCCAACTTTCCTTTTCTCCCAAAGGGAAAAATAAACAAAAATCCAAAGAGCCATGTTGGTTAAACATTCACATCATTCCTATTGCCATGAGTACACAGCTCAACACACACATGATTTTTAGGCATATATAAAGTGAGTCAAAAGGGAACAGACAAGAGAGATTGAGACTAACTTCCAGATATTTAATATAATTATTGGATCAATCCAGACAATAATAAAACTAATTTGATTCTTCACTGAATGATCTGAAGAAATTTCTCTTTGATATCATAATCTCTAAAGGAAAGAAATAATGAGAAATAGATCAGTGAAATTTAACACTGGATATCACAAGAATGTTATTGATTATACCTTCCACCAAAACATACAGAGCCTTTTTATGAGTATCCATGAGAAAAACTTCACTATGATTTTAGTACCAGAAACAGTTCTCATTTGAAACTTATGGACACCATGATTATTTCAACTGCTTATGTTTCTCTGTTTGTTCCAGCTACTGAAAGGTCCAAGCCAAAGTTTTGATCCCCTTCTTACAAATGAAAATGACTTTCTGTGATGCTTCTGTCCCCGAATCTTTCATTTGGCATTAGATTATCTTACTATTTCTTTCCCTATACCTCAGGTATGTCCAAAAGTCAACTCCAGTTCTCTAATTCTCTTTTTTAATGTATGGATCAAAGTTTAGGTATTACTCCATTTTGTGTTGCTATAAAGGAATACCTGAGGCTAGGTGATTTATGAAAAAAAAAAAGTGTTGTTTGTTTGGCTCATGATTCTGATGCCTAGAAAGTTCAAGAGTGGGCATTGGCATCTGGTGAGTGCCTCAGGCGTCTTCCACTCATGGCAGAAGCCTAAAGGAAGCCGGCATGTACAGATATCACATCACAAGAAATGTGGAATCCGCCCCATCACCAAAACATGCGGTTTGGAGGGGATAAACATCCAAACCATAGCAGTATGTACAAACAAGTAAATAGTACATTGGGATTCTTATTTTTTTTTAAAAGATAATCAGTATAATCCTTTAAAAGAAACAAGCTTTTCGCCGGCCGCGGTGGCTCACACCTGTAATCCCAGCACTTTGGGAGGCCGAGGCAGGCCGATCACGAGGTCAGGAGATCGAGACCATCTTGGCTAATACAGTGAAAACCCGTCTCTACTAAAAATGCAAAAAAAAAAAAAAAAAAAAAAATTAGCTGGGCGTGGTGGCGGGCACCTGTAGTCCCAGCTACTCGGGAGGCTGGGGCAGGAGAATGGCTTGAACCCGGGAGGTGGAGCTTGCTGTGAGCCGAGATCGCGCCACTGCACTCCAGCCTGGGCGACAGAGCAAGACTCCATCTCAAAAAAAAAAAAAAAGATACAAGCTTTTCCCAGTTCTACTTTCAGTGGAACGTCCTTTGGCTTTATGTGCAAAATTCATCAAGCAATACGAAAGAAAATATCTTCCAAGACAATTTTATAGACAATGAGCAGCCAGTTTTAAATGATTATTTCCTGTTTCAATCTTTGATTAACAGTTGAATTCTTTGATTTCAGAATATTCCCCTTAATTGAATTTTCTTCTACCATACTAATCTACAGATTCCCAGTCTTCCCTCTTGTTCCTTAACTGGTAGTTTTGGTGCGCTCAGCCCTTGGTCCATTCTCTTCTCTGTGTACTGTCTCTTCCTTGGATCACATCCAGTCTCATAGTTTTAGGTATCATCTATATGCTGGCCAGTCCCAAATTTGTATTGCCAGCCTAGACTACTCTCCCGATTTCAAGACTCATACATCTGACAGCTCAACATTGCCCCCTGAATGTCTAATAAACATTCCAAAGTCGAATTTCTAAAATCAGACTCATGATCTCATGATTTTCCTCCCAAACATGTTCCACTTATAGTCTTCCCTGTCTCATTTGATGGCAACACTATCCTTCCAGTTGTTCAGGCCAAAGCTCTGGAATTATCTTTGACTTTTTCTTTCCCGCCCTGTATCAAATCCATTCGACATTCTCTTGGATCTAGCTTTAAAATATTTCCAGAATCCAATAGATTCTCACCACTTTTCACTGCTACAAAGCCACCAACCTCTCTTACTTAAGGTTTACAGCACTAGGTCTTCTTTTTATATATATTTATTATACTTTAAGTTCTAGGGTACATGTGCACAATGTGCAGGTTTGTTACATGTGTATACCATGGTATCTCCACACTCTATTTTTCACATGGAAGCCAGACTGAGCCTTTTAAATCATCAGTTAAATCATGCCACTTCTCAACCCAAAACCATATAGTGATTCTCCATTCATTTGCAGTAAATCCAAAGTCCTTACAAGGTCCCACAAGACTCTACAACTACTGGCCCCTCCATTACTTCCCCGACTTCATCTCCACTTTCACCTCCCCAACGCTGCTCAGCCACACTGGCCTCCTTGTTGTGAGAACACACCAGGGCACTCTCCTCCTTGCCTTAAGGCCTGAGTTCTAAGCTGTTCTCTCTGACTGGAAAGCTCTTCTCCCAAATATCCTTTGGCAACATCCTCACCTGTTTCGAAATTTGTTAATAATTGTATCTGTTCAATGACTACTAATTCAATACTACATCCTTCTAAGCTCTTTCCCCACAATTTTCCAGCCCTCCTAATCCCCCTTACGCTTTAAAAAATTTTCTATATATCACTTATCACCTTCTACCATAAAACATAATTCACTCATGTATTATGTTTATTGCTTTTTGTCTTTATTCCCTTGCTAGCATGGGATACCCAGAAAGATAAGGATCTTTGTATGGGGCTCTGATATGCTCTGGACACATAGAACAGAGCCAGGAACATAGTAGGCTGGTAGGTGCTGATTATTTCTTGAATGAATTCATACAGGCTCATAATTCAATTCAAGGAAGATATTCCTGGGAGAACCAAAATAACAAAATATACTAATAAAATTGAGAAATTCTGGTTCCTGCCCTTTATCAAGTGAGTTTCCTGGATATCACTAACAAAAATAAGAAACATCAGTTCTACAGAACTTGTTTAATAAAAATACATTAATCACAAATTTTCTGAGAAGTTTACTTGTTTTGTTTTGTTTGTTTTGTTTTTGTTATTGTCTTAAGTGAATATATATATATATGTGTGTATATATATATATATCTCCTTTAAGTTCTGGGATACATGTGCAGAATGTACAGATTTGTTGCACAGGTATACACATGCCATGGTGGTTTGCTGTACCCATCAACCCGTCATCTACATTAGGTATTTGTCCTAATGCTATCCCACCCCTAGCCTCCCACCCTCCAACAGTCCCCACTGTGTGATGTTCCTCTCCCTGTGTCCATGTGTTTTCATTGTTCAACTCTCACTTATGAGTGGGAACATGCAGTGTTTGGTTTTCTGTTCCTGTGTTTGCTTGCCGAGAATGATGGAGAAATAGGAACGCTTTCACACTGTTGGTGGGAGTGTAAATTACTTCAACCATTGTGCAAGACAGTGTGGCGATTCCTCAAGGATCTAGAATCAGAAATACCATTTGACCCAGCAATCCCACTACTGGGGATATAACCAAAGGATTATAAATCATTCTACTACAAAGACACATGCACATGTATGCTTATTGCAGCACTTTTCACAATAGCAAAGACTTGGAACCAACTCAAATGTCCATCAATGATAGAATGAATAAAGAAAATGTGACACATATACACCATGGAATACTTTGCAGACATAAAACGATGAGTTCATATCCTTTGCAGGGACATGGATGAAGAGAAGTTTACTTCTAATACTCTGAGAACATGCTTTTCAACATAGAAACATCAGCTGTTTTTCAACGAAGTATGAGCCCCTAAGTTTCTAACTGGCAATGTCCTTCTCCATCTGCAGTTTGAAGTATTTGATTGGTATCAACTAAAGCAAAGCAACATTGGAACAGGCACTAGTGCATCATGATGAAGAAATGTCAGTTAAGAGTGGTGTTATAAGGAAATATTCAGCTGAGACAGCCTTGAGCACGGTTGAGACATAGGGGAGATCCTCGGCACAAGAGAACACAGAAGGCAGTGTTTTCAAGCATTCAGTCTTGAATACTGCTTCAAGACTTTTTGCGTCAGGAAAAGAGGTGCTTCAGACTAGTCTTTTTTAAAACTTTTCAGCCTCAAAAAGAGAAGTAAACTTTGTTACTGAAGAACTATTAACATGGATGTTAACATAAACATAAGCATATTTAAACCAGAATGAATAGACCAAAATCACTTTGCAAGAAGCTAAATTTACAAAGAACACATACTCTATACACTCAAGCTTTGCTTTTTTGTTTATTTGATCTATTTTCTATATTTGGCAGAAGAAACAGGAGGCAGGAGGCTGGAGTCTGGTACAGATTTTATTAGATGGAAGGAGCAGAGGTCAGGAAATTATACTCCTCAGTTCACAGAGAATATTGTCATCTTTAATCCTATTTTTTTTTCACCATTCCTCCTTCTCAATTCCTGTTTTCCTCCCCCACTCCCATAGTCAACCATTTTCATATATTCAACATATATCATTTTGCTTGATATGTTCTTATAAAATATATGGGCTTGGTTGGTTTTCATGTATTTTATTTTGTACAAATAGGGTTGTGTTATATATTTCAATTTGTTTCTTTTTTCTCAGAATTTTATTTTCAAATATGCTACGGTCTGAATGTTTGCATCCTCCCAAAATTAATACAATGTAACTAATCCCCGTCTGACAGTATTGAGGGATGGGGCTTTGGAGAAGTGATTAGATGAGATAAGTGTCATGATAAAAGAGACCCCAGAAACTAATTAGCCATCTCCACCATGGGAGGATGCAGTAAAAAGGCACCATTTATGATGAGTAGGCTCTCAGCAGACACTGCATTTGCTGGCACCTTTTATTGGATCTCCTACCCTCCAGAACTGGAAGAAATAAATTTCTGTTCTATATTAGCCATCCTATTTATAGCGTTTTGTCATAGAAGCCCAAAAGGACTAAGACCAAATATCTATCCGTATTTCCATGTGTATATCTAGTCCACTCCTGCTAACTGCTGCATAATACTCCAAGATGGACACATGCTTTACTGTTCATCCCTCTGTAACAGACATCCATTTTGTCTCCAACTATCTGTAGTTAAACACTGCAGTGAACATCCTCATACTTGTCCCCCTGTGGAGCTCTGGAGCTATATGACTTTGAGATATATATATATATACACACACACACACACACACACACACACGTATATGTATATACGTATATGTGTATATACATACACACACATATGTATACATGTATATATACACACGCACATATGTATATATGTATATACACACGCACATATGTATATATGTGTATACACACGCATATATGTATATATGTGTATACACACGCATATATGTATATATGTATATATACACACACATATGTATATATGTATATATACACACATATGTATATATGTATATATACACACACATATGTATATATGTATATATACACACATATGTATATATACACACACATATGTATATATGTATATATACACACACATATATGTATATATGTATATATACACACACATATATGTATATGTATATACACACACATATGTGTATATGTATATACACACACATATGTGTATATGTATATACACACATATGTGTATATGTATATATACACACACATATGTGTATATGTATATATACACACACATATGTGTATATATGTATATATACACACACATATGTGTATATATGTATATATACACACACATATGTGTATGTATGTATATATACACACACATATGTGTATGTATGTATATATACACACACGTGTGTATGTATGTATATATACACACACGTGTGTGTATGTATATATACACACACGTGTGTGTGTATGTATATATACACACACGTGTGTGTATATACACACACATATGTATATATGTATATACACACACATATGTATATATGTATATACACACACATATGTATATATGTATATACACACATATGTATATATGTATATACACACATATGTATATATGTATATACACACACATATGTATATATGTATATATACACACACATATGTATATATGTATATATACACACATATGTATATATGTATATACACACACATATATGTATATATGTATATACACACACATATATGTATATATGTATATATACACACATATATGTATATATGTATATACACACACATATATGTATATATGTATATATACACACATATATGTATATATGTATATACACACACATATATGTATATATGTATATATACACACACATGTATATATGTATATATACACACACATGTATATATGTATATATACACACACATGTATATATGTATATATATACACACACGTATATATGTATATACATACACACACATATGTATATATGTATATACATACACACACATATATATGTATAGTCTGACTTTTAATTATGTGTTTATGATTTATACATTGGATTATTTGCTTCCCCTTTTGTTGAGTTATTTACCTTTCTTTGATGGGAACAAAACTATTAAGGCATTTCCCTAAAGGCTCTTCTTATACCTTTTTAAGACACAAGTTTTCAACATTATAACTTTGCTAGAAACATACTAACTTAGCCATCAACATCACCTCACTGTGGATGGCAGCAAAGATGGATGAGGGAATCTGGTCTGTAAAGGAATGTATCCAATGCTTTAGGCTGGGCTGCAAACCACAAGCTTGAGAACTTCATGGCCACCTAAGCCAAGCAAATATCCTCATCCTTCAAATACATATATGTATATAGATTCAATATACTCCTACACCAAACAAGAACAAGATGAAATAGGTCTATTTAAGAACTTTCTGAATACTCTTCTTATATTAGAATGTGATTATGTATAGCAAAAAAACACTCTGAAATATACGCTCAGTCTCTAAAATCAGAAAAAAAAAATCAGGGGGGAAAACATGTTGTATATACTTCAATCAGGGCAGTTCCTTTAATACCAGTATCCAGGTCAATCCCATAAGAACAATGACAAGCCCCATATGAGACCTTGGCTAGGGTTCCCCTCCTGCCCTGGAATGTCCTTGGTACTCTCCTCGCCATTGCATCCACTCATCCAAATCTGACATTCAGGACCTAACCCATCTCCATGGAAAATTATTTCATTCTGCAGATTGCCATCCTTCAGCCATTCACATAGGTCTATTAACGGTTTTTAGTTTTATTTCCTTTAGTTATATTTAGCTTATGATCTTTTTTTTTTTGCTTTTATGAGATACATGGCCCTGAAAGACCATATATATCTTATAAATATGTCCAAATAGATATATGGCCTACCATCAGTAATCCTTAAAAGCTTGTCCTTTATATTAAAGTACTAATGGACAGTTAGCAAAAGTATTAGGGTATACACGTTATAGCCCAGCAGAAGTGTATAAATGTTAAAGTTTGTTCCTAGGGTCACTAATTTTGCCAGCTATAATTTTCATTAGTCTAGACCTGTTGACATTGGCAGTGATTTTGACAATTTGAACTTCTCCTTGCACATTATGGAACATATTAATTCCCTAATATCATCAGCTTCATAAAGTGGTACAATACGTTGTCTGCCCAACTGTTAAGAAGTTCTCGCTACTCTCAATAAGCTTGCATCTAGAAAGAATAATGCAATATAGATACTCATTAGAAATATATTGAATAATTTATTCCATACATGCGTGTATCCGTGAAAAAAATAACAGAAAATGTTACATGCCACAGGAATGCAATATTTAGAGAATTTTTTCAGAAAAAATATTTTGATTCTCCTAATATATTTAATAAGAAAGCATGCAATGATAATTCAAGGCATATTTGTATTTTTAAAACCTGAATATTACTGTGTGCCAAGTGATACTTGAAGAAATTAAAAACAACTTAATCCTCAGAATAATCCCATGACATAGGTAAATCTTCCCTTTTTGTGTTTGAGAAAGCTGAGATATAACCCCCTCAAAGTCTCAAAACTAGTTAGTAGCTGAGCAAGGATAGAAACCCAGACAGTCTGGCTCCAAAGGCTATGCTTTCAGCAACTATGCAATGTTGTCAATCTATCTGAGGTTTTATTTTTAAAATAAAAAATGGGAGGCTGAGGCAGGAGGATCATTTGAGGCCTGGAGTTCGAGACCAGCCTGGGCAACATAGAGGGACCCCTGTCTACAAAAGTTACAAAAATTATTAGGGTGTAGTGGCACTCACCTGTGGTCCCAGCTACTTGGGAGGCACAAATGGGAGGATTGCTTAAGTCCAGGAGTTCAAGATTATAGTGAGCTATGACTGTGCCAGGATTTCAAGGTCACAGTGAGCTATGACTGTGCACTCCAGCCTGGGTGACACGGCAAGACCCTGTCTCTAAATAAATAAATAAACAAAAATAAAATATGCAATGTAACCCAATGCTTAATACAGCCTTTTCACAAAATGTAATAAATGCATGTTTCTGACTATGCTGTGGGGATTTTTTCAGTTTTGAGACTCACATAGAAAATTTTACTGAGTTTTCTACAAGTGAAAAGTGGTTTTGAGGATTTAACAGCCCAGCCCTCTTAAAGTGCAAGAATTCTCTTAATTTCCCTCAACATGAGAGAATTCATGCATTAAAGGTAAACCAATTTCAGCTTGCATGATTAGGCAAATGCTATCAAAAATTCCTCTGAGCCTTGTTTTTTTCCTCGTATACTTCCAGTTTGTACACTGAGCATCTGCAAAATAATTTTACCCAAGAAGATACGTTCCACCTGATGATACCAAATTGAGATATTCTAAGAGAGGTTAATGCTTTAAAACCAGAGGAGGAGCAATACATTTAATCCCAAATAGAGCAGAAAATAATTATTTAAAGCCATCCCTATCAAACTAGCAAAACCATTATGTTACCTAATTAATCATATCTTCGCATTTGCACCCAGTATGTAAAATAGTCAGAAACAATTTACTGTATCCATCCATATTCTTTTTTGCTTTCAACAATTTAATTTTTCATTTCTGAAATACAAGTCAAAATACATTTTTGTTGCATAACATGCCCTAAAATAATTTTAAAAAAATAGCCCGTGTATCCACGTATTTTTTTGATGAGCTGTTTCCTCCATTCACACTCTTTATCTATGCTCTTTGGCTAGAAAATAATATTTGTTATGCCCAGCAGTCACCTCCACCCCATCCCAATCTTCCTTGTTAACAGATATCCAATTTTGTTGAGATGCCAACATGCTCAGGGAAGGGGCCCAGCTCCAAGGAATTATTCGTGATTGTCTCAACCTGTCACAAGCCTGCCCTCCCCTTCCGTGGACCGTTGTTGAAGCATACTTTGGTAGGAGGCTTGGTATCTCATTCTGGGCAGTGATATGTAACGAGAAATCTGCTAGGACCTTCCAGGACAGAATTTCTTCCCTGGAAGAAAAGAAAAATACAGAAACCTGATACCACTGAGCATCAAATCAGTTCTGAAACTGCCTGTCTCTGAACTTATATGAAATTGTAAGCCTTTATTACCAAAGCTGCATTTAGTGTGCTATTATATTACTTGTAGCCAAAAGGATCCTAATTTATATCTTATTTGGCTTGTTCTCCAATCCCCAAGGCCATTATCATAAGTATGTCCATGCTACTATATCCTAACAGCTACATTAGCAGAATTTCTCCTCATAGATACCTGATTCTCTTTGCTTTCTTTTACAGGCAAACTGCATTTATTTATGTGAAATATAATAATTAGAAGATAAAATAAATGTTGGAAAATTTTTGATGTCCAAAGTGTGATGATGACCACTATCGTCAATTCAGATTGATTAAACTGTTCCTGATAACAAGAAATCTAGCAAATATCCTGATTACGCACATTGAAGCTGTGGAAGAATTCAGAAATAAGATCATATTTTTTGTCAAGCACTTGCACGAATCCCTGTGAGCACACAATTTTCCTTGCCTGAATTCTGAAGCATACTTACCACCTGCAGATACTGAGAAAACTGACAAATAGCTTCTGACAAATAGGCAACTATTCTATAGCAAAATGACACTGGGAAACATCCACTGTGCCAAGTAGCATTTTATATTGAAGAAAATACACTAAATTTTCACATTGTAGGTCACGTTTATATACTTCATGATATCACTTTTGGGGAAAAGCTTTCCTCTTCCCTCTTTTATAATACCCTTGTAACAACCTCAATCAGAAAACCACGGGAAAACTAAACCATATGCAGTGACAATCTTAAATTAGAAAATTGTTCCCTAGCTAGACCTCTTACTGGGTTTGCTATGACTGTGCACTTCAATTTGAAGAGACAGCAATGGTCAAAGAAGACGGGCAGGATGCTATAATGAGCCCACGTTTCAGAAACAAAATGTCAGGAAGGAGAATACGAGGTCATTCAAACATGAAATAAGTATAGTTAGAATGTATATCAGAAAGGAAATGATGCATAACAGAATAGCAGGATAACATAGTTAGGATTCCAAAGAGATGAAAATGTTGGCTAAAATCCATAAAGCATAATTTATAAAATAAACAATATCTGAAGAAAGATGGGTTGCTAAAGGAGAAAACCACTTTGCAGTCAAAACACTCCTATTGCACGGCAGTAACCAGGCAGGAGTGAGCAGAGATTCAAAAGAGAATTTGACTGGGGCAAACACTTCACTGGACTCAATCCCCACTCTATCACTTGGGTATACAACTTCAGAAATTTAAAATACAGTACTCCAACAGAGACTTAATAAGAACTGAAATACTAAGATTGAGCCCTCAGGCTTAGACAACATTTATGTTACTGTCGCGGTAAGCCCCTCTCATAGATCCAGAAACATTAAACATTCATTAAAATCTTTCTGTCAATTGCCTACGTCTTCAAAGGGGATTTCATTTTTATTTTGAACAGATGGCGAGCCCATTGCAGGGCGTTCTTTATGACCAGAGCATAAACACTGTCTGATTAAATCGTTCACAAACCAATTAAAAACAGCATTTGCTTTAGTAAGTCATATCTGCAATGAGAGAGGGAACATGAGCAAACCTAGTCAATTAACTATCCGATCCCCTGAGGAAAATTTGACATAGGACGTGGGTTAATAGAAGAAATCAGGTACCTCCATGTAGCTATTTATAGCCATATAAGCTCTCAGTTAAAAGTGCAATTGGCCAGAAATGTTGGAAGTCCTTTCTCATACATGTATTGGAATTCTCCAATGATAAAGTCTTCAACACACATACACATACAAAGAAAACCCACTAATTTAGAAAATTTGATCCTATTACAGAAAGAAAAAATGATAAGCCAGTGTAGATATTACTCTGGCACAAGGCTAAGTTCCACTTAACTTGTAGCCAAAATATTGAAAACTTTCTCTCTAGTAAACAATAAAACACATGACTACCTTACATTACAGTCAGACCTCACCCAATATCATTGAGAAGTTCCTGGAAACTATGACTTTAAGGAAAATGCAATATAATGAAGCCAATTTTGCCATATACTGATATAAACAAGAATGAAGTTCCTAAGGCATATTTCTGGTCACAAAAACATCACCAAACTTCTACATGAAGATCCAAAACACTTGTAATATTAAACATTGAAAGAAATGTGAGCTACACATGCATTTAAGAAAGATTAATTGAAACGAGTAAGATAATTATTAACCCAATTTTTGGTGGCTCGACGAGTGATAGCAGTCATAGTGGTGGTGGGCAAAATCAAGGAATAAAATGTTTGTGACGTGAAAATTGTCAGGAGCACCTCCTTCCACTGTGCAGCTCAAAAACAAACAATCACAACTGGGGCAGCTTGCTGAGCACTTTGCACGGCATCGTTTATTGTTATGCACTTGTGTGACTATCATCTACTCGTAAAATTTTTATTTGACAATGTTTTTCAGGGCGTACGTTCATTCATTTTCCAGCCTGCTTATTCCAGTTCAGGGTCTCGGATGGCTGCAGCCTGTTCTGCAGTTCAGGACACACGTCAAGAACCAGCCCTGTCCAGGACTTCATCCCATGGCAGGACCACTCACACACTCATAGTCTGGCAGATGGGGACAACTTAGACAGCTGATTCACCTAATGGCACAGCTTTGGGATATGGGAGAAAACCTAGGCAGGCATGGGGAGAAAGTGCCAACTCCACACAGATGGTGGCCCCACCGGGAAGCAATTTTTTTTCTCATCAACCTTGTAAAGAAAAGACATGACATAGCGGGGCATGGTGGCTCACGCCTGCAATCCCAGCACTTTGGGAGGTCAAGGCTGGTGGATCACGAGGTCAAGAGATCGAGACCATCCTGGCCAACATGATGAAACCCTGTCTCTACTAAAAATACAAAAATTAGCTGGGCGTGGTGGCACACACCTGTAGTCCCAGCTACTTGGGGGGCTGAGGCAGGAGAATCGCTTGAACCCAGGAGGCAGAGGTTGCAATGAGCCGAGATCGCACCACTGCACTCCAGCCTGGCAATAGAGCAAAACTCTGTCTCAAAAAAAAAAAAAAGAAAGAAAGAAAGAAAAGAAAAGAAAATACATGACGTTATTTGAGGTCCTGCTATACATAATTTATTCTTCATAATGGCTTATTAGATAGGTACTATTACACAATTTTACAGATCAAAAAACTGTGCCTTCAGAAAAATAAATATTTTTGTCAGTGGGATGGTTCAAGTTCTTGACTTCAGCACACAAAAGAATTTGAGAATGAGTTTAAAGCAAGGGTAGGCAAAGAACTTTATTGTAAAGTGAAAGTACACTCTTGAGAGGCACAGGGAGCTGCTCAGAGGGAGAGACAGCAGCTAGTGCCTTCAGGGGAATTCCCTTTATAGGAGCTGTTCATTCACATTCATAAAATACCAATGAGGTCAAGTATGCAAAAGAAGACCTGTAGTTGGTGCATGTACTCAGCGTCTACAAGCTCTCATATGAATTGCATGTATCATTACCATACAAAATCTCCACCTAGGGGTGTGCATTTTTACTATTAAAATGAGGAAAAGGTCATACAAGCTAAACCTTGAGCCTAGCTGCACATGTGGGACCCTGGAGAAGTTCTGAGCCTCTCTCTGCAAGGCAAGAATTTGCAGCTAATAGCTTCCTGGGCTTTTGGTGCTGATTGGCTGGAGAATGAGAAAGCTATATCAAGAATAAGGACTTGGATGGGCATGGTGGCTCATGCTGTAATCCTAGCAGTTGGGGAGGCCAAGGCAGGAGAATTGCTTGAGCCCAGCAGTTTGAGACTAGCCTGGGCAACATGGCAAAAAATACAAAAATTAGCCAGGCATGGTGGTGCATGCTTGTAGTCCCAGCTACTCAGGAGGCTGAGGCCAGAGGATAGCTTGAACTTGGGAGATAGATGCTGCAGTGAGCTATGATCACACGACTGCACTCCAGCCTGGGCCACACAGTGGGACCCTGTCTCAAAAACAAACCAACCAACCAACCAACAAAAAAAAAACAAAAAGAAGAAGGGACTTTTGTTCTCTTTCCCGAGCCATGCTGGGTATTAGGAACTTGGAACCATCTGGCAATCCACTGGTCCACAGGGCTTCACAAAAGGGGACAAGTCAGTATGGCCTCCTAGCCTTACTTATTCTGCCTCAATGTTCTGACTCATATGTGACAGCTAAAAAGTAACTGAACTCAGAGAAGACAATTGTTATTATTAGAGGTTGGGAAGAGGGGAGGGGCAAACAGGGAGAGGTTGGTTAATGGATCAAAAAGCACGACTAGATAGGAGGAATAAGTTCTAGTGTTCTGTAACATTGTTGGATAAATATGGTTACCAATTAACTGTATAATTTCAAAAAGCTAGAAGACAGGATTTTATTCTGCTTTTTAGTTTTGTTTTGCTTTTTATTTCTTCGAAAAAAAATAAATGGGATACATGTGCAGAATGTGCAGGTTAGTTACATAGGTATACGTGTGCCATGGTGGTTTGCTGCACCTATTGACCCATCCTCTCAGGTCCCTTCCCTCACCCCCCACCTCCCAACAGGCCCTGGTGTGTGCTGTTCCCCTTGAAGAGAGGATTTTGAATGTTTACAACAAAAAGAAATTATACATGTGGAGATGAATATGCTAATTACCCTGATTTGATCATTACACATCATATACATATATCAAAATATCACTTTATTTCCCATAAATATGTACAGTTATTACATGCCAACTGAAAATTTTTTTTTAATTTAAACTGTGCCTTCATGAAGTTAAACAACTTTCTCAATATCACATAGCTAAATACATGGAAGAGCAAAAACTTGGCATTGTACCCGTAAGTTTTGATACCAGAAGACATGCTTGAAACTACTACCCGCTATTTCCTCTGTAAGACAGAACAGTTTTTCTAAACTCTTTTAGAGAAAATAAAATTAAAAGCGAAAACTTCCAATCTAACAGTTGCTAGAACTAATTATTTTCAGGCATTGCATATAAACAATTGAAGTACTCATCACAAATCATTCTCATTTCTTCATTAAAGCAAAATGAGGACGTCTGTGTAGTCCATATTACTATATGTACTTAAATAAAATGATTTTATAAATATTCTATAATTCAGATTAGTTAAAAGGATAGATTTTAAATATTCATATTTTAGGCTTTTCATGCCATACTACAAAATATGAGTTGGAAATAATACAAATATTAAAATGTAAATGAAAATCTAATATATCTGGAATTCAGCATCAAAAGGGCATGTATTATTGGTAACCTAACTGTGCCTGATCTTAGGTGGCTGACTAAGCATCACAAACATGAAAGAGTACCAAGTACCAAAAAAGTCACTGTTCCGGTGTGAAAGGAAATTAAATCTTGGGACCCCAAACTCATTAAGCCAAAGGGAAAAGTTAAGATGGAAACTGGGTCACACACACCTGCCTCCTGACAGAGCAGGAGCATCACCACCTTAGACAAACACTGCCATTTAGAAGTTTCCCTTGATCAAAAACTGCCTAAATCCAAAGGGCATCAGCCCCAATGGCTAAGGTCACCATGACCATAAACCACAAATGACATCTCCGATCAGAAACATTCCAACCCTAAGATAAACCCCTCCCCAACCAGAGACATGCCAGCCCTGCGATAACTTCCCTCCAGCCAGAGAGATGTCAGCCCCAAGATAACCTCCACTCCAACAAGAGACATTCCAATCCTGCAATAAACTTCTCCTCCACACAGAAACATCCCAAGCCTGTGATAAGTTCTCTCGCCCTGAACCTTTAAATACTCTTAGTCTGTAAGACAGAGTGCTCCTGATCAAAATTGGCCAGAAGCCCTTCTCAGGTTTATTCACCAAAATAAACCTGTCTTTGACTGTTGAGCTGCTTTTCGTCTTTCTTTCCTCTTTCTTTAACTCTTACACCTCCCCTTTTGTTTCCTAAATAAGATCTCTACGAGATGAAAAGTTACCCACCTTCCCCATATTTTGCCCACAAAGAAATTCCTGGTGAGCTCCAAGATCTTTACCCTAAAGTACTCTGTTAAAATTTCACCATGGAAATGTAAGTGGAGAGCTTATCTTTACAGATGCAGCCACACCCCCTGCCTATCTGATGCAAATACATATCTGACGGTTCTCCTGTCCCATTGTCTCTATGTTATCTTATGTTAAAATACAGATACCCTGCATTTTTCCTTGGCCACAATTGTCTATGTCATCTTATGTAAAAAAATGCAAATTCACTGAGCCAGACAAAGGCATGAACCACTATTTTCCCTACTCCCCTTCCAAATGAAAATTGTGTACATCTCAAAATCCTTCCCTTTCCCCTTTAAATTTGGAGCCCTCAAAATCATCTTCAGAGGAAAGCATAGACCTGGTTCCTGGCAGCACGTCCTTAACTTTGGCAAATAAACCTCCTAAAATGATTGAGACTTGTCTCGTCATTGTTCTCAATTGACTCGGGAAAGACAGAAATATTCAAGAAAACATTCTTATGATATGATTCATACTGGGAAACAATGCATGTGGAATTATATACTTTCTTAACAAATTGAGCAATTATAATTGTTTCAGCTTAGGCCCAAAAGTCCAAGACTTTTAGGGTAATTTTTTTTTAATGTTTGAATGGTCAAATATTACACATTTTCTCTAGTAAGCTTGATTAATCTCTGGCAGATTAAGGTACCACACAAAATTTCATCTTTTTTTTTTTTTTTTTTTTTTTTTGAGACAGGGTCTCATTTAGTCACCCAGGCTGGAGTGCAGTGGCATGATCATGGCTCACTGCAGCCTCAACCTCCTGGCCTCAAGCCATTCTGCCACCTCAGTCCCTCAAGTAGCTGGAATCACAAGCTTGTGCCACCACACCCAGCTAATTTTTTTATTTTTTGTAGAGATGAGGTCTCACTATGTTGTCCAAGCTGGTATTGAACTCCTACACTCAAGAGATCCTCCTGCCTCAGCTTCCCAAAGTGCTGAGATTACAGGCCTGAGCCACTATGCCTGGCCCAAAGTTTCATCTTTATGTGCAGCTGTAACTGGCACATTTATTTACTACTTTAAACATACTTAATGTTTATTCTGGTTAGGGGGATGATGACCACAAATTCATGAAGTTTATGATATTTTGCTAAAATTGTCTCACTATGGTGCATCTGAGAAAATGTCCTACCATATTAAATAAAAAGGCTACGTTTATATGCTATTACTGATATATATTACTAGAGAGTAGCAAAGAACTTTCAATCAAATTAAGGTTGAATTTAACACAATCTACTATTTCACGATCATGTCAAAGAAGACTTAGTTTGGACCCAGCCCTCTCACAGATTTCCTGCAGTGGCAGTTAACTAAACTAGGCAAATAAATTACTTAATTTAATTAAATCGCTACTGGGTCACTGTCAAGTTCATCACAGCTAAAAGAAAATAATTAAAAATGCAAAAAAATTGCATTTTTAAAAATGTGAGATGAATCCTAGCAATACAATGTTAAATGAGAGACAAGTCCAAATATTACACACAGCAAAATGCCTTTTAAAAAAGGTAAAAACAACAAAGAAGTACATATTTCTTTAGGAATACATACAAATGCAATAAAACCATATTAAAGGGGAAGAAAGAAATGGTGATCACAGAATCATTTGGGAAGAAGTAGAGATACCAGATGGTTGTGGGGGACCATATGCTTAGTTTGGTGCCTGTGTTCGTAGTGCTTATAATATTATTTTAAATAAAAATAAATAAATGTATGAATGAATAAAAGCAGGGAGCCATGCATAGAAAATGAGCCATGCATTGTCTCATGTAATAATGATTACAATTTTTCCAATTCTGTGCATTTGAGGTTCTTTAAAATCATATATGAATTTACCACCCCATTTAAATAATGGAGGGCAGCTAGAAAGACCCAGGTTAGTCTCCTGCCTCCAATGTTGACTTCTCCATTTCACTTACATATTTCTAATACATCCTCTCAAAATTTCTTCATTTAAAAAAGACCTGGTCAAGAGGCCCAATGATGCAAATGGGATTTTCCTTCTCCATCCTCTCATTAAACTGTTAGAGTAGGCAGCTAGTCAGACATAAGCAGAGCAGCAGAGGGCTCCCCCTGCAACTCAGACACAGAAGGAATGTCAGGCAACCATCAGGTGATGGTCAGAAGGTTGTTAACTGTCTCTTTAAAATAATAATTGGTCACATTCAGTGCCAGTGAAAGGCAGTTTCCCAATAAACAGAAATACCTGAAACTGACAATCAGCAGTTTCCCAAAAAGATCTTAAAAGTTGGGTAAGTGGGCTCAAGCATGCACATCAATGTGGTTTGGCTGCTGTGTCCCCACCCAAATCTCATTTTGCCTTGTAGCTCCCATAATCCCCACATGTCATGGGAGGGACCCAGTAATAGGTAAATGAATCATGGCAGTGGGTTTTCACTGGCTGTTCATGGCTATGAACACTATCATGGTTGTTCATGATAGTGAATAAGTCTCACGAGAACTGATGGATTTATAAAGGGCAGTTCCCCTGGACACACTCTCTTGCCTGCCACCATGTAAGAGGTGGCTTTGTTCATCCTTTGCCTTCTGTCATGATTGTGAGGCCTCTCCAGCCCTACAGAACTGTGCATCAATTAAACCTCTTTTCTGTATAAATTACCCAATCTCAGGTATGTCCTTACAGCAGTGTGAGAACAGACTAATACAAACATTAAGAGGCAGAATGGTGCAGTTTAACTGGTATATGACCTTCTAGGGACATTTGACTGGTAAGGGAAAAAACGCCTCAAGTAAGCATGCATACAACTCCAGTCAACGCTACGCATGCAGCCCCTCCCAAGTGCTAGCAGGCCACTGGGTATGTGAACAACCCACTCCAAGGATAAAATCAGGGGAGAAGGATTGCAAGACCATGGAAGTATGCCAACTTATAAAACCCCAAGTCAAAAGGTCAAACTGAACACTTGATCTCTCCAGTCGCCCACCTGGCCCTCTTCCAAGTATACTTCACATCGTTTTACTACTGCTCTAAAGTTTTGTAATAAACTTTCACTCCTACTCTAAAACTTGTCTCGGTCTCTCCTTCTGCCTTGTGCTGCTCAGATTCTTCCTTCTGAGAAAGCAAAAACTAAGGTTGATACAGACTCGTGTGGATTCACTACAGGGAACCTACTTTGGTGCCAAAGGACCCACGTATGTTCCGCTGCTTACAGAATCAGGCACTCCGGTTCATGCTAGACCTGGTCCTGGACTGCTTCCCTGGGGTTTGCACCTCCTCCTTCCTGACCAAGCCCTACTTACCTTGTAAGCACTAGCACATGGGCCACCACATTCACAAATTACCTAGTCTACAATCTGTTTTCACTCTATACCCCAGAGCATAGTATACATATTTTTATAAATGAACTTATCTACAGTAGTCTATTTCATCTTTTTAATTTAGCAAAAATCTATTGACTTCTATGAGTGAGGCAATAAGCAAGTTTGAGGGAAAAAAGGTACAAGGCCCTCAAATAATTTATTGTTTAGAATTATTTATATTTCTATTTCACTTTTCCTATTTGATAATAAAAGAGGCAGTATCAATACATTTCACATTTGTATGTTTCCTAGTGCTTATCACACAGAAGGTAATTAACAAATATTACTTTCAGATTTACCGATCTTATTTTCTTTAACTTCAGAGCCCACTAACCTAATAAATAACTCCCAAATTATACTACATTTTATAACTTTCCGATGATCATGTCTGAATAAATATTGCAACTCCTGAGTCTCTTCTATCTTCCAAACTCTGAAAAAGTTTTCTGCTAGCAGTAAGAGTTAAGAAGTTGAGTTAAGAATCACCATCCTAGGCAATTCTTGTCCTCTACCTCAGAGAAGAGAAACTGGGTCTGCTTCCCCGGGTGGCATGACTTAGTCCCTTTTTTTTTTTTTTGAGGCTGAGTCTCACTCTATCATACAGGTGGCTGGAGTGCAGTGGCTTGATCTCGGCTCACTGCAACCTCTGCCTCCTGGGTTCAAGCTATTCTCCTGCCTCAGCCTCCCAACTAGCTGGGATTACAGGTGCCTGCCACCACACCTAGCTAATTTTTGTATTTTTAGTAGACACAGGGTTTCACCATGTTGGCCAGGCTGGTCTTCGACTCCTAACCTCAGGTGATCCACCCACCTTGGCCTCCCAAAGTGCTGGGATTACAGTTGTGAGCCATCACACCCAGCCACCTTACTCCTTTTGGGCTACTATAACAAAATACCATAAACTGGGGAGCTCGTAAATGACAGAAGTTCATTTCTCATACTTCTAAAGAGGCTGTGAAGCCCAAGGTTAAGGTGCTGGTAGATTTGGTGTGTGGTGAGGGCCTATTTCCCGATTCATTGATGGTGCTTTCTTGCTATGTCTTTACATAGTCTCAGAGGAAAGAGTTTTCTGTGGCCTTTATATAAGGGCACTAATCCCATTCACAAGAGCTTTGCCCAAACAACCTAATCACCTCGTAAAGGCCCTGCCTCTCCACATCATTACAATGGTGATTAGGTTTCAACCTACAAATTTTGGAGGAACACAAACATGCAGACTACTACATGGCCAGAGACCATCCTGCATTTGATAGTTTTACATATATTGCCAGTGAGTCAAAACGGCGAAGGCATTTTGCACCTGCAAATATTGAATTTTTATCCCCAATGTTTTAAAAAATGCAACAAATTATACTGTGACCATATTTCCAAAAGTCAGAGATTTTCATTTATTACTGGGAAGACTATAACTATAGAACACTATGAATTATCCAGAAATAAGTAACCTCTGACTATGAGAACAAGACATGTCTCTTCAGTCTAGCACCAAGAAGTGATCAATGGCAAATGAAAATACAAAACTTATCTAGGGGTTGATCTACAAGCTCTAAAATTTAACATTGAGAAGAGAACACTCATAATACAAGAGAGAGACTGTATCAGCACCTGTATCCTTCACAACGTCTATTTTCTCTATCTTCTTTATCAATTAATCCCAATTTTATGAGCACACGAGGATTAGCACCAATGAAAAATACACATGTCTATTGCAGCTATGGGTAGCCACATGACACAGTTCTTAGAAATGAAATGAAAACAGAAATGTCCTGAGTGGAGCAACTTTTAGTTTGCAGTGAGCCAAGATTGGGCCACTGCACTTCTGCCTGGGTGACAGTATCTCAAAAACAAAACAAAACAAAACAAAGACTCTCATCTTTGTCTCTTGCCCTTCCCCTCTTCAATATACATGTGATATAGACATGATGCCTAAAGTTGGTGCACCATTTTGCAACCATTAAAGTCACACTCGGGCTGGAGGATGGGAAACTAGAAGAAGCCCTGGACTTCAGCCACTTTCTTGATCGGTCGTATTCGCTTCGCTTTGGGCTACCTAGCTCTTGACTTTGGTCATGTAAGAATGAAGGACTTTGTATGGTTAAGCCACTGTAGTACTTTTTCTTTCCTCAGCCAAAAGCAATTCCAACCAACACAACATCTCTGTTTATTAGTCACAACCAGGCTGGATTTTCTTCCTGTTCAGAAAATGAATAAAAAATGCAAACAAAGGTTGGAGATTGGAAATTTTTTCTTTAACATTAAAGAACCTAGCTTCAAGAATGGACTTCTTACAGAACACTACAGAAAATGCAATTTTAGAAATAGTCTTCTGTTCACAATAAAATTCATAGTGTAGACCTCTGAAATAAGAGCTAGCGAATGAGATAACATACTGACATGAAGAGAAATGTGGTTAGGAGGTGATATGGTTTGGCTGTGTCCCCTCCCAAATCTCATCTTGAATTGTAGTTCCCATATTCCCCATGTGTCATGGGAGGGACCTGGTGGGAGGTAGCTGAATCACGAAGCAGTTACTTCCATGCTGTTGTTGTGATAGTGAGTGAGTTCTCATGAGATCTGATGGTTTTACAAGGGGTGTTACCCCTTTTTCGCTCTGCACTCCTCCTTGCTGCCACTATGTGAAGAAGGATATGTTTGCTTCTTTTTCTGCCATGATTGTAAGTTTCCTGAGGCCTCCCCAGACATGCTGAACTGTGTGCATTAATTAAACAAACCTCTTTCCTTTAAAAATTACCCAGTCTCAAGTATGTCTTTTTAGCAGTGTGAGAATGGACTAATACAGGAGGTGAGTTGAAATTAAAAGGAAATAAATTAAAAGTAAAATGGTAAAATTAGTATCTTCATGAAATTAGAATTACTCAAAATTAGATTCACTGAAGAACAAAGCTAACACTGCTGAAAATTGAATAGTAATGTGTACATTTGAGCAGCTGCCTCCCGTATATGAGAAATGTGCAGAGATTAAAATGATGACAGAAGAAAAAGTAGACATGGTTGACAGAGAAATGATATGTAACATAATATGCATTCATGAAAAGAAACAGTTTTAACAGAAATTTAATAAATCTGAATTATAACAGGACAATATACTCCTACGCAAAAGAAAGGCTTGAGTCTATGGATGTGATTAACAGGAAACATTAATGACAACAGTAGCCTGAAATGATCCTGTTGAAATTCATAAATTCAAGGGTAAAGAAAAAAGCCAATGATTTGTTTTCAACTAGGCAGAAAAGTTTGCTGATAAAGAAAAAGATCTGACTAATGTCAGACTCCTCCATAGCAAGAAATTCCAAGAAGCAATTGGCAACATCCACAGAGTTTGAGGTAGCAAAAATTATAAACCAAGAAATCCATACATAACATGTTTCTTATGCACAAAGGTTAAAGGAAAACATCCAATATGCAATAACTCAAATATATATTAATACTATTTTTGAATATGAAAAATTTAAACATCAAATTTTAACCACTTAAAGGATAAATCAAAAGAATTAAATAATAAAGGCAGACCCAACAAAACTTCCTAATTATCAAACACATGCACAGAAATTTCAACACATACTTAATCATCATAACGTTATTTCTAACAAGTAAAAATTGGAAACATCCAAATGTTCAGATACACAAAATTAACTAAATGGATTATAGTACCGTAAATGATGGACTAAGATACAGCTGTTTAAAACCACATTCACAAAACAGTGAAAAATATAGAGAATCATCACAACACATTACTAAATGAAATAACAATAGCAATATATGCAGAGAGATTTTGTTACAAAAACACATGTATTTGGGTAGAAAAATATTAAATAAAATACAACAAAATGCTTACTCTGGCTTAAGATATGCTGATGTATTTTCTTCCAAATTTTCTGTCTTTTCTCTACCTAAATAAAAATAATACTTTTAATTTCCTCTCTCCCTTTTGGATGGATTTATAGTATATCAGCCCTAGTGCCTTCCTTCTGGCGCTGAAAGCTTCTCTCCACATGATTTTAGTAATGTTTGGAGTTTAGAAAGAATTTAGAATGTCATATTACTTATTAGGTACAATGATTATGTTATAATCTGTTTTATTACAACTGACAAATTCACAAATCAAATTTGCCATTTTGCCTATAAGAAGAAAATATTGGGCAATATATGTTTTCATAACGTTCCTTAAAAACCAAAACTTCAGAATGTGAGCATCTGTTTTCAATATGCACACTATTCAGTAGTGCTTTTAGTTTTTAATGTAAAGCCATAAATATTTTGGAACTGTAAATTTGCCTCCAGTCTTTTATGATCTCACTTTAGCTTTCCAGTTTTGCTGAATTTTACTTAACTGATTTACATCTTTTTTAGACCTAATATAGACTCATTTTTAAGAAATATATAGTAGAAATGATAGACATTTTTCAGTAAGCATTGCACTTTTCTAGAATACACAGAGCTATGGGTTTAACTGAAGACAAAAATATCATTTTATTTTTGTTCAGATGTTTTCTACAGTGATAAAAATTTTCATGGTGAAGCTCAGCACAGTACTAGCCTTTGGCAGTTAACTAGGGAGATGAGGCTGTCAGCTCAAAGAATTATAGGAACTTGAAAAAATAGATTGTTTATGTTATCTTCTGGAGGTTAGTTTATGGGCTCCTGAGTCCTTAACAACCCCAAGACACGTAGAAATTCACAGTGAGAGCCTCAAGCAGACTCAGGTATCACTGATTGTTGCTTCCACCTTTGCTCCCCGATTTGCCATGGGGTTTGCCCAGCAGTTGGTGAGAATCTTTTGACTAAAGCCAAGATGAAGCATCCAGAGTTTGACATTCTAATTCCTGCTCTGCCCCTGGCTTGCCAACGATCTCTGATAAGACACTTATCTTGTCTGTGCCTAAAGCAGCCTGCAAAGTGAGAATAATATTTGATCCGAAATCTCTAGGACACTATGATGGTTAACGAATACTTTACTGTGAAGCCAAGAAGTAGCGTAGCTATGCTTGAAGTTCTCAGTATATTCAAATAAACTTTTTAAAATCCTAGGTATCATGACTTTCTCATACTCAGTTACCCACAGTAAAAATGAGGAGGAAATAAATCAAAGAGGAAGAGAGTCCTTAATAAGCAGAACCACATGTTAATATTCTAGATCAACAAATTCCTACTAAACCTTATTGTATAAAAGTTATTTCACTTCATCCATGGGTAAGCTTGCTTTCATTTGATCAGATGTAAAATTTATTTTAATTTTATACAAATTTAACACACTAACATTTGCATTAGTTTGTGATATTTTTTGGTATCAACTTTGTTGTTGCAGTAGCTTAATCTTGAATGGGACAATGAATTAATTAATATAATTCCATAACCTTACCACGGTATCCCTTTATTCTAAAGTATCCCCCTTATCAGTGGTTATATTGATGTAGTTCCTCAATCAACAATTGTTCTTGGCTGGGCACAGTGGCTCATGCCTGTAATCCCAGCACTTTGGGAGGCCAAGGCAGGCAAATCACTTGAGTCCAGGAGTTCAAGACCAGGCTGGGCAACATGGCAAAATTTCATGTTATCTACTAAGCATACAGAAACTAGCCAGTATGCTGGTGCGTGCCTGCAATCCCAGCTACTCAGGAAGCTGAGATGGGAGGATCCCTTGAGCACAGGAGGTTGAGGCTACAGTGAGCAGTGATTGTGCCACTGCACGCCAGCCTCGGCAACAGAGTGAGAATATGTCTCTAAATAAAGAAAATTAAAAACAAAAACAAAACAAAATTGTCCTTCTAAAGAAGTCATGTACTATTAAGAATATATATTCCCCTATGTATTTTTTCTTTAGTTTCTCATAGAAACATAGTCAGCTGTACATTACATTACAGCAAATACCATAGCTGACAAAAAAAAATAAAGTTCACAAACACAAAATCAGAACACTATATTTTCATTGACAACTTAGCACAGAGAGGTTTAATTTCTTTATTTGAAATTGAGGATAATAAGAATAGTTATCACATAGAACTGTAACAAATATTAAAAGCGCTAATCTTTCAAAGTTATTTATTACCACAATGTCTACCAGACAATAAGTAATCAATAAATGTTATCAATTACTATTATTCTATTTCAAGAATACACAGCAGACTAGTCGTGCTTAAGTTCTGGCTCTTTAATAAGTAAAATTCAAATATTTCTCTAATAAGTAAAATTCAAAATTATTTGTATTTTCAACTACTTTAGAAAACTAATGATATAATATTTCTAAATTCCTTGATTTAATTTGAAAACAAATTTTTAAAAGACAGTTATCTACAATATTTTGATTACTATTAATATTATTTTCTTTTTTTAAGAAGGAGTCTCCTTCTGTCGTCCAGGCTGGAGTGCAGTGGCATGATCTCGGCTCACTGCAACCTCCGTGATTCTCCTGCCTCAGCCTCCCAAGTACCTGAGACTACAGGCGCCCACAACCATGCCCGGCTAATGCTCATATTTTTAGTGGAGATGGGGTTTTGCCATGTTGGCCAGGCTGGTCTCAAACTCCTGACCTCGCGATCCACCCACCTCGGCCTCCCAAAGTGCTGGGATTACAGGCATGAGCCATCTTGTTCAATGTTCATTTTTGTATACAGATTCTATGATATGGGGATACAACGACCTCAAATACATTGTTATTCCCTACAGGAAATATACATCTGGGTTTGTCTGTTACTGTGCCTAGCACATAATGAACACTCAATACATAATATCTACTATTATGAATTCTTTAATATTTAAACAGATATCATAAACTGCCTAGTGTAATTAAGTGCCAAATACATATTACAGATGGTGAGAGAGATGATCTACAGACATTCGTTCAAGGAAGACTTTGGGCAGAATTAAATTTGAGCTCTTCCTCATTTAATAGGCAGGAAGGATTCTGTGCATTATTTTGTGCTATATTACACTATTTTACATCATATTGTATTATGTATATATTGTATTATATATAAACATACATGCCATAGTGACATAATCTATACAATAATTATCTCAAGACCTGCCCCCACGTTTACCACTATTTTTTAAATTCAGAAAAAACATAAAAATATAAAAATTTAAGACATAATCACACACCCAATTTCTCAGCAGTGCAAAAACAAAAGCAATTAGATAATAAGTAGGTCTTCTGTACATTTCACAAGAAAAGAAAGATAAAAATCTAGGGCAGAGCAAATTGTCAAGAAGGAGAGGACAACTAAACTGGCAACAGAACTTGGATACCACCTGTTACTCACTGCTATAGTTTGGATGTTTGTCCCTGTAAACCTCAAGTTGATATTTGATCCCCAATGTTGGAGACAGAGTCTAATGGGAGGTGCTTGAGTGATGGGGGAGGATCCCTCCTGAATAGACTGATCTCCCCCCCTAGATCAGGCAGGGATGAGTAATTTCTTGCTCTATTAGTTCCCTCCAGAGCTGGTTGTTAAAAATAGCCTGGGACCTCCCCTACCCCTCTCTGGCTTCCTCTCTTGCCATGTAATCCCTGCACAGCTTGCTTCCTTTTGCACTCTGCCTTGAGTGAAAGCAGCCCACCTTCAGGCTTTCACCAGATGCCCAATAGTCCAGCCAGCAGAATTGTGAGCCAAATAAATCTCTTTTCTTTATAAATTCCCCAGCCTCTGGTATTCCTTTATAGCACCACTAAGCAGACTAAGACGCTCACACTGTGTTTTCTTGTCTTGGTCTTCTGCGCTTGACTCAAGAAAATGGAAAGAGCTACTCAAACATGTTGAGAGATCACTCCCAAACCCAGCCTTCATTTCTTCCATACCTGAATATTATTTCCTTAAACACTGAACCTGCCTTGTCCCACCCGAACACTGTTCAAGTGAAAACAAATTACAACCTTGTTCCAGCCACCACCTCATCTACCATCTCTATGATGATATTTAATTCAACAACATTTTTGAACACTTAATATTTAAAAAGTGTTGAAGAAACATACCTAAGACACCGATGACCATGACTTTAAGAAAGAGCTATGGAAAGAAGTATAAGTAGGTCTTCTGTACATTTCACAAGAAAAGAAAGATAAAAATCTAGGGCAGGGCAAATTGTCAAGGAGAGGACAACTAAACTGGCAATAGAACCTGGATACCACCTGTTACTCACTGCTATAGTTTGGATGTTTGTCCCTGTAAACCTCACATTGATATTTGATCCCCAATGTTGGAGATGGAGCCTAATGGGAGTAAGCATCTTAAAATCTGTGATGGGAGGAGAACACAGACCAGGAAGGACCATGTATCTATAAGTAATGCCCATGTATTTTTTGACCTGTAAAGGGAATGAGTACCAAAATAGATACAGGAAATAACTTTCACCCTGAACGACCTTTCTACTGGGGAGAAGATACTTTCAAATATTTAACAGAGTACAAAACAAAAGATGATGTGTGCAACATCCCTTAATTTCTAGAAAGCATGGAGGCCTTGTATGGCTCTGCATCCCAGCATATAACAGTGTTCAGAGATTGGAATGCATTAGTTATTCAGTGCATATTTTTTGAATGAATGAGTAAAAAGTATAGTTAGTAGAAGGAGGAAAGAAAAATATTCCCTTCACCTATTCATTTCATCAAGCCTTTCTTGAATTCCTATGTTTACAGTTCAGGGTCAGATTATTTGGGGATACACAGATTAATCAAAAAAGAATCCTACCTTTACAATGTCAAATTTAGCAGTCATAGTCGCTAAACGAAGTGAAAATTTGCAGGACCAAACAATATTTAGTTGACAAGGAAAAAGGGAAGAAAAGACAAGTACACTATTGAAGACTGCCCACAGCTCTAGGTGAGCCTCTATACCAGCTCTTCAGAAACCATTCTGGAGCTCCAAGAGCAAGACTATCATGTCTCCAAAAAGATGAGGAAACAGTCTAACAGAACTGAATCATTACATAGAAATTCTATGACGAGCTGCTCACATTAATGTTGATGCAATTGAATGAAATGGAATGTAAACTATGAAAATTTTTCATAAATAATAAAGATAAATAAATGTTTTTAAAAATCTTAAGAACCAACTCTGTATAGGACAAACATTTTCCTCTACCTAAAAATAAAAATATTCCATTTCAAGATGGCAGACTTTATACCTGTGCTTCTGTCTCTTCCTTCTGCAATCTTGATAAAATCACGATAAGAGCACAACAAAGCTATAATTTAAGAACAATAAAGAGAAAGGAATGGCATAATTCAACCAAGTTCCAGAAGATTGAAAGTATTTCATGCAGGAGTCAGAAAAAAAGCAGTATCCTATAGCAATGGAGACCACCAGCCTGCTCATCGGAAACCTCAGAAAGATCTGGGCATCAGCTACATGATCTAACAGACCATGACAGTAAGAAACTGAGCATGAGAGCCTGGGTTAAAGGTCTCTATAAAAGATTTTTAACCAATACTGACTTAAATTTATTGCATGCAGAGTGCCAGGAGCCAAACATTCATACTCCAGGGAGAAATAAACAGCCTTTGCTAATAATTATATAAGAGTAGAATGAATTATCTGCAGACATCTAGGACAGCTAAAACTAGTATTGACACTCATTGAGGTCCTCTGCATTTTGGCATTAGTGCTCTGGAATTCAGACCAGCTCCCAGTCTGCTCTCACTAGAACAAAGCCTGGCCGACCACTAGCCCCCCACATACCCAGAAATCCCCGTCAGGCTCTCTACTGAGTCTCCCTTTCTATGGACGAAATAAATCCCATTGTTGCAAGTACCGCAGTTATGCTGGTATCACCAAAATCTATGTCACAATGCCTGTTTCATATGCTTCTCAAAACTCAAAAAGCAAAGAACTTTTACCACCCACCAAATCTCTTCCCCACTCTATTCTATTTTAGTAAATAAAATGGCAAAACCAGCCACTCAACTGCTCAAGCCAAAACCAGTGAGTTTTTCCTCATTCCAAAGGCAAGTTCTGTCAACTCTGACCCCAAAATCTATCCCACACCAAACCAACTTTCCTTGCTCCACTGAAACCACTACAATTCAAACCAATGTAATTTTTTACCTAGATTCCCACAACTAACTTCCCTACCACTATCCCTGGCTTTCATTCTGATTTTCTACAATGGCGTGTCTGTTGAGAAGCCAGAGTTTTCTTTTTAAAATGTAAATTAAAACTTGTTAGGCCAGGCGCAGTAGTTCAAGTCTGTAATCCCAGAACTTTAGGAGGCTGAGGCAGGAGGATCATTTGAGGCCGGGAATTTGAGACCAGCCTGGGCAACAGAGTAAGACCCAGTCTACACAAAAAATGAAAATGAAAATAAAGTAGCAAGGTGTGATGGCCATGTCTTTAGTCCCAGCTACTCAGGAGGCTGAGATGGGGATCACTTGAGCCCAGGAGTTCAAGGCTGCAGTGAGCCATGTTAGCATCACTTTACTCCAGCTTGGGTGATAGAGTGAGGCCTCATCTCTAAAACTGAAAAAAAAAAAAATTGTTATGCCCCTGGAGTCCATCCAACAGAATTTTTCTTTGTCACTCGAAATGAAACCCAAATCCTTTCCCAAAGCCATAGGTGTTACTGTCCCTGCCACCTTCCCTTACTTCATCTCAGGTCATTGTCCTCTTTCTCATACTACTATAAACACGATAGTCTTGGGTTCATTAGAGATTTCCGAAGACTACTCTGACCTCACGACATTTGGAAGTGTTCTTCTTTCTGCCCAGTATTTTTTCATTTGGGTCTCGGTTTCCTTAGAGAAGTCTTTCCTGACTGCCCAGACTCTCTATCCCATGGAAAACTCCCATAGTTGCAATTGCCTTTATGTTACAGCTATATATACTTAGTATGCTTATTTTTATTTGCATACTAATACTCATATATTATCATTCTCTTGCTCAAGGATACAAGTTCCAGGAGCACGGTTGTCTCTTTTGTTTACCACAGTGTCTGTACTGATACACAATGAGAGCTAAAAAGTCTTCGCTGAATAATTATTTGAATATGTCATAAAGTGGGGGGAAAAAAGTCCAATATAAACAAAAGTAAAAACAACCCTAGGAAAAAAAAAAAAAAAACTACCAAACTAATTGCCTAGCAAAACCATGACTTTTAGAGTATTGTCATTGTTTACTCAGGGGATTTTGAGAATAAAATGGAATCATCAGAAAGCAAAGTTCACAGAAATGGGAAAGATAATTTCAAAACTATTAATTTAATAGCGTTAGAAGGTAAAATCAAGGCACCATGGAAATGTGCTATCAAAAAATAAGAGATAGAAAATAAGAAAGAAAAGATAAAGGACACAGACAATTTCTCCAGGAGGTATGAGATTCAATGAATGGAAATTCCCAAAAGAGAAACAGAGAAAATGGAGAGAAAGGAAGCATATTAGTGAGTTCAGGCTGCCAAAACAGAATCCCACAGTTATGGGATTTATTTGAACAACAGAAATTTGTTTTTTCGCAGCTGTGGAGGCTTGAAACCCAAGATCTAGATGCCAGTAGGTTTGGTTTCTGGTGAGGCCTCTTATCCTGACTTGCAGATGGCTACCTTCACACTCTGTCTTCACATGGCCTTTCTCTATATGTCCACAGAGAGGGAGAACAAGCTATGATGTCTCTGCTTGTATCAGGACACCAATCCTATTAGATTAGGGCCCCACCCTTATGACCTCATTTAATCTTATTTATCTCAATAAAGGCCTTATCTCTAAATATAGTCAGAGAAGGGGTTATGGCTTCACCATATGACTTTGAAGGAGACAACACTTCAGTCCATAACAGGAAGTGAATCATTTTTTAATGCATGCAAGAAATTTAACAAAAGTTAAAAAGAGACATAAATTTTAAAATTTAAACAACTTAGCGAATGCCATGTAGGTTTTTTTTAAGTTCTACATCTCATAGTAAAATTTAAGAACAGGATAAGGAGAATATGTTCTCATCTTCCATAAGACATTGAGTAGGAAGTTAAAACAAGTCACATACAAAGGAACAAGAATTATACTTAAATTTAATGTTTAAGTATAATCACTGGGTATCATAAGACAATGAAGAAAAAATTCATTTTCAACCTAAAATTGTCTACCTAGCTAAAATTATAAATTACACAGGTAAAGTAATATTTCATTTTCAGGTATAACAAGGGCACCTAAATTTTACATTTTACACACTTTACTTAGAAAGTCGGTTGAGGATACCACCCAGCCAAGTGAGGAGCAAACCAAACAGTATCAGGAAAAGAAAGATCAGTAGTGAAGTCAAAGCAAAAGACAATAAAGGGGAGAACATTAACAGTGGTGCAGCAGGTGGATAGAAATCAATCCATACAGGAAGAACAGAAGAAAAGAAGACTTCAGAAGAGAGGTCCTAGGGTTAAAGAGGAGTGCCATAGATGAGACAGGTTAGAAGAGATTAAAAATTAGAAAAGAGATAGAATGAACTTTTAAAGGCACAAGAATTAGAAATTTCAGGGAAAAATTAACAAAGTTTAAAACTGGGCTGGGAGTCGTGGCCCACGCCTGTAATACCAGCACTTTGGGAGGCTAAGATGGGTGAATCACTTGAGGTCAGGAGTTCAAGACCAGCCTGGCCAACACAGTGAAACCCTGTCTCTACTAAAAAATACAAAAATTAGCAGGGTGTAGGGGTGGGCACCTGTAATCCCAGCTACTTGGGAGGCTGAGGCAGGAGAATCACTTGAACCTGGGAGGCGGAGGTTGCAGTGAGCTGAGACCACACCATTGTACTCCAGCTTGGGCAACAAGAGCAAAACTCTGTCTCAAAAATTAAAGAATAAAAATAAATACAAACTGTATGAGAGAACATATGATTAAGGCATAATATTTAATTCCACAGAGAACAATTTTCATGAGTTCACAGTATTACAAATAAAAATAAAATTAAGATAAAATATTTTATAAATAAAGATCAAAGGTATGCAGAGACTAGGAGAATAATACATGCAACACGCAGAAAAAAGAATTTATGCCCAAGGAACAAATACAGATCTAGATATAAATGACAAACAACTCAATAGAAAAATAGGAAGGGCATAATGAGGTAATTTATGAAGAGGAAATGCCAGTAAACATTTGAAAAGTTGCTCATTCTCACTTCCAGCCTAAGAAATGCAAATCAAACTAGCTAGGAGAGATCTTCTTTTTATCCATAATATTAGCAAAAATAAAATTTTATAACATCTAGAACTGGCCAATAGACGTGGAAATGGGTGCTCACATGCAATGTTGATGCAAGAATGAAGTATTATGAGCTTTCAATCCAATAGTATCTGCCAATAAGTAAATGCACATACCCTCTGCCCCAGTAATTCCCCTTTCAGAGTTAATTCAACGGATATAAAAGCATTAGTATATAAGAATATCTGTACATTACTATCTACTAAAGCAAAAAAGTATATAGTATACAGTAACAGAAACAAGACCATTACCCAAAAATCCATACTCTGTCTCAAAAAAAGTATAATTGAATATAGCCTATCTATCTATAAAATAGACTATTAAGCAGCTATTTTTAAAAAATGAATTAGATGAGTGGTTTGAAAGGGTATTTATTGCAGATTATTAAATTGAAGAAAGCAAATTTTTAAAAGATAAATTCGAAGAAGCAAATTTCAAACAAGCAAATGACAGAATTTAATTTGTAAAACTTAAAAATAAATTTTTGAAATTCAAAGAAGCATATGGAGTAGGACCCTAATTCTGACAGAAATAGAAAAGCATATGTGTATGTTTACATACATCTCTATGCTATGTGTGTGTTTATGTGTGCATATATATATTAACATGTATTAGTAAGCATATTTAATAGCACATAGAAAAATGTGGAAATATGTACATGAAACTATCAGCAATAGTAACCTTGAGGCTGGGGAGACAAAAAGAAATTCTTTATACACCTCTGTAGTTTTCTCTAATTACAAGAAAAGTATAATTATTCTATTTTTAAATTTTAATCAAATTAAATAAAAATAAAAAGATAAGCAAAATATTTTTTAAAGACAAGGAACAAAAAGGAAGAATCAATTATGGAACTAAATACTACTTAAAGAATAGTGGGAAAAAGTCTCCACAATGAGTCATTTGTATTTCAGAAGAACTCATGGGCAACGTGAAATCAATAAAATAAGACACTCACTAAAAGGATAAGACAAAAGAATGAAGGGGAAAAACAAGATTGCAAAGTTTTTTTTTTTTTTAAAGAGAAACTGGATAAAAACACTCTAACAAAAATAATAAATAAATAAAAATAGCAGAAAACAACATATGGGGCCAAATATTGAATTAGAGGACAAACGAACGCAGAGAGTAAAGACAGACACTACTAATCGCTTAGAAGAGAGTTAGTAGGTAGATCAGACAAATAATATGGATCCAGCAAAAGAAAATCAGTTGTTCTTCCTTCTGGGGAATTCTTGTGTTCTATTCTATAAATGGAATAGGGAAAACAGTTCATTTTTATATATCACAAGAAAATTTCCATGAGGAGCAAGGGAAAAAATGGGTCCACCAATTAAATAAGCCTACGATGTTTGAGAAAATGAACTGATTATGAGAAAGAATTATCAAAACTGAGACATGGGCCGGGCACCGTGGCTCATGCCTGTAATCCCAGCACTGTGGGAGGCCAGGAGTTTAAGACCATCCTGGCCAACACGGTGAAATCCCGTCTCTACTAAAAACACAAAAATTAGCCGGACATGGTGGCGCACACCTGTAGTCCCAGCTACTCAGGAGGCTGAGGCAGGAGAATGGCTTGAACCCAGGAGGCAGAGATTGCAGTGAGCCGAGATCGCACCATTGCACTCCAGCCTGGGCAACAGAGAGAGACTCTTGTCTCGATAATAACAATAATAATCAAATTACTGCTTGATATTGTAGATAACTTTCTTTTAAAATTTGTTTCCAAATTAAATCAGGAATCTTAGAAATATTATATCATTAGTTTTCTGCTTATAAAAAGCAAGACTCCGTCTCAAAAAAAAAAAAAAAAAAAACTGAGACATGTCCTGGAAATTTTTCTGAAATTCACAACTGAATTAGTTCAACAGGAATTTTTAGTCAGGAAAAGCAGAAAGGAGAAAGAAAGGAGAAGGAAAAAGCAAGGAAAAAAGGGAAGAAAGAAAAGAGGGAGGGAGTAAGAGAGAGAATCAGGCATGAATATAGTGAGTACAAGTGAGGAGAAAGTTTGATTGTAAGAAAGTGAGAGTGAGTGGTTTCCATCATCACCCTTCCTACCAGATCTCTTATAAAACCTGCCCTGAGAACTGGGAGTTGCAAAGCATGTAACGCTTGCCTGAAATAATTGGGTAGGTGAATTACAGGCATTTGTATTTTAACTGTGAATAAAGCTTTAAATCACTGAAGAGAAAGTTAATGGGGAAAATATCAGACGATGAGGGGTTAGTGGAAAAAGTATTTGAGAAGTTTAAGCAGTCTGAAACATTCATATAGAAGCTAGTATTAACCTTCTCAAAAGAAAAAAAAGTTAAAATTTTTCTTTCACATACTGTATTCTTTTCTTTCCCACCCTACTGCTTTTTGAGACCAAAACCAGAAATCTGGTCAAAAAGTTGAGACCAAAACCAGAAATCTGGTCAAAAAGTTGCAAAAGCACTTGCAACTGTCATCAAGAAGAGTATACAAAGTTTCCAAGTCCAAAGAAAGACTTTCTAGCTTCTGATATTTAGGATTTGAGAAGACCCTGAAAATTAAATATCCTCTCAAAACAAATAAAAACAAAGAAACATCCCTGCCAAATCCTAATTTTCTATTAAATTCCTGTATCACTTGGCTTACCTGATTTGCTCATTCCAGTACTTATTCATATTCAGTCTCACATATTACATGATGGCATAAATAAACATAAATGTGGTACCCCTTTTACCTGTGGGGTTTTGTTACCAAGTTTAGCCTGGCTGGCACTAAATGCTAAGGACCACAAAGAAAGTTGAAATCATGAGTCCAGAACTTGTCTTAGAAGCCTCAGGAAGCAAGGAATTCTATTTGCAAGTACAGTTAAGGAGTAGAGAAGTCTGTCTAAACCTAGCTGGCAAATAAACACTGATGGGGATTTAATGGAAAAAGAAAGCAAAGAAGTTTCCATAACAAATACAGACTGTCATAAGCTGCCTTACTTCTTTTATGTAATCTGGAAGGAATATAAATGTATAAAAATGCAAATAAACAACTAAATACATTTTTAAATGAAATGCCATCAGCAAGAGGTTGCAGATAATTGAATCAAATTGTACCTCAGAGATTGTTCTTTTGTCTGAACAATATAATCACTACAAACATATTTCAGTGAAATGAAAAGATTATTGAAGTAATATTAAAAGTCACCAGCACACATTAGAAACCCACACGTTTCTAACAAATGAGATGTATTTAAAGTTGAACTTAAACCTATAATATCAAGCAAGAAATAATGAAAAGCCATTGATCTGAATAAACTATGATTTTCTAGATCAGAGTGCAACTACTTACGTGCAATGAAAGTAATTCCAGGTCATGCCATGATCCTATAAAAATTTGTCGTCTGTGATATTGGATTTTGCTTTTGACTCTAAAAGGTCAGAAGAAGAGCAGAAAAGCTATGGTTCTAGTTTATCCATAAATCATTTTGTATTCATGGAGGTACTGCTTCATTGCAAAGAGAACTGCCTAGAAACCAGATTGAAAATGTCTATGAATTGAGTAGGTTCCAGATGGGCAGTGAGCTGCACAGTGACCACACATTTCAAAACTTTGAAAAAAAGAAAAAATAGATATATATACATTTCAAAGTTAGTTGAGATGAAGACACTTTTCAAAGTTCTGCATTTTTACAGATTCAGAACTGCTGTCATCAACCATGAATCACTTTCTCATGTTAAACTCTTAAAAAATCATTACCAGTCATCAAAGCCATATTTTAATAGAGATGAGGTAGGATCATGTATTATTTCTTATTACCTGCCTTCTAGAAATTCTACATAGGTTCAATACCCCCTGCTATGGCGATACAGTACTACTCTTTCTTTCCACAAAGCATATTAAAACACACATACACACACACACACATGCGCAAACGCATACAACCTATGAGTTTACAGTCATTCCCATGGCCATTTCAGACTTTGTCACTAGCAATAACAGCATTTTCTTTACAATCTCAATGTCAAGATTCCTACTGTTTTATTACCACCTTGGGTCTTTCTAGCTCACTTCCTCTAGCACCCCAATTCACACAATCCTTAGAATTCACCAGCACTTCCAATCCATTATCCTCACCACCATGATATTTTGAACACCCCCTACATTCTACATCCCTGTTTTATTTTTATTGTTATTATTTATTGAGACAAGGTCTGGTGACGTTGCCCAGGCTGGTCTCGAACTCCTGGGCACAAGCAATCCTCCCGCCTTGGCCTCCCAAATTGCTGGAATTACAGGCATGAGCCACTGTGCCCTCTTTATTACAGGCATGAGCCACTGTGCCCTCTTTACTCAGGAAAAATTCCACCAGCAATTATTATCATCAAATTGTCGCATACACCTTAGATTACTTTACTCCTCTTTTTCCTTGTCTTTCTCTGGCAAAATCACATACCAGTTAAATCCAACTCTCTGCTTACTCTCTCACCTGCACATGGGTGGATGAATCCAGATAAAGAAAAACCCTCATTTAAGTTGCTTTATATTCATGACCATAAACCAAGCCTTTAATGCTTTCTGGAAACCACATTACACTTTTTCTTTTCCATTCATACTCCACTCTCTCAAGACGACTATCTCCCATCATCAAACCTTCAACACTTTCTCCTCATTTCATTCTCAGCAGACAATCTGGCTTCCTACTTTATTCAATCAGAAAAGAACTCCCACAATCTATGGACCCTCCAACCAGCATCTTCACCCATTCTGCCTTCCCACCTTTTCCCTGAGATTAAAGATTCCCTTTCCTTTCCAAAGAGACTTATTGGAATTGTACACTATAACCCATCCCCTTTAACTGATATGAGGTTAGCACTTAGATGATTCTTTCCTCTCTTTGCTATACCATCAATTTGTCCTCACTACTGGATTATTTCTATTAGTTTATATTCTATTAATGCTCAGTCTTTAAAAATAAATCTTGATGTCATTTCTTTCACTAGATAGTACCACATTTCTTTGCTTTCCTTTGCTCCAAAGCTCCTCAAGAGACATCTTTATCCCTGGTCTCCAATTTCTCTCTTAAACCTACTGTAAAACCTCAGGCCTCAGTCTTTAGTCCCATCTCTATCTGCATTTCTTTCCTTGACAATCTCATCTGTCTCATGACTATAATTCTCATGTACCTGCAGATAACTCCCAAATGTATAATTTGTATCTCCAGTCTGGACATCTCTCCCAAATTCCAGGCTTATTTTTCCATTGCCCACTCAACATCCATGTTATGACCTGAATATTCGTGTCCCTCCCAAAATCCATTTGGTGAAGCCCTAACCCCCAGTGAGTCTGTGTTTGGAGATGGGGTCTCTAAGGAAGTAATTAAGGTTAATAAGGTCATACAAGTGAGACCCTGATACATAGGAATAGAGTCCTTATAAGAAGAGACATCATAATCCCAGCACTTTGGGAGGCCAAGGCAAGCAGATCACAAAGTCCAGAGATCGAGACCATCCTGGCCAACATGGTGAAACCCCATTTCTACCAAAAATACAAAAATTAGCTTGGTGTGGTGGCGCATGCCTGTAGTCCCAGCTACTTGGGAGGCTGAGGCAGGAGAATCACTTGAACCAGGGAGGCGTAGGTTGCAATGAGCAGAGATCATGCCGCTGAACTCCAGCCTGGGTGAACAGAACAAGACACCATATAAAAAAAATTAAAAAAAAATAAAGAAGAAGAAGAGACATCAGAGAGCTTGCTTGCTCTCTGTGTAGTCCAGAGGAAAGGCTGTGTAAGAACACAGCAAGAATCATCTGAACTTGTAAATATGTTACCTCAGCTGGTGTTATGGTTTGGCTCTATGTCCCTACCCAAATCTCATCTTGAATTGTAATCCTCACAGGTGGAGGGAGGGACTTGGTGGGAGGTGATTGGATCATGAAGGTGGTTTCTCCCACGCTGTTCTCATGATAGTGAGGGAGTTCTCAGGAGATCTGATGGGTTGCTTTGTTTGCTTGCTTGTTTGTTGGCTTGTTTGTTTGTTTGTTTGTTTTGGAAGAGAGTCTCACTCTGGCACCCAGGCTGGAGTGCAGTGGCACAGTCTCAGCTCACTGAAACCTCTACCTCCTGGGTTCAAGCAATTCTCCTGTCTCAGCCTTCCCAGTAGTTGGGATCACAGGCACAGGTCACCATGCCTGGCTAATTTTTGTATTTTTAGTAGAGACGGGGTTTCACCATGTTGGCTAGGCTGGTCTCGAGCTCCTGGTTCAAGCGATCCACCTGCCTTGTCCTCCCAAAGTTCTGGGATTACAGGTGTGAGCCACCACACTAGGCTGAGATCTGATGGTTTTAAAACTGGCAATTTCCCCTGTGCTTTTTCTCTCTCCTGCCCATGTAAGATGTGCCTTGCTTACCTTCACTTTCCGCCATGATTATGAGTTTCTTGAGGCCTCCCCAGCCATGCGGAACTGTGAGGCAATTAAACCTCTTTTCTTTTTAAATTACCCAGTCTCCGGTAGAATCTTTATAGCAGTGTGAAAACAGACTAATACACCTGGCAGAAAGGACTTTGCCAATGCAATTAGAGGGAGATAATCCTGAATTATCCTAGGGGACCAATCTAGTCACATGAAATCTTAAAAATGGATAACTTCTGCTGGCTGCAGGAAGATAGAGAGATGCAGCAGAAGAGCAGACAGGAGAGAGGAGGCATGAGATCAACATGCTGTAAATGGCTTTGAAGACACGGAGGTCCATAAGTCAAGAAACTTGGGCAGTTATGAAAGATGAGAATGACTCCTGGCTGAAAGTGAGCAAGAAAACAGAAACTTCAGTCCTACAACCACCTAGGATTGAATTCTGCTAAAACCTGAATAAGCCTAAAAGCAGATTCTCCCCGATAGCTTTCAGCTTGCAGCTTTGTGGCATCCACAGCAGATAAACCAGCTGAGCCTACCAAATGTTCAGCCTAAAGAATTGTGAGATCATAAATGTTGTTGTTTTAGGCCACTAAATTTATGGCCATTTGTTATGGCAGCTAGTGATAACTAACAAGTCCTAAACAGCTGCCTCTGAGCTCTTATGTTTTGCACACATTGTTAATGCTTCTCAGAAACCACAATTCATCCCAGTGGGAAAAGGAATAGGTAGGAATTTGTCTCTGATGGACCCAGGCCCCTTCCGAGAGGAAGGCCAAGTCTGTACCTACTCCGGGCTTCTGTCCTTTGAGTCGTTACTGCGCCATGTTTTGTAAGACTTACATTATCTGCCTTGACATATATAAGTCAACCCTGTGTATTACTGCACAAACCAATAAGAGTGAGTCATTCTCTACACATTCACACATTCGTTTAGTTTTCCAGGAAGTCTCAAATTTAAAAAAAAGAAAAAAAGTCCTCGTGATATTTTTGGCCAGGTGGGGTGGCTCATGGCTGTAATCCCAGCACTTCGGGAGGCTGAGGCAAGTGGATTGTTTGAGCATAGGAATTCGAGACCAACCTAGGCAACAAGGCAAAACCCTGTCTCTACAAAAAATAAAAAAATAAATAAATAAATAAAAAGAAATACAAAAATGAGCTGGGAATGTTGACAGGCATCTATAGTCCAGCTACTTAGGAGGATGAGGTGGGAGGATCACTTGAGTCTGGGAAGTTGATGCTGCAGTGAGCTGTGATTGTGCCACTGTACTCCAGGCTGGGCAACAGAGTGAGCACCTGTCTCAAAAAAAAGTGGTGGGGGGTGGCGATTTGGAAAAATTATATAATTTACTATATGTCTGGCACTGCACAAATTTCTTACATGTATTATTATTTTCAAATCTTCATAATAGTTCCATAAGACAAGACGATCAGGACTTCCTATCTAACCCTTAGAGTGAAGGTGAGAAACCCCACTACTCTGTGAACAGAATTCTGTCCAAACATGCTTCATATCTCCAGCATATTAACTAGTCTTTTTTGGATGCGTTCTTAGTCCAAATTGGTATAACAACTTAAACTTTAAATGAGTATTCACCTCCTTTTGTTGTTTCAAGTCTCTTATTAAAGGTCAAATTTGATCGACGTGAGCAAAGACCAACAAAAGATAGTGAGGTGGGGATCAGATGAAGACTCAGCCCTGGAGTTTCCCCTCTGTTGCTCAACCCCTGAACTTATTCTGCTTCCAATTTAAAAGTATTAAATCTCTAGATAATCTTTTGAATGGCTTCCAGTCACTGAAATATGTTGTATAGCTTCCATAGAAGTGTAACATTGATTATAAGTAAGATTTGTGAAACATCAAGTAGCATTAGATTCTCAAATTTAAAATGAAGATTCACATTCCACAAGGCTGTTTGAGATAGCCTTATCAAATCAGCTGATTTGACTCCAGGTAGGTCTGCCACAGAATTATTATGAATAGATAGCTAACTTGGGAGAACTTTCACGGTCTGGTCAGCAACTTGTGCAACTTTCTAACAGCTTTAACTCATACCCTGATCACTACAGCTTTGAGACAGCGTGCCAATAAGAATAAAAGGTTCCAATATTAATAAAATAATATGAATAATAGCTTTAATTTTTAACACTTGTTAGAATGCTAGGCAGGTACAATTCACTAAACAGTGACTTATTCAACAAATATTAATTAGGATTCGAAAAACGAGTACAGAGTTGAACTCTGCAGCTACTCTCCTTTAGGCTACCATTTTTAACTAAATGACCTTGGCCATAATATTCAAATTCCTATCTGTAAAACAGGGTAAAAATAATACCTATCCCACAAGTTGTGAGAGGCAAATGAGTTTGTGCACCTAAATCCCTTAGAAGAGGGCCTATCACAGAGTGAGTTCTCAATATGTCCTAGTTGTTATTGCGCATGACAGCTACATTCCACGTGGTTACTGGGCCCTGCAAATATGATGGTGATCAAGATATCCATGTTTCCTTACCTCGATAAAGCCTACATTCCTATGGGGAAATAAAACACAAACAAGAAAGCAATCGATGTTTAAAGGTAAGTTTATATTGCACTAAAGAAAATAAGCATGGTGGTTAGATTGGCAATAGCTAGGTGTGTACAAGTGAGATGAAGGAGTAAGGAAGACCATCATTTGAGGTGGGCCCAGCAGAGGAGAAAGAGCCACACATAATGAGAACTGGAGATAGATTAAAAAAGAAAAAATTCCAGGCAGAAGGGGCAACTACAAAAGCCTAGAGAAAATTAAATAAAAGAGCCAGGATCTCTTAAATCCTTTCAGGCCAAGAAAAAGAGTTCAGATTTTATTCTAACCACAAAAGGAAAATGCTGAATTATTTTAATTGAGAAAGTAAATAATCTGATCTGTTTTTTTAATCTTGATTTTCTCCATTTCTTACCCACTTGCACAGAAATTTACTTGCACAGGTGTAGAGCTTAAAATGGGAAGTACTGAAGTATATTAGGAAGATTCTCAACAGACAGCACTGGGAGTGAGATATTTCTGGAATATATCTAGGAAAGGTGAGTTTTCCTGATACCTTCTCCCCAAATATTCTGAAGAATATCAGTTTTGAGATTTTTTTTATTTAATTAGGAGAAAGAAAATTCTGATACAACACAAGAGAGTTTAGTAAGTGGAACAAAGTTCAAAATGAGGAAAGAGGAGAAAAAAATGAGTAAGCTCCCTTAGTAAAAAGTATTACTATAACAACTCATTTTTAGTAGACATCTTGAGTGCAATTTTACTTCTCTTTTCCAGAAATAAAATTCTGTGCAAGAAATGGAGAAAATCAAGAGAGAAAGAGAAAGACTAGTAGGAAATTATCGCAGTGTTCCAGGTAAGAGATGATTGACAACTGGGCTAAGATAATGGCAACAGATATGAAAACAAGTAAATAGAATCATAGTATGGCTTGGAAGTAAAAACAAAAATAAACAATAATGACAAAATAAACCTGTGAAATAAGCATCATCGTTATCTTAATTATGTATATATATATATATATATATATATATATATATATGAAGAAGGCTTATAGAATTTAAAAACTCAGCCAAAAAGCAACTGGAGTTCAAGCACCAGGAATTTCTGACTGCCATTTAGACGTTAGGATAAGAAGTGTGGTTGTGAGAAAAATAAGCATTCACTTTAATGCTTCCTATGTCAGCATGTCTAGAGTCAAACTGAACACCATGAAATGTTTTGTAAGCATGCATCTGTTGAGTATTTGCTATACGGAGCATCTTCAGGTTTCTTTTATTTAAGTCTTGCAAGTTGTCAGAGATTTTTGTTTTCATTCTTTTCCTTTCTGCCTTTCTTTTAGTCTCTTAAGACATGCTCTGAAAGGAAGCACTGCAGGAAAACTTGTTACTGTTTGGATTTTTACTTGAAAAACGGTTGTTTGTTTTTATTGCTATATTTTCCAAAAGGTGGATTGCTTTCTCAAATGTGTGAACTTCCACTTGAGAAAGAGGAGTTGAACTCTTTCCTCCAACCCTTCAAAAGAATCAGAATTCCAGGATTATTATTTTGCCATGTGCTGATTTGCACCTGACGTGAGATTATTGTTGCAAGGAGCAAACCTTCCAAAAGAAAAAGTTATTTCAGTGCTGCCAACATTCCCAGTCTCCCTAACGAAGCAATCAGCTTTCAGAATTTGGACTGCAACTCCCTAAACACACTGTCACCCCCAAATTCTCTTAAACTTTATGACTGTCCACCGTTGTAGAGCTCAGAATGGGAAGTACTGAAGTATGTTAGGAAGGTTCTCAATGGACAGCACTGGAAATGAGATCTTTCTGGAATATATTTAGGTAAGGTAAGTGAGTTTTCCTGATAACTTCTCTCCAAATATTCTGAAGAACATGAGTTTTGAGGGGGTTTTTTTTTAATTTAATTAGGAGAAGAACGCTAATACAACACAAGAGAGTTTAGTAAGTGGGACAAAGCTCAAAATGAGGAAAGAGAAGAAAAAATGAGTAAGTTCCTTTAGTAAAAAGTATTACCATAACAACTCATTCCTCATAGACATCTTGAGTGCAAGTTTACTCCTCTTGTCTAGAAACATCTCTAAAAGTAATGTTATCAGAGAGCAATTCTTTAGGCTGACAGCATTTTACATATTTCATATTGAAATTGATTGGTCTTTCTACCTTAGCAAAACATTTGTAGAAGAAAGTTGACAAGGAAGAAACAGAAGAGAGGATGTGAAATAATTCATAAATATTCACAATCTATCTGTTAAATTTCCTACAGTCCCTCAATTTTCCCAGCTTCATCCACTTTTCATTTCCTGAGTCAAGAAAAGATTGAAGTCTTGGAAATGAGGGAAAGTAAAATGACAGAAAAACATGGACCCAGAATTAAGACTAAAATTAAAGACAGTAGTGAACTGCACCTAATAGAAAGAAGCCCTTAGCCCCACAAACGGTATAATGAACTTGAGCTCACTTTTAGGATTGAAAAGGGTGCATATTTTTTCTATGTGTTGTCAAACCCCACCATAAACTCACACAGGGTTTACTTTGCATGGCTATAGTGCAAAGTCATGTTTAAGTTCTTCATCTCAACGTTCTCCATTAACATGAAAGGATTTGGCAATGGTTGTAATTACTAGAGTGTCCCAAATAAGATGGGTCACTGACAAGGCTTCGCTGCAGCTTTGGGATGCTCCAACTTTCATTACAAATTCCTTTAAACTCTTCATAATGGGGGGTGTATTTACATAAGAGGCCTACAAATAATTGTTTTTTAATTAATTTTTTTTGAGTAAGTGTCTCACTCTGCTGCCCAGGCTGGAGTGCAGTGGCAGGATCATGGCTCATTACAGACTCAAACTCCTAGGCTTAAGTGATCCTCCTGCCCTAGCCTCCTAAGTAGCTTGAACTATAGGCACACACCACCATGCTGAGCTAACTTTCTGTATTTTTGTAGAGACAAGGTCTTGCTATGCTACCCATGCTGTTCTCGAACTCCTAGGCTCAAGCTGTCTTCCTGCCCAGGCCTCCAAAATGCTGGGATTACAGGCCTGAGCCACCACACCTGGCCTAAATAATTATTTAAAGCGGCCGGGCGCGATGGCTCACGCCTGTAATCCCAGCACTTTGGGAGGCCGAGGCGGGCGGATCACGAGGTCAGGAGATCGAGACCATCCTGGCTAACACGGTGAAACCCCGTCTCTACTAAAAATACAAAAAAATTAGCCGGGCGTGGTAGCGGGCGCCTGTAGTCCCAGCTACTCGGGAGGCTGAGGCAGGAGAATGGCGTGAACCCGGGAGGCGGAGCTTGCAGTGAGCCGAGATCGCGCCACTGCACTCCAGCCTGGGCGACAGAGCGAGACTCCGTCTCAAAAAAAAAAAAAAAAAAAAAAAAAAAAAAAAATAATAATTATTTAAAGCTTACCATCAAGCCTGTACAGACAACTGTGGAACATTTTGACTCAGTCTTTATTTCTACCTGATTGGCAAATAGAACATTTTCAGTGGAAATGAGGGGACAGGATTAGAAAAGAAATGGCTCCCTGATCTCCTGTCCCTGGTGCTTCTGTCCCCACCATTACAATTAGCACAGAGCTGGTCACCTCTGTATCTAGTAGTATGCTGTTAAGTGTTTAACAACCATCTCTCCCAAAATAAAACAGCCTTGATCTGTAGCACTTGACAATTTCTTGGTCTACATATTCCCAACATGGCCAATTTCAAGCTCCCAACATGGTATCACTGAACATGGAGTTGATAAAAGGTATGCAGTCAGCTCTGGTCAACCATCATGAACACTCCAGCACACCACTGACAGTGTCTTCTTTGGAAACAGGGAGAATGAGGATGACAGTGAATATAAAGATAAGAAGGCCAAATTGTTAGCCACCACAGTGCTTGCTGTTATCATTTTGCAACCATGCTTACACAAATGCAACCTTCATGTATTACGGAATGAAACCTTTAACACCTAGATAATGCCTACATAGTGCATAATGAAAGTTCACAGGAATAGAAATTCATTTCAGTAGCTCACGTTTATATTTGCATCTTTTGTTAGCATGCTATAAATTATCTATTATGAAAAAGTGTTGACATCTATATGAGATCAAGATAGAGTATGTTCTATCTATCATCCTAAAAGAGAGAAATTTCCAGTTCTTGATGTGAGCTGATGTTTTGTCTCTCATAACATAGTTAATACTTGAATGCAAAAGATCACATAACAGAATTCACTGTAAGAATAATTAGTGAAAAAAGTATTAAATATCTACTATTGACTTCTTTTACAACTACAACTGCAATACAAAAAGTCCATCCCTTGTTAAACAAATACAATTGTAACACAAAAAGTTCAGAGCGCCTGAACACTTCACCTGATACCCTTCACCTAATAGTGACAGTTCTCCTGTCCTGTTGAAGAAAGCAAGTCTAATCCTGAACAAAACTGAGATATTGCAACTTGCAGACAATTCATGTTCAATTACCACTGAGTGTCATGATGTGTCTTCTCCAGGAGCAAAGAGTTCCCTTTACTTGACTCAGAGATCAATTTCCTATGCCAAATAGGAGAAGTAAAATTGTTCATGAAAGCATATTCACTGAACCGCTCATCTGATCTGAAAATGCATGTTCCTCTCTTGGTTTAAAAAGTAAAAGGCATAGAAAATTTATTTTTGTGAAGTGACAACACTACGTGACATTTTAATAATTCTAATGCTAGCATCGAAGAAGCCTAAACAGTGTAGATCAATGCATCATTAATGGTTTTATTCCACTCTTCAGATCTTTCTGTCAATGCTATAGTGTCTAGCCACATATGGTTATTCAAATTTAAATCAGCTAAAATTAAATAAAATTTAAAATGTATTTCTTAGTCTCACTAGACACATTTCAAACACTCAGTAGCCACATGTGATGAGTGGCTACCATAGTGGACAAATGCAGGTATAGAACGTTTCAGTCATCACAGAAAGTTCTATTGGACAGCACTGACTAAGGTACTCAGACATCATTACACCAGCAAACCAGAAAATGAAGGGAAGACAAAAACATTGAAACTGCCATTTGCCTTAACCCATTGCTATGTTCTTATAGAAATGAGTTTGGTCCAGGAGCGTCTTTTGAATTGTTGGATGATAGGGCACCTTAATCTGAAACCGATTATCCTTGAGTGAACATGCAACCTTTCTCTTGCATATATAATTATAATAGGGAGAACTGGAAAAAGCATTTATTAAGTTTATGCTTAGCATAATAATTCCCAAGCATCATATGTGCCCACAGGAGAAATAAAATCTGGCTGCCCAAAATTGATTCCTTCCTCTTATTTTTCAATTCTCCTTGACCCTAATATAATAGAAATCTTTACAATAAGCAGTGTTTTAGTCCCTGGGAGGAAAGCCCTCAATCCCTTTGCAGCCCAGATGTTTCTCTGCTGAATCCTGACTCTACAAGCTGGATGTTAAAGCAAGTTCAGAGAGCCTCCTCTCTTGGGTCTATTAATGAAGCAGAATTTTCCTTCTTTGACAGGCAAGGGCTAATTATTGTCCTTGAGTAAAAAAAAATTCACTCGCTGCCCCCTGAAAAAAAAGCAAAATTCATATTTAAAGCCAGCAGTTTCCAAATTAAATTTCACAGAACCTCAGATTGATTAATTTCCAAATCAAGTTGCTGAAGCAACAACTCTGTCCTCAGGCATAATCCGCGTTTTTTCAATATAGTGGTTATCACAGTAGTAGAGGTATCAGCAAAACTAATGTTATGGAGGCTAAAACATAATGTTTTGTAATTATATATCTGCCTGTCAGAGGTGCCTTGGGTTGAATAATCTCTTGATGATAGAAAATAGATTTGACGGCACACAAAATAGCAGAAAATATCTTGCATGCACCTGCCTGATTGTTCTAGATAAGCTAAGCAGAAAACAACAAATAGCAGTCTATCTTTTTTTGTTGCTGTTGTTCTGTTTGTTTTTTTGAGACCAAGTCTCACTCTGTCACTCAGACTGGAGTGCAGTGGCTTGATCTCACCTCACTGCAGCCTCTACCTCACTGCAACCTCCGCCTCCCAGGTTCAAGCAATTCTCCTGCCTCAGCCTCCTGAGTAGCTGGGACTACAAGCACATGCCACCACACCCGGCTAATAAAACAACACGTAGCCGTCTATCTTGACACATAGGGTTAGAAAATGACATTTCTTTAAAAAACAAACAAACGAAAAACTACACAAAAGTACTATTGTCTCATATAAAAAGCCTCGTCAGATTTATTTTTCTGCTCATCTTTTTTCTATTTTTCTATCTTATGTCACTACCACCCAGTCATTTTTCACTGATTCTCTTTTTTTGACAGTCACTCATTTGCCCTTATCTAGAGGCTAGGCAGCATCACAGCCAGAATCTGAAAATGCCGGTTCACAATGAGATTTCCAAAAAAATATTTCTCCCAATCTCAAAAGGTTCTACCCAAGATATTATCATGAATGTGTCAGCCATTTAAAAAAATAGATTAGGAAGAATTTCACAATAGTTCATTGTTTACTTTAGTTGAACTGGTGGGGGAACCACGGGGGATTTGAGTCATACTTTCTTTTAATATTTTCTTTTTTCTTTTCCTGTGTTAACTTTTGTATCTCACATTTCTTAGTTATTTTCCTCTGCTTCCTTTTTCTAATTTAATCCTATTTGTTCTCATAGAATTAGGGGAGCTGAGCACTTTCTAAGGAAATCCTAGAATGCAGAGTTAATTTTATACTTATTACTACATTTTCACCACAAAAAAAATCATGAGCACACATTATAGGGTACATTTTTAAAAACAATTCGATTTTCTCCCTGATTATCATTTGCCTGGGCACCCTGAATGCAGTTCACTCGCCTGTGGGAGTTTGCAGGTTGGTAGTTGATATGGTTTGGCTGTGTACCCACCCAAATCTCATCTTGAACTGTAGCTTCCTTAATTCCCATGTGTTGTGGGAGGGACCCAGTGGGAGACAAGTGAATCACGGGGGCGGTTTCCCCCATACTGTTCTTGTGATAGTGAATAAGTCTCACGAGATCTGATGATTTTATAAGGGATTTCCCCTTTCTTTTCGCTCTCATTCCCTCTTGTCTGCTGCCATGTGTCTTGTGTCTTTCACCATGATTGTGAGGCCTCCCCTGCCGTGTGGAACTGTGAGTCCATTAAACCTCTTTTTCTTTATAAGTTACCCAGTCTCGGGTATGTCTTTATCAGCAGTGTGAAAACGGACTAATACAGCAGTGAAATGAGGTTTTTTCACCTCATGGAAAATAGACATTGTATGACCCATCAGTTTCCTGTTATTTTAACCTTCACTAGGGTCATGAAAAAACTCAGAGCAAGTTGTATTTCTTCTCTCCTACTTGCTCTGTCATCTGTAGCATTAAGCTGAGGTAAAAAGGCACCTTCTTCTCATTAATCATTGTAATTTAAGGAATAATTTTATTGCTGTGAATGTTTTGGGCCGCATGCCCATTTCAAAGTTGAAGATGTTAAGCCGACCCATTTTCTCATAAGATGTATGTTTCTGCATCTTCAACCAATATTCCTTAGTCTGCTAAAATACATTAGAAAGTAGGAAAGATAAATAGACTCGCATAGCTGTTTTGAGGTAGCAGATTGAACCATAAGGCATATAGAAGTTATAGTTTTATGTTTGCTTATACTATAATAAATAACTTCAAAAATAGACAAATGCTTTGCAAAATAAAATTGTAGCATAAACCAGAAGGCTAGAAATACAAAATACTGAATGATCAAGTCAAAATAGAAACCTCACTTTGCTTAGTGACCAAACCTGATTCAGAATAAAGCAATTATGCAAGGTATAGGAACATCAGGTGAAAATGCCTCTAAATAAATATAATGCAGCATTTGTTTCACAAATATTTGAAATTTCAATATAATAGGACACAAATTAAAATGGCTTCATTACAGAAATTCTAGCCCTGTTTGCCTTTTTGCAAAAAAAAAAAAAAAGAATAATTATATTCTATCTTTAAATAGATGGTAAACACCACAAGCAGGGTGTGTGTGTGTGTGTGTTATTCACTAATGTATGTCTGGCATATAGAAGGTTTACAATAAATAGCTGTTGCATAGATTTTATAAAAGAGTTTCCTGTATATGATCTCATATGATTTCACCTGATCCAGCAGTCTTAATGTATAGACACTAGTCATATGTGTTAGCCTATAGGCACAGACTAAAGAGTGCAGTACCCATCTGTGTCTGTCTACTTGATAGACACCAAATCTGTCAGTATTCGTTGGATGGTGATGCCTTCTCCAAAGATTTGGTCAGACTCAATTCAGCCGCCTCCGTTCACTACCGCAACACCATATTTTATTTTATTTTTACTTATTGATTTTTATTTCTATTTTTTTAGAGACAGGGTCTTACTCTGTCAGCCAGGTTGGAGTGCAGTGGCACCATCATAGCTCACTGCCACCTCGAACTTCTGGGCTCAAGCCTCAGGCCTCCCAGAGTGTGAGCCACCACTCTCAGCTCATATTTTATTTTCTTAATAATTTTTACAATTAGAAGAAATTATATTATTCAGCTACACATTTACTTGTTTATTGTTTCTCCCATCCCACTAAAATGTAACTTCCATGAACAAAGGGTCCTTGTCTGTCTTAGACCCTAAGGAAGTACCTCATACCCAGTAGACACTGCAAGATTTCTATGTATAAATGAATCAGTGGGTCAGCCATCTACTTGGAATTATTTGTCTGGATTATCTTTTGTTCAATTATTCTCTCTCTTTGCATACTTTACTTGAGTGGCACAACTGTTTGTCTGTTTTTGTTTGTATGCTTGTGGCTTTTCTTTTTCTCTCTTTCCTCCCCTGTGATGTGGATTTCCTCCTTGGTGCACGGGTGAGGCACCCTCGAAGACCTAGCAGGATCATGGTAGAATCTAAGAAAAAACAACCATGAATTGAATGGCTTAAGCTAGCTCTTCTCTATTATCTCAAAAAAGGAATGTTGTTTCTGCCTTGTATTCATCTTCATGTTTCCTCTAATCTCATCAGAGAGGTAAGACCACAGGAGTCAAGAATAAGGAAATATGTGCCACATTTTCTTTATCCAGTCTATCATTGATGGATATTTGGGTTGGTTCCAAGTCTTTGCTGTTGTGAATAGCACCCCAATAAACACATATGTGCATGTGTCTTTATAGAATTATATATAATCCTTTGGGCATATAGCCAGTAATGGGATTACCAGGTCAAATGGTATTTCTAGTTCTAGATCCTTGAGGAATCGCCACACTGTCTTCCGCAATGGTTGAACTAATTTACACTCCTACTAACAGTGTAAAAGCATTCCTATTTCTCCACATACACCATGGAATACTGTACAGCCATAAAAAAGGATGAGTTCATACCCTTTGCAGGAACATCGATGAATCTGGAAACCATCATTCTCAGCAAACTAACACAAGAACAGAAAACCAAACACCGCCATGTTCTCACTTATAAGTGGGAGTTAAACAATGAGAACACATGGACACAGGGAAGGGAACACCACACACCAAGGCCTGTGGGGGGATGGGGGGCAAGGGGAGGGAGAGCATTAGGAGAAATACCTAATGTAGGGGACGGGTTGATGGGTGCAGCAAACCACCATGGCACGTGTATACCTATGTAAAAAAACTGCACGAAATAAGGAGGCCAGCGGGCACATCTAAGCCTTCAGCTAGGCAAGAAAATGACCTTTGGAGTCTCACATTCATTCTGTTCCTTCTGTTTACCATAATAAGATACAGCACAGGGTTTTTTTTTGTTTTTTGTTTTTTGTTTTTTGAGTCGGAGTCTCGCTCTGTTGCCCAGGCTGCAGTGCAGTAGCACAATCTCAGCTCACTGCAACCTCCACCTCCCCAGGTTCAAGCAATTCTCCTGCCTCAGCCTCCCAAAGAGCTGGGATTATGGGCACATGCCACCATGCCCAGCTATTTTTTTGTATTTTTAGTAGAGATGGGATTTCACCATATTGGCCAGGCTGGTCTTGAACTCCTGGTCTCAAGCGATCTGCCCTCCTTGGCCTCCCAAAGTACTGGGATTACAGGTGTGAGCCACCATGCCCAGCCAACACAGGGTAACACGGTCAAATCCTCAGCAGGCAATACTAGCATGTACGTTTGCCTTAACCGTCCTTTGCATCACAGTTATTCCTTGGCAACCCATGTGACAAAAAGCAGCTGGCAAGTTATTCAAATCGCTGCATTACACAGTCACCTATCAAAACTAACAGCACAGACATTACAGATGAGGAAACAGCCTCAGAGTAGTCATGAGACAGGACTGCTCTTCCCCCTACATCCTGTTTCAATTACTTTTCACTCACTGAGAACGTGAAAAATAAAATGAATGTTTTAATACACATTTTCATTATTATTTATTCCTTGGTTGGGTGGCAAACTGTTAAGGTAAATTGATTGTAAGACAACCAGGCAATGCTAAAGACATAAACCAGCCTTAACATTTAAATAATAGGAACATCCTATGACCACCTCGACTCATTGATTTGTCATGTTCACTTATTGCTTCTTTTTCTCCTTCCATGCAGTTTTCTGGAAAGACTGAAAAGTTTTTGTTCTCATTTTCTTCAATATGGCAGTAATCTTAAATCTTAAAGCAATAAAAATAGCCATTATAAATTCAAGGAAAGAGTTGGAATATTTTTTTATAAAAATCTGACTATGTCCTCTCACTCAAGTCACTTAAGGAGTTATTTGTACAGCTCCTGCTGCTATTGAAAGTAGCCAGAGCTCTAATTCAAGTAATATCCTTTCTTCTTCAATTCCGCATACTTCCTCACCCCTGTGGGTCAGCACTTTGTTCAGTATTTGTGACTGGATTACTGGTCTTTCCCCAACAACTACTATTTTTCTTCCATTTCTGGGTTTCTTCTCTTCTCACGTTATGAAAGCCATACTTTTGTACTTAGCTTTTACACTTTCGAGAACATTCGGTCTTTAAAAGCAAGAACACTGTCTTAGCTATCTTTTGATCTCCAACAGTGATTGTCTTTACAAATGGAAGCAATGGTGAATATGCAACGATTATCCTTTCCTCTTTGCTCTACTCATCCCCAATAATTTAATATGTTTGTGATAATTAGATTTGCATTGAAAATGGAAATTTAGAGAAAACTTTAGGCTAATAATGGACATTGTCCTCTAATTGGACATTAGCTGTAACAAGTCTAGGCTAGATCCTAAGGAATTAACCAAACACCCTAAGCACTTTCATCTTCAATCCTATTACATTTAAATGGGTATCTAGGTCTTTTGAAATTTTAATCACCTAGAAAGCTGCTGTTAGTTTCCTAGAGCCTGCTGGGTGAAATTATTATCCCACAGCATTTGTACTGTAAGTCCTAGACGCTCTTGGAGAAATAGCACCACATAACTTTCTCTTCCCTTACAGTCAAAAGTGGTAAAATCTCCAAAGAGATGACTCAAAGACTGGTCAAGGAACTATATCAGTAAACACAGTAATCACACGAGTTTGTCAAGATGAAAAATTGGCTCCTTATGTGAAACCAAACAGCTTTTTTTTCTGTGTCACCATTCCAGGCGAAAAAGAGAATGATAGCTTTGTACAGGGTGGGTAGAGAGGGTCTTGTTCTGGGTTCTGATATATAGGCTTAAAATTTAAGGGGAGGAATTTAGTTTTGGCAGGAAAAAGTTCTCAAATGTAACAGTTATTTGACACTGGAATGTAATATAAAAGAAAATCACAGGTTGCTTCCATAGGATTGTAGATTTTTAAATGTACTGAATCCTCTGAGGGCTACTAGGAGCAAAGAAATAGCATCTTAAAGAGGAGACCTGTGATTCTATAAATGTATTTAAATACAATGAAGAGTTTGCTAACACTAGTGATTTTCAAAGAGTGGAACAAGTAATTGGAAAAGTAAAGAATATCATTCTAAAGGTTTAAACACAAAAAGATGTATACTTCAATTAGACATGGTTTCTAAAATTAATTCAGTATTCAAAAATGTAATCCCAAACATAAGTATCTCTGGAGTCAACAACGTCAATTAACACTTTACACTCACAGAATACCTGGCACTAAGTAAAACATTCCCAAAATAAAGTGTTTGCCCTCTCTGCATTCACATTCGGCACGGGATGGTACAACCTGAATATTACAAAGAGTCACTCTGAATCCATTTTAAAGTTTGAATTATAAATCAGTTGTAGAGTCAGAATTATACAACTTTAGGGGAGAAACATGAGTCACTACGGTTGTAAATCAGAATTATACAACTTCTGGGGAGAAACATTGGTCACTATCTCATACAACTAAGATTCTTTTTTTCTCATTTTTGTTTTTTAAATAGCTGTCTTCTTTTTAAGAAGAAAAAAAAACCATACACTCATTAACTTTCTCAATGTCTGTCATGGTCACATTTTAAGAGATGGAGAAAAACAATCCAAATCATTTAGCGTACCACAAGCGAATTAATCCACCTTTCTCAGAGATAGTTGGGATATTTTCATCCCAGTGTTACTAATCAATGACAAAGCCTACTCTGGAGAGGAAAGACTCTAATTTAAATGCAAGCAGCATGTGAAGCTCTTCTTTTTTATTATTATTTCAAGTAAATTGTTTCATTAAAAACCTCAGGAAGGAGATGGCTTCCTGTGCTTGTACAGAGAAAAGTGCCCGGGACAGATAAATAAGTCAGCAGAGCCCAAATTAACTTGCTTCATTATCTCATCCACTCACCTACACAGAAGAATCTACCTTTCTGGATCTCTCCCTTCCTCCGCGCTCTCTCCCGACGTCATTGCTTCCCATCCGGGAGAAAAGACTAGAGAACAAGTTTCAGTTCACTCTCTCTGAACACTTTCCTGGAGACGGCTCTAACTTTGACTATTATGCACTTCAAATGTTATGCAGCAGCAGCTGCCGGGCATCATGTCGGGGCAATATTTAAATATTATGCCTACCAGCTGTGTTTTCTTAAATAGTACCTTTAAACGTCAGTGGCTGTGTTTGTGATAGACTATACAAGGCATGGAATATGCATTGCAAAATCATTTTCTCCTCTAGAGATTTAACAGTTCCAAAAATGACTTTACATCGGTAAGAAAAGTTTGCCTTTCTTCAACGCTTCCCCCATGTATAACTGAGTTAATGAGTGTTCCTTGCTTGCAGCTATCTTTCCAAAGGCAGGCACCAAATATGAAAAAACATTCATCAGTGAAACTTTAAGCAAGAGAATAAGCCAATGCATTGAAACCTGGGTAATGGGTTCCGGATGACTGAAGTTGAACAAGAGTCGCAGTCAGGACTGGGGGCCATTATGATAACTATAAATAGAAGTAAGGTTAGCGCTACTGGCTCTTTGATCATTTTTCAGTCTATAGCTCACAAACTCCTGTCGTTAAAAATTCTAAGAATTACTATGCAATTGAGCAGGCAATGAATGTTTTTTAATACACAGGGTTTTTTTGTAGAATGTGTACCTGAACCACTCTTTTTAGGTAATTCTGGAAACTATATGCAAAAAAAAAATTTTTAACCGAAATTAGAAAATATTATCACAAAATAGTGGCTCGTGTACAGGATTCTCTGAATCCAAATGATCCCAAACCACATCACAAAACAGTTAAATTAGTGTAAAAATTTATGTAGGAAGACAGATTGTTATTTCCACACTGTAATAGACAGAGTGACTCATTCCCCTAAGGGTAAGCTTGCATCCTGCTACATTTTTCAAATGTTATAAAGGTAACTTATCTGTAGTCCATATTGTCTCCAAAAGTAACAGTCAGGGTAGCAATACTGCAGATAAGCAAGAATAGGACAATTGGACAAGACCAGGGGCTTAAGTCTTGTCACCTGTTATCTAGAATTGGTCTGGCTTTGACGTATTAAATTCTCATTCTACCACATCTTTTAATTTCTAGGTCTACTGTCTCCTCTATTTTCTTGGATCCTTTTCAAACCCATCCTGCCTTCATATTCTATACTAATTACTTAGATTCTATTATCCATCATGCATCACTTTGTTCACACTTTGTCAATATTTTCAACTTTTTTGAGCCAGTGTTCTTCCTTCTCTCCAAAGTTTCTATTACTTGTTAAATTAGAGAGATACTAGAACAAGCTAGTGATTACTTAAAACATGAATATTTCATGTTTATTCAATCTTTCCATAACCCTTGTTTAGAATACACTTTAGCCACTCCAGAATTTTGCAATTCTTCTGTACCCTGAGAATATACATTTGCATTTTTACCTTTTTTTCAATTTTCTCTTTGCTGGCAGTTAAAGATTAATTTTTCCCTTTGCTCTAATAGCCTTGTGCGTTTGATGTTGGTGGCTAATAAATTCATAATGCTAGTGATCTTAGACATATCTAAGTATCTTTTGGTCTTCAAAGTGCTAATAATTGAACTTCCAACACGGTTAAGTGTAGAGGATACACCCTCAGGCTCTGACAGCAATTCCAAATATCATCAGACAACTGAGAACTCTTGTGCTGAGTGACCTGGGATTTCTTAAGCAGATTCAGCTGAACCTTACAATATTTAAGGGACACCCAGAAAGACGATAATTCCGCTACAGGAAGCGGGAATGCCAACAATCATAAATTGGCAACATAATGCAGAAAAGGACAGCTGAGTTTTTGCTAATGCCAAGGCAGAAGCAGTAGAGGGTTGACTGACACTAAGAAGATTATCTCTGGATTTTCAATACAGCAGGCAAATGAATATTGCAGATAAACACACTATCAACTTTATTCTTACAACCCTGATATTGACTTTAATCTTGACCTTGGAATGGCTTCTCTGTACACACAAAGCCTGTTTGAAATGACATTTTTTTAAGGTGAAACAATAATTTATCTAGTGATGAACTTTTATTTAGATGTTTACAGCTGGCCAGCCAACTAAGTGCTTTACATACATCTTGTCTGATTTAATCCTTACAGCAACATGATGAGCTCACTATGAACTCCCATAATTTACAGACAGGGAAACTGAGGCTTGGTGCAGAATCAATCCAATATGAGGGCCTGAGCAATTATATCCCATTCCTAGACTGCACCCCAGTAGTTTGTGTTTCAGTATTCTGGCTTCCTATAGTTAACAATCTGGACAATTACCGATAATTATAAAAAACAATGGCTGATAATTATAAAAAGCAGGTACTAAAAACAGTGCAGAGCAAATGACAGTGGGTAATTGACAGGATTCAGGGTATAAGAAAAAAGAAAAGCACAATTCACCGCAAGTTCTAGCCTTCTCTATGGGAAAAGCAGGCCACTGACTATGTAGTGATCTTTATGACCTTGAAGCTTTCTTTAGCCAGAAATTGAAGGTCTTTGTCTCCAGTCTTCTTTAGAGCCAGGCATTCTTATCCTTAACTACTTTAAGGGCTTTTTTAAGGACACATGTATATTAACTAGGCTGTTACGTTTTCAAGGAAGCAAAACACATTAATTAAGTGAAGGAATTAATTCATCTACTCCAGATCATTACTATCTCTTTTTCTTTTTTTTTTTTTTTTGAGATGGAGTCTCACTCTGTTGTCCAGGCTGGAGTGCAGTGGCACAATCTCGGCTAACTGCAACCTCCGCCTCCAAGGTTCAGGCAATTCTCCTGCCTCAGTCTCCCGAGCAGCTGGGATTACAGGCCTGTGCCACCAAGCCCAGCTAATATTTGTATTTTTAGTAGAGAAGGGGTTTCACCATGTTGGCTAGGCTGGTCTCGAACTCCTGACCTCAAGTGATCCACCTGCCTCGGCCTCCCAAAGTGCTGGGATTACAGGCACGAGCCACCATGCCCGTCCATCTCTTTTCAATTAATAGAGACACACATATAAAGATTTCTGTGAAGAGACGTTTTACACTTCACTTATTCAAGTCCTAGATCCGTTCCCATCACTTCAGTAAAGCTCTTTTGCCAAGGTGACCTGGTGGTTATTTTTAGTTCTTATCTTATTCTCTACAGTATTCTCCATTGGACATCTTTCTCCATTTGAAGTAGTCCCTTTCTTTGGATATGAGCGCATTACTCTCTCCTCCTTTCCTCGTTCTCTGACTCTCACAGCTCCCTCTCTCTGCAAGCTACTCTTCTTTTACTGATCCATCAAGTGTTGGAGTTTCTAGGGGCTCTGTTCCAAGCGTCTTCTCTTCACACTCTACATATTCAGTCTGGGCACCTCACTCACTCATGCAGTTTCAGTTTCCATATTTATGCAGACAACCCTGAAATCTCTATCTTCAGCTCAGAATTCTGCACAGAAGTTCAGGCCTATATATCAAAATGTATACCAGCTCTCTTAGACACCCTGCAGACACCTTAAATTCCATAATTCGCAAAATCCAGTTGTCTTTCTCCAACTGAAAAACCTGTTCATTTTCTGTATCTCAGTAACCTGGGTGTCACAGTCCTCATCCCCCATATCCTATCAACCACCATCTCCTGTATATTCTACGTCTTAAGCACATCATTACCCTCTGTCCTCCTTATCGCTCATTTAATGCCAGATGCCATCTCTCCTCTGGATTATACAACCAACTACAGAAGGTCTTCATGCTTCTTGGTCCCATAGATAGGACCTGCCATGTTGCCCAGGCTGGTCTCAAACTCCCGACCACGAGCAATCCTCCCACCTCAGCCTCCCAGAGCACTGGGATTACAGGCATAAGCCTCCTCACCTGGCTTCACTCTACTATTAATAACCTCAAATTTGCATGCTGCTCTTTACTGCTATTAATAAGCATTAAAGGCTTGCAGTTGGTGTCTTCTCACAAGGCTCTTCTTCTACTTCTTAGAAATAGAATAACAAATTCTACATTGCCTTCAATTTTCAAGTTAGATGCTACATCCATAGCAAAGTTTCTTCTAACTCCAGGATCTGGATAGCCTACTCCCGCTGTGTGCTGCCAACATTCCTAATGTCTCCGGAATTGGTGGGTTCTTGGTTTCACTGACTTCAAGAATGAAGCCACAGACCCTCGTGGTGAGTGTTACAGTTCTTAAAGGTGATGTGTCCAGAGTTTGCTCCTTCTGATGTTCAGGCATGTTCAGCGTTTCTTCCTTCTGGTGGGTTCGTGGTCTCGCTGGCTTCAGGAGTGAACCTGAAGACCTTCACAGTGAGTGTCACAGCTCTTAAGGCGGCACGTCTGGAGCTGTTCATTCCTCCCATCCGGAGTTGTTCACTCCTCCCGGGGGGTTTGTGGTCTTGCTGGCCTCAGGAGTGAAGCTGCAGACCTTCACGGTGAGTGTTACAGCTCATAAAAGCAGTGCACACCCCAAGAGTGAGCAACAGCAAGATTTATTGCAAAGACCAAAAGAACAGAGCTCCCACAGTGGGGAAGGGGACCTGAGCAGGTTGCCACTGCTGGCTTGGGCAGCCTGCTTTTATTCCCTCATCTGGCCCCACCCACATCCTGCTGATTGGTCCATTTTACAGAGAGCTGACTGGTCCATTTTACAGAGAGCTGATTGGTCCATTTTGACAGGGTGCTGATTGGTGTGTTTACAATCCCTGAGCTAGACACAAAAGTTCTCCAAGTCCCCACTAGATTAGCTAGACACAGAGCACTGAATGGTGCATTCACAAACCCTGAGCTAGACACAGGGTGCTGATTGGTACATTTACAAACCTTGAGCTAGACACAGAGTGCTGATTGCTGCATTCACAATCCCTTGGCTACACATAAAGGTTCTCCAAGTCCCCACCAGATCAGCTAGACACAGAGCACTGATTGATGCATTTACAAACCTTGAGCTAGACACAGAGTGCTTATTGGTGTATTTACAATCCCTTAGCTAGACCTAAAGGTTCTCCAAGTCCCCACTAGACTCAGGAGCCCAGCTGGCGTCACCTAGTGGATCCCACACCAGGGCTGCAGGAGGAGCTGCCCCCTAGTCCCATGCCCTGCACCCGCACTCCTCAGCCCTTGGGTGGTCGATGGGACGGGGCGCCACGGAGCAGGGGGCAGTGCTCCTCAAGGAGGCTCCAGCTGCACAGGAGCCCACCACAGCCGGGAGGCTCAGGCATGGTGGGCTGCAGGTCCTGAACCCTGCCCCACGGGGAGGCAGCTGAGGCCCAAGGCCAGCACTGCTGGGGGACCCGGTGCACCCTTTGCAGCTGCTGGCCTGGGTGCTAAGCCCCTCACTGCCCAGGCCGGCGGCAGCCAGCTGCTCCCAGTGTGGGCCGCCGAGCCCACACCCACCTGGAACTCGAGCTGGCCTGCAACGGCTGCGCAGCCCCGGTTCCCACCCATGCTTCTCCCTCCACACCTCCCTGCAAGCTGAGGGAGCCAGCTCCGGCCTTGGCCAGCCCAGAGAGGGGCTCCCTCAGTGTAGCGGTGGGCTGAAGTTCTCCTCAAGCGCCACCAGAGTGGGCGCCAAGGCCGAGGAGGTGCTGAGAACCAGCGAGGGCTGCCAGCACGCTGTCACCTCTCACTAATACTTATTCCTCTCCATGTAGTACCTTAATTGCTTAATGCTACATGAATGAGAGGAACGAATGAGATGCTAGTGCCGTAAATTTTCAACATTTAAAGTACTTAAGACAGAGAAGTGACTAGCTGATATGGTGGATAGGGGAGTTATACTGAAGCTGCATTTAAATAGCAGGCATAATGTTTCTGCTTCTATTTATTGTTTATTTGGTATGCATTTGGAGGGGTTCATTATTACTATGAGAGTAAATTGGGTCTATGAGGGTCTAAAATTTCTCACAAGCCACCCATTAGTATCACTAATGAAATAAACCAGTGGTTTGCAAACATTTTTTATTTAAGCTTCTATCAGTAAATAATATGAGCATGTACCTTTAATGTGTGGATTTTATAATTTATAGATTATACACATGTACTTATATATAATATACCTTTTAAACATTCTCAGAAACAAAGTTTTAAAAAATTTTAAGATAAATGGAGATTCTAAATTTTTCTATACCTTGGTCGACCATCTATTGATTTCTGTTTAAAGATCATCTTTACAAATGGTTTGTTTTTCATTTCTGTGAGTACCTGGTAGGTGTATATATTTATGCGGTACATGAGATATCCTGATACAAGCATGCAATGCATAATAATCACATCAGGGTAAATGGGGTACCCATCCCCTCAAGCATTTGTCCTTTGTGTTACAATCCAATTGTACACTTTTAGTTGTTTTTAAAGTACAATTAAATTATTACTGACTATAGTCACCCTGGTGTGCTATCAAATACTAGGTCTTATTCATTAAAAATGGGTTTTGAAGACAGGAAATGTATTAGGTTGGTTAGCTGCTATAACAACATCAAAGATGGGTCTAGCACAGAGCTCAGGATATAGTAAGCACCCAGTAGTTATCAAGCGATTGAAAGATGGAAAGTTTGCGCTAAAGAGTAGAGTAGCTTATGGAATGCGGTCTAACCACCAGTGGGATGCATGAACACTCACAAGATAACTCCTTCAAGGAAAATTTCTCAAAAACATATAAGAAAAAGCGCTTGCTCGCCAAGATGGAAAAGACAACCATACATAGACAAACACTCCATCATTTCCTTTTAAATCTAAGCAGCTTTTTGATGGGTTTTGTAAAACTAATTTCAAACATTTTCAACGACTCTCAAAATAGTTGTGACTATTAATAAGGTTTGAGGGAGAGAGATAAGAATAGATTCATTTTCATAAACAAAATTATCACTGTATTTGTGAATACTATTTTACTTCAAATATTTTCCTTGAAGATTTCTATCTTAAGTGGTTTTTAGAACTAAGCTATGCCAAAATTCTGCATCTGTGATGTCAGAAAATATTACCCATTGTTCTGGCCAGATAAGGGCAAAGTACAATTTCAAAGACATACTGAAAATGGTGGCCAAGGTTTTACAGTTTGTCAGAAGTTAGCTGGAAAAAGAAAAAAACATTATTGCCAGCCACAGTGGCTCATGACTGTAGTTTCAGCACTTTGGGAGGCCAAGGCGAGAGGATCGTTTGAGGCCAGGAGTTCAAGACCAGCCTGGGCAACATAGCAAGACCCTGTCTCTCCAAAACCAAACAAACAAACAAAAAACGTTTTAAAATTATCTGGACATGGTAACATGTACCTGCAGTCCCAGCTACTTTGGAGACTGAGGCAGGAGGACCACTTGAGCCCAGGAGTTCAAGGCTGCAGTGAGTCACGATCATGCCACCCAGCCTGGATGACAGAGTGAGACCCTGCCTCTAAAAGAAATAATCATTCTTTTTTGTATGCACCTCACCTCCCAATAATAGTATTTAATACCTCAAGATAAGCAAACAACATGGTGTTCATACGCCTTGAGAGAAAGGACTGTAACTAACAGAGTCTCGTCGAGTTCAGAGAGTGGTAGATTGTATGAGTTAAAGGAATTTTTACAGGTCACAGGCAAACACAAGTGCTATAGCTTGAATTCTGAGGCTTTGATTTAGACGCATTTGGCTGTTTTTCTCAAGGTGACAGAAAAAAAAAGTCATGCATTCCTACTCTTTTCTGATTCTTGAAGACAAAACCTGGCCTGGCCTGGGAAGCTGAAATATCTGATGAGTTTGATTTCTTCCCTACAAAATGTTCATGAAACATTTGATCTTCTGATTCATTCTATTCGTTTTTAATAGCTTTAAACATACAATAAGTTTTAGGTGTACAATTCATTGGCTGCTAGGAAGTGTACAGAGCTGTGCAACCATCACTACAATCCAATTTTAAAACATCTCCATCACTCCAGAAAGGAACGCCATGTCTGTCTGCAGGCACTCCTTATGACCACTCCAACTCCCAGATTACCATTAATCTACTTTCTGTCACTATCAATTTACCTTTTCTGGACTTTTCCTTTAAATGGAATTCTACAATATGTGGTCTTTTGTGTCTGGCTGATTCTACTTAGCACCATGTTTTTGAGGTTCATAGATGCTGCAGCGTGTGTCAGTACTCCATGCCTTTCCATTGGCCAATAGTATTGTGTTGTGTGGTTATACAATTTTTTGTTTATCTACTCATCAGCTAATGGACATTTGAGATCTTTCCATTTTCTGGCTAATATAAATAAAACTGTGAATGAACATTTACATACAAGTCTTCGTGTGAATATATAATTTTATTTTTCTTAGGTAGCTAGAATTGAAATTGCTGGGTCCTATGGTATATTTACATTTAACATTTTAAGACACTGCCAAACTTTTCCCAAGCAGCTACACCATCATTCTACCTTAAATTTCCTGAGTACCAGGTAAATGATAATCATGGTGTTTTGAACAAGACTAAATTTGCTAACCAAAATAGAACATAAATTTCTGCCAGCTCTTAGCTCTTACCAGTTAATATACTACCATCATTCTATCATTTCATATTATCCCATCTATTGCTAAAGTGATATAATCTGATAAGCAAAATTGATCTGTAGAGACGCTAAAATTAAATGCTAGTTACTTGGAACTATTTGGAGATTCAAATTCAAATGGGCCATTAAAAGTTACCTTTCTTTTTTTTGTAAATCTGCTTAAAAAACCCCAGAAGCATTCATATCACTCCTACATTTCTTTCGAAAATTTCCATCAACATGGTAAAGAGATCGAGACTAATAAGTACAATTATATGACACAGAGATCCTTCAGCAAGCCATCTCTGTAAAGAGGCAGAAGGGAGTCCTTCGATCTAGTCTTTAGAGCAGAGTGACATTTCTGTGAAAAACAATATTTTATGTCAGACTGTTGCTTGAGTAGTCCATGAAGGATAAAGAAACAAGGAAACTAAACACTGTTCACAGATCAACAAATGTCTTTTCTCCTCAAGTGAATTCTGCATTGTCAAACTCAGCAAAGCCAAGATATAACCATGACGTTAAACAGAGTTCTTAATACCAGGACTGAAGCATTCAGCTTTTCACAAAGAGAGAAATCTAAATTTCACTTATATTTTTTTAAAAGAAAATCTACATTGAATGGAAGAGCAAGGCCTCCCCCTAGTGGATAGTTCAAAAATTTTGTTTTTTACAGTCTCATTTGGCATTTATATGGTAAAATGTCATAATGGATATACAGAGTGAACGACAAAACAGAAATGTCGCTAATTAGCTCTCACTTACTAACGAAGCCAGTTAAAACTTGAAAATAATTTCACAATCTTTCAGGGAGACAGGGAAAGGTACAGTCACCAATAATACATTTAGAAATAAATGTAGGCAATAAAAGAAAGTGAGACGAGGCAAACTTTTAAAGGTATGAAGAACATTTAGCTAGACGATTAAAAATTTGTGTGTATAAAAAATCCTCAAGACCACATGAATTACCATATTGATGTTCCTCAGTTTCAGGCAATCAATGGGGTTATTTTCCACCATCAGCTCTGTAGATAGCACAGATTTTTCTTCTTTTTTTTTCAGACAGACTCTTGCTCTGTTGCCCAGTCTAGAGTGAGCAAGCAGCCTCTCACTAGAGTTCACTGCAGCCTCGAGTTCCTGGGCTCAAGTAATCCTCCTGCCTCAGCCCGCCAGAGCGCTGGTATTACAGATGTGAACCACTGCATCTGGCCAAGTGTGCTTTTAAATCATGTCACTTTACAAAGCAATTATAGGATTCTTATAACCATATATAATAATTTCCAAATTGTATGGCTACTATAAGTTGATTAAAAGTCTAGAGAACAACAGATTTGAGGCTTATAATTGTACTGTAATGCATGCTTTATTCATTAGGATCTCAGCACGTAGGCAGACATTAAACAAAACTTATGCTAACATTTGAGGACTCACTGTATTCTAGGCACTGGTAAGGGTTTGATATAAATTATCTTCTATAATCCCCAAAACAATCCTATTCTTCCCCCTTGGTACGGATGAAGAAATTGTGCCTTCACCACAGAAATAGCAGAGCTGGAATTTGTTCCAGGAAGTCAGACTCCAGAGGCCACGTTCTTAAGCTCTGAATGAAAACAGAAAAAAGCACAATAAAAAGTGAACGCACATTGAGAAATGTGCGTTCACTTTATATTGTACTGTTTTTAAGAAGAAAGCGTATACTGTTCTAATTTATATTACTTATTTGCTAATTTTCAAGAAATTTCAAACTTCCCAATTCAGTGTTAGAACTGAAGTGAGAATCAGAAGCCCTGAGCTCTTTTTCCGTCTCTACCACCCCTTTGGCATCAGACCAGTTTTTGACCTTTCTAATAAAATGACCTGTATCCTTCTGATATGGTTTGGCTCTGTATCCCCACCCAAATCACGTCTTGTATCTCCCAAATTCCCATGTGTTGTGGGAGGAACCCTGTGGGAGATAATGGCATCATGGGGGCGGGTCTTTCCCGTGCTGTTCTCCTGATGGTGAATAAGTCTCACGAGATCTGATGGCTTTAAAAACGGGAATTTTCCTGTGCAAGCTCTCTTCTCTTGTCTGCCACCACGTGAGACATGCCTTTCACCTTCCGCCATGATTGTGAGGCCTCCCCAGCCACGTGGAACTCTAAGTCCATTAAACCTCTTTCTTTTGTAAAGTGCCCAGCCCGGGGTATGTCTTTATCAGCAGCGTGAAAACAGACCTTGTCTAGTGCTCTTGGTATTGAAGCCTTATGGTGCTGTATTGAAGTCAATGGGGATATAATAGGTCATCCCTAAGTGGATATGTTCCTCATGCCCACTGCAAGGCAACCATAACAGAGTATAAAACATGAGCCCAAACTTCCATGTATAAAAGAAATGCACTTGAGAGAGCATGAAGATCATTTGGTTCAACATCCCTGTCTCTGTATTTCCTTTGCCTTATAATATCGTTGACTAGGACTCAGTGTTTCCCCACAGCGGTGCTTTTAGCCTTTGACGCAATTCTTGGTTGTTGAGGATTATCCCATGATTGGAAGATAGTTAACATCTTTGGCCCCACCTTCAAAATGCTACTAGAGCGCTGCACATTTTCAAACACATCCCTAGGAAAAAACAGTAAAACCTTTTGTCAAAAACCATGCGAAAACTCCTAGAATCTTTATCTCTCACTCAGCCCAGAGATTGTCAACAATAGAGAAACATCACAGAAGACAAAAAACCCACAGGCACTTTGAGTCCACCAGTCAACAGCCTATACTGATTGCTGGTGGGGTTCCCTGTATCCAGCGAGGAAGACAGAATGCAAAGCCAAGAAAGGTACATGAAATGTGTGGTAGTGGTTCCTGTTGTGATCAAGCAGATTTAGAGATTGGCATTGAAAATATAGAACTATGATTTATGATCCTCAACATGAAAATGATCATTGATGCGACACAGAAAAATACAAAACAGGATTGACGGCCACAATGTGTATATGTGTTGTGAGTGTAAAGGGTAGAATATTTCAGACTCTCTGTGTTAACCAAAAATAAAATTATTTTCTTGTTTTTCTGTAACTCAACCTCAATTTGAACACACTATTTCACATAATAACAGAAATTTGGTCTAATCATTCAAAACAAACTCCAAGGTTTTCTCAGTCATTTCTTATGTAATCTCAATATTCTCTCTCTTTCATTCCTTTTCCATTTGTGGAGGTGAGAGGCTAATAATAGTAATAATTATAACAATAGCTAAAATATTAAGCTACTATTAACTTCTTAAGGTGCAATCCCTCCCTCACACCACTCCCTGCTTTCTCATCCCCAGACAGCTGATCTTCTTTCTATCGTGATAGATTAGTCTGCATTTTTATATGTAATTTTATATAAATTGAATCATACCATATGTACTCTTTTTGTTTGGCTTCATTCACTCAACATAATTTTTTTGAGATTCATTCATATTGTTGCTTGTATTAATAATTCATTCCTTTTTATTGTGTGAATATACCTCATTCCATTAAACAGGTAATGGAAATTTTGGTTGTTTCCAGTTTGTAACCATCACAAATAGAGTCTCTGTGAATATTAAGGTACAACCTGTTTGGTGGACATCTGTTTCCACTTTCCTTCTACTCTTCCTAGAAGTGGAATGCAGGGGTCATAACGGTAGGTGTTCATACATCTTTCTAAGAAAATGCCAAACTGTTTTCCAAAGTGATTTTATTATTTTACATTCACACCAGTAATGTATAAGAGTTTACAGTCCCTCCAGCAAACTAACAAGGAACAGAAAACCAAACACCACATGTTTTCACTCATAAGCGGGAGTTGAACGATGAGAACATATGGACACACGGAGGGGTACATCACACACCGGGGCCTATCAGGCGGTTGGGGGCAAGGGTAGGGAAAACATTAGGACAAATACCTAATGCATGTGGGGCTTAAAACCTAGATCATGGGTTGACAGGTGCAGCAAACCACCATGGCACAGGTATACCTATGTAACAAACCTGCACGTTCTGCATATGTATCCCAGAACTTAAAGTAAAATTAAAAATAAAAAAGTTTACAGCCCCCCAATATGTAATATGCTCAGACTTTTAAAATTTCTGTCATTTCAGTGGGTGAGTAGTGATAACTCATTGTGGTGTAATTTTCATTTCCCTAGTGACTAATGATCTTAAGCCTCTTTTGATGTGTTTATTTATCATCTGTATAACTCCTTTGATAAAACATCTGTTTGGATATCTTGCCCATTTTCTACTATGCTATTTCTTTTTATTAGACATTTTTATGTTCTAATTACAAGTTATTTATCAGATTCATGTTTGCAATATTTTTCCTGGTTTATTTGCTTAACAGAATAAACTGTTTTAGATGGTAATGCACAATATTAATTTTTTTCTCTTATGGATTGTGTTTCTGGTGTTGTATGTAAGAAATATTTTCCAAGGCCAAGACCACTAAAGTTTTCTCCTATGTTATCCTCTAGAAGTCCTATACTTTTGGCATGTTTTTTTCTTTTTTTTGAGACAGAGTCTCACTCTGTCACCCAGGCTGGAGTTCAATGGCGAGATCTCGGCTCACTGCAACCTCCGCCTCCCGGATTCAAGCAATTCTCCTGCCTCAGCCTCCTTAGTAGCTGGGATTACAGGCATGCGCCACCATGCTCGGCTAATTTTTGTATTTTTAGTTGAGACAGGGTTTCACCATGTTGGCCAGGCTGGTCTCAGACTCCTGACCTCAGGTGATCTGCCCGCCTCAGCCTCCCAAAGTGCTGGGATTACAGGCATGAGCCACCACACCCAGCAATTTTAGGGTTTATATTTAAGTCTATGAACCATTTCAATGTAATTTTTGTTGATATTGGGAGGTAAGAGTTGAGTATTGGGTTTCTGCATGTGGCTACGTGATTGTTCCCAAACCATTTGTTGAAAAGATTATACTTTTCCCATTAAACGCATTCCACTTACCTATTTTTCTATCCTTACACCAAAATCACACTCTCTTGCTCACTGCAGATTTATATGCTAAGTTTTAAAATCAGTTAATGAAGACCTCCAAGTTTCTTCTTTTTCAAAGTTGTTTTGGAATTTCTACGTCCTTTGCATTTCTATATAAATGTTAGAATAATGTTGTTAATTGCCTGAAAAAAAGGCTTTCTAAGGTTTTGGTTATCATTGTGTTACACATGTAGATCATTTGGGGGATAATTAATAATAACATTGAAACTTATGATCCAAACACAGTATATTCTCCAATTATTTAGGCCTTCTTTAAGTTATCTTAGCAATGATCGGTAGTTTTCCAAGTATGGGTCTTGAGAATCTTTCGTTAAGGGTATTCGTCGTTATGCTTTTTTTTTTTTTTTTTTTTTTTTTTTTTTTTTTTTTTTTGAGACTGAGTCTCGCTCTTTCGCCCAGGCCGGACTGCAGCGGCACTGTCTCGACTTACTGCAAGCTCTGCCTCCCGGGTTCACGCCATTCTCCTGCCTCAGCCTCCCAAGTAGCTGGGACTACAGGCGCCCGCCACCACACCCGGCTAATTTTTTGTATTTTTAGTAGAGACGGGGTTTCACCATGTTAGCCAAGATGGTCTCGATCTCCCGATCTCGTGATCCGCCTGCCTCGGCCTCCCAAAGTGCTGGGATTACAGGCGTGAGCCACCGCGCCTGGCCTCCAATGCTGTTTTTAATGTACTTTTTAAATTTATATTCCTAATTGTTTGCCACCCATATATACAAATACAATTTAATTTTGTATTTGTATCTTGTCATCTCTAGATATAATTGGTTTTACGTCTTCCTTTTTTATCGGCATGACTTTTGTTTGTTTTTCTTGCCTATTGCATTGGATAGAACCTCTAGTACAATAACTGAGCAAAAGCAATTAAAGCAGACATCCTTATTTTCTTTCTGTCCTTACAAAGAAAGCATTAAGTCTTTCACCATTAAGTTTGATGTTAACTGTAGGTTTCTCACAGATACCCTCTATTAAGGTTAACACAGCTTCTTTCTCTGCTAATTGTTTTTTTCAGAAATGAATGTTGGGTTTTGCCAAAGCTTCTTCCACATCTACTGAGGTGATCATATGGTTCTTTTGTAATCTGTTAATGTGGTGAATTACATAGGTTGATTTTCAGTGTGAAACCAACTCTGCAGTCTTGGATGAATTCTACTGGATCATTATGTGATATCTTTTTAAAATACTGTTAGGTTTGGCTGGGCGTTGTGGCTCACACCTGTAATCCCAACAGTTTGGGAGGCCAAGGTGGGTGGATCACTTGAGGCCAGGAGTCTGAGACCAGTCTGGCCAACATGGTGAAACCCCATCTCCACTAAAAATACAAAAATTAACTAGTGCCCAACTGTAATCCCAACTACTTGGGAGACTGAGGCAGAAGAACTGCTTGAATCCGGGAGGCTGAGGTTGCAACGAGCCAAGATCGCCACTGCACACCAGCCTGGGCAACAGAGCGAGACTCTGTCTCAAAAAAAAAAAAAAAAAGAATTGTTGGGTTCAATTTACTACACTTTTTGCAAAATTTGTGCGTCCATCTTTATTTAGCCATTGGTTTGTAGTTCCCTAGAAATTTCTTTGGGAAGATTTTCTGGAAAAGGTTGTACTGAATTGGTACTATTTATTTGACATGATTAACACATATTCACATATTTTAACTCTTAATCTCCATGAAAACAATATGAAGCAGACCATTATCATCATTTTACACAGTGATTAATTCACTTGCCCAAGGGTCATAACTTAAAAATCATGGGGCCAGAATTAAAACTTTGTCAGTCTAACAAAGACGCACTACTTCACTATACTAATTTCAATTACAGTCAAAATGAAATCAATACCTTTAATATATAAGTAGTATATAATTGGCAATCTCATTTAAGCTTCATTGTTCATAGACTGAGATCTTGGCAGAAAGAGTGGAGGACCTTTGCTAAGGATACAACTAGTTCTTTGGAAATAACAGTATCTAACAGCATGTTAAAATAGGAAACTTCTTGCCCCAGCTTTTGGTGAGGTCCCCAAAGGCTCAGAAACAAAATTAAAGGTTCAAATTTGCAAAAATGATGTTTAAAAACGGTTTTTATGAGCCTTAGTTAACAATCAGTCAAGGGTTGGTAGTAGAAGAGGCTGAAATATGTGAAAGCTGGATAACTGAGGCATTCTCCCACCTACTCCTCTTTGCCATAAGTCTAAAAAGAGGAGATTCGAGAAGACCACCGGTAGAGCTACCTATTGTGTGAGAAGCAAAGAAGCTGGTGTCTGACTCAAGGCTGACTAGAGCAAATGCAAAAATCCATCCTGTGAGCTGCTTGCAATGTCAGGACAAGAAAAGCACAGCAAAGAAGGCAGCTATTCTTTCATAATTTAGATGGGCAATGATGCACGAGTTGCCTGAGAGAAAAATGGATGTTCAAGAAGAAGTTCAACAGGTCAAAGTCCCCTGAAGAGCTCATTCCCAAAAAATAAAAATAAGAAACAAAACAAACAGCCAGGGTAAGGGGACCTAAGCAAAAAGAAGCTATGGGTGGTACCTTTGGGTGTTGATGCCTATTGTGAGACCTCGATTCTTTTCTTCTTAGTTTGAAATAATTTAAACAAGCAACACACAGGAAAAGAGATGCAACATAGAGTAATTTATTGCAAAGGAAAAAAAATATTTTGAAAATTAAGTGCAGAAAAGGCCATACACACTGAGAGGGGAGTCAGAGTGACCTGCCCGTGAGGATGAGACAGCAAAGACTGGCACTAGGGAGACTCCCTTTATGGGAATCTTACGTAATTATCCATGAGCAAGTGGGAAGAGGTGTCTGGGTGGTCCTCTGGGCACACATGCACAGTAGCTGTACATGCCTGTTCATATGTCACGTGTCTCATTAGCATCTTAAATCTCCACCCAGGGTGTGTGTTTTTTAGTATTATAGTGAGCACAGGGTGAGTCTGAGGACAGATAAAATCAAAGTGCACATGCTCCCTACCGGGGAAATTCCCTACTGGAGATAGCTTTGCTTGAATGAGCTGGACTACAATGCAAATGTGGGGGTTTATTGTTTTGACTGTATGGTCACCATGGTGGATGCATCCCAAGGACATGGCTATTTCCATGACTACCTATCCTGCCCCACAGAGGCTCTGAGGATGAATCACAAGAAGTTAGCTGGAGAGTGAATCTCCCACATGAGAGGATTGGAGCAGAGGGCAGCCAAGAACTCATCCTGCAAAAAAAAATCCTATTTGAACATCCATCATTCTCAAAGAAAAAAAAACGATGGTATATCTACTACGTATGCTTCATTTAAAATTTTTGAATTATTATCCATAAGTATGATTGGTCATAGGAGGGTTGTGTGTGTGTGTGTGTGTGTGTGTGTGTGTGTGTCTTTGTTAGGTTTTGATAATGCTTTTATGTTGGCTTTGTACAAGGAATTTTCTGTTGTGGCCCAAGTAATAATGTTTTCTTCCAGTCTTACCATCTTAGATGAGACTTAAAGAGGCCCAGAGAACAGCCTGTGTTCTTGGTAAAACCACCTTTCCTACTCACTCTCACCTACAAACCCCTACAGCATTCTCAATGACCACAGTAAAGTAACTTACAGGCCATTGACAAAAAGGAGTCTATTATATGGAACATATAATCACTGTTCCCTCGTTGCTCCTGAGAACCCAACATTATGCCTTCATTCCATTCACCTCAACAATCCAATCTTATCAAGCACACTGCTCTACCAGATTTTTAACCTCCTAACACTTTGTACATCCACAATCTAAATCCAATACCCCACCTCTCCCAAATCCCCTATATTCCTTCTCTGAAACTCATATTCATCAGTGTAGTCTATAATATCTTCAGCCTCTTCTCTGAGCATTATTCGTCCTTCTTCATGAACGCAGTCTGTCTTCTATGGACTCTGATATTCTGTAACTCTTTCAAGTAGAGGTGATTTTTTTCTCCATACTATATGTGCCACCAAACCTAAAGGTAGATTAGATGTCAGACTTTTTCCTCCTTGCTACATCCAAACATCTTACCCCCTACTTCTTAAAACCCCCTTGATAATTCAGAGCACATGCCATCAGAACATGACACGCTTAATGTACTGAGAACTGTAGCACTCAGCGCGTGACTTTCTTTCAACTGCTATCATCAACTTAGGTAAGTCGCTATGCCTGTAGAGTCAACACCTTGCCCCTCCAGTTTCTTGACCTCTTTGCTTTCAATAATTTTCTTCTACATCCTGCCTCTTCCACCAACAACTACATCATCTTCAATATCTGGATTTTGATCACCCCTGTCTCTGACAATTACTTCCTCTGATGACTTCCAATTAAGTTGGAATTATGATCACTGGAATTATGGAATGGATATGGAATTATAATAATTCCAATAAGCTTCACTCCTATTACTCAAGGTAATGTCAAACTCACTGTATCTGTCAATCCACTAAGCTGGCCACTTTTTTATGCTACAACACACATCTCACGCCCTCCCTTCCCTCCTTACCCAGCTTAGATCCCATGACCTACCATTATAATGACTACCACACATACCCTCAGCCCCTTCATCCACTTTTTCTTCTTTACACTCATCTAACAAAACATCAACCCTAACTAAATTCAATTCCAAGTACAACTCTAAGTTCTACATGTTTATTAATCTCTTAATTGATTGGATTTCTACATTAAGTACTTTTTCCAGGAAGAATCATGGATGTCGTATTCCCTAGGTCCTTGCATTTTCAAGATCATCCATCTGTAATCTTCACACCTGAACTGAAACGAGCCAGGTATAAATATTCTTATTGATATTTTCTTTCTCTCTCAACAGTCTAGATACTCTTCCACTGTCCTCTGGCACTGAAAGGTTGTGTGGAAAAGTTCTGAAACCAGTCTGATGTTTAGTTCATTGTTTAGTTCATTTTTTCCCTTGAATCCTGAATATTTAATTATCCCTAAGAATCAGTAACTTTGCCTTATGTAGATTGATATTTATGGAACGTGGTGCGCCTTTCCATTTTCAGATGTTAAAACTTACTAATTTCTTTATAGTGGAAAAGCTGAGAGGTGGTTGTTTTCTCATTATATCTTGGAATATTTTTCGGTGTTTTTTTTAAATCCAGAAGAGGTTAATTGTTTTTTATATTGACCATGTTTTCAGTAAATTCTTTCATGCTTTATCTTTTTTCTTTGCATTATCCGAGTTATTTCCAGCCTGTTTGTCACTGGTTTAATTTTCAACAATGCCTACCTCACTATTTTATATTAGTTCCAATATTATGTCTTTTTATACTCAATTCATTTCCCTAGTTCTCCCATACTATTCTCTTGTCTGTTATCTTTTCATCTTTGAGTTTTGGTTTTATATAGTCTATACACTTTATAATTTCTTTAAAAATGCAAAGCATTAGTTGTGAATGTTTTTCTTTTGTTTTCTAGGGCGTGTTCTCATTTAGAGTACTACGCATGAGAAGGTCATTTATTTCATTTTTTAAATAATCATAGGAACTTCTCATAGTTGTTATCCTGTCTCTTCTCATGTCACTCATATTAGACAAGGCAGCTCTTCTCTTTGCCCATGTGTGAGCTCTCCTTGAATCTCTTCTTATCTGCGATCTAAGAGTGTTGTCTTACCTTCAGATGGTCAACGTGAAGACTGGGTATTGGTAGGTCACACTCACTCTGCTCTTTGTTTATCTGAGATTGAGAAGCTAGAGAGAGGAAGCTATGGGCAGTTAGGAAGAAGTTGGTCTCTTCTCTATTTTCCTATTGATTTTATAAAATCCTGTTCTGTATTTTGTTTTTTCTAGTGAAATGTTGACTTCTCTCCTTAATTCAGAGTGAGCTGCTGAATCTTCCCTCTACAAAATATCACTCATTCTTACTAGGCTTTATTCCTCTTTCAACTGAATATTGAGCTTCTAAGTTCAAATGGGAGTCTTTCAGGCTAGCCATTAACCTTTTCCTGTTCTGTAAATGCCAAGATAAAATATTATGAGAGATTAAATTATTAAATCTAGTTAGATTTTTTTATAATGAAAATACAAGCTGGAAAATTGGAGAATGCTGTACAACCCTTCCAAACTTCAACATGTTCATAAGCTCAACTTCCTTAAATTGATATTAATATTGTCATTTCTTACTAACAAGGACTGCAGATAAGCTTTAGGGACTCTTTTTTCCTTTCTTTCTTTTTATTTCAACCTGTTGACATATAGGCAACATGTCCACTACACCATGATTTTAAGTGCTCCTTTCAAATTCATATCTAGCCCTTCTTCCTAACCCATTGTGGGGGTAAAAAGTTGCTGAGTTCAAAGTCCTAACATCCTAAAGGACTTCTTTCTAACTTAAGTGCCATAAAAGTTCTTATCAAAGAATATATGGATTTACGCTATCAAAGGCTTCCATAGAAACCTCTAATTCGACTCAAATGAAAAGTTTAGTCCTTTTAAAATGAAAACATTAAAGCAATAAGGTGAAAGCATCACTTCCATTGATTTAGTAACCAGTGACTTCTAAGTGACCTTTAAATTTGAATCTCTTTTAAAAACCAGAAACAGGCCGGGCACGGTGGTTCACACCTATAATCCTAGCACTGTGGGAGGCCAAGGCGGGCAGATCACGAGGTTAGGAGATCAAGACCATCCTGGCTAACACAGCAAAACCCCGTCTCTACTAAAAATAAAAAAAACTAACCGGGGTTGGTGGTGGGTGCCTGTAGTCCCAGCTACTCAGGAGGCTGAGGCAGGAGAATGGTGTGAACCTGGGAGGCGGAGCTTGCAGCAAGTCGAGATCGCGCCACTGCACTCCGGCCTGGGCAACAGAGCGAGACTTTGTCTCAAAACAAAAAATAAATAAAAATAAAAACCAGAAACATACTGGCAAATTCCGGTAGTCTACCTTTATATGGACACAGTATTCTCACTTCAAATCCAGGAGGGCCAAAAGAAAACTCATATTCTCCCTGTTGAACTGGTGTCTTTTTCTGATTCGTCATCTATAACATTTCTGCCATTATATTACACAATAAAGCTTAACAATCGTCTTTATTTCTCCCTTTATCAAAGAGTTCATTGGTTAATCAGTCACTCAGTTCTAAAGATTTTTCTCCACCTTGGGAATTAAATCATATTTCTTCCTGTCCATTCACACACACATACTACTGAGAAATGCGAGCCCAGGTTACTTTTCTCCCAATCTCCCAAGCTATCTTAATAACAGCCAATCTCCTCATGATTAGGCGCTCACTTTGCCATCCCAATTAAAGTTTTGACCATGTCACCACCAACTTAAAAAACCTTCCATGGTTCTCCAATACCTTCTCAACCTCCTTTTGTTGTTTCAATATCCCCCACGATCTGGTCCAATCTCCCTGTCAACATCATCTCACAAAAGTATACACAGTCAAGCCACAATGCTTTATTCACTATTCTCCAACCACGTTTCATGTCTTTCATGATGACACTTCTTCTGTCGCGGCTCCTGTGTTTATTGCCACACTATTCACAGTAGGAAAGATATGAATCAACACGTGTGTTCATCAGGCCGGGCGCGGTGGCTCATGCCTGTAATCCCAGCACTTTGGGAGGCTGAGACGGGCGGCTCACGAGGTCAGGAGATCGAGACCATCCTGGCCAAGATGGTGAAACCCCGTCTCTACTAAAAATAAAAAAAAGTTAGCCAGGCTTGGTGGTGGGCGCCTGTAGTCCCAGCTACTCGGGAGTCTGAGACAGGAGAATGTCGTGAACCTGGAGGTGGAGCTTGCAGTGACCCGAGATCACGCCACTGCGATCCAGCCTGGGCGACAGAGCAAGACTCCTTCTCAAAAAAAAAAAAAAAAAAAAAAAAAGTGTTCATCAATGGATAATGAGATAAACAAAACGTGGTGTGTGTGCGTGCACAAACACACACACACACACACAGCCATGTAAAAAGAATGAAATCCTGTCTTTTGCCACAACACGGATGGAACTGGAGGCCATTACCTTACATGAAGACAAATACCGCATGTTCTCACTTAGAAGTGGGAGCTGAACAATGTATACACATGGACATACAGTGTGGAATAATAGACATTGGAGATTCGAAAGGGTGGCAGGGTGGGAAGGAGGTGAAGAATACGAAATTATTTAATGGCTACAATACACACTGTTGGAGTGACAGTTACACTAAAAGCCCAGGCTGCACCACTAAATTAAATATTCATGTAACAAAATTGCACTTTTAACCCTTAAATGTGTACAAATAAAAAAAAACAAAATTTCTATTCTTTCCTCTCCTGCTTCATTTCTACATGTTAAATCCTATTTAGCATTCAAGGCTTGGATCAAATATGCTGCTACAAAGCCTTCTTTGGGATTCCGTAAATAATTAATCTCTTCCCTAGATGATTTTTAGTTATCATTATTTATTATTATTCTGTTTATGGTTAATAAATATATTTATTATTTTATTATATAATATTATATATAATTATATAATATATAATTATATAATTACTACTACTATTCTCATTTTATACTTATTATATTATTATTGTCATTTGATTACTCTCATTTATGCTTTCTATAAATCCCTTGACAGCAAACTTGCTGTCAAGAAGTTTCTAGAGATTTCTAGAGAGAAGAGTATAAATGAGACTAATGAGCTGACCATAAAATAAAAATGTCATGTTCATTTTTGTTTTCAAACTCAGAGCTCATGGCCTGCTATGGTTTGAATACTTGTGTCCCTGCCAAGATTCACACGATGAAACCTATTCACCAATGTGATGATGGTGGGAGGTATGGCCTTTGAGAGGTGATTAGGGCAAGAAGGCAGAGCCTTGATGAATGGAATTAGTGCCCCTATGATAAAGGTCTGCAGAGAGCTGCCGCTCCCCTTCCACCATGTGAGACACAGCAAGAAGATGCCATCTATGAGAAAGGGTCTTCACCAGACACTCAATCTGCCAGCACCTTGATCTTGGACTTCTCAGTTCGAGAAATTCTGGAAGAAATTTATTTTTCCAGAAAGGGGAAAAATAAATTTCTGTTGTTTATAAGCTATCCAGTTTATGGTATTTTGTTACAGCAATTCAAACAGACTAAGACAGGCTGTATCAATAATAATTTCTGCATAGTCTGAAAGCTCAATGACAGCAAGAATCAAGTAGGCCTTATTGATCAGAACTGTATCACCACCACTTAACACAGTGCCCTTAGCTAACTATTTTTAATGGATGTTAAATAAAGGAGTACTTACTGAATTGATTGATTTTAAGTCTTCATTGTTAGTTTTAATTTGAAAGACATTTAAAATTCACTATTTGGTCAGAATATGCAGCAATGAATGAAGTTCGAGGAAATTTTATTTATATGTAGTGGCCATAGGGGTGTGTCTTCACATAATGACATCCTTTGCCAAAAGTAATCCAAAAGAAAAAACACACCCTTGCTTGGTTATCTGGCATTAAAAAATAAAGTAAGGCCAGGCACGGTGGCTCATGCCTGTAATCCCGGCACACCGGGAGGCTGAGGCAGGAGGATCATTTGAGGCCAGGAGGTCCAGACCAGCCTGGGCAAATGGCAAAACCTCATCTCTATCAAAACTACAAAAATTAGCCAGGCATGGTGGCACAAGTCTGAAATCCTAGCTAGTCGGGAGACTAAGGCATGAGAATCACTTAAACCTGGGAGGCAGAGGTTGCAGCGGGCCAAGATCGCACTGCTGCACTCCAGCCTGGGCAACAGAGTGAGACTTCATCTCAAAAAAATAATAATAGTAACACTAATAACAATTTAATAGTGAAGAGTCTATCTTTGGTTATCATGCATCAACACAAATAATTCATTATTTTGCTCAAATGCCAAGAGAAATTACAGTCATCTCTGTACCCAACTGCCAATAAAGTTTCTAATATCTATGAAATTATGATACACAAAATATCTGTATGAGTTAATATTGCTAATACTTGTGGTGGTTACAAGAGAGGGAGATGTTATTGACTTGCTGTAGTTTTTATCATTCATGTAGACATGATCTTCAAAGGGTGAGAAAATACAAACGTCTGTAATTTTCTTTACCTAACTTGTTAATAAAAATCATACTTGTTTAATTCCTTCTAGTTTGTAAAATTATTCCATGCATTAACTTACCAAAATAACCAAAAGTCATTGACAGCTGATCCAGAAAATAATGTAGATGGCTGGAGTAGCATTCAGGAAATTCAAGCCTTTAGCTTCCTCATCTGTAAACTAGATAATTGCAATATATGATGTTTGAGGGCCTGTGGGTTCTAACCTTTCATTACTTTTAACAATGTTTGTAAGTTGAGTTAGGGAACTAATCAAAAAGAAAAAGTTTCAGAATGTTTCGAAGTCATGTCAGCCTTCAAGTTAAAATTACAGCCACCTACTCCAAAGTAACTTTTTTTTTAAAGAATGCAACACTTTGGGGGTGTTTACATTCTTTTATGGTTCAACAAGCCTTCAAGTTCACTGTTTTATAGAGCAAATCAATCCAGCCTGGTTTGCTTTGTAAATAAAGTTTTATTGGAACACAGCCACACCCACTCATTCACATATTGTCTATGGCTAGTTTTGCACAAAAATAATAGAGTTAAATAGTTGCAACAGAGACTTTACAGCCCAGCGAAGCCTAGGATATTTACTACCTGGTTCACTGCAAAAAAAGTTTGCCAACCCTTGCTTTAAAACAATAACTTATTTGTATGTATTGTTAAAATGTTAGTTCTTCCACACACACAAAAAAAAACTTTAAGAGAAGAGGTGAAGTTATTTCAACTTTTCTGATCAATCCTTGGCAATCTGTAAATTTTGTAAATTTATATCAGTAGCACAAGTTAAATTATTTTTTTAAATTAATTTAAATTTAATTACGTTTCTGTGAAATCTAATATACAATTTTTTACACTCTTCTAACATTTGCAATGTTTGAAAAACACACTTGCAAATAAAACTGCCCAAAATGTCTGTCCTTTGTGAGTTCAGTATTCTGGTGAATCCCGTTCGATAGTATTTTTATTGATCAGTAGAGGGCGTGCTTGACTCAATATAATTGTAGGTACAGCGTGTGCACAATTTAGCCTGGTAACAACAGGTCGACAGCTGCATGAAGAAAGTTAAGGGAGAAATTACTCTATTTTTGTGATGTTAGTGAAAAGGATTAGAATAGCACAAGAAAACTGGTCTATTACCATTTAACTGAAGGTAATGTTTTCCTCCTGAGAAGAAAATTACTCATCTACTCTTTAGCATTGGTTTACAGGAATATTGAATATTTTCAACAAGAGAAAGCAACAATTTGGCTACAGAAAACAGGATTTTTTTGTGCCAAGATGATACAGCACATCTTGTGACAGTGGCTACTCTCTCCACCCTCCATCTCTTTGCATTGTTGCCTGTGTACTGATGCCATTAGCATTGACAGAGCCATTGTCCATTGTAAGAAAATATAAAAGAAGATCATTAGAAGTTCAGATTTCTGTAGTGGCTCTCTGGGTTTTTTGATCAACACAGAGGCTGTCTGAAAAGTGAAACATTTCCAAGGAGAATGTGCTGCCGAACTAAAGAATGCTAGGCCCCTAAAAAGAGACTGAAAAAAAACCCACCTACCAGCAGGCTAGACAAAGGGTGCAGGTTGGGGCCTCTTCTTTGAAAGACCTGATTAATGTGAGGTCTTGTTACCTGCTTTATCACTGTTTTGTTATGAGTGAAAGGTTTCAGCATTCTTAATTTGTCTTGCGGATGGGAAAAGGAAAGGCAAACTTGCCTGATGGGGGTCTGAGGGTGAGGTAGATCCATTTGCCCTCAGTGAAAAATAACAGACACAAAAGACACAGGTGATTCTACAGATTCATCCTAAATGTCTTTTTCTGAAAAAGCAGCCAAAAGCACTCATCGTTTAGCCACTTATCTTGAAGAATAAGGTATAGGCTCCAGCAGGTGCAGAAAATAAGTTATTCATTATGCTAAAGCAAAAATAGATTCAAAGAACTAAATAGGAAAAAAAAATCAGTTTTACGAATTAAAGAACAGGCATAGAAAGATTAAAATAAGGTAATCATTGTAATTCCTGTTACTTAGTAGGTTATTCTAAAGCACATTTTGGCTTCAGGTCTCTAGAAATAATCATCTTCTCATGATATGTGCAATATTTAAAAATTAATTACAAACAGTTTTCATACCATCTATGAAATTAGAACATATAAATCATGCTTTGGAGTTTTTTAAACGAGAAGCAGAATATGCGCTTTTTACCATATTTTACCTCTGGTTCCCTGAAATTTAAGTCTTATGAAAATATTAGGAGATACATAATATAGTTAATAGCAAATATCCAATATGTATTTTCAGTGAGTGAAGAGAGAAGGATAAGATGCTTATGCTGGATACGTGTTTCATGAACATTGTCCCATGAGGATGAAAACGTAACAGATCATGGTACTTAGATTACTGTATTGCCAGTCACAGACAGCAAGTGAAACATATCATTGGGTTGTAATGTGGAAAATACCCCACAATAAGTAAGCAAATGAGACATAGTATTAAAAATACATGGCGTCTGACCCAGATAATTAGCTATTCCACAGATAGTAGCTAGTAGTCATTATCATAGTGTAAGTTCAATTTGGTTTGATTGAATTTATTTTGTCACCTTTTTATTAGCATTTTGATCTCATTTCTAATATAAATTATCCTAGCCTTTTGCTAATCATTATGGCTAGACTTTGGCATACATAAGAGAGAAAGTGATTGCAAATACCTATACATACCTTTATGTAACTATATTTGTATGGATACATAAAACTTTTTGCTGTAACAGATTAATTTTTAGAGGAACGCATTAGCTCAGTGGTTAAATAATAGTTTTTGTTTCTTTTGCAATATTTAATGCCCTGAATAACAAAGTTATACGATTAGATTGTGTATACACTAGGTTGTGAGCTCATTACAAGATGCATGTCTTTCTGATTTTTATATTCCCCAAGCCCAGTAAAGCCTCTGACATGAAAGTCTGCTTTCAAAAAATGCTTACCAAATGAGTGAACCTTGATCAGACACAACCGAACTTTTAAATTATTTCCCTGATTCAACCAGTTATTTTTTATAAAGAAGATATAAATTCCCATTTTTCCAAAGCATCTAACAGCTTCTCCTAGGTCTCATATCGCCTAATCAGCACTCTATAATCTCTCTGAGTCCACCGTGGAAAGCATTAGTTCAGTCAAGGGAAACTTTTCAATTTAAAGCATGCAACAAGAATTATTGTCTCATGAGGAAGAGGGTTCCATAAGATCAAAAAGAGAGGTAGAAATAAATAAATATATACATACATACTTGTTCTAATGAGACTATCTACAGGTCATGCCTGGTTGCCTTGAGCAGTGCAGTGGAAGCATCTTGATGTGGGTGTGAGAGAGGTGTGGCCTTATATCCTCACTCTGCATGAACTTGAGCAGGAAACCTAACCTCTTTGAGACTCAATTTCCATGTCTGGAAAACAATGATAATAATATCTCACTATATTTCCTGAGGCTCCTTGCAGATTCGATGGGCCTTCCTTCTTCCATCTGTATGGAAGCTAGGCATCATTTGGAAGCATTTGTCACTGTTCCAAACCACTAAGGCTTAAAAAGTTAGAAATCACTACATATTGCATGTTGAGCTCAGCAAACTTGCAAACAAATTCCTGCTTTGAGGGCAGTAGCTGAGTCCTTTCGGATTTTCTCAGAAGTCCCAGGACTATCCCCAGAGAAGGCACATTCTCCCTCAGTTTTGTTTTAATTTATTGAGTTAGTAAGCAAGCCCTCATGTGTGGCAGTCACCGTTCCAAGCACTTTGCTAACAATCACTGATTTGATCCTCTGAGGTTAATGCTACCCCATGAAATAGGGCTCTGTGGTCTTGTTCTACCTAGTAATCCCTTCTTCATCCTTAGATAATTCAGCCTTCATTCCTATAATAAATGTGGAGCGATGGCAGTAGTTGTTAACTACGGGAACAAGCTTTAAGTGTACTACAGAAAATTTAATGGAGAATATTCCAAAAATAATAACTTGGAATTTTATCTTAGAAGAAAAGAAATTTCTTCCACCTCACCACAGCCCTGCGATTGTCAGGAGAAATTTCCTGTCAGCAAGGCCAGATCCAGGAGAAGAGTCCAGATGTCTCTCTGCTAGCCTAAACACCATTTGGCATCTCTTTCCTTTTTACTGAAGCTTTGAAGAAAATAGGAATAGAACCAGATCTAGTAAATTACCTGGGGACTGAAACATCTTTGATATACATCTTGAGAACATAGCAACATATTTCTTTTCCTCCTTCAGAGCATTAGCTTTGCCGCTTCTCGGAACCCTAAATGACAGAAACAATGACAGACGGATTGGACAGCGAGTCTCGCTTCCCTGGTGCCAAATACAGACCAAAATAGCCTAAGCGCCCTTTTCCAAAGTCTTGAGACTGAAAAAATATATATATGATATGCATATGTATCCATATTTATTTATTAACTACTTGGTTACACTACAGCTGCTTTATTAGAATATTTTAATATCAGATTAATACAGTGGTTATGATAGCAGGCTTGATTAAGAAGGTTACCTTGATTAGGATCCAAACTCAACCACTTACTAGCTGTGTAAATCTGGAAAAGTTGTGTAAATCTCTTTGCCTCAGTTTCCCGATATAAAATAATTATAATAGAACCTACCTCAAAAGGGTGTTGTAAAGATTAAATGTTAATGCATCTAAAGCACCTAATACGTACCTAACTCATAGTAAGTACTCAATACATGATAGTGAGAGGTGACAGCGTGCTGGCAGTCCTCAGAGCCCTCACTTGCTCTTGGCACCTCCTCTGCCTGGGCTCCCACTTTGGCAGCATTTGAGGAGCCCTTCAGCCCCCCACTGCACTGTGGGAGCCCCTTTCTGGGCTGGCCAAGGCCGGAGCCCACTCCCTCAGCTTGCAGGGAGGTGTGGAGGGAGGCACGAGCGGGAACCGGGGCTGCGTGCGGCGCTTGCGGGCCAGCTGGAGTTCCGGGTGGGCATGGACTTGGTGGGCCCCACACTCGGAGCAGCCAGCCAGCCCTGCTGGCCCCAGGCAATGGGAGACTTAGCACCCGGGCCAGTAGCTGCGGAGGGTGTACTGTGTCCCCCAGCAGTGCCAGCCCACCGGCACTGTGCTCGATTTCTCACCGGGCCTTAGCTGCCTTCCCACGGGGCAGGGCTCGGGACCTGCAGCCCACCATGCCTGAGCCTCCCACCCACTCCATGGGCTCCTGTGCGGCCCGAGCCTCCCCGACGAGCACCACCCCCTGCTCCACGGTGCCCAATCCCATCGACCAACCAAGGGCTGAGGAATGCGAGCGCACGGTGCAGGACTGGCAGGCGGCTCCACCTGCAGCCCCGGTGCGGGATCCACTAGGTGAAGCCAGCTGGGCTCCTGAGTCTGGTGGGGACGTAGAGAGTCTTTATATCTAGCTCAGGGATTGTAAACACACCAATCAGCACCTGTGTTTAGCTCAAGGTTTGTGAGTGCACCAATGGACACTCTGTATCTAGCTGCTCTGGTGAGGACGTGGAGAACCTTTATGTCTAGCTCAAGGATTGTAAATACACCAATCAGCACCTGTGTTTAGCTCAAGGTTTGTGAGTGCACCAATCGACACTCTGTATCTAGCTGCTCTGGTGAGGACGTGGAGAACCTTTATGTCTAGCTCAAGGATTGTAAATACACCAATCAGCACCCTGTGTTTAGCTCAAGGTTTGTAAATGCACCAATCGACACTCTGTATCTAGCTGCTCTGGTGGGGCCTTGGAGAACCTGTGTGTCAAAACTCTGTATCTAACTAATCTGATGGGGAAGTGGAGAACCTTTGTATCTAGCTCAGGGATTATAAACGCACCAATCAGCACCCTGACAAAACAGGCCACTCGGCTCTACCAATCAGCAGGATGTGGGTGGGGCCAGATAAGAGAATAAAAGCAGGCTGCCGGAGCTAGCATTGGCAACCTGTTCAGGTTCTCTTCCACACTGTGGAAGCTTTGTTCGTTCACTCTTTACAATAAATCTTGCTACTGCTCACTCTTTGGGTCCACGCTGCTTTTATGAGCTGTAACACTCACCACGAAGATCTGCAGCTTCACTCCTGAGGCCCCCGAGATCAGGAGCCCAGCAGGAGGAACAAACAACTCCAGACGCGCTGCCTTAAGAGCTGTAACACTCACCGCGAAGGTCTGCAGCTTCACTACTGAGCCAGCGAGACCACGAACCCACCAGAAGGAAAAAACTCCAAACACATCTGAACCTCAGAAGGGACAGACTCCAGACGCGCCACCTTAAGAGCTGTAACACTCACCGCCAGGGTCCTCGGCTTCATTCTTGAAGTCAGTGAGACCAAGAACCCACCAATTCAGGACACAATAGCAACCTGTGTAACTCTTCTCTCGGGCCATTCACTATAGTTGAGCTAAATTTCTCTTTGTCAAGCAGGAAATGCACTGTTTTCCTAAACTGTTTTTTGAAGCCCACTTGTCCCTGAAGTCCAGCAAAAAGGAATTCTCTTCTTCATTTAATTTTCGGAAACGCTATATTTGCCTTGGAAATTCAAAATGCGCTGAAATATATTAAGGACTTTGATATATTTGTAATTTAAAAATCTGTTTCATTTTGTTTAACATGATGAATCCCAAATATACAAGATCTCTTGACCCTTGAGTTTAACAGTCACTTACTCATTTTTATTATTTCATCTGTGTACGTTTCGTTTTAAGGTCTTCATTTTCTTGAAATGAGATCATTTCATCTTTTTTTTTTTTTTTTTTTTTTTTTTTTGAGACAAAATCTCACTCTGTCGCTGAGGCTGGAGTGCAGTGGCGCAATCTCGGCTCACTGCAACCTCTGCCTCCTGGATTCAAATGATTCTTCTGCCTCAGCCTCCCCAGTAGCTGGGACTACAGGTGCCTACCACCATGCCCATCTAATTTTTGTATTTTTATTAGAGACAGGGTTTCACCATATTGGCCAGGTTGGCCTTGAACTCCTGACCTTGTGAGCTACCCACCTTGGCTCCACAAAGTGCTGGGATTACAGGTGTGAGCCACCATGCCCAGCCAAGACCATTTCATTTTTCTTTAACATACATGGGACAGCAAACTATCGAAAGCACGTAGGTATCCTGAGATGAAGAGATCATTCTGGACTATCCGAGTGGGCCCCTAAAGCCAATCACAACTGTCCTTATAAGAGAAAGGTAGGGGGAGATTTGAGACACAGAAGAGGAGAAGACACTGTACAGGAGAAGGCAATGTGGTCACAGAGGCAGAAATGGGAGGGATGTGGCCACAAGGCAAGGAATACTGGCAGCCACCAGAAGCCAGAAGGGGCAAAGAATGAATTCTCCCCTAAAGCAGGGGTCCCCAGTCCAGATGCAATGGACTGCACTGGTCTGCAGCCTGTTACGAACTGGGCTACACAACAGGAAATGAGAGGTGGGTAAGCAAGCAAAGCTTCATCTGTATTTACAGCCACTTCCCATTGCTTGCATTACCCCCTAAGCTCTGCGCCCTGTCAGATCAGCAGCAGCATTCTTCATAGCTTCTTACAGGAGCACAAATCCTATTGCAAACTGAGCATGCGAGGGATCTAGGCTGCAAGCTCTTTATGAGAATCTAATGCCTGATGATCTGTCACTGCCTCCCATCACCCCCAGATGGGACCATCTGGTTGTAGGAAAACAAGCTCAGAGCTCCCACTGATTCTACTTTATGATGAGTTGCATAGTTACTTCATTACATATTAGAAGGTAATAATAGAAATAAAGGACACAATAAATTTAATGTGCTTGAGTCATTCCAAAACCATCCCCATCCCCTGTCCACGGAAAAATTGTCTTCCATGAAACAGGTCCCTGGTGCCAAGAAGTTTGGGGACCGCCGCCCTAGAGTCTCCAGAATAAACAGACTGGATTTGAACTATAAGAGAATAACTTTCTGTTGTTTGAAGCCACCAAGTTTGTGGACATTTGTTATTGGCAGCTCTAGGAAATTAATACACCCAGTTTCACCACTGACAAAATGGTTTTAATAAAGGCGCACCTTGCCATGCCATTGCCCTAACGGTGTTCTGAACATCACATGTGAAAACGTAGGTGAAAAATCTTCCACAGCTTAAAGTACTCACACAGTTGTAGCACTATCTTATTATCGTGATATCGAATTCATGAACTCTCCTCCAACTGAAACAAGAATTCCAAATTTTGGTTGTTTGGCAATTTCTCGGTTTTCCCTTATTCCTTTGTTTCGCTTGGTTTGGCTTGGTTTGATTTATGAAAACTAGATCCACGATCCTCATCTCCTCCCAGTCAATGCCCAGTATGGCAAACACTGAATTTCCTAGGAAAACCTCAGCCATGCCTGTCATCCACTTCCTTCCTATAGAGGAGAAATCCACAGAATTGATCTGAACAGGAATTGTTGTTCTGTCAAAACAAATCAAAGCTTAAATCAATATATATATATTTAGATCAAAACAAACCCATTGAAATAACAGGAAAACATTAGGATAAATTAAGAGAATTAATCCAGATTGCAAGGAAACACCTTGCGTTATTAAGTCACTTGCTCTGAGACATTTAACATTATATTTCAATTTTAAAAGATGTACCAGACACATTTTAATGGCATCTGCCTCTTAGGTTTCCAAAAATAAATATATTTGCTTTCCTCAAACTTTTTCTTGAAAACCGCAAGAGCTCAAACCACAAGAACAAGGGCTTTTACGAGTAACCAAATGCAATTAGAGGCACTGTCTTCCATACAGGGAGACACATGAGAGTCCTTCTTTGTTAAGACTGGCTTCCTTAACTCACTGGAGAAAAGAAGCTGGAAGACGGCACATCTGTCAAGAAGCATATTGAAAGGGCCAACTCGGATACTCTCACTTTCTCTTTGAAACTTTGTCCTTTTCCTATTCATTTCAGCAATTGACTTTACCTACTCCCCGTAGTGATCAAATTTCTCTTTCCTTTTAAAGAATCTTCATTTGATAGAATCTAGACTTGACAATATGCAGCTCCAAGTAGCAAACAATGAGAGTTTCCAAGGCGTCTCTGACTATGGGATTCAAATTGAAATGTATTTCTAGAAACGGATTCTTCATCTCTCAAAACATCCTAAATGTTATTGGAAATTCAATACATGTGTAGGGAACTTTGCAAAAACCAAGGGGTGTTTTCATTCCAACTCATTCTTTCTGCCACACTTTCACTTCACAGTCCTCTACCATCTGGTAGCTCTGCCAGCGTTTTTCTCCAAATTGTTTCAATTCTTTAAGTGGGTATGTTGGGAGATCAGGATTGTTTTTCAATTTTATTTATGACTTGCTCTACACGTATCTCAATTTAGTCCATAAGTCTCTGTAAAACTGCCCATTCCCCTATATAACATTGTTCCAAATCTAGGGTTTACAAAAGTAACTCCAATCTAGTGCACCATATTAGCACATCATACACTCTTGTGTAAAGGTAAACAGGTAACAGGTAAAGAATGAGGATCCGACACAGTGGCTGACGTGTGTAATCCCAGCACTTTGGGAGGCCGAGGCGGGTGGATCACTAGAGATTAGGAGTTTGAGACCAACCTAGCCAACATGGTGAAACCCCATCTCTACTAAAAATATAAAAATTAGCCTGGCGTGGTGGCAGGCACCTGTAATCCCAGCTACTTGGGAGGCAGAGGCAGGAGAATCCCTTGAACCCGGGAGGCAGAGCTTGCAGTGAGCCAAGATCCCACCACTGCACTCCAGCCTGGGAAACACAGTGAAACTCCACTGCCAAAAAAAAAAGAGAGAATGGGGAAAAGATTTTCAATGGCGTGATGAGCCCATTACCATAAGTCTAATGAAATTCCCACAATTTGCCCTACTAGAAACCAGCATTTTATGTCTTATATACTTCACTCTACAGTTTTTAAACATCAGATATGTGTCAGGTATGTGTTTAAGGGACTAGAATATATTAGGGAATTAAAGTAACAAAAATCTCTGCCCTCAAAGGACTTACATTCAAGTGATGGATAGTAGTCAACACTTACTATGCGTCAAGCACAGTTTTCAGTATTTTATATAGATAAATGTATTTAATCCTCACAAGAATCATATGAGATTCATACAACCATTTAAGAGAAAAGAACACTGAGGCACAAAGAGTTAAGTGACTTACTCAGAGGCACAAGAACAAAATCTGTCTCAGCTTTAACCCTCAAAGGAAAATTAAAATGCAAACATTTGCAGAAGAATATGATAAATGCCCAATGCTTAGCTCAGTGCTCAATGTAATCTAAGGAATAAATTCCATCTCCACTGAATTTTTAGAAGACTTTTATTATGCAGTTTCTTTTTACAAACAACACAACTAAAATTATTAACTATTCAATATTTTCCAAGTTTAAAATTATAAAACCAATTAGAAATTTATATTCTAGTACTATAAGAAAAGTATAATTGATAATAGCTTTACTATTGAATTATTGTATTTAGAAAAAAAATAATTTCAGCTCTTACCACAGTTCATAACCGTACATATATTATTATTTGATTAATGTCTATAGCCACTGCCCTGTATTTAGATATGCCACGTAAACTATCAAGGACTTAGCACAACAGTACAGTGTCTTATATATCAGAAATTTATAGATTTAGCATTGCCTTTCAGTTTCTTCGTGAACATGATGAGGATACTGACTATAGTATTTAGTAGCCAGATTTACTTGCATTGATTTGCTATGAGAATTATGCATAACAAGAAACTCTCCCTGGACAAAGGTACTAATACCTTTAAATAGAGGAAAAAATTGTTTTTTCACCAAATGGTGCTGGAACAATTAGATACCTACATGCAGAGTAATGAGCTTGAACCCTTACCTCACGCCATACACAAAGAGTAACTTGAACTATATTGTATACTTACAAGTAAGAACTAAACTAAACTATAAAATTCTTAGAAGAAAACATAGGAGTAGTGATCTTGGATTATGTAATAATTTTACAAAAGTAAACACACAGGAAATAAAGAAAAACATTAATAGGCATCACTGAAATTCAAAACCTTTTCACTTCAAAATATACAATCAAGAAAGTAAAAAGACAAGCCATGGAGTAGAAGAAATGTTTGAAAATCATATCTCCAGTAATAAACTTGTAACTCAAGTATAAAAAGAAAAACTCTTACAACTCCATAATTAAGATGGTAAACAACCCAACTAAAAAGTGGGCAAAGGCTGGGCACAGTGGTTCACACCTCTAGTCCTAGCACCTTGGAAGGTGGAGGTGGGAGGATTGCTTAAGTCCAGGAGTTCAAGGCTAGCCTGGACAACATAGCAAGACCTTGTCTCTACAAAAAATATTTTTTAAAAAATTAGCCGGATGTGCTGGTGCACACCCATAGTCCCAGCTACTTGGGAGAATGAGATAGATCACTTGACCCTGTGAGGTTGAGGCTGCAGTGGGCCATGATCATGCCACTGCACTCCAGCCTGGGCAACAGAATGAGACCCCATCTTTTAAAATAAAAACACTAAAAAAATGGGCAAAAGATTTTAATAGACATTTCACCAGAGAAGATATAGAAATGGCCAATACAAACATTAAAAGAAGTTCATCATTATTACTCATTAGGGACATTCAAATTAAAACCACAGTGAGATTCCACTTCACACCCCTAGAACATCAAATGCAGACAATGTTAAGTGTTGACAAGGACTTGGAGAAACTGGAAAGAACCTTCATATTGGTGAGAATATTAAATGGTACAGTCACTTACAGAATGTTTCTATCAACCTATGCCACCCTAATGAATTGCTATTCTCTACCCTTTAGAATAGAATCAAGACATTCTTTTACTCACAACTTCAGCAAATAAAGACAAATATCCCATGTTTCCCTGTTCCATGGCCCAGGAAAAGCAGCAGTAATTGATCACTGAACTCTCCTCCCACCCAACATACAAAGAGTGTCACAACTTTCCTCAACAGAGAATAATAGGCAATCATTTCTATTTGTCACCTCCTGATACTTTCACTACTTTTTAGACATCCCACCTGCAATCGCCTTCTTTTATGATAATATTACCATTCCTGATCTTACACAGGCTACATACTAATCTTTTTTTTTTTTTTTTTTTTTTTTTTCAGAGGGAGTCTCGCTTTGTCACCCAGGCTGGAGTGCAGTGGTGCAATCTCGGCTCACTGCAAGCTCCGCCTCCCGGGTTCACGCCATTCTCCTGCCTCAGCCTCCGGAGTAACTGGGACTACAGGCGCCCGCCACTGCGCCCAGCTAATTTTTTTTTTTTTTTTTTTTTTTGTATTTTTAGTGCAGACGGGGTTTCACCACGGTCTCGATCTCCTGACCTCGTGATCTGCCCGCCTCGGCCTCCCAAAGTGCTGGGATTACAGGTGTGAGCCACCGCGCATGGCCGGCTACATACTAATCTTATCTGTGAGCTTTAAAAGTTTTATGAAGGAAAAAATGTCTGGCATATAACCTGAAACGGGACCACAGAAGCTACCATGTAAAAGACCTGGGCCAGGTGTGGCGGCTCATGCCTGTAATCCCAACACTTTGAGAGACCAAGGTGGGAGGATCACTTTAGTTCAGGAGTTCAAGACCAGCCTGGCCAACATGGTGAAACCCCATCTCTAATAAAAATACACAAATCAGCTGGGCATGGTGGCAGACGCCTGTAATCCCAGCTACTTGTGAGGCTGCATCGGGAGAATTGCTTGAACCCAGGGGGCGAAGGTTGCAGTGAGCCGAGATCACACCACTGCACTCCAGCCTGGGTGACAGAACGAGACTTAAAAAAAGAAAAAAAAAATAAACAGAACTGGCCATAAACTTTGTTCTATTAAAAAATATATACACTGTACTAAATTATTAGTGTATCTTATTCTTAGTCAAATCTTAGTTTATATCTTTGTCAAATGTAAGACTCAAAATCCCAAGACGTTTTTTATGTAAGAAAATAAATTTCTCTGATGGCCAGTGATGATGAGCATTTTTTCATGTGTGTTTTGGCTGCATAAATATCTTCTTTTGAGAAGTGTCTGTTCATATCCTTTGCCCACTTTTTGATGGGGTTGTTTGTTTTTTTCTTGTAAATTTGTTTGAATTCATTGTACATTCTGGATATTAGCCCTTTGTCAGATGAGTAGGTTGCAAGAATTTTCTCCCATTCTGTAGGTTGCCTGTTCACTCTGATGGTAGTTTCTTTTGCTGTGCAGAAGCTCTTTAGTTTAATTAGATCCCATTTGTCAAGTTTGGCTTTTGTTGCCATTGCTTTTGGTGTTTTAGACATGAAGTCCTTGCCCATGCCTATGTCCTGAATGGTATTGCCTAGGTTTTCTTCTAGGGTTTTTATGGTTTTAGGTCTAACATGTAAGTCTTTAATCCATCTTGAATTAATTTTTGTATAAGGTGTAAGGAAGGATCCAGTTTCAGCTTTCTACATGTGGCTAGCCAGTTTTCCCAGCACCATTTATTAAATAGGGAATCCTTTCCCCATCGCTTGTTTTTGTCAGGTTTGTCAAAGATCAGATAGTTGTAGATATGCGGCATTATTTTTGAGGCCTCTGCTCTGTTCCATTGGTCTATGTGTCTGTTTTGGCCATCAGAGAAATGCAAATCAAAACCACAATGAGATACCATCTCACACCAGTTAGAATGGCGATCATTAAAAACTCAGGAAACAACAGGTGCTGGAGAGGATGTGGAGAAATAGGAACACTTTTACACTGTTGGTGGGAATGTAAACTAGTTCAACCATTATGGAGGTCGGTGTGGTGATTCCTCAGGGATCTAGAACTAGAAATACCATTTGATCCAGCCATCCCATTACTGGGTATATACCCAAAGGATTATAAATCATGCTGCTATAAAGACACATGCACACATATGTTTATAGCGGCACTATTCACAATAGCAAAGACTTGGAACCACCCCAAATGTCCAACAATGATAGACTGGTTTAAGAAAATGTGGCACATATACACCATGGAATACTATGCAGCCATAAAAAATGATGAGTTCATGTCATTTGTAGGGACACAGATGAAGCTAGAAACCATCATTCTCAGCAAACTATCGCAAGGACAAAAACAACCAAACACTGCATGTTCTCACTCATAGGTGGGAACTGAACAATGAGAACACATAGACACAGGAAGGGGAACATCACACACCGGGGACTGTCTTGGGGTGGGGGGAGGGGGGAGGGATAGCATTAGGAGATATACCTAATGCTAAATGGCGAGTTAATGGGTGCAGCACGCCAACTTAGCACATGTATACATATGTAACAAACCTGCACATTGTGCACATGTACCCTAAAACTTAAAGTATAATAATAATAAAATTTTAAAAAAGAAAATAAATTATAAAATCCATATATTAGCTCTCTGCAATAATTCTTAGGGCTATTTTTATTATTATATGAGTCATGGACAGTCTCATAAAATACTGTATATTTAAGCTGGGCACATTGGCACACATCTGTAGTCCCAGCGGAGGCAAGAGGATCTTTTGAGGCCAGGAGTTTGAGACCAGACTGGGAATATAGTGAGAACCTATCATTGCTCTCTCTAAAAAAAAGAAAGAAAAGAAAATTCTACACAATGATCTAATGTTAGAATTACCCAAGAAAAATAAAGAATAGACAGACCCTTTAAAAATCTTGACATTAGATCTCACTGCTTCAAGCTTCTTTACACAGTAAACTTTTATTGCTTTTTTCGTTGTTGACTCATATATGTCAGACTCCATTTGGACATCACTACCTTTAACAAGCTATTTTGTACCTCTACTATCATTTGTGAAAAAAAATCAGAGCTTCAGTGTTATTTCTCTACTTAACTCTAGTTCATGACCCTTTGTGTTGAGGTTATAATTGTTGCTGAATCTCATAGAGATATTCATAGGAACTTTTTTTTCTTTTCTTTCTCAACCTAAATAGAACTCGCACCCTTGAAATCACCTGCCGGGTTCTTTGTTTTCAACTGCCTTAAACCTTACACTATATCCTCCATAGCTAAGTACAAAATCATGTAAGGCAGACCAAATTTCCTGGAGCTAGTTTAAATGGTACTGTATTCAACAATATTGTAAGTAAAATTGACCTAAGGCAATACAATACACGGTCAGAGTAATAGAAAGTGAGATAAAAGTCTTCATTAGGGATCAAATAACTATTACCTTATCCATTTGGAGTGTTCTTTTGAGATGCACTTAATACACTTCTATCTGTTGATAACAGCAACGCTGAATTAGAAAAAAAATAGTGATCTGTTCCTATTGAAATGATACCTTAGGCACCTGTTGCCCACAGAAAGTAAACAGGAGGAAACAAATAAATCTGAGATCTGGGCTGTTTTGCCCAAATCACATCATTTCAGGGCACTCTGTGCCATGGGTTGCCGCCTTTGTAAAATATTCACCCTGCACAGTTTGTTTTGGTGCTCCGCCTCCCCCTGTGTTGCTAATATCAGCCTGACAAAATACGCAATTAGGCTCCTCTATCTTAGCATAGTTCTTTTGACAAGAAACAACACTGTGAACCTCTGTGTTAACATGAACAGGTGATAAAGGGGGTCAAATAGCCAATCGCAGCTGCCAGTAGGAGAGTTTCATGAAACATGCAAATCTCAAAGCCAGCTATTTAGCTGAAGCCCCAGGGAGCGGAGTTTGCTTTCTAACTCTCAATGTGTTCTCCTCTTCCCAGTCCTGCCACAAGCCCTTTCTCTCTATATAGCTTGGCAGCCCATTAAAGCAAAAAATGCTTTAGTCACTGAAGCAATAAAGTTGAATAATTGCTGCCTTGACTCTCCAACTCATTTGAAGGATGACCAATGTAAGATAGATTTACTTCTGGTAAATGATCTACATTAAAGAGTGGGTTATAGAACAGCCAGGACTAGGTTGGCAAAGTTACTGGCAATGGCTGTGAAGTGGCAAGTAAATTGCCTAAAGAGAAGCAACTGCCTCAGTTACCAGGGCTCTGCCAAACCTTCATGAGCAATATGGTTTGCCTTGCACTGCTGCTAGCATTTGCTAGTGAATGTCAGGTTTTTTGCTTTACATGAACTCATGAAACAATTGCTTTCATAGGCAAAGACAATCATCTGGTCACTCAAGACTAAGTATGAGTTACCCTGGGATCATAGGGGCAAAGAGTGCAGGAAATTTCTCACTTTGCAATTTCTTACCTACCCTAAAGTCATTTCGAATCTAATAGGAGAGATGAAAGCATAAATAATTCTAACTCTACCAACATACATGGAGGTATATAGCTTGCACAGGGCACTCTGTGGGCATATGCATTCTCCTTTTTCTTTTGTTCGTTTGTTTTTGAGACAAGGTCTTGGTGTATCACCCAGGCTGGAGTGCAGTGGCACAATCATAGCTCACTGTAACCTCAAATATCAGGGCTCTAACAACCCTCCCACCTCAGCCTCCCAAGCAGCTGGGACTACAGACACATGCCACCACACTGGGCTTCCATGTGCATTTTCTTATTTGATAAACACAGGCTCTGCCATTTGCTAATTATGTGACTATTGTGAAATTACCTACTTTCTTCTTGCCTACATTTTACCAATTCTAAAGCTAGAGCACTACCCTCTAATGTCCTTGTGAGAATTAAATGAGAAATTGCAAGAAAAAGCAAAAAGCCTCATACCTAGTAAGCATTTGATAACTGTTAGCTTTTTAAAATTCTAATAAAGCATGTAGCAGAAGCACAAAAACATACAAAGACTCTTATGTAGCTCTCTGGAATTAGAAATTAATATAACTGAAATGGATAGAACCTTACAGTGAATAGAGCAATGCACAACTTTCTATGAAGATTTCAAGAAACAGAATTAGTCTGATGGAGAAAAATGAAATAGATTTCTCGGGGAGTCAGAGGGGGGAAAACATTTTAATGAATATAAGAAATGAGAGTTGTTAAATTGTCAACTTCTGCTAGAATGAAACCAAGAAAGTGAGTTTAATCCACTTAAATGACAATTACAGTAGTCTTCCCTTATCCAGTGGAGATGGGTTGCAAGATCCCCAGTGGATACCTGAAACTACGGACAGTACTAAACTCTATATATATACATACATGCATGAATTTCTTCTTCCTTCTTGACAGTTTCACTGATAGAAGATTGTTTTTCACCGTAAATCTTAGTCACCTCAGCACATGACTTCTTTTTTCTTTCCTTATTAAGTCAAGAACTTTTGCCTTTTCTCTTTTTTAAAAAATAATATTTTTAATTTTTGTGGGTTCATAGGAGTATATATTTATGGGGTACACAAGATTTATTTGTTGTTGTTGTTTTTTTTTTTTTTTGAGACAGAGTCTCACTCTGTCGCCCAGCCTGGAGTGCAATGATGCAAACTCGGCTCACTGCAACCTCCACCTCCCAGGCTCAAGCGATTCTCCTGCCTCAGCCTCCCAAGTAGCTGGGATTATAGGCACCCACCACCACGCCCAGCTAATTTTTCTATTTTTAGTAGAAATGGGGCTTCATCATGTTGGCCAAGCTGGTCTCAAACTCCTGACCTCAAGTGATCCACCCACCTCGGCTACTCAAGTTCTGAGATTACAGGAATGAGCCACTGTGCACCGTCTACATAACATTTTTTGAAACAGGCATGCAACGTGTAATAATCGCATCATGTGAAATGGGGTATCTATTCCCTCAAGCATTTATCCTTGTGTTACAAACAATCCAATTACACTCTTTTATTTAAAAATGTACAATTAAGTTATTGTTGACTATAGTCACCCTGTGCTATCAAACACTAGGTTTTATTTATTCTATTTTTTTGTACCCATTAACCTCTGGGAAACATTCTTCTAATCTCTATGTCCAGGAGTTCAATTGTTTTGACTTTTAGATCCCACCAGTAAGTGAGAACACACAATATTTGTCTTTCTGTATCTGGCTTATTTCACTAAACAGCCTCCAATTCCATCCACATTGCTGCAAATGACAGGATCTCATTCTTTTTCATGGCTGAATTGCACTCCACTGTGCATATATACCGCATTTTCTTTATCCATTCATCTGTTGATGGACACTTAGTTTACTTCCACAACTTGGCTATTGGGAACAGGGCTGCGAAAAACATGAGAGTGCAGATATCTCTTCGAAGTACTGATTTCCTTTCTTTTGGGCATAGGCCCAGCAGGGGGATTGCTGGATCATAGGGTAGCTCTATTTTCAGTTTTTTGAGGAACGTCCAAGCTGTTCTTCAAAGTGGTTGTGCTAATTTACATTGCCACTGACAGTATACAAGGGTTCCCTTTTCTCCACATGCTTCCCAGCATTTGTTATTGCCTGACTTTTGGACAAAAACCATTTTAACTGGGGTGAGATGATATCTCATTGTAGTTTGGATTTGCATTTCTCTGATGATCCATGATGTTGAGCATCTTTTCATATGCCTGCTTGCCATTTGTATGTCTTCCTTTGAGAAATGTCTGTTCAAATATTTTGCCCATTTTTTGACTGGATTATGAGATTTTTTTCCTATAGCGTTGTTTCAGCTCCTTATGTATTCTGCTTATGAATCCCTTGTTAGATGGGTAGTTTGCAAATACTTTCTCCCATTCTGTAGGTTGCCCCTTTACTTTGTCGACTGTATTCTTTGCTGTGCAGAAGCTTTTTAATTTGATATCCCATCTTCCCATTTTTGCCTTGGTTACCCCAACACACAAACACTTCTTTCTGAAAGGCAGCATTTCAAGGCTTTCATTTGCCATATCTACATTGCCAGCATCACTATTCTTGCACTTTGGGGCCATTATTAAGTAAAACAAGAGTGACTTGAACACAAGCACCACAATACCATGACAGTCCATCTGACTACCAAGAAGGCTACTAAGTAACTAACGGGCAGATAATGCAGACACCATGGAAATGCTGGACAAAGGGATGAGCCACATCCTGGGCTGGATGGAGCAGGTTGGTTAAAGATTTCCTCAAGCTACTCGGAACAGCGAGTGATTCAAAATTTATGAATTGTTTATTTCTGGAATGTTCCACTTATATTTTTAGATCTCTGTTGATCTTGAGTAATTGAAGGATCAGAAAGCAAAAGCACAGATCATGGAAGACTACTGTACAGTTCACCCTTCAACAACACAGGTTTGAACTGCACGGGTCCACTTATATATGGATTTTTTTCAATAAGTACACAAATACAGAATGGACATGACTCCAATCACAGTCAAAAGACACATTAATGCAATATTAAATCATAACTGCATAAAATTAACTGGTACATACTTTACTACTGTAATAATTTTGTAGCCACCTGCTGTTGCTGTTGCAGTGAGCTCCAGTGTTGTAAGTATCCATTTAAAAAGTCATGTGTCACTAATCATCTAACATTGAGTTGTTCCTCTCTCCGGTAAATTGCACAGTAATAAGTGACCTCTCGTGGTCCTCCCATATTTTTCATTGTGTTTAGTGCAATACCATAAGCCTTGAATAACACCATGGGACCCATACGAAGTGCCAATAGTGATGCTGGAAGTGCTCCCAAGGAGCAAAGTTGTGACATTACAAGAAAAAGTTGAATCTCTTGATATGTACTATAGATTAAGGTCTGCTACAGTGGTTGCTGCCATTTCAGTAGTACAATTCATCTTGAAACAGATGAACAAACTTCTGGTATTCACAAGTACAGGGTTATTGGAAAGGTATTTTCTCTTCCTTGTATTTTCTTAATAACATGTTCTTTTCTCTTACTTTATTGTAAGATTGCAGTATATGATACAAAATATGTATTAATTGACTTTATGTAATCAATAATACTTCTGGTCAAGGGTAGGCTGTTGGTAGTTAAGCTTTTGGGGAGTCAAAAGCTATACTCAAATTTTTGACTGCATGGGGAGTTGATGTCCCTAACTCCAGCGTCGTTCAAGGGTCCACTGAACTGTCTATTAACTTGCATGCTCCATTAGGAAAAGGCAACATTCTGATCACTTCTCAGTATTGACTTGTCCTTAGTTTACACTGAGTGAATTGTTTTTGAGTTAACAAAATGAAGACATAAAATGTTTTTGTCACTTAAGTTTTAAAAGAGTTAAGTGTTGAGAAACGTGGCAATTCAATTCAACTTGATCTCATCAAAGCATAAGGTTTACCAATATTTCACTGCCTACCAGATTGACATTTTCATGCCACTCTATAATCTCTATTGGAAGAATTTTGTTTAGCTATCAGGAGATCACTTTCCAAGAATATTTTTACATTTCTGGACAATCTGGGGTTTCTGAGCAAAGGGCATTGGTTAAAGGATGCCTAAGAACAAATATGCCTTGGAAGCTAGAGATAATATATTATTCCAGAGAAATGTAGTGTTATCTCCCTAGAACCATTAGCTTATATTCCAGGCTAGGGAGTCTAGAGACTTTCCCTTTCCTCACTGGAGAAGATCTGTTTACATTCCAGAGTAAAGGTCTCTCTCTCTCTCTCTCTCTCTGCAGGAGGGAAGATGGGCTGTTACACCAACCACTCTACTTGAGCTCCAAGTCTCATAATTTCAGGATTCCTCTCTTGGGGTGTAATACCTTCTGCATGTGCAGGGTAATATAAGGCCTTTACTGTGTCACCCCATAGAGACTGGAGCTCTGTGAGAACTGACATGTTCTATAAATAACAAATGGTCTGTTCTCTCATCCAGATACTTATTTCCTGTCAGAATCTGAACATATATATTCATATATATAAAATATATGCTTACATATTCATATATTATATATGCTTATATATTATACAATATATTAAATTATTTATATTATAAATACGTACATATTTAACACTAAAATATTCTGTTAAAAATGTTGTATTGCACATCATAATCCAATCTCCCTAAACATTCATTTCACCTTTTTCCAGCACAATTACATAGCAACCGTACGGTTTAACAGAGCCAGGTTTGTCATTCAGTAAAACTATTCACGAGATTCCTTTATTTTTGTTGTTGTTGTTGTTGGTTGGTTGGTTCAGAAGCATTGCCTTAAATCATCAGCACAAGGGTTTTTTCTGGAAATACAGGTTGGTTCAGGAACAGGTAATGACCCACTTAAGGCTCATGATTTAGAAGGAGAATTTTGCTGGGAATTATGAAAAATCTTCTACCTCTTAAGAGAGTCATAGAAAGCTCCACACTCTCTTCTATTGAATAAGAACAAGGAGGCATTCAGACCAATGCTACTGACAGCAATCCTACAATTTAAAGGGGAAGCAGCTTAGGATAAAATGGAAACTGGAGAAGGGGAATTCGGGGAACTAGGAAAAGCCTGAGTTCTTGATGAATGATTCCTCCGCTGCATGGGTAACTGCAAACACTTTCCTAATTCGGAACTTCCTATTTTGTGAGCAAATTAATTGCATTATGGTTTTAACTCACTTGATTTAGGTTTTGTGTTACACGCAACTGAATTCATTCTAACTGATAAATACTTGACATAGTGTCTATGGATAATTAATTCTGAAGATCTCTTTTGCTAGATCAGCTTCTATGAAATCCAGATTATATTGTTGGGCTAATCTTATCTGAAGAAGAAAATAATTACACTAAATAGATGAAGTATGTGTAATAGTAAAGAAAAATGACATGAAACCAGTGAATAAATGAAAATAATTATAATAAATGGATAAGCAAATAAAATATATACATATATTAGTGGCTACCCAGAAAATTACCTGTCAAAATAAAGTTTATTTTCTTTAAGGAAGGAAGAACATTTCTTTTTCAAACAGAAATTAGCTATGAATCTTTCACACTCAGATTCTAAGTAATTGTCCCTTACTCTTTAAGTTCAATATCCTTGATAGATACAAGAAGGAAAGAGTTAAAATTCATAGAGAATTACTTTATAAACTGATTGCAAAAGAGGTCACAAGCAACAGATGTGAGAAGATAAAAGCACTTCAGGTGTTGAGCTGCCCTTTGATGCAAGCAGGCCAAATTCAAGTGGCTCTAAAAGTATTAATTTAGGGCCGGGTGTGGTGGCTTACACCTGTAATCCCAGCACTTTGGGAGGCCCACAGGGGAGGATTGGTTGAGCTTAAAAGTTCAAAACCAGCCTGGGCAACATAGGGGGACTTCATCTCTACAGGAAAATTTTTTAATTCGCTGGGCATCGGGTGTGCACCTGTGGTCCCTGTTACTTGGGGGACTGGGGCAGGAGGATCACTTAAACCCAGGAAGTCAAGGCTGCAGTGATCTGTGATTGCACCACTGCACCCTAGCTTGGGAGACAAAGTGAGACTCTGTCTCAAAGTAAATGAATAAATAAACTTGTTAATTCAGGTTCAATTATGCATAGAAGAGCATAATTCTGGTTAAACCTACCAATAAGAAGAAAATGACATGGTTAGGGCCTATTGTTAGAGAAAACTCCTTGTATGTACCCATTTATTTTATAGGACATTTTACCCTGTGCCTCATTAGGGCACTGAAAAGTAGAGTACGTAAGGTGATGCATATATTAAACAAAAAATAAAGAAATATACTATTTTCAGGGGAAGATTTTGAGGCTAATGGGTATCCAGAAATCATCTCCTACAAGGAATGGAGAGAGAATCAAATGTATGAATGTGTCTGCCAGGTATTGAACGAACTCAGGAAAACTTTCAGTATTCTCTAAACAATGCATATCTAGCTCCTCTCATCAGTGTGGTTCTCAGCTTTTAGTTTGCATGAGAATTACCTAGAGATTTTATTTAAAATATAGACAACCAACACAGTAAGTACACGCACCATCTCATTCGAGATGATTCTTATAGCACCTTTATTTATAATTTTTAGCTAGATGCTAATTAACTTGCCCCAAGTTATCACTGAATTAATCACTAAACTAATAAAAGAAAAACGTATTCTTCTCTCTGTCCAAAATCTGTGCTCTTAGACTCAACTCTACACGGTCTCATTACTAATAAATCAGAAAACAATACTAAAGTGTCAGGTTTCTTAGTACATATTAACTACCAAGAACTGGCCAGCTTTTAAAATATGACAGTAGCTAAGTTAGAAAGAATTGCACAAAAGTATCTGAAAAACCATTGAAAAGAACAGTTTTCCAATATTCGCCACATTATGCCCCAAAGGCACAACAGGAAATTGAAATTTGGCATCAGGCCAGCTTTAAAGCTTTCATCATTTTAATCTTGAAAGATTATGATTCCAGCTTTAAGAAGCTTATGTGATTTATCTTCATAGGCCAAACCAAAAAGTCCGAAGTCATTTGGAAATAGGCCCTGCCATTGTGTTCAGTGACATCTTATATTGGCAGGAAGTGATCAAGTATGCAATTATTTTGTGTAATCCTTGCATTCCTGTTACTATAAGCTAGAGAAAAGAAAAAAAAAATTGATGATCATGTTCCTTAGTGTGAAACTGCACAAAATGCTGTCCCATTGCTGATCCCTTCTTTCCACTAAGAAATAATTATGCCACTGCGGTAGCTACAGCTAAGGTACAATGAGAAAATAATTTTCTTGAAATGAACAGGAAGCTTGAGATGGAAACACATTTTCATTACTTTTCCATTTTACTTCACCAGGATTCAATTTTTCCTTGAAATAGTATCTACTTATAAAACTAACATAAAGACACAACTACTGCTAAGATATTCATTTATAGATATTGGGAAAAAGAGTGAAACTAGTTTCACTGTCCCTGTTTTGTTAGTGGCTGTCGTGACCATTAATTTTGTCCCTCTTGCTAACTGACCTTGACCAGCTAATAAAAAATTTCAGCATTTGAAAGAAAAAAAGCACATTTCTTCATTTTTTCTTTTGTATTCAATTATATTTCACTTCTATGCTTGGTATTTTTCTAAAAAGCCAAATCAAGAAAAATTCAGTAGGACTGTATCATCTAAACAAAGATTAAAAATTTTAGCACCCAAATACATGATGTAATTTACATTTGAATATTGCTGATATCATATCCCAGCTGAAATACTAAGAGATTTCTAGTCTTTTAGTCTTTTGCATGGCAAAGACAGAGAGTAGATTCTCGATAATTTCCAATCCTGCAGCATCCTTGGTTAAGGACATAGAGGGTATATTAGTCAGAGTTCTCCGAATACCCCCAAAAAAAAAAATGAATGAGACATGAAAGTAGAGAAAGATTTTAAGGAATTGGTTCACACAATTGTAGGGGCTAGCGAGTCCAAAGTCTGCAAGGCAGGCCAGCAGTCTGGAGACCCAGGAAACAATTGATGTTGCAATCTGAAAGCACAATTTCTCTTCCTCAGGGGCCTCAGTCTTTTCTCCCAAGGCCTTCAACTGATTGGATGAAGCTCACTCCCATTACAGACGGACATCTGCTTTGCTCAAAATCTACTGATTTAAATTTTGAAAAGATTTTCACAGAGACATGTAGACTGGTGTTTGACCAAATATGTACATACCATGGCATAGCCAAGATAACACAAAATTAACCATCACAGGAGGCCTTGGAAGACTTCACAATATCGGCAGAAATTATGTACATGGCATATAGGTGCTGTATTAGTCCGTTTTCATGCTGCTGATAAAGACATACCCAAGACTGAGCAATTTACAAAAGAAAAAGTTTCAATTGACATAGTTCCACATGGCTGGGGAAGCCTCACAATCATGGCAGAAAGCAAGGAGGAGCAAATCACATCTTGCATGGATGGCAGCAGGCAAAGAGAGAATGTATGAGCAGAGGAAATGCCAGATGCTTATGAAACGATCAGATCTTGTGAGAACTCACTATCAAGAAAACGGTATAGGAAAACCACCCCCATGATTCAATTATCTCCACCTGGCCCCACACTTGACACATGGGGATTATTACAATTCAAGGTGAGATTTGGGTGGGGACACAGAGCCAAATCATATCATTCTACTCCTGGCCCCTCCCAAATCTCATGTCTTCACATTTCAAAACCAATCATGCCTTCCCAACAGTCCCCCAAAGTCTTAACTCATTCCAGCATTAATCAAAAAGTCCAAAGTCTCATCTGAGACAAGGTCTGTACAATCAAAAGCAAGCTAGTTACTTCCTGGATACAATGTGAGTACAGGTATTTGGTAAATACAGCCATTCCAAAAAGGAGAAATTTGACAAAACAAAGGATCCACAGGGCCCATGCAAGTCTGAAATCCAGCAGGGCAGTCAAATTGTAAAGCTCCAAAATGATATCCTTTGACTCCAGGTCTCACATCCAGGTCATGCTGATGCAAGAGGTGGGTTCCCATGGTCTTAGGCAGCTCCATCCCTATGGCTGTGCAGGGTACAGCCTCCCTCCTGGCTGCTTTCACAGGCTGGTGTTGAGTGTCTGTGGCTTTTCCAGGTGCATGGTGCAAGCTGTGGGTGGATCTACCATTCTAGGGTCTAGAGGAAAGTGGCCCTCTTCTCACAGTTCCACTGGGTGGCACTCCAGTAGGGACTCTAGGCAGAGTAGGCGGAGGTTTCTAAACCTGAATTCTTGACTTCTTTGCACCACAGGCTCAACACCAGGTGGAAGCTTCCAAGGCTTGGAACTTGCACCCTCTGAAGCCATGGCCCAAGCTTTACCTTGGCCGCATTTAGTCATGGCTGGAGCAGCTGAGATGCAAGACACCAAGTCTCTAGACTGCGCACAACACAGGGAACTTGGGCCTGGCCCACAAAACCATTTTTCCTCCTAGGCCTATAGGCCTGTGATGGGAGGGGCTGCTGTGAAGACTTCTGACATGTCCCGGAGACATTTTCCCCATTGTCTTGGGGATTAACATTCGGCTCCTTGTTTCTTATGCAAATTTCTGCAGCCAGTTTGAATTGCTTCTTAGGAAATTGGATTTTCTTTTCTATCACATTGTCAGGCTGCAAATTTTCTGAAATTTTATGCCCCGCTTCCTTTATAAAACTGAATGCCTTGAACAGCACCCAAGTCACATCTTGAATGCTTTGTTGCTTGGAAATTTCTTCTGTCAGATACCCTATATCATCTCTCTCAAGTTCAAAGTTCTACAAACCTCTAGGGCAGGGGAAAAATGCCACCAGTCTCTTTGCTGAAACATAACAAGAGTCACCTTTGTTCCAGTTCCCAACAAGCCCCTCATCTCCATCTGAGACCACCTCAGCCTGGACCTTATTGTTCATATCACTATCAGCATTTTTGTCAAAGCTGTTCAGCAAGTCTCCAGGAAGTTTCAAACTTTCCCACATTTTTCTGTCTTCTTCTGAGCCCTCCAAACTGTTCCACTCTCTGCGTGTTACCCAGTTCCAAAGTTGCTTCCACATTTTTGGTTGTCTTTTTGGCAATGCCCCACTCTACTGATACAAATTTACTGTATTAGTCCATTTTCATGCTGCTGATAAGGACATACTTGAGATGGGGCAATTTACAAAAGAAAGGGGTTTAATCTACTTACATTTCCAAATGGCTGGGGAAGCCTCACAATTGGTGGAAGGCAAAGAGGAGCAAGTCACATCTTACATGGATGGCAGCAGGCAAAGAGAGAATGTACAAGCAGGGGAAATGCCAGATGCTTATGAAACCATCAGATCTTGTATATCTCACTATCACAAGAACAGTAAGGGGGAAACTGCCTCCATGATTCAATTATCTCCACCTGGTCCCACCCTTGACACATGGAGATTATTACAATTCAAGGAGAGATTTGGGTGGGGACACAGAGCCAAACCATATCAGGTGCCATAAACAAGAGTAGACTCTTTAATTAGACGTGTAGAGGAACAACAACAAAAAAAGCTAATGACTTTTAATTAACCATTTAAGTAGTATTAACTAGACTAGTAGATTATAAAATGTGGTCCCCAGACTAGAAACATCACCATCATGGGAACTTGTCTCAGACTTCTTTGAGACCAGAATTTTGAAACAAAAATCTGGGGGTGGGGCCCAGCAATGTGGGTTTTGACAAGCCCACTGGGGAATTCCAATGCTCACTAAAGTTTAAGAGCCAATGAATTGGACCCTTGCATCACTACAGAATTCACACATTTCTATTTGTCTAGGGGAAAAGTTTATTTTTCTATTGCTAGTTGGTTAATGCACCTAAAAAGTATTTTTCACTCACCAACAATCATTTACCAAGTATCCACTATGTGCAGCATCTATGTGATTATTAATTCTTCTGAAATAATAAGGAGGTGACCAGCAAAGAGAAGTGAGGCTGCCTAGGTAGGTTGGGGCCAGTTTGTGACAGGTTTTGTTGTGGTTTTTTTTCCTTTTTTTTTTGACACATTGTGGTTTGTTTAGACACTGATGGCTTAAATTTGTAAAAGAAAAGCTTCAATTATCAAAAAAAATAACTCTAAAAGCAACATGAAGAAATAGGGTATCTAGGAAGTGACAGAACTGCCCATTAGAAGAGCAGTTGGGAAACAAAATAAAATAGTCCAGACAAGAAAGAAGTGAAAAGGAGTGGAATAGAGAAAGAGAACTTCAGAAATAGAATTAATGGGAATAAGTGATCAAATGGATACAAGACATGAGTGGAGACATGTATGTATACACACACACATGCACACACATACATGCACATTTCATGAAAGAGAAAGGCCAGATTTAAAGCAGAAAATACTTCAGACATGAATACGGAAAAGTTGGAAATGAAAGACATCTCAGAATAAGTAATAGATATGGGACTTTTTAGTATAGAGGCCATAGCTAAAGCCATGAGAGCAGATGAAATTGCAGTTTGGAGTACTTAAACCATGATTTTTCCAGCCTAAGTAGTAGTAAGAGGAGGAGAGGCCATGACTTTCATCAGTTGTATAGTTGTTAAAACATAGTCAATACAACTAATGCAAACTAAAAAAGTAAAATTTGACATGATCTTAGCTGAAGAGGTAGGCAGATATTGAGGGCTGCTGCATTGGATAAGGCACACATGAAAGGAGACTCATACATTCCCGAAGTAAAAATGAGCAAATCGGGAGGATCGAGGCAGAATTCTATAGACGTCCAACCATTCCAGGAAAGGCAGGGGAAGAGGAGCCAATAAAGAAGGCTTAAGAGAAGCTGAAAAAGAAAGAGAGGAGATGCAGAACGGAGCAATGGTAAGAAAACCAAGACAGGAGAGCACTTGAAATGGAGGGAGTGCTAAGGAAGCCCCATGTCCTGATGAGAACTGCAAAGCACCAAATGCAGATGGATAACAGCAAGCCCCAGGTGCCCAGAGCAGAAATGGTCTCAAGAGTATGGGGGAGGGGAAATTCATCTTAGAGCCATCCAGTGTCTCCCATTCTCACTTCCCCTCCCTGCACAAGGATGAAAGTGGACTCAAAGATACCACTCATTGAGCTCCAAAATTCCAGGGCAGAGATTCCCTGAAATTAGAAATGAGCAAGTTTCAGGTGGGGCTCAGTTGGCATTTTTAGTAAGAGCCCATATAATACCAATTTGATTGTTCTGAAAAACACTCTAAGAAATACCATTATGCAGCTGCTATGAGCGAACACAGTTTCTATTAGCATCTCCTCTCTGACTTCCCATAATTTTTTGTGGGCTTCTCTCATGAGATTTATGGCACATTGTTTTATGAACACATTGTAGAAGTCATCTCAGATTCCCTACTCCCCGCCTGTCACCTGGGGCTGTTCCTTCTCATGGAAGGACATGCTTGGTGTTGTCCCTCCCTCTCCTGGTGAGTGTCTGTCTCTGTGATGGTCTCCACTGCACCTTCTGTAAGTAGGTCCCTTTCCCATGGTGTCTTGACCATAGTAGGTGATTGAAGAAATAAGTGTAAAGAAATATGACATGACATAATTATTTTAAAGTTGAAATTCAAATGCCATCATGATTAGCCGTTTTAAGGTACCATTATTATTTTAAGAGTGATAATTACTAGAAGTTTCCCACAGAGCTGTTATACTCATTCATGAATGAAGCAGTCATTCTAAGTTAACTGTTAAGAATGATTCCTTTTACATTTTCTATTTTTCTACTTTTCTCATTAACATACTGATAATTTCCATTTTTTCAACATATGATGCAATTTACAAAAATTATTTCCCTGGAAGAAGAATAATACCAAAACAAATGAAACCAGGCACAGTGGCCCATGCCTAAAATCCCAACTACTCTGGAGGTTGAGGCTGGAGGATCACTTAAGCCCAGGAGTTCAAGGTCAGCCTGGGAAACATAGCAAGACATCTATACCCAAAATAACAAAAAATAAAACAAAATAAGCCTCTGGAAACTGAAAAAAAAGTTAACATTTTGTCTAATAATCAAGATTGTCTTTTGAGAGATATTTCAGCAAAAGTTTATAGGGACATATGGAATGATTTGAACATTCATGGTACCACTACATACATTCTCACCCTTATCAGGAGTCATTTCTATTTCATCATAAAAAGTGAACTACTTACTAATAGCCACAAAAGTAGCCATGGGAGTAAGAAGAGAATGGGAAGTATTACTAAAAATTACTAAAAATGTCTCAAGTTTTGATCAATAGTTTTTAAAGGATAAACTGAAAAAAAGATGTGCATGGCTTCTAAATATACTATGATCAGGAGACACGGATCAGGCAGTCTGAGAATGGGACAAAACAAAAAAAAATTTGGAGTATTCTGAAAAATCATTCCTGCTTAAATTCTACATCTAGCTGTAGATAAAGGAAGATAATTGTTCCAGGAGACAAGTGAGTTGGCTGCTTTTGAAATAGAAGGCGAGGAGGACCACAGGGAGGTAGATCATGGGGGAGAATGTAACATAATTATATCCAAGTAACGTTACCAAAAGCAGAAATGCCTAAAGAAATAAGTCCTCAACAAGAACAAAACCCTTCAGAATCCAATTTTCAATTCAAACTCTTTTTGACTGCTTTGATTTTTAAATTTCCATTTAACAAGAATCTCATGTAAAGTAAACAAAAAGGGAATTTTTTAAAGAAGCAAGGTATATTATGCTTTTCGGAATTCTGTAATATCAGTTTAATTGGGCCTTTGGTATACGGACCAGGGTGTATATGTCTATATCTACACGGACTGTCCCCAGCTTATGATGGTTTAACTCAAGCTCATCCAACCTGCAGCCCATAGGCTGCATGAAGCCCAGGACGGCTTCGAATGTGGCCCAACATAAATTGGGCCTTCTTAAAACGTTACAAGATGTTTTCGAGCTTTTTTTTTTTTTTTTTTTTTTAGCTTATCAGCTATTGTTAGCGTTAGAGTATTTTATGTGTGGCCTAAGACAATTCTTCTTTCAACGTGGCCCAGGGAAGCCAAAAGATTTGACACCCCTGATTTAACTTAACAATTTTTCAACTTTACGACGGTGCAAAAGCAATACACATTCAGTATAAACTGCACTTCGACTACTCATGCAACCATTCCGTTTTTCATATTCAGTACAGTATTCAATAAATCACATGAGCTATTCCACACTTTATTATAAAATAGACTCTCTATTAGATGATTTTGCCCAACTGTAGGCTAATGTTAATGTCCTGAGCACGTGTAAGGTCAGCCCATTTAAACTATAATGTTCACTGGCTACATGTATTGAATACATTTTCAATTCACAATATTTTGAACTTGACAATAGATTTATCAGGACATAACCCCATTGTAAGAAGAGGAGCATCTGTATGTCTATAAATAGATAATATATGTATATAGATATATACACCTATATTTAAATATATATAAGCAATCTGTATATGAAATTGATAGATATAAGATATTCATGCACACATAATCACCTGCCAGATTATAGCAATACCAATTTGAAATTTTAGGTACTACTTGTTTAACTGGGAAGCAATTTTCTAACCTACACAAACGAGAAAACACTAAATGAAAAGTTAGATCTGCACAAAACCCAAGTTTATAATTATACTGTGATAAAGTCAATTTTAACCATTCAGTGATTTAAATGACTAATACAAAATGTCTCACAGCCTTTGTGATCAAGCTACTGAAAATAAATCATTTTATTTACAGCTATCCTCCTTATCCAAATCAGTGCCAGAAATATTGTAGGAGATCAAGAGATTACTGTAGAAAGAAAAGTTTTCAACCAGATAGAGGCATCCACTGGCAAAAAATGAATATGCTAACTATAAACAATTTTGAACTATTTATTCAAACAAGAACCGCTGTATGCCCTGCCTTTAAGTCTCTAAGTCACTTAAGAGTCAGGCTATACATGTAAGTAGTTTGACAAATTTTTTTTGTTTTTCTAAATTTTTTAATAGAGATTCTCTTTCCTTCCTCAAGGCACCCCAAATTAATGAGGTCCTGCAATTATTCATACTGCAAATATATGACAACATTCTGTTTATACTATTGTCATGGAGTAAATGATGGCATAAGCATCAATATATTTTATTATTCTAATGTGTGATTACTCAAACATTTATGTCAGAGACACGCAACAGAATGAAAGAAAAATGTGATGAGTGCTGACTTGCATGAAATATTCTGTATTAAATTATCCCATGGGGGTAGCCTACACAGCAGCTAAGAAATCCTTGAATTATTAAGGAAACAGTTATTTCTTTCATGATTTCTCAAGAATTTGGGTTTCTACATTTTAATAACCTTCGAAAGTGATTTTTTTAATTTAATGGAAATCTGAGTATAATCTTAGAATCCTAAAAGGATGTGTATATATATATATATACACACACATATACATTAAAGGAAAAACAATATATTCAATGATAAGATTCATATTTAGATTAAACTGTCAATTTTAATTGTGTCTTTGCAGGACAATGAAAGTTTTTTTTTAATGTTCGTTTACACTATCAATAGCACAAAACCTTCCTGATTTTCTTTGGTCTTACATTCAGATAAAAAAATATGATTTTTATATTGTAATTTTTGCAATAAAGATATTTTTCTACAATGTAGTAATCTGTCTATAGCAGCACTCTTCAGCTAAATAAAAATAGCTATTGTTTCTACTGCAAAACCCACATAATACAACGCGTTTTCTGCATTTCATGAACCAAGTCTCTAATAAGAAACAAACATCTAAGATTACCATTAAACATAGATACGTTTTGAAAGAGACTAATCTTGCTTGAGTCAAATTAAATAGGGTTAGACATGAAGGTCCACGTGAATGGTCTACTTCCTGTTCTGTCTCAAGCAAAGTACCTGCCTAGTGCAGTTCTGAGTCTGCAGCTGTCCTCTTCCCCCGAGTCTGACGGATGAAGGAGTCTTTTGTTCTACCGATAAGTGATACATTGTGTATTGCTCAGGTGCCTTGAACAAAAAGTACAGGGCAACACAATGAGCTTCTCTACAGCCAGCTTTAAGAAGACGAAGAATAAAAGTAAAACTAGCTTTACCTGAGATGTGTTCTTTTCAATGAAACTTTCCTTTCCCATTCTAAAGGAAAATATCATTTTGTGTGTTTATAAAAGCTTATTCTATAGTTTGTCCCTCACCCCCCACATCCCGATTCTGTGATAAAAGCAACAGGAACAGAGGTTCTCTTTTATTAAAATGGTTAAGTTGGGTGAATTGCTGGCTTTTTGAAGGGGATTGTTGGAATGACTTTATCTGAGCTAAGTTGCCTCACTTAATGTGTCTAGACAATCAGATATAGTCATTTAAATAACCATCGATTCTATTATTTATCAATGTAGAAGGAAGATATTTAAATCTTTTTTATATGTTCTTAAATTCACCTAATTTTTTCCTTTTTTCAACATATTTCTAAATGCAAAAATATAAATATATAAATAAGTCATTTAATAATATTTTTAAAGCCTACAATTTTTTTTTTTTTTTTTTTTTTTTTTTGAGTCAGAGTCACCTAGGCTGGAGTGCAATGGCGTGATCTCGGCTCACCGTAACCTCCACCTCCCGGGTTCAGATGATTCTCCTGCCTCAGCCTCCCAAGTAGCGGGGACTATAGGCGCCTGCCACCACGCCCAGCTGTTTTTTGTATTTTTAGTAGAGACGGGGTTTCACCATGTTGGCCAGGCTGGTCTCAAACTCCTGACCTCATGATCTGCCTGCCTCGGCCTCCCAAAATGCTCGGATTACAGGCGAGAGCCACCGTGCCCGGCCAAGAAAGTTTTTAAAATTAATGTAGGATATATAATTTACTTGGTGAAGTCATGTTTTTTATTTAAATAAAATATTTGCATTTTTCTAGAGATATTCTTAAATCACAATGTAAAAAAGCATTCAATAAAATATTTGTATTTTTCTAGAGACATTCTGAAACCACAAAGTAAAATAGCATTCAATACAATATTTGTATTTTTCTAGAGATATTCTGAAACCACAATATAAAAAAGCATTCAATAAAATATTGTATTTTTTAGAGATATTCTCAAACCACAATGTATAAAAGCATTCAATAAAATATTTGTATTTTTCTAGCGACATTCTGAAACCACAATGTAAAAAAAACATTCCTGGGGGCGGGGGGGACAGTAACATTTCTTTTTCAACTCTCCTTTGACCAGTAGAGCATGATGCCCCTCAGGGACATTTTGGCTTGACCCAAATGGTGTGTGCAGATTCTAGCTACTATAAACCACACTGTTCTATGGCTTGACAAGTCCACTTCATCAAGAAAAAAAAATGCACTACATTATTGATGATTATCACAGCAATTGCATGGATTAGTGCCATCACTGAGTTTTTCTCATCCATCTTCCACACCAGGTTATTACATTTATATGATTTACAAATCTGTGATTCTTAGAATCACTAAAATCAGTACAGAAAGTGTTCAATATAGCATTTCCGTCTTTGGTAAGTTCACAAAATATTTGTTGGATAATGAATAAAAGGCTCTCCAACATTGTGACTTTATATGCTGTGTTTCCAATGGCTCCTTAAACCTTTTAGATGCACCACTGGCATTATTTGCTGTGTTATAAAATCTATTAAATGTTTACACACTTTTTTTTTTTTTTTTTTAAGACAGAGTTTCACTCTTCTTGCCCAGGCTGAAGTGCAATGGCGCCATCTTGGCTTACTGCAACCTCCGCCTCCCGAGTTCAAGCGATTCTCCTGCCTCAGCCTCCCTAGTAGCTGGGACTACAGGCGCCCACCACCAGGCCAAGCTAATTTTTTTGTATTTTTAATAGAGACAGGGTTTCACCATGTTGGCCAGGCTGGTCTTCAATTCCTGACCTCAAGTAATCCGGCCGGCTCGGCCTCCCAAAGTGCTGGGATTACAGGCGTGAGCCACCGAGTCCAGCCTGTTTACATACATTTCAACACAGTATAAGTATGTATCAAATGTTTGTACACTTTATATGTAAATGCTTGGTGGGCAGAATTTATATGTTTTATTAACCTATAAATCACAAGAACCTATAACAGAGCCTGGCAAACAGTGGTGCAATATTTGCTTAAGTAATTAATAATTAATTGACAATGAGATGGTAAATACAGACCTTAAGGTTATGTAGAAGATTCTATAATTTCCACCTAGTCAAATACTGAATATTAATACTAATTTTGTTTATTATTTTATTCTTAATTCTACCCAAAATAAACTAAATATTTTTTATTTCTTTTACATGGGATTCCAAGTTCTACAATAAATTGGGATATCACAGAGAGGTGATGGTATCATTTTCTAGAATTTTCCTTCTAGAGACCCTCTGCATGAAAGAAACTAGAATTCTAAAATGTATAACACTTTTATTATACCTTATGAACACAAATTTAAATAATCAGCATGTTAGTGGTTCAACACATGAAATAAATACTGCCCTTTTCATTTCTGATAGCACTGAGAATGTTACAATCAAAAAGTTCTAAAAACTATGTACAACTATTGTATACAAATAAGAGAAAAACTTCTAATCTTACTCAATGTTGCTTTAAGTATGGGCAATAGAGAAAGAGAAACAAAGAAAAGCAATACTTCTTCATATGTTTACCATCACTTTTTACTGGGACCATCAAGGTCAAATGCTTGTCAATGTCTTAAATTTAGATAACAACAAGTTGAAATTTTCTTAGACGTGTTTATTTCTTTTGGTAATCCAAATGCCACAGTTGCCCTCTAGGGTCATTTTGAAGCTCTTAAGTGACCCTGGATGAACCATTCCTTTCAAATCCTTTTCTCAAGCCATACATTTGGTAAAAGAAAGCATATTGCTTGATAAAATCCTACTGTAACTAAAGTAAAAGTCCAAAATCTATATAGATGACATTATCTGAAGTTTCTCTTTTGCAGTAAAAGCATTCCTTCCCAAATGTCCCAGTAACTTCTCAATGAACAAGGGCCTCAAAATTAATATCTTAGCAATGGGTAGATAAGCAAACAAATGATTAATTGTATAGTATCTTGTATATTTTACATGATATGCATGTATGATGGAAGAGAGAGAGAAAGAAAGAGAGAGTCTGAGGAAAAAAAGAAACATGGATTTTTCAAATTTTACAGATTTTTCTCCTGTGATTATATACACCAATAAAACTCACAGTTTGGTGGCTAAGAGGCTCACACCACTAAAAAAAACGAGTCAAATTGAAGAAAGCATTTTTAAACATCTTTGAGAACTTAACCACAACGTGAGGCAGATTCTGTTTCCTTTTCTATTAACCTTTGATTGTATCTTGGGATGGTAGACACACTGCTTTGTAGTACTTAGCTTCTATATCCCTGCATGTAAGAAACGAAACCATCCTAACCTGTGTTGTTTATCTAGAAAAGACACCTATTCAAACACAAAGAACAGTGTCCCACCTTTCCTCAAAAAGTTAGGGTGTAAAATCTGTAGTGTAAAAATAGGAGGTCACGAGTAACCCCTTAATGCCTCTGTTACTTCAATTTTCTATTTTGTAAAATAAAGAAGATACTAAATAACTCACATGGTTTTGAGAATTCTCTGATATGCAGCATGAAAATATACTTTATAAATTCAGAGGTATTGCACAAATATTTTGTACTCACACTATAATGGGACTTTATTAGTAGACAACTGTAAAATTTGTCAGCCAACCTTCCTTCAAGTACTCAACCAGAAACATTATACACTTATTTCAATAAAAAATCATCACTAAAAATCTTTTTTGAAAATATTCCTTTAAAATCCCTTCAGAGTCTGATCATAATTCTCATGAGAATAGTAGTCTTCTTAAATTGTAACAAGATGATTTTACCCAGATTAATCACTATATTTGTCTGTTCTCACTGGGACTGGGTAATTTATAAAGAAAGAAGGTTCAATTGACTCACAGTTCCATATGGCTGGGGAGGCCTCAGGAAACTTACAATCATGGCACAAGGGGAAGGGGTCGCAAGGCACATCTTACATGATGGGCAGGCAAGACAGAGAGTTGGGGGAGTGGGGAGACACAGCGCAAAGCGGAAAGTGCCAGACACTTAAACAACCAGATCTTGTGGGAAATTACTCACTATCATGAGAACAGCATGGGGGAAACCATCCCGATGAGCCAGTCATCTCCCAACAGGTCTCTCCCCAAAACATGTGAGGATTACAATTTGGATTACAATTGATGAGGTTTGTGGGGGGACACAGGAAAACTACATCGATCACCAACATTCATTCTCAAAATTTGAGACATTTCTAATATGTATATGTAAATTTAAATTTAAGATAGTTTATTTTTAAAGAGAGAGCTTAAATGATGATATAATTTATTTGAATATTGAGTTTGAGTTAGTTTTATTTATAAACAAATCATTTTTTAATATATTAAGTATTTTATAATTTTTCTCTCCACATAAAGAAGACCAGAAGCAATATATTTAAATCAAAGTGTAACTTTTGCTTTTTAATTCGTTTCTATGTAGGAATCCTCTTAATAAGGACATTCATATTAATAATGGGGTGGTGATTTTTTTATCCATTCAATCTATCAGTTAATCAAGAAATATTTCTGAGTCCTTACAGGAAATACCAAGTCCTTACCCTAAAGATGCCCATTGTCTAATAGAAAAGATAATATAATGGTAGCAAAAGACTAGAAAAGAAATAGATGGAACAGAGCAGCATATTTTAGAGGGAGGTACGTTATAATAAGTGCTATTTATTAGCAGTTACATGGAAATCCTAACTGCAGTAGCTCTTGAAAGAGCAGCTTTTGAAGAAGAGTTTGAGTAAACCTATGAATATTAGAGTGTTTATCTGTGACTTTCGATTCTAAGCTCTCCATCACATGCCTAACCCACAGATGCTGAAAAGACTTCAACACACTTTTATCCAGCTCAATGTTTGTTAGCCAATAAATAGACACTGACTGCTAGACACTGTCCTAGGAAGTGGAGATAGTTTTTGACAAAAACAGACGAAATATTTTTCTGTGTAACTAATGACATAGCTGGACAAAGTAGACATTAAACAAACTGTTTCAAAATAATTAAATCATTTAAACCGCAAAGTACTGGAACAGTATACAAGACACTCTAGGAATATATAATATGGAGAAAAGATCAGATCTCAATGTTTACCAATTTTTATTTGAGACAATGTAGATCATTTTGTTTTCAGAAAAATAACATTACAATAATGTAAATATTCTGCAAAACTATCATGAAAGCTGCATTGTAATATTTTGAGTAAAACACTCATGTGCAGGATATCTATGAATTAATGTTTTATCATTGTCAATAGAGAAGTTAGACAGGTGTTTTGTTCAGTCCTTTAAACTTGTCCCTTTTCTCTAGTTCAAAGTCTGACAGGTAACTGGAAATTCTAAACAGTTCAGGGTTGTATGGGTTTTAACAAAACTGTTGTATTTTCTAAGTGCTTAACAAGTTATTCTTTGATCTCTGAAGGAGTTATGTCAGAGCAAGGTTAATCATTGAATTTCTATCTGGGTTCCACACTGAAAAATAACATAAATGGCTTAAAACTCAATTTATAAATTTCATTAATTTGAAATTGAACCAAAGAAAATATTTGTAAACTTTCGCCTCAAAATCATATCATAATGCTCTAGAAAATCATAAACTTCACTATAAAAGAAAATGTATCAGTTTCATTTTTGATAAACAACAAAATTTATTTTGATCTGCACTAAAGAGAAAATCAAGATAAAATCTGTTAATGAAATAGACAACTATGGGTTTTAAATTAAAGAGATTTTAAAAGTAGAACAACTTAGAGCTGTCTCCAAAGTAAATGGAATGGTTGGGAGAAATTCGGTTAACACCACTACTTGGCAGCAAGAGCCTGTATTGGGAGAGTCTGTATTATGATTAAACACCAAATTTATGTTTCCATCAGTTTATAATACAAATGCTCTTTTAACAACTTGGCTAAGTACCAGATCATATTTTTTTTATTTATTTATTTTCTGAGACAGGGTCTCATTCTGCTGCCCAGCCTGGAATGAAGTGGCACCACCATGGCTCCCTGCAGCCTTGACCTGCCTGGCTAAGGCAATCCTCCTATCTCAGCCTCCATAGTAGCTGGGACCACAGGCGCATGCCACCATCCCTGGCTAATGTTTTGTAATATTTATTTATTTATTTATTTATTTATTTTGGAGAAACAGGGTTTCACTATGTTTCTCAGGCTGGTCTCAAACTCTTGGGCTCAAGAAATCCACCAGCCTCAGCCTCCCAAATTGCTGGGATTACAGGCATCCAACACCATGCCCAGCCTACAGATACTTATAACCATGTCTTCTTTCCTCTTCAAAAGCTTAAGAAATGAAGCATTTTTTCTTCTTTCCTTATTTCATTTGTAGAAATAATATATGATTAATTCTCACTACGCATATAATAAAATATAGGAAGTTCTAGTATTATTCCAAAAAGTATGAATGTGCTAGAGAGGCAATGCCAGACTAAAAAATACCCACAGGGGTAGGCTTTGAGAAAGAACAAAAGTGTAAAAGTGCCTAGGGACAGGAAGTCCCCAGAAACTTTAATCAAATATTCCCACCCAAAGGAGAAGTCCCTACCTGTGAGAAGACTCTTTTGAGATTGAACAGAGTATGATTATTGTGAAAGGGTACAGACAGTATGTCCAGAAAGTACCCAGAAGTGAGCAAAAAGTAAGTTCAGAAAATACAAAAGATAGCAGATGTATCTGGACTTGAAAGCTTCAGCAAAACCCAACTTCTAAAGGTGAGTCCAATATTTTGGAAATAAAGAATGTGAAGAGATCTGAAAAGCTCAGAGCTGGGGATAGAAACTCTTCTGTATTCATGTAAGGTCTGAAAGCCAGAGAAAAAGTGAGAACAGAGAGGGGCCATTTATTAAGACCTTTGCTGAAATAGAGAAGGGAGCACCAGGATATTCACTCTGACACACTTTCATTTCACCCCCAAAATATCCACACTGCTGGAACCACCTGCTGCCAGGTGGGAAAATTCATCTTCTTCAAATATAGATAGAATAAGAGGAACACATTCTGCCTCCATACAAAGATTTTGGGTAAGTATCCATTAGTTCAATTTTGTTCTGTATTACTCAGATCTCCTGTATCCTTACGGATTTTTTATCTGATATTTTATTTATTGAGAGAGTTTTGTCAAACTCAGTAAGAAAGTGATGAAAAAGAGTGGTGTAACTTTCCTGCAGATAATAAAAACTCACTGGAGAAAACATTTTCAAAAAGTTAATGAAAAAATGTAACAACATTCCAAACATAAACAGAAAAGAATGAAAGAAAAAAAAACTTCATTTGCTTAAGAATAAAGATAATGGAAGAGACAAAAGAATTCTATTGAGCAAAATAAAAAACATTAACAGAAATAAAATGAATACTAAATAAACAGAGATATGTACCTTGTTCATAGATGGGAAAATTCAGAGAGGCAAACTATCCCAAATGGATCTACAGATCCAATAAAATCCCAATAAAAATTTCAACAGATTTTTTTTGTGGAAATTGACAGGTGGACTCTAAAATTTACATGGAAATACAAATGGCCAAGAATAGCTAAGACCCTCTTGAAAAAATCAACAAGGCTAAAGGACTTACACTGTCAGGTATCAAAATAAATTATGAAGCATTAATTATTAAAATAGTTATTATTGACTCAAAGGTAGATAAATAACCCAGTGGAACAGAATGAAGTCTTCAGAAGCAGTCCCACACAAGCTATTTGTTAAGTTAACTTTGCAGTTGAGTAGGGGAATAAATGGTCTTTTCAATAAATATGGCAGGTCAATTGTATAGGCATATAGAAAAAAATAATATTTACCCATAGGTCACTAAAATATGTTGCAAAAATGGCCACAAATCCCTCCCATTCCTCTATGCATACCTTTTGTGGCATGATTTTGCCTTTTCTCATATCAGAAGTGAAGTCTATTTATCCTCTTAAATCTAGGCAGGGATACGTGACTTCTTTAGCCAAAGGGACAAAAAGAAATGTGACATACGCAGAGTTGTGAAAAGCACTCATGCATTAGGACTTGCCCTTTTGTTGCTGGAAACCCTGACACCATCATCTGATGATCCTGGACCAGCCTATTGACGTAGCATGAGAGACCATGTGGGAGAGATGCCAGCCAACCCAGCCATCCCAGCCACTCGCAGAATTGTGAGCTAAATGAAATAGCTGTTTTAAGCTACTATGTTTTGGGGTGGTTTGTTCCACTAGTAAAAGCTAATTGCTGCAGTTCTACCACAAAAATTCCAGATGGATTGTAGCTCTAAACGTGAACAGTAAATGACAAAAGCTTCTACAACAGTGCTGTCCAATAGAAATGTTCCCTATTTGCAATGCCCAGTAGGGTTGCCACCAAGCCACTTGTAACTACTGAGTACTGAAAACATGACTAGCACAAATGAGGAAATGAATTTTCAATTTACTGTAATTTATATTTAAGCTTAAATAGCTACACTAGGCTACTGGGTACAGTATTGAACAGTGCAGTTATAGAAAATAACACAAGAAAATTATTCAGGAACTTTGGATTAAAAAATATATAAACAGGGGAAGAAGTACTGATCATATTGGAGAACAATGATTAACTAACCCACATAAAAACTAAAGATTTTTGTTTGTCAATAGACATCATTCAGTATTTGAAGAGATAAACGATAATTTGGAAAAATAAAATTAAAACATATTTCTGACAAAGGAGTCATATCCAGAATACATTAGGAATTCCCAAAAAATAAATTAAATAAGTACACCTAAAAACCCAGCAATTCTATTCCTAGGTAAATAGATATGTGTACATTATGTACATCAAAAGACATGTCTAAGAATATTCACAGCAGCAGTATTTTTAAGTAGCTACAACTAGAATAACCCAAATATTCACCAACAGTAGAATAAAATAGAATATTTGCAAAATAAAATATGAAAGAGTATATTACATGGTATACATATATATGGTTACATAAAAATGGATGAAATCTCACAACATTGAGCAAAAGAAGTCACGTGTATTTGTTTACCTATTTTATTATTCCATTTGTATGAAGTTTAAAAACTTTGGACATAATCATTAAATTTAGTTGTGAAAGATGGCTCAATATTAAGAGATTCAGTAAGTTATCTTAATAAAGTTATTCTGTTCATGATCTAAAAAGAAAAACCTATAATCATCTCCATGGATATTGAAAAGTTATTTAATCAATTCAACTCTATTCTTAATTTTTAAAATATGTAATAAAAGTCATTCAGTAGGCACTTCCTTAATATGTGTGCTGGAGACCCTTTTTGGTTCCTTAATCCTGCCTACATTGTTATAAATGTTTTCTCTTCATTAAACTCTTGTTAGTTACTTAATTTCATTGTACTGTTTGTGGCAAAGATCTTACCTGGTACATGATTGTAGATTAGCAAGCCCAAACACTAGCATCTTTCCTAACCAAGAGACACAAGAAGAACAAGACTAAGGATGGCCACTATCAACTCTACTATTTAACTTTGTATTAAAAGTATTCAGCTGAACAACTGGGCAAGAGAAAAAAAGCTAGTGCTTAAAAGTAGCAAAGGAAATTCTGTTGTTCTATTGCACAGTAGGATAACTATAGTTAATAATAATGTATTGTGTATTTCCAAATAGCTAGAAGAGAGAATTTTGAATGCTCTCACCACAAAGAAATGATAAATTTGTGAGGTCGTGAGTATGCTAACTACCCTGATTTGATCACTACATAATGTATTCATGTATAGAAACATCATGCTCTACCCCATAAATATGTACAATTATGTGTCAATTTAAAACAAAATACAACTTTTTAAAAACTGGAAAAGATAAAACTTTATTTGCAGACGCTGGCACACTTGTAGAATAAAATGTGCAAGATTTTTCATTGTGGGCATTGTTTGTAGTAGAAAAAGTCTAGACATAATCCAAGTTCCCAAAAATATTGGACTGACTGAATAAAGTACTTCTACACCATGGAATATTAGACACTTGTAGAAATAGAATGCAGAAGGTGTGCGTGTACTAAAATAACTAGATCTCTCTATCATATGCTAATGACAGAAAAAAGCAAAGTCAAGAACAAAACAGGTAATAAAGAGGGAAAATAAGCCACGTGAAACTGTGAGTCCATTAAACCTATTTTTCTTTCCAGTCTTGGGTATGTCTTTTTTTTTTTTTATTGTACTTTAAGTTTTAGGGTACATGTGCACATTGTGCAGGTTAGTTACATATGTATACATGTGCCATGCTGCTGTGCTGCACCCACTAACTCGTCATCTAGCATTAGGTATATCTCCCGATGCTATCCCTCCCCCCTCCCCCCACCCCACAACAGTCCCCAGAGTGTGATATTCCCCTTCCTGTGTCCATGTGATCTCATTGTTCAATTCCCACCTATGAGTGAGAATATGCGGTGTTTGTTTTTTTGTTCTTGCGATAGTTTACTGAGAATGATGCTTTCCAATTTCATCCATGTCCCTACAAAGGACATGAACTCATCATTTTTTATGGCTGCATTGGGTATGTCTTTATCAGCAGCGTGAAAACGAAATAATGCAACTGTTTACAGCCAATCCCAATTCTCAGAAATAAAGATTATAGTCTGGTAACTATTGTTCCTGATCTTTTTCTAAGCACTCACATACAAACATGTTGTGTCACTTAGCTATTGCTGCAATAATGCTTCATAACAACCAACCTCAAAAATCAAAGGCTTTGGCCGGGCTCAGTGGCTCATGCCTGTAATCCCAGCTCTTTGAGAGGCCAAGGTGGGTGGATCACTTGAGGTCAGGAGTGCATGACTAGCCTGGCCAACATGGTGAAACCCCATTTCTACTAAAAATGCAAAAATTAGCCAGGCGTGGTGATGGGTGCCTGCAGTCCCACCTCCTCAGGAGGCTGAGGCAAGATAATAGCTTGAACCCGGGAGGCAGAGGTTGCAGTGAGCTGAGATTGTGCCATTGCACTCCAGCCTGGGTGACAGAGTGAGACTCTGTCTTAAAAAAAAAAAAAAAAAATCAGAGGCTTAGAACATTCATTTTTATTGATCAAGATATTTTGGGGCAGCTAAGGTAGCTGCACTTCAGGCTATAGATCAGTTTAGGTTCATTCTAACTGCTTTGCCTCTGGGACCATCAGCTACCAGGACTTGAATATTCTAATGGAAAACAGTCAAGTGAAAGAGGTCAGGCAAAACACACAAGGATATTTGAAGCTTCTGCTTACACTATACCCTCTAACATTCCATTTGGCAAGACACGTTGTAAAGCCAGGCAAGGCAAGGCAGGGAGCTATAGACACAAATAGTTATAGGAATGTATTAACCCATTCTCACTTTCCTGTAAAGAAATACCTGAGACTGCATAATTTATAAAGAAAAGAGCTTTAATTGGTTCACTGTTATGAAGGTTATACAGGAAGCATGGAGGCATCTGCTTCTAGAGAGGCCTCAGGGAGTTTTACTCATGGCAGAAGGCAAAGCAAGAGCAGGCGCTTCACATGGTGAAAGCAGGAGCAAGAGAGAGTAGAGGGAGGAGAGAAGGGGAAGGTGCTACACACTTTTGACTGACCAGATTTCGCAGTAACTCACTCGCTATCATGAGAACAGTACCAAAGGGATGGTGCTAGACCATTCATGAGAATTCTGCCCCCATGATCCAATCACCTTCCGTATTAGTCCGTTTTCGTGCTGCTGATAAAGACCTATCCAAGACTGGGTAATTTAGAAAGAAAAAGAGATTTAACGGACTCACAGTTCCATGTGGCTGGGGAGGCCTCACAATCATGGTGGAAGGCAAAAAGCACATCTTGCATTGCAGCAGACAAGAGACACAATGAGAAGCAAGTGAAAGGGGTTTTCCCTTATAAAACCATGAGATCTCATGAGATTTATTCATTACCAGGAGAACAGTATGGGGGAAACCACTTCCATGATTCAGTTATCTCCCACTGGGTCCCTCCCACAATACATGGGAATTATGGAAGCTACAAGTAAAGACGAGATTTGGGAGATGACACAGCCAAGCCATATCACCTCCCACCAAGCCCCACCTCCAATACTGGGGATGACAAGTGAACATTAAATTTGAGTGAGGATACAGATCCAAATTATATCAAAGAATTTATTGTACCATAGCATTTCACATCAAAAAGGGTATGGATCTTCAATTCGAATACAGAGATTGAGTAAAGACTTGGCAAAAATAAACTGATTAATCATATATACATATGTATATACCAATATATAGTTTTGATTTGTTTGGATTATTTTAATATCAATTTACTAAGTATATCGTTTAGAAATTTGTTTTTCTCAAAACTTAGTGTTATGTCCTCAAAAGTTTTCCATGGAAATACATATAATTATAGCTAAATATTTTACCTGCTGGATAATTTCCAAATATGGCTATAATTTCCAATAGTTTATACATCCTTTCCTCCATTGATGGGCATCTAGTCTGTTTCCAGTTTTTCGCTATTGAGAACACTGATGCAATGAATATCTCTACATCTAAGTCTTCATCTACATTTGGAAATTAGCAGACATTTGCCGCTAAATGTGCACAACAGGAATAAGGAATAATCTGATATCCTCATTTTGAAAGAAGTTATCAGTACTCACAGTGTTCACATACAGGGTTACAGGGTTTAGAAATGAGAAAGTTTCCATTAAAGGAATGATTTCATGTTTATAAACTTATTAAAATCATAGAACCATAGAAACAAGTTTAGATTGTTTCTCTTTTGCATTATTGCTTTTTGCCTTTATACACTTGCACCGTTTCTACCACTAGATTTTGAGCTACTGTCTTTTATTTATTTCTTAGACTGGAACTACCAGTCTAAGAAAATAAAGAAAAATGTGTTCTCCTAAAAATGAATCTTAATTTCACTCCCTTTACCCTGCACGATTTTTCCTTTGTTCTTTCTTTCACAGCACTTAGCACGTTCCCCCACACTACATAATTTACACATCTGTTATGTTTTGTATTCTCCAGCTTAAATGTTAATTCTACAAAAGCAGGAATTTTTAAAAATCTCTTTTCTTCACAATGTATATTCCAAGGACTTTTATAAGTGTACTTTACATTGATGAAAACCTTAAGACAAATTTCCAGGTATGTGTGTGTGTATATATATATATATGTGCACACATATATACATATTACATATATAATATACATATATAATACATACATTCTAAATATAGCTATCAAAACATTGTATCAGATCTACAAGTTGGGTGAAATATAATTTTTAAATGTAGCTTTCCCTTCTTCTTGCCTCTGGAATAAAAACAGATCGTTTCTTAAGGTCATTGTCAAGTAAACAAGGTTATTATTATATTCTATAGAACATACTCCAGAATAGAATAATAGAATATATGCTTTACAGTTCATGAAAACCAAAAGAAAAAATATTCATAATGAATTAAAAAATATCTGCCTGCTAAAAAGAACCACTCAGCACACCTTGTCTACAGCATTAATAAAACATGAACAATTCAATTTTTTTTCCTGAGTGGTATATCTAGTGGCGGCAATTATTTTTCCTTCTAAAAAGAAATGTACATCTGATGTAATAAGTCATGTTTCAGGAATCACTCAATTCTGTATATTATTTTAAAACTAAAACAATTTTTAAAAAGAGCCTCCATGTCTCACAGGGAATATGTAATTACTTATCTTTCAGAGTTCACTTAAATTTCTACATTTGAACAGAAATTTTAAAATAGCATTTATATTTTGGAGAAATTGGCAGACAATTATCACAACAAATTTATCCAAGATCACTATATATATATATATAATTTATATATAATATATAAATTATATATAATATATAATAATATATAATATATATTATATATATAATATATATTATATATTATATATATAATATAATATATATCATAATATATTATATATATAATATATATATAATATAATATATATAATAATATATATATATATTCGTGGCATCATTTAAAAAACAATTACCATATAGTGAATGAAAAATGCTGTCTTCACTGACTCCAGAACCAAAGTATTTTATAACAGATTCCTTATATTTTTATTTTAAATAAATGTTAAAATCTTTTTAAAGAAGTTTTTGTGGGTTTCATAGGATTCTTTTTTCAGATAAAATGGGGCACAATAAGGTCATAAAGTCAAGATTCATGTCTAAAAGCAAACTGTTGGTAAGAACTTCCACCAAGACTCTCCTAGTTTCTCTTTTCTTCATATTAACTTTAAAAAATCTTGTTATTTTCCAAGTCCTTTAGGTAAAGAACTCAAAAACAAACCCAAGATCCCATGATGTCAATGATTGGAGAGAACCACAAATTCAATAGAATTACTTTTCAACCAAGACAGATATTTCTTAACTTACAAGTCACATATTTGAAAATATCTCTATTAAACATTAGAGTTGGCATCTGAAAGTCTTTTATAAGGGAAGTAATTTTAAACATAAGACACTTAAAATACTCTATCACTCTCTGATAAGAGGGATCTTTAATATAATAATGATTAAAGAAGATTCTTAATAGAACACTTCCAGGGTAAATTTTGTTTAATATAATTATTCCCAATTCCCATATTGTCAAAAACAATTCTTTGGAAGAGGTACCCAAGTTAGTTATATATTTTGTTAAATGTGTACCAAATAATAAAGAAATACTGCTTTCAAGCAGCAAAAACTGGACAGAATCCTAGTAACTGAGATGTCACCCAGTATTACTCAGAGTAAATTGTTTATTAAGACAAAATAGTATGTATTTTTTTATCTGAATTGATTCCTCAACTGAAAAATCTAAGTCCAGGAGAAAATTTCTATAAAATCTATTTGCTTTCCATAGTTAGGCAATGATCCCAGAAATATACATATACAGATATATGTATATCTGCAGATACACACATACGCGCGCGCACACACACACGCACACACACACACACACACACATTAAAAACCCTCTCCTTCATATCCAAGGGCTCTGACCTAATTTCTGGGCACCGTGCCCCATTTCTAGTCATTCAAATAGATGAGTCAGTACTCCCTGGGCCTCACTCTGGCTAGATCCACTTAGAGACCAAAACCTCTTCATCTCCTGGCAGACATTCTCAATGACGTTCTCATTTCATTTAAAAGCAAGATTCCTTCGACCCGCCTGTGAGGACTAAGGAAGAAAGCATTCTCACTCCATTTAATCATTTTACGCCACCATGGACTACCCAGCAGGGGACTCACGGCCCACTCTCTGTACTTTCAGGTAACTACCCTCGTTCACAGGCCAATAGTTGCTCTCTTCCTTCAGAAATAAAAATATTTACCTCCCACATAAAAGAGTAGTCATTCGACAAGTAGGTTTTGCTTTTTATTACATAGGAAATAGGTGAAAAAACTTATAAAAGGACAGTATCTGCTGTTAACCTTTCTGCCCCTATTCAACTCCTGCTTTTCCTTGAAAACCTTAATTTCCAGAATAATCTACGATCTCTTTTTTGGATAACAAAAGGAAGATTGGCAAACCACATCAGAATCACTTAAGGAGCAATGAGAAATAGCTAATGACTGAGCGAAAATTATTCAATCCTGATTATCAGGTAGCAATTTTCCAGCAAGATACCGAAAATGTGTCAACTTATATTCACATGGGTTACCAAATGCCTGTGACATCCCAAGTACTATATTAGACTCTTCTTTCAGGATCTCATCTTCACAAAAACTCTGTGATGCGAATATTATTATCCTCTATTCAGATGAGAAAAGTGAGGTTGGAAAATGTGAAGAAACTTACCCAGTATCACACATAGAGTAAAGAACTTGTACACTCTTCTTAGCCTGGCCCATCTGATCACAAAGCTAGTACTCCTGCTACACAATGATATTTCCTCCCATACATCTCTCTCAAGTCCTGCATATCCTTTAAAATTCAGTTCAAATTCCATCTCTTAAGACATCCCCCAAAAATGTTCTCAATCATAAGTGAACTTCCCCAGCCACGTATACCCATAGCACATCGACTGGTTTGCTCGGCCATCATTTACCCACAAGATATCAGAGTGATTTTTGTGTGTTTCCACCTTACCACAAGATTAACTCGTTGGAGAGCAGGCTCTAAATCTCTTCTTTGCCCAAGAACACAAAGGTTCAGTGTTGAATTAAGGTGAATTATCACTTCCAACAAATCAACCACCTGATAGCTGCCTGTCTTCATTATGAGCATTTAGGTCCATCCCGCAAATGCATGGGATGCTGGTAGACATAGCAATCCCCTGCAACCTCACACATTTTCATCTTTGACAGTGAATTATGAAAATGTCAAAAATGTGGAACACACATTTCTAAACTCTAGAAACACTCCAAATTAGTATGTCCTTGTATTAGTCAGGGTTCTCTTAAAGGGACAGACCTAATAGGACATACACACACACACACACACACACATATATACACACACATATATATATATATGTATAGGGAAGTTTATTAAGTATTAACTTACATGACCACAAGGTCCCATAGTAGGCTGTCTGCAAGCTGAAGGAACAAGGAGAGCCATTCTGAGTCCCAAAACTGAAGAAGATGGAGTCCAGTGATGAGGGCAGGAAGCATCCAGCAAAGGAGAAAGATGTGGGCCGGAAGGCTAGGCCCGTCTCTCCTTTTCACGTTTTTCTGCCTGCTTTATATTGGCTGGAAGTTGATTAGATTGTGCCCACCAGATTAAGGGTGGATCCGCCTTCCCCAGCCCAGGGACTCAAATGTTAATCTCTTTTGGCAACACCTTCACAGGCACAGCCAGGATGAATACTTTGTAGCTCTCAATCCAATCAAGTTGACACACAGTATTAACCATCACAGTCCTTAAAGTCTAAAACTCACTTAATGAAACACTCAAACAAATTTAAGAATTCAAGAACTGCAATCTCACATAATAACAAAGTGTATTGTCCTTGACTTTGTCCATTGATTCTGAAGAAAGGCTCTGGTCTTGTCGTCTGCTCTAGAAGTTTATTGTCATTTCAAAACTTCATTTAAATTGAAAATAGATTAGTTCCATGTCAAAAAGCAGTGTCTACAAAATTGCTTCATGTCAACCTGTCTAAAGAGATGGAAACTTGAAAAGAGTATATTCAATTTAGAAGAGATCTTTAAGGGAATCTAATTTAGGCAATTTGCCTTTTTAACTTTATATTTATATAGAGTTAACATATATATAACATATATATGTTATATATGTTAACATATATAGTTAACATATATAACATATATAGTTATATAATGTTGAGCACAGAATCTTACTACCACCAGAATGCCTATTCTTCACTCCAATTCATTGAAAGAGAACATAGATGACTTTAAAGAAACATTATTGTTTTATATTTAAACGACCACATTACATGTATAATCTGGTAGTAAATCCATGACTTTTTGGAATCAAATGCCCTGAGTTCCAATTTCAGTTTTTCTGCCTACTATCAGAGATACCTTGAAAAAAGTACTTGACCTCAATATGCCTCAGTCTCATCTGCAAAATGGAAATAATAATGAAACCTACTGGATATGATTGCTGTGAGAATTAAATGAGACGATCCATGTGAAGGACCTAGAAGAGAAACTGGCACATGGCAGAAGGGGCCAGAACTACAAGTGTCTACACTTCTCTGGGCCACATGGCACAGGCCCTACTGAGAAATCCCTGCAGGGCTTTGAATGTGGTGATGTTAAAATTTGCACAAAGATTCTGCAAAAGGCCTGAATAGGGCTGCCTTACTAGTAGACATCTGTAGTGATGGAGGGGGTTTCATCTAAAACTGTATGTTCTAGAGCCTATTGTATCTTTTCTATTCCTTGGGATCTTGGAGATTTCTTTCCTTGAATAATCTCTATCAAAGTATGTTCCCAAAAAGTTTTCTGGAAGGAGTTAAGTCTTAACTCACTGTCTGTTCATATCTTAATTATCAGTTCATAGCTGAACAGACATTAGTAAAAAGTCATCTGGAAGTACAAATGGCAATCAGGATAGAGTATTTCCTGAGCAAAACATGGAGAGTGTGATGAGTTACACAGTAAACTGAGAATCGAAGAGATATCAAAAGAATATTGATAAGTAGTAAAGAGAGTCATTGACGAACTACCTTCTGCACATGCTGCATATCGTATAAAACAAAAGCGGTTAGAGTGGGGAGGGAGCTGTTGATCTGTACTTGCCAGAGAGATGTTGCTAAGAATTAAAGAGAAAAGTAGCTGACACACTTTATTTATTTATTTATTTATTTATTTATTTAGACATGGAGTCTGACTCTGTCGCCCAGGCTGGAGTGCAATGGCATGATCTCAGTTCACTGCAACCTCCATCTCCCAGGTTCAAGCAATTCTCCTGCCTCAGCCTCCCAAGTAGTTGGGATTACAGTCGCCCACCACCGCGCCTGGCTACTTTTTTAGTATTTTTAGTAGAAACAGGGTTTCCCCATGTTGGCCAGGCTGGTTTTGAACTCCTGACCTCAAGTGACCCGTCCTCCTTGGCCTCCCAAAGTGCTGGGACTACAGGCGTGAGCCACAGTGCCCGGCCAGTGACACACATTACTAAATGAAAAATGGTAAACATTTTTTATAAAGCTATTATTACATAAATCTAAAAACACTAAAAATTTTGGTTACATAGTATCTCTAAAATAACATTTCTGGCCTGCTGTGATGGCTCATGCCTCTTACCCTAGCACTTTGAGAGACTGACGTAGGAGGATCATTTTAGCCCAAGAGTTTGAGACCAGCCCGGGCAACACAGTGAGACCCCATCTCTACCAAAAAAAATAAATATTTTTTTTTAAATTAGCCATTTGTGATGGCATGTACCTGTAGTCACAGCTACTCTGGAGGATGAGGTGGGAGGATCACGTGAGCCCGAGAGGTTGAGGCTGCAGTGAGCCGTGATCATGCCACTGCACTCCGGTCTGAGTGACAGAGTAAGATTCTGTCTCAAAAATAAAAATAAAATAAAAATCGTTTCTTTTTCAAATATATTTGTAAAGGTGCCCCCCCGCCGCCCTGCCGTTTATATTTTTTTACATTAAGGAACTGCCAAAAATCCTTGCATGTGTGTCCTATGAATTGCCTTGTTGTGTAAGGCACTTAGAGGTCCGTAAGAACAGCCATTTGAAATGTGATTTCATACATCAAAACAATCTATTCCCACGGAGGAAGCTATGAATATCTCTCAACATCTTTTGGCCACCCGTGAACATCTCAGCATCTCCAACTATGGAAAAGGAAAGATTAGTAATACATAACACATTTCTCATACTAAATCTCACTTTTCTTTAAGTAATTTTTCTTTGCAGGGATGTAAACTGACCCTGACAATGAATAAAAATAAATAAATAAATAAAAGCACTAACTTCGTATTTCAGAATGTCCTGTCAGCTGGTGTAAATGTCTACCTATCAAGTTAAGATCAAAAAAGTGAATGTTAGTGGGGCTAGTTAGCTATGAACAGTGTTGATTTGGTTCCAGTTTATGGATCCTGGTTTTCAAATAGGTAGTATCACATACTAAAGTTAACTCTGAAGGTGAAAACAAATCTGTATTCTCGGCTTTCTTCTATTATTCCCTCTTTTTTTTTTAATTCTTTGTTGGACCTCCTTTATTCTTATTCTTTCAGTCCCCCAGGTCAACCCTTGTCTGTCCCTTGGTCTGATTTCTCTGTTTAGTGTCTCCATCTCCTCTTTCTACACTCTCCTTTAAAGTCTCTTGGCTTTTGTTTTGTTTTGTTTTGTTTTGTTTTTGAGATGGAATCTTCCTCTGTCACCCAGGCTGGAGTGCAGTGGCACTGTCTCAGCTCACTGCAAACTCTGCCTCCAGGGTTCAGGTGATTCTCTTGCCTCAGCCTCCCGAGTAACTGGGAGTACAGGCGTGCACCACCACAGCCGGCTAACTTTGTATTTTTAGTAGAGACAGGGTTTCACCATGTTGGCCAGGCTGGTCTTGAACTCCTGACTTCAGGTGATCCACCTGCCTCGGCCTCCCAAACTGCTGGTATTATAGGCGTGAGCCACCACGCCTGGCTGATTCTCCTTTTTAAAGCCATCTTCTGCCTCTCAGATCCTGCCTTTGTCGCCAGCATCCCCCAACTGACCTTACATTCTATTACTGCGTTCTCTCTTCACCCTGGCATTCAAGGCCTGCCAGAGTTGATCTGTTGGGGAAATGTGTATTATTTAAAGATGCTATCTTACCCTAACCTAGTCTTGAACATCAAAAATGTATTTCAAGTGTAAGTAGAAGTGACCAATCTTAGAATTTTAGCAACTCCATGGAACAGCCTCCCAAAAACGCAAAGGAAATCAGAGCCTCATGTTTATTATATAACCAAATGCTTTTATAACATGTCCGGACTTTAAATCACTAATAAATTCTGCTTCATAGGAGTAGGACTTCATTTGCCACATTATACTATTTAAATAGGGATTTTTAAAATCCCCAAAGGCTGAGTTTAAGAAGAGAAAACAAAAACATCTATATAATACAGAATCATTAGAGATGAAAAGAAAAGCTGAAATAATTACAGACCAGAAGCAAAGCTATCATGAATTACCTTGGAATTTAGCTAGATGGTGCTGCAGCCTGTGTGTGGCTAGTTGCACAGTCCAGTTGCTGAATGGAAATTAACAGGTACGCAGATGGTTCATATTTTTTTAGGGTATAGAATTCCGTTAGGAATTAAAGAGAATACCTACCACAATTAGAATTTTTTCAAAAATCTAATTCTTCTGAGAATGACATTTTGCATCTTTGAAAGAAAGGAGACACCAATGAGGATTTATTACATACATGTTTTGACCCTGAAATAGAACCATCAGTATGAACATTCAGAAGTTTCATCCTTTTGAAATTCTTTCTTTTTTAAAAGTCTTTCTCTTTCATTAATCGTATCAACATGCTCTGTGTATTTGTCAAATTCTTCAGCTGAGATAACCGCTGTAATCATCCCAACGATCTTAGGGATTTATAGCATTCTGCCAGAAGCTTCACCTTTGATCAAAACTGGCAGTCACCCAGCTGATTTCTCAAGAAATGTCTCCAAATTACACAATTTTAAATAGGGCCAATGCGCACACATGGTTCTACTCTGCACCACACAGTTTCACCACACATTCGGCTACAATATGGCTAACGTTTTGTAACATGTCATTATTCAGTTTTAATTATTGATTTAATTTAATTGTTTACATCTTTTCTGGTGCTTTGAAGTTTAAAGATCGGTCACTTTCATCCGGCAGCCCACTAAAGAGGAAATTACTCCACGCTACTCACATCTCATCTCATGCATTTTAATTTAAAAGTGAGTCAGAGAAGCGGGGCCCAGTAGCTCATGCCTATAATCCCAACACTTTGGGAGGCCAAGGTGGGAGGATCCTTTGAGCCCAGGAGTTCAAGACCACACTGAGCAACATAGGGAGATCTCTAAAAAAGAAATTAAAAGTGAGTCACAGGTAAACTACTAACCAAAAGAAACGAAGGGATTTTAGTTGTGTGTGTGTGCATATGTGTATATTTGGTGTGTAATTAGTAGTTCATATTTAATATTTTTAATTTTTCAGAAAAAAGTTTTTAAATTCTCTTCTATAAAACATGATGAAGATAATTATCACAGCCTCCAATTTCTTCCTGCAGAAATTAACAAGAATGATAGAATTGCAATTTATGTTTAGTATTTAAACAACTCTACCCTATAACTAATTAATCTGTATAATAAATACCATATGTAGCTATACACATATCCATGCTCCTGCACGGAATCTGTGACCACTTCAGATTTGTCCAACAAAAAAGTAAAAGTCAAATGTGTATCCTCTGTGGCACAGACTTTCCAAATTTGTTCTTTAGAACCCTATGGGATCCCCAGAAACGCCTTGCAGAGAGTAACTAGGCTGATATAATTTCCCTTATTCTTACTGCTAAGACCTTTACTATCTGCATAAAATACAAAAATGTAAAGACACACACACACACCCTCTAGCTCTCTGTTCTATAATGTAAATAACTGGAATAGATGCTTAGTCTAAAATGTCACATTTAAGTTGTTTTACGTTGCTCTTTTGGACTTTATTTTAAATGCTTCAAATAGATACCCTATAGAGAAGGACAGAAAGACTGAAAGAAAATCGTCTTCTGATTCTTTCTTATGGAATTCTCTTACAAGCGAAGATCAAAAATATGTACATTGGAAGCACCCCAGATGCCTATGCTTTACAGAACAGCTGATGAGCCAGCTGCAATCCCCCAGCTAGAGCATCCCATCCATCCATCCCTTAACTCACTCATTCATTTAACATCTACTGAATACCAGCTATGAGCTAGGCACTGTCCTAGGCAAGGAATTAGAAATGAATCATAAGCAGTCCTCCAAGACCTCTAGAAATCCACAGTCTAAAATGCTTAGGCAGATACTTAAACAAATAAAGAAAATACAATGAGATGAGTGCCATGATGGAACTATGTGTAGGGTCTGAACAGGGACAAAGAAAGTTCAAGATAGCCCAGGCTTCCTGGAAGAGGCAATGCCTGACATAAACCCTAGCCAGAGAGTAGATGCTGACCAGGTGAAAAATTCAGCCCCAATAAAATCTCCTGTACTGGTGGAAGAGTCCTGAAAAGAAAGTGCAGAGACTGTGGGAAAATAGAAGTATTAAGGGAAAATGGCTCTATAATTACATTCCACAAGTTCCATACGCTAAACTATTTCTAAATGATAGAAGAGGAAACCACAGGCTTAATACAGTCTGCTTAAGCGCCAGATAAAACCCTCGATTGATTTTATAAACTTGAGCAAATAATTCTTTGAGACTTGTATTCATTTTTTAATAAAAATTAGGAAATAATTACCTTACAGGATTGTAAGAATTAAATGAGCTAATGCACATAGCACGTTATAAATATTAGCACCCTGCCCTCGCTTGTCTACAGGCTTCTATACCTAGAATAATACCAGACATGGGATATGGAGAAAAGTCATGAAGAAAAAAGTGTTAGATATAAAGTCAGAAAACCCAACTTGGTCTTCAACTCCACCCGTTACTAAGCTCGATAACTTTGGATCAACTATGTACATTTTCTGAGCTGCATTTAATTTGATAAAGTAGAATAATAAAACCTCCTAGGCCTACCTAGACAGGGTTGTTGTAAATATTAACTGAGATATACATTATGATGCTAACATAAATTAAAAGCAATTCAAAATGCTTTTAATTTCAAATTCAATAAATTTGAATGATCCAAATTCAATAAAGACTGTTTGACATTATATTTTTAGTAGATGGAATGTCAACAATGAATGTGTGGATGTGTGTATGTCTGTGTGTTCGTGCACGTGTGTGTGTGTGTGAGAGAGAGAGAGAGAAAGAGGTTGCTAAAAAAGTAAATATATTGGCCCGGCATGGTGGCTTACGCCTCTAATCCCAGCACTTTGGGAGGCCAAGGCAAGCGGATCACGAGGTCAGGAGTTTGAGACCAGCCTGGGCAACATGGTGAATCCCCATCTCTACTAAAAATACAAAAATTAGTCGGGAGTGGTGGCGTGCACCTGTATTCCCAGCTATTCGGGAGGATGAGGCAGGATAATCACTTGAACCCAGGAGGTGGAAGTTGCAGTGAGCTGAGATCATGCCACTGCACTCCAGCCTGGGTGACAGAGCAAGCCTTCATCTCAATAAAAAAGCAAATATGGCCAGGCACGTCGGCTCACACCTGCAATCTCAGCACTTTGGGAGGCCAAGGCAGGTGGATCACAAGGTCAAGAGATCGAGACCATCCTGGCCAACATGGTAAAACCCCGTCTTTACTAAAAATACAAAAATTAGCCAGGCGTGGTGGTACAAGCCTATAGTCCCAGCAACTAGGGAGGCTGAGGCAGGGGAATCACTTGAACCCGGGAGGCGGAGGTTGCAGAGAGCCGAGATCGCGCCACTGCACTCCAGCTTGGTGACAGAGTGGGACACTTGTCTCAAAAAAAAAAAAAAAAAATCAAATATATTGGTTCCCTTTGTTCCAAAATCAAGGTCAAAGTAATGTAATTTTAAAACACAATGATTTTCAAAGTACAATGCATTATTTTAAAAAACTGTTTGTATACTCTCTAATAAAAATCTAACAAAATGCTTTTAAAGAGAATCATTCTTAAAAACAATTTAAAAAGATAAATACAATAAAAAGGATGAAAATATCAACCCAGAATTTCACTAAAAATAGAATATCCAAGTAAACAGCCAACCAAATTATAAAAATTTGATCAAATTTGTTAGAAATCAAAAATGCAGGTTAAAATGAATAAAATTCTCTACCTATTAAGTTGTTAAATAAGAAAAATAATTATAATAGCAGCATTGACCATTATGGGATAAGGGAACGGGCCTTGCACATCTCCAGTAGGAAGAAGAAATTAGTGCAGTCTTCCCAGAGTGGAATTTGGGAATATGATTTATCATCCTCTAAAATGTTTTTTAATCTAAGTAATTAGGTTTTAGATTAATGTGCTAAATAAAATCATAGATCAGCAATATGAGCCCTACAGTGAGTTATCATCATGCCACAGCACTCCAGCAGCCTAGGTGACAGAGCAAGACCCTGTCTGTAAAAAAAAAAAAAAAAAAAATCTGATTTTGAAGCATTATTTGGCATCATAGAAATGTATGGAAAATATCGCAAAGCAAAACTGTGTTTCCATTACCCCACTTTTAATATGTATATGTTTATTCCTTAGAAAAAAGACTTGAAAAGAAACAATGAAATATTAACAATTTTATTAGTTATCCTATTGCTGTGTAACAAATTACCCTTAAAACTTAGCAACATAAAACAATACATGTTTATTTTATTAATGTTTTTGTGAGCCAAGAATCCAGGCACAGCTTAGCTGGTACCTGTGTTTCAGAGTTTCCTCACAAGGATCAAGTTATTGACCAGGGCTGAAGTCTCCTCCAAAGGCTCAACCGAGGATAAATCCACTTTCAAGCTCACGTACATGGGTGTGGTCAGGACTCATTTCCTTGAGGATTCTGAACTGAGGGTTCTTTGCTGGCTGTTGCCAGAAGCTACTCTCAGTTCCTTCCTATATAGGCCTCTTTAATGTGCAACTTGCTTTATCAAAGCCAATAAGAGAGAGTGTCACTAGCAAGACAGAAGTCACAATCTTTCATTACTTAATTGCAAAAGTCGCATCCCCTCAATGTTACCATATTCTATGGTTAGAAGCAAATTACTCAAGGGGAGGGGAGTCTATAAAACTGTGAATGCCAGGTGGAGACCACTGCAGCCCCACAGAAGCACCCACCGTGCTAGAGGATGCCTCCTTGTCTTCCTCACATCTCCATTTTTATATATATTATAAACATATTTCATATACAAGAAAATAATTGTTTGTAAGTAAATGTAATAAATTGGCTAATCTGTTAATAAAGCATTTACAAAACATCTAAGAAGAGTCATTTATGTGGTTTGGCTGTGTACCCACCCAAATCTCAGTGAATTGTAGCTCCCATAATTCCCTCATGTTGTGGGAGAGACCTGATGGGAGACAATTGCATCATGGGGGCAGTTTCCCCCAAACTGTTCTCATGGTAGTGAAGAAGTCTCATGAGATGTGATGGTTTTATAAGGGGAAACCCCTTTCACTTGGCTCTCATTCTTCTCTTGTCTGCCACCACGTGAGACCTGCCTTTCACCTTCTACCGCGATTGTGAGGCCTCCCCAGCCACGTGGAACTGTGAGCCCATTAAACTTCTTTCTTTTGTAACTTGCTCAGTCTCACGTACGTCTTTACCAGCAGCCTGAAAACAGACTAATACAATCATAAAACTATGTATTATGATAATATCAAAGAAAATACTCTTATTTATAGGCTAGCTATCTATAGAAGCTTTAAAAATTAAAGAAGAAAGGGACGGAGGGAGATAAAGGGGAGAAAAACAGCAATTTTGTTGCCAAACACTTGCTGAACGGTTGGCTTTAAAAAATAAAAATTATGTCACGACATTAGGATATCGTTTAGCTATTCAGCCATACAGAAACATAAAAAAGTCAAAAAATTACAAATGTCAAGTAAAAAAGTTAAATATAACCTATGTAATTATTATTGCAAAGTAACAGCTATGTCTGTACCATTATAATTAAGCTTATAATTTTAAGCTTAATGAATAGTGATGGGGCAAAGGAATATTTTGAGACTTTGTTAACCACGTATAGTTGGACTTTCCATTGAAAAATTGGCGAAACAAACACATTTTTAAAAATAAAATAGTCTAGTTACGCTTGAACAAATTAGTAAGATGCAAATAATTTTCTCACCTCAGATACTCCCAAAATAATTTATATAACTATATATATAGATGGTTTCCTCTCTCACAACTATTATAAGGTGAATGAAATTATACAAATTGAATAAGCTCTCCTCTTTGACTGAAATACATCCTTATGCTGTACATAACCTCCTTGGGAAAGAAAACAGAGCTGTCTGTGAAAATAAAAGACCTGTGTTTCAGGCCAGACAGTTTATCTGATTAAGAAAGAGAAGGAGGTTTATAATCAAAAACTAATTCTCCAGCACCACACCGTAAGCTCTTCAAACAAGATTTGTGTCACTCTAGACTTCATTCACAAAGGTGGAGAAGAGTTTTTCAATTCCTGGTGGTATTATTGTTCTTGATTGCCCCCTTTGGGCCCAATCTTTTGCAAAATACCGGCAACAAAGAACAAGTTAAACATACAATAGAATTAACAGAATAGTATAAGCAGCTCTACCTGCAACACACATGTAATTGGAAGCAATTTTACTAAATAAATAAAACTACAGGTTTGAAAACAAATGTATATACCCCTCTTAGTAAGGTTTCTCCCCAAAATATATGAAAAGCTAAATTCACCCAAACAAAATTTTAACATTAAGGAAATAAGCTGATTGGAGATGCAATTTGCAAAAGAAAACAATCACTCCAAGAGGCGATAGTGAAATAAAAATTATTTAGTTTGATGTTGAATACAAAGTTGACTGTTTCCATAGTGGATGAACAGGTATCAAAGATTCATTCTAAGATCTAAAATAAAGTTTCAGTTTTCTCTCTTGGGCTTAAAAAAAATACTACAACAGAAGTCAAAAATACAATGCGGCTCTGTGCCTCTTACCTACTAATAATATCTTTTGCCAATCAACATTAAAGATATTTAAGAAGTTAGAGTTCAAAGACCATAAGGAAATGACTCCTGTATTATAACAAAGCCAAAGAGTTATTTTATCTTTATCTCAGCAATAACATGCAAAGGCTTTTTCTAATGTCTAATGTTTCTCCTAACTTGCCTTTCTTCCCTTGAGTTTGCTACAGGGTGAGAATTTTTTTTTCTGTAAGCAAAATGAGATTGAATCATTATCAAAGCAGCAACTGTAGCTCCTCAGCTTAGTCACCATACTAACCACAGAAATTCCAAATGGTTGAACTAAGATGGGAAATTAAGTTTGCAACTGGAGTCAGGACATCAACTGTGTTTAAAGATTCAAGTTTTCCTTTATAAGTATTCATCAGTGACAGGACATGATTTATGACAAATTAAGATTTAGGTCTACAGTGTTCAAATCTTACCAACAAGAACTTTATCAACATATAGTTAGAAAGAAAAGAGAGAAATTACAGTAAATTTTACATTAACTAACTCTCAAAATTGCTTATTCTACCACCAGGAGGCCTAATTCTAACCAGTTTCATCTCCCTACCCACTAGGCTTAGCAATATCTCTATTTCCCAAATATTTCCCAAGCATTTGGACCCTGAATTCAAATATAACTAGAATTTGGATCCTGGATTTTTCATTTACTACTTGCAGGGCCATGGAACAACTTCTTGAAAGAAAATTTTTGCAAACTAAGCATCTGACAATCTGACAAAGGTCTAATATCCAGCATCTATAAGGAACTAAAAAATCTACAAGAAAAAAACATGTGGTGATTCCTCAAAGACCTAAAGACAGAAATACCATTTGACCCTCCAATCTCACTACTGGGTATACACCCAAAGGAATATAAATTATTCTATTATAAAGACACATGCATGCATATGTTCATTACAGCACTATTCACAATAGCAAAGACACAGAATCACGTTAAATGCCCATCAATGATAGAATGGATACAGAAAGTGTGGTATGTATACACCATGGAATACCATGCAGCCATAAAAAAGAACGAGATCATGTCCTTTGCAGGAACGCAGATGGAGCTGGAGACCATTATTCTTAGCAAACTAACGCAGAAGCAGAAAACCAAATATTGCATGTTCTCACTTCCAAGTGGGAGCTAAATGGTGATAACACGTGGAAACATAGAGGGGAACAACACATACTGGGGCTATTCAGAGGGTTGAGGGTGGGAGGAAGGAGGGGATCAGGAAAAACAACAAGTGGGTACTAGACTTAATGCTTGGGTGATCTATATAACAACCCCTCATGGCATAAGTTTACCTGTATAACAAACCTGCACGTGTACCCCTGAACTTAAAAGTTAAAAAAAATTAAAATAAAATAACTACAGGAGTATAATTGGACTGTTGATAACACAAAGGATAAATGCTTGAGGGGATGGATGCCCCATTTATCCTGATGTGATTAGTCCACATTTCATGCCTGTGTCAAAATATCTCATATGACCAAAAAATATATACACCTACTATGTACCCATAAAATTAAAAATTAAAATCAAAACAAAATAAAAATTTAAAAGTTTACTGCTTGTATCAATTCTTCTTGTGATTTTGTTTGTTTAGCTGGTTAGTTCTTGGTTGAAGCTGGCTTTCAATTCTTGGTTGGGGATTGAGTGGGAAGAATTGGATTATCAGTAGGCGGCTGGATTATCAGTGGGCAGAACTAAAACAGGGCATGCAGAAGGGTGAAATAATTCATAAACTGATCTGATTCACAGAATCAACAGTTTACAGCAGATATAACTATAAGAGCAGTAGCATCTCAGAAATTACAGATTTCCATGGGTGAGGGGGTGCAGCTCTGGACCCTCACAAAACATTAATTTGGCAGTTCTAATCAATCTTCTCTTAATTTCAAACAATAAATATATACATAATATTTTATATATATATATACACACACACACTGAAATATTATTCAGTCATAAAAAGAATGAAACCCTGTCATTTGCCGCAACATGGATGGAACTGGAGGTCACTGTGTTACGTGAAATAAGCCAGACACAGAAATATAAATATTGCATGTTCTCACTCATAGGTGGGAGATAAAAAAGTGGATCTCATGGAGATCAGAGTTTATCTGATCTCCATGAACAGTGGATGTCAGAGGCTGGAAAGGGAAAAGGATAGAAGTGATGAAGAGAAGTTGGCTAAGGAGTACAAAAATACAGTTAGATAGAAGGAATAAGTTCTAATATTCAATAGCACAGTGGAAAAATTACAGTAAACAATAATTTATTGTATATATCAAAATGGCTAGAAGAGAATAATTAAAATATTCCCAACACAAAGAAAATATAAATATTCGAGGTGACAGATATCCCAACTGCCCTGATTTGACTGGTACATATTGTGTACAGGTATCAAAATATCACAGGTACCCTAAAAATATATACAACTATTATATATCAATAAAAGAGAACTTGGCAGACAAGTGGCTTATTTAGAAAATACTAAGACTCAAATATAACTCCAGTGGATTATAATCAACAGTACTTTAGAGTCAGCCTTATATTTTAGTTTGGGTTTCCATAAAAGCATAACCCGAGACAAGCCTTTGTTCCTGGACAGTGTATTGGAGGCTGTAAGGCCAGAAACTAGAATTGGAGGAGATTGGAAAGAATGAAACCAGGAAAGAAGCAAATCCAATCCCAGGGTGAGGTGTTGCACTGGTTACTGCTATGGATGTCTAGGTCTCAACACCGTTGGCAAGAGGGTTGCCACATTTAGCATATAAAAATACCCAACACTCCGGGGCAGTGGCTCATGCCTGTAACCCCAGCACTTTGAGAGGCCAAGGTGGGCGGATCACTTGAGCTCAGGAGTTCGAGACCAGACCGGCCAACATGGTGAAACCACCATCTCTACTAAAAATACAAAAATTATCCTGGCCTCGTAGTACATGCCTGTCGTCCCAGCTACTCAGAAGGTGGACATGGGAGAACCACCCGAGCCCAGGAGGTTGAGTCGGCAGAGCACTCCAGCCTGGGCAACAGAGCAAGACCCTGTCTCAAAACAAACAAAAAATAAACAAAATTACCCAACACTCAGCTAAATTTGAATCTCAGGTAAACAAGGAATACTTTTTATTTTTTATTTTTTTTATTCTTATCTCTGTGAATTCTTTTTTATTATTATTATACTTTAAGTTTTAGGGTACATGTGCACAATGTGCAGGTTAGTTACATATGTATACATGTGCCATGCTGGTGTGCTGCACCCATTAACTCGTCATTTAACATTAGGTATATCTCCTAATGCTATCCCTCCCCACTCCCCTCACCCCACAACAGGCACCGGTGTGTGATGTTCTCCTTCTTGTGTCCATGTGTTCTCTACTTTAAAGTTCATATGGAACCAAAAAGAGCCTGCATTGCCAAGTCAATCCTAAGCCAAAAGAACAAAGCTGGAGGCATCACGCTACCTGACTTCAAGCTATACTTCAAGGCTGCAGTAACCAAAACAGCATGGTACTGGTACCGAAACAGAGATATAGACCAATGGAACATAACAGAGCCCTCAGAAATAATGCCACGTATCTACAACCATCTGATCTTTGACAAACCTGACAAAAACAAGAAATGGGGAAATGATTCCCTATTTAATAAATGGTGCTGGGAAAACTGGCTAGCCATATGTAGAAAGCTGAAACTGGATCCCTTCCTTGCACCTTATACAAAAATTAATTCAAGATGGATTAAAGACTTACATGTTAGACCTAAAACCATAAAAACCCTAGAAGAAAACCTAGGCAATACCATTCAGGACATAGGCATGGGCAAGGATTTCATGTCTAAAACACCAAAAGCAATGGCAAAAAAAGCCAAAATTGATAAATGGGATCTAATTAAACTAAAGAGCTTCTGCACAGCAAAAGAAACTACCATCAGAGTGAACAGGCAACCTACAGAATGGGAGAAAAATTTTGCAATCTATTCATCTGACAAAGGGCTAATATCCAGAATCTACAATGAACTCCAACAAATTTACAAGAAAAAAACAAACAACCCCATCAAAAAATGGGCAAAGGATATGAACAGACACTTCTCGAAAGAAGACATTTATGCAGCCAAAAGACACATGAAAAAATGCTCATCATCACTGGCCATCAGAGAAATGCAAATCAAAACCACAATGAGATACCATCTCACACCAGTTAAAATGACGATCATTAAAAAGTCAGGAAACAACAGGTGCTGGAGAGGATGTGGAAAAATAGGAACACTTTTACACTGTTGGTGGGACTGTAAACTAGTTCAACCATTGTGGAAGTCGGTGTGGCGATTCCCCAGGGATCTAGAACTAAAAATACCATTTGACCCAGCCATCCCATTACTAGGTATACACCCAAAGGATTATAAATCATGCTGCTATAAAGACACATGCACATGTATGTTTATTGCGGCACTATTCACAATAGCAAAGACTTGGAACCAAGCCAAATGTCCAACAATGATAGACTGGATTAAGAAAATGTGGCACATATACACCATGGAATACTATGCAGCCATAAAAAAGGATGAGTTCATGTCCTTTGTAGGGACATGGATGAAGCTGGAAACCATCATTCTCAGCAAATTATTGCAAGGACAAAAAAACCAAACACCACATGTTCTCACTCATAGGTGGGAATTGAACAATGAGAACACCTTGTAATAGTATATCTCAAGAAATATTTGGGACATATTTATACTTTTAAAAAGTGTTTGTTCTTTATCTGACACTCAAATTTTCCTAGGCATCTTGTATTTTATCTGGTACCCTAACTGGGAACTCTCCGAGGTACTACATATAATGTGCCTCTGATTATCCACCCAAAGATGGGAAAGCGAAGGTTATTTATCCCTTGGCTCCCACCCCATTGGTCCAAGTTCACAGGGGCGGAATGGAGAAGCCAGCAGGAAAAAACAAAACATAAGCAAGGCAGCTGAAGCTGGGTGCTGCGAGGCTGCATGTGCAGCAACACTGTTCGTCACTGCAGCAAATTCTAACCACTCAGCAGAATTCCAATGTGAAATTCCCCCTAAACAAACACCGAAATGCAAATCACATCTGAAGAGAAGCTGAAAGGTTTGCATATATGAATTTTCTCCAAACCAACTGACACTTTCTCAGGATGTAAAGTTCCAACGCACTGTTAATTGAGGGATAGGAATTGAATTTGAGATCCTCATCTTTTGACCTTTGCCAAGAGCTTATGATTTTTCCTTATTTCCATTTGATTTCAAACTGTTAATAATTCTCAGGAGAAAATAACACAAAATTTCACATTTCAAGGACTTACTATGTTTTGAACATTTGTATCTGTTGACCTTTAAAATAATCCAGTTTAAAACTCATCGGAGTTTTTTGGCAGGATTTTTAAGCAGTGGCATTTGCTTATTACAAACACTTCTGATCGTCTGGCCTGGAGGGTTGAGAGGGAATGAAAGAACACATCTAGTGTTCTTAGAGTAGATTTACTGGCAACATTTGGCCCTGTACACTTTTTCTTTTTTATAATTTATCACAATAGAGAATGATTTTGTAAATGGCAATGGCAGGATGGTTTTCAAAAGTTCTAACCCCTTACACACTGGTAATCAAAAGATGCAGGTAGAAAAATCATACCATCAGAAGTAAAATTTTCCCCACAGTGAGACTATAATAATCTTATCATCCTGAATGCTGTCATTTTTGTATTGCCCTATGAGTTGATCCGCTCATCTTTTCCCCATTCAAGAGATGAGTTTGTTCATCTCTGCGACCTCTGTTTGGGCATACTATTCACCTGGAGTGCAGTGTGTTTATATACACAGGTGCCTGCAAAGCACAAAGAAGAGTCTCCGTTTTTGGACTTTGTTATCGAAGTCGACAGGTCCTGAGTTTACTCTCTGTAGAGTTTAACACCTACATTGTCAGAAAAATTCCATGGAGAACTAAGCCCATGAGCACATCAGAGAGGAAGTTAGGAAGGTGCGGAGGATAGTGGGGCTCCTAATAAGGGAAAGGTTTTTTGGCATAAGAAAGGAATTACACGTTTAATGAACACTATGAGCTAAATTCCTGTCCTTCAGTTTGTCTCTAACTGGAAAACCAAGAAACATTACTATGCTAGAACTGTTTTTTCATCACAGAGAAAACACATAGAGTAGGCTTCGAAATAAATTCAGGATTATTTCCAACTTGAAGGGTTTCTCCAATTATTCCAAATTTTAGGTGTCATAGGACCAGAGGTCAAGGAGATAGGCATGGTAGATATCAGCTTTTTTCTATTTTTATTCACTTACAGCCCCAGAGGCAGAATGGAAACTACTAGAAGTTTCATTCATGATTTTTATTTATTGAAAAGTAAAGCTTATGCTTTTATGTCTGATCCCACACAAATTGCCTCCTACATATCATTTCTAATCATCTAAAACCAAGGAAGATCATGGATCAACCACTTTGGTTTTACAGGTGAGGAAACTGAGACAGGGGCTTCCTTCTAGTTGTGACTTACTGATCGTGTTGGGATTGGCACCTAAATCCTGAACCTAAAGTTGACCCACAACCCCTCTGATTTCCTTCCACCTCCAGCCAAGATTTCTTTCTGGCCCATTGTATTCATCTCACATCCCACAGACCCATCTGGCCTATCAATAAAAGGAAAGCTAGAATTCAACAGAAGACCCTCTCCCCATTCGAGGTCCAATGGACCATTCCAGTGCTCCATGAATTTTTAACATCTGCCCAGACTTTCAAGGTAAAGACATCCCTTTCTCTCCTTCTGTGTAACTATGTTGTCTGTCTTCCCCGAAGGATTCTAAACAAGATGAAGATTGAAGGCAAAGTCTTTGTGTTTCCAAGCTCCTGGTTCATACTGGAACTCAGTAATATGTGTGGAATATATACATGAAAACTAAAAATGAAGTACTTATAGAGAAAGAGTGGATTCATTGAGGAAATGTTGACAAAAAGACAAGGGGAGTTTTGGTGGGGGTAAGACATATTGAGGATAAGATTTAGGAATGTAAAGAAGAGGGAGCTTCTTATAATGGCTCACTGTTGCCTTTAGGGCATCATGAGGTGAAAGGTACTGCATATATGACCCACAATATAAAACCAGAGCTAGGGAGGTACCCACAGTGGTGCACACCTTTAATCCCAGCTACTTGGGAGGCTCAGGTGGAAAGACGGCTTGAGCTCAGAGGTTTGAGACTAGCCTGAGCAACATAGTGAGACACCATCTCTCTTTTCCTCTCTTTTCCTCTCCTCTCCTCTTCTCTTTCTTCGGGGTTCACCAGCCCTCCCTCCCATCTTCTACACCCTTGCAGATAACACAAAAATTGAACAACTCTGCCACATCTTCCTGGTGTCCTTGAGAGAGTTGGGATTGTCAGCAAACTCTCATTCTGCCAATAACTCCTTGTCCATTGTCTCTGTAAGGCTGCTAATGGGTTCCAGATAGGACGTGAATCTGCAAAAATAAATTCCTTCATGTTACTCCTTACAAAGACCTGCCCCGTGTTCTGGGGAGTGGAAGAAAAGGTGCTGAGTCCTGTGTTCACTCCCACCCCTTCTTGTTTTATTACCAGCACTCCTCCCCTTTAGCTGGAAAGCTGTTTAGCCTATGGGTGAGAGGAAAAGGTTGGGAAATGGGTTAAGGAAGTGTGGATGCGCTAGCAGTTCACCTTCAAGTGTGTGTGTGTGTGTGTGTGTGTGCATGTTACGACTAAGAAATGGCCCACCATGATTTGAGAATGCGAGTTAAGAATTTGGTATTTTTGTCCTCCATCCTGACCTGAGAATTGCCCCTTCTCCAAGCCCAAAGAAATTAATCATAGAAGAAAGCATATGGTGACCAATAATTTGAATTATTATTGTGCCCAATCTGAATGGCCTCCCTGAAAGTCAGCTCTGGAAACTCCTACTTAGTATATCCATGTTCTCTCCTTTTCCTGATCCACATGCTTCTCTCCAAATTTTATTTCCCAGGTCATGGGCTTATTCTGCCTCATGAATGTGGATTAGCTGGTTCCAAACAGGAAAAATGAATAGGAAATTCCACCTGCAGCTACTAGCGTGTGCCTGCTCAGTTCCCGAGTCAAACTGGCTAACATACATTCATAAAGGGAGAGACATGGGGAAAGAGAATTAGGAGACAGGCAATGGACAGAATCAGAAGGGTTTGAAATAAGGCTAATATATGGTAAAAGATAATGTTAAATAAATTGAATGGGATCAAATTATGGATGACTTTGAAGAACCATGTTTTATTTTTGAGACATAATATAGCAGGCAATGGAACCTATGGTAGGTTTGCAGAAGAGAAGTGATGTGATGAAAATGAATTTTTAGGGCTAACAGTTCAAAGTTCAATTGGAAGGGAAATGCCCAGAGACGTCAACTTTCCAGGTGATTTTATCTGTTGCTGTTTGTCATTGGTCAAAATACTGCTTCATGACTTGAAGCACACTTCAGCAAATCTTTATATCAGAAACCTGAACAAAAGTTTCCTAATTCGCCCATTGTGGGTAATAATTTATAATAGATAGGTAGAAAATAATGTTAACAATCTTTCTTCATAGGAAAGACTCAGCTAATATATAAAACTAACCATGGTTTGATTTTTTTTCTCCCAGGCTGGAGTGCAGTGGCATGATCATGGCTCATTGCAGCCTCAACCTCCCAGCCTCAAGGAATCCTCCCATCTCAGCCTCCTAAGTAACTGGGACTACAGGCACATGCCACTGCGCTCAGCTAGTTTTTGTTTTCGTTTTATGTAGAGATGAGGTCTCACTGTGTTTCCCAGAAGGATCTTGAATTCCTGTCCTCAAGTGATCCTCCCACCTTGGCCTCCCAAAGTGCTGGGAGGCTCACGCCACCACACCAGGCCTGGTTAATATCACCCTTATTTATGGGATGGTTATCCTCCTAAATTAATGAGAGGTCATTTTCATTTCGTATTTCCTATGCCAACTCACAAACATATTTGTAGCTTCACCCGTCCTGGCAACATGACTCCCATTACAACAAAAAAGCTGTTTCTCCTTTTATTTAAGATCAATCCATCTGAATATGGTGAAAGAGACTGTTGACCCGAGATAGACAATCTGCAATGTTGAGAGCCCATTTGAAGTCATTATCAAAAATGGATTATGAAACCAACAAATCTTGTTGTATGACATTCTCCAAAAGTGCTCTCCTATTCAGATGCAAGTGCAGGAAAACATGCATACAGGGTTAATCTTCAGTTGAGTTTTGCCAGAGAGGTGAACCAAAATGTTAGATGTGGGTGGGGATTAAATGTATTGAATGTGGCAGAGAGAGAAGATTGGAAGAAAATAGACAATATATGGATTGAAGGTTCAGATGAGGTCAAAGAATTATCGGAGTAAGGAAAGCTGAATAAGTTCACTGGAGAGAGTAGAGGCTGTGATGATAGGGTAGGATATTTGAATTAATGAGCTGGTAGGTGAAAATGTTTTTTCTCCTACTTAAGATGAGTGACTCGTGTATGGGAGCCACTGGCTCAGGTACAGAGCAGGAGATGGTGACAGGAGATGAAGAGGTCCCAAATGAAGAGGCCATGCCATTAGCTGTTCCATCCATGTGAATACCAGAGCCAGTCGGGATGATAGCAGTGATTGAGATGGAAAGAAGGCCTGTCATACAGATGCCAATGTTTTAAATAAGGAAGGGAAACTGAACTACAAGCATCATTTAAATATCCCAAAGCTTGCCTTTGAGTCTACTTTCTTTGAAGTTCCCGGGATTCCAAAAGAATATTTTATTTATTATGATTTATTTATTTAATTTATTTAATTAAACTGAGACCATTTTAATTCTTAATTTAGTAAATGCCAAGTTTTCATAAGTGCTATACTATTTAGTCTAGATACATCTACGCTCTAGAAGAGACTACCAAGATGGAAATAAGAAAATTTCTTTTTCAAGACAAGTTCTATCTACAGAATGGCCAATATTCTACATAAGACCACCCATTATTAATCTTAAAACAAACACTCTCTTCTAACACATCAATCACTTTACCACCCTCACATCCAAAGGTGCTGGAGGCATTGTTTTCTTAGCAAAGGCTTTCTACCTAAAAACCTAACTATGGAGGAAACAAACTCAAGAGATATCTACAAATCCTGAGTAAAGCAGTATTGATATAAATGTGGGATGGAATTAATGCAATCCCTGCCTTAGGGATTAAATGGGAGAGTGTAAAAGAGAGGAAATCCAAAATGTTTAAATTCTGAGGTGTTGGCCATCAATTATGAATGGGTTTTTATGATTAAGTAAAACAATGTTGATCCTAATGCTAAGAATATCGGGTATGTTCTTTTTACATCTAGTTCTAATCTAACTCTGTCTAATTTAGAATCACAAATAAATTCTCTCAAATATATTTGAGGTTATCATAAAACCCGCAGAACTCATTTGCAGCTCATGGCTGAACTAGAGAAAGATGATATTTTCAATTTTGGATAATTTTACAAGAAGCAGAGCAGAGGAAAGATTCTTTTGGAAATATTCATTCCTAATTACTGTTATCTGACCAAACAAAACTTAATACAGACCAAATGACACAAAATGTAAATGACTAGGACTCCAGTCCTGGGCTCTAAAGCAGCAAAGCCATTGGCTTCCTAGTAAGGAGCTGATAAATGTGTGTGCCAAACCTAAACTGTCATCATCTTTTCCTATTCACCAGATAGTGATGAGTGTATATCTCTGGTGTCCCTTATTCCTGTCTTTAAAAAAAATGCTTCCTTAAAATATACAAAGTGTGTAATTTACTTTCTAAAATTACAATGGCATTCTAATTTGGTATAAATTTTCCTAGGGTTCTTACATTATAAAAATTGAGAAAATGAGACATAGTTATTTCAACAAAACTGACTGAATACTGCCAAGTGGTTTCAAACCTTGCTGGACGAAAAGGCCCTAGAACTAGTTACGGCTTGAAGTAAGAGATCAAAATATCAAAGTAAATGAAAGACTTCTCCAAACAGTTATCAAATGCTTCTTAAGAATAGATAATGACACCTTTCATGTCTTTATATTTAAGTAGAGGGAAAGATAAAATAAAAACACCTAGCATTTAACAGAAAGTAAATACATATGCAATTAGAGAAGTCATTAGTACTAGAATGGTAAAGTGTCATTACGGAAAATATGACATACTTCTAAAATTGAGAGAGAATAAAGATTTGGAAAGAAAAATAAATTTTACAATTCTGCATCCTGCCTCTGTTAGCTGAATTTTTTGCTTTTTTTAGTTGATCTTTCTCCTTCTGGGCAGATAGAAGCTTACATCATACATCCATATATAAACATGCAAATTCAGACCCAAGACATTTGGCTAGGTAAGTTACAGTATGCTGTATTTAATTAATTTATTTTGGAAGATTGCCAAATAATGCGAAGTAAAGAAAGAGACTGTTGGAATGATTATTTTGTGAAAAATCAATTTATATTTTTAATCCACGTTTTTATTTTAATTCTGCCACAATCACAAGGAAAAAAATCTTTGAAAATGTCTTTGAGGCTGGACGCAGTGGCTCATGCCTGTTATCCCAATACTTTGGGAGGCAGAGGTGGGCAGATCACTTGAGGCCAGGAGTTCAAGACCAACCTGGCCAATATGGCAAAACCTTGTCTCTATTAAAAATACAGAAGTTAGCCAGGCTAATGGTTGCACATGCCTGTAATCCCAGCTACTCAGGAGGCTGAGGCACACGAATGGCTTGAAATGGGGAGGTGGAGGGTGCAGTGAGCCAAGATCGTGCCACTGCACTCCAGCCTGGGCAACAGAGCTAGACTCTGTCTCAAAAAAAAAAAAGAAAAAGAAAAAGAAAAGAAAAGGAAAGGAAAGGAAACGAAAGAAAATGTCTTTGAATCTTTAAATACAAAGTGAAGTTTTGCTAAGGTTATCATTTTCATATAACTAAAGAAGATAAATACCAGAGTGAAATAACTTTGAAAAACTATTATTCAGTCTGGGATTTGACTTCATCCAACTTAAAAACTAATAAATCTACTAAATAGAATGTAACTGTTTCATGGATGCAAACAGAAGACACAAGACCCCAGGTTCAGAGACCAAGGTCTTACTTGCTCATGGCAAATAACCCCAACTACATCAAGCAAAATGAGCATTATAACATTTGTGTCAGTTCTCCTTACCCACATGTCCCATAGAAGTGATGGTGTATGACCCACGTGGATGCTACAAACACAGTGAATTTGCACTGTAGTTGAGGAACACTGAGTTTAGGATCCCCACTGCTATTAAAGCAGCAGTAAGCAAACACATTCTTTGTCTAGAAGAAGAAACTACCTCATCTCTCAAATTTATCCACTGCATAAATAACTCTGAGAAGTGGCTCAGGTAAAAGGATGTTCAGAGATTTGCAGTTTTGACACACCCAGCAAGACATGTGGAACTACTGTATCTCCAAATGGTCATATGATTTGGTTATTGATCTCAGCTTTCATTTTTTTCTTACAGAAGTTCCTCAGGGACGATCCAGTGGCTTGCCTATACCAAATGCATTGTAACAGAACGTACAAGCTGACAAAAAAATGAATAAATGCATAAGAGATATACATAGATAAACTTTGTTTCTCTCTTATTTTCTTATGATAAATTTTGAAGTCAGTAACTTAGCCTTATTTAAAACTAGTGATAAATCACGTATATTTGGGAATTGTAAAATTTGTCATTTATGAGATCTAGTGAGGTGAACTACTTCTTTCAAATGCTATATACTAACTGGATTCTATGGGAAGATGAATGCCTTAATCAGAACAATATATTCAATTATTTAGGTAACCTAGCATATAACTTTACAGTTTTTCTTTAAAAAATGTTTCCTTAAAATTATCTAAGTGTATAATTTACTTCCTAAAATTGTAAAGGCAATTTTAAATATAATAAAATGTAAGATGATGCTATTTCAGGGGACTTTCAGTTTTGGAGAAGATGGAGGAAAACACAAGGGAATTATTCTCCTTGAAAAAAATACAAAAATATATGGAACAAAGTTGGCAAGACACTGTACATTAGGACAACGATCCTTGAAAGAGGTGAACCCTATGACTGTCCCAGTGTACTGCCATGAAATAGTTTCCAGGCTATGTGCAGAGAGCAGAAACCCAAGTGGAGCCTAGTAGACTCTTTGAGTTGAGGATTTGGAGGTGAGAGTCCAGGAAAACCAAAATAGCAAAAGGTCTTGGGACAGAGTGCCAAAGAAAAGAAAGCTGCATGAAGAGAGAATTCCAGTGATCTGGTAAGGTGTTACTTGAGTATTCGGCTGAGTACTGATGAGCAAAACGCACAAAAGGAAGCACATGAGGCTAGGAAAAGAAATACACAGGGCCTAAGAATAGTGCTTATTTCCATCAGTCAGGCCTCAGTAATCATGTGACATTGGGTAGAATATACACAGAAAGGCCTTGCTCACTGTGGGGGAATATTTAGACTTAATTGCTGTGCAGTTCTCTATGCACTGATCCAGTCCTATTGAAGAAACTGCAAAAATGATATCTAAAAGGATCTATTGCCATAACAAAACTACCCTTCATCCAATTAGGTAAAATTCACCATATCTGGCATCTAATAAAAAAACTACCAGGCACATAAAGAAGCAGTAAAAAAAACAATCCAAAATGAGGATAAAAATTCATCTAAAGTGACCCAGAACGGACACAGAATTTAGAATTAGCAGATATGTGCATTAAAATGGTATATTTGTATTTTGTATATCCAAAAGGCAAAGTACAGACACAGAAGATATAAAAACAACACCCAGTGGAATTTCTAGAGACGAAAACTGCAATGTATGAGAAAGAACATACATGAATAGAATTAACAGAAGATTACACAGAAGAAATTAATAGTGAACTTTGAGACACAGTAATAGATGCTATGTAAAATGAAGCACAGAGAGAAAGAATTTTTTAAAGGGAATAGATAAACAGTAAGCTATTGTTCAACATAGCCAAATATACATGTAACTGGCATCCTCAAAGGGGTTGGAGAGTCAGAAAAAAATATTTAAAGAAATTATGCCCAAAATTTTTTCAAATCTGTAAACCCGCAAGTCCAAGAATCTCAATGAACCCCAACTACAAGCAACATCAGGGAATCTGCACACATGTGCATCAGGACCAAATTGCTCAAATCAAGAGATACAGAGAAAAATCTTAAAATCAAACAGAACAAACGGTATGTTATGTATGGAGGAACAAAGATAAGAACAGCATGAGATTTCCCCAGTGAGAAACAATGCACAAGAGAAGACAATTGAGAAATATCTTTGAAGTACTAAAGAAAATTGAAATTTCAATTCATAATTCTATATTCAGTGAAAATACCTTTCAAAAACCATGGCAAAATGAAACATTTTTTAGACATACAAAAACCAAAATTATTCAGGACTAGCAATCTGACCCACAATAAATGTTAAGGGAAAGTAGAAAAAAAATTATACAAAAAAAAAATTATTGACCTACACAAAATAATGAAGAGTACTAGAAATTGAAGTTATGTGGATAAGAAAAATCTTACTATTTATATCTCTTGTTATGCAAGTCTCTTTAAAAGATAACTAACATTAACAAAAATGATAAAATGTAGTGTGGGGTTTCTAACATATAAAAATAAGCTGTATAACAACAATAGGGTAAAGTTCAGGATGGGAGAAATGGGTGTTTACCATTGTGTACCACATGTGAAATGGTATAATATCACTTGAAGGTAGACTGTAGTAAGTTAAAGACGTATAACTTAAACCCCAAAGTAAACACCAGGATAACAGAACAGTGAATTATACATGATAAATCAACAAAGGAGATGGAATTATAAAAAATATTCACTTAATTCAAAATAAGGAAGAAAAAGAGGAACAAGGGACAAAGAACAAATGGACAAATAGAAACAAATAGCAAGAATATACACTTAACCATAACCATATTAATAATAATATTAAGTATAAACTGTCCAAACAGTGTAAGTAAAAGGTGGAGATTGTCAGATCAGACAAAAATGCAAGATCCAACTCTACAGTGCCTGTAAAAAACATACTTCAAAAATGAACACACAAATAGAAAGAAACTGCCTCATTCTGACAAAGGACATATATGAAAATAACTACAACTGACATCCTTGACAGTGAAAAACTGAATGATTTCCCCATAAGGTCAGGAACAAGAAAAGGAGGCTCAGCCTTATCATTTCAGTTAAACATTGTACGAGAATTTCTAGCCACAATGGGAAGGTTATAAAAGGTATTTGGATTAAAACAAAAAAGTAAAATTGTTTTATTTACAGATGGCATCATCATCTATGTAGAAAATCTAATGGAAGCTTCAAAAAAGATATGAGAACACTAACAAATTTGCAGGATACAAGATCTCTTTGAAAATCAATTTATTTCTATTTACTAACATAAAACAAGCAGAAACTGACATTTGAACACATTATTTACAATAGCAACAAAAATATGAAATAGAGATAAATCTGATAACCATTTGAAAAATCGATACACTAAAAACTATAAAACATTAGTGACAGAAATTCTAAATAAATTGAGACATGTTGTGTTCATGGGTCACAAGACTCACTATTGGTAAGATGTCAATTTTTTCTTTTTTTTGTTTAAGACAGAGTCTCACTCTGTCACCCAAGCTGGAGTGCAATAGCACAATCTTGGCTCACTGCAACCTCCACCTCCAGGGTTCAAGCAATTCACCTGCCTCAGCCTCCCAAGTAGCTGGGATTACAGGCATGTGCCACCACACCTGGCTAATTTTTTTCTGTTTTCATTAGAGACGGAGTTTCACCATATTGGCCAGGCTGGTCTCAAACTCCTGACCTTGAAATCTGCCCACCTTGGCCTCCCAAAGTACTGGGATTACAGGTGTGAGCCACCATGCCTGGCCAGTCTTTTCAAACTAATCTCAAGATTCAAGTTAATTCCAATCAAGATCCTAGCCTGTGTTTTTAAAGAAACAAGTAAGTCTAATTTCTATTTTTGAAGAAATTTCATAAGTCAATCAGATTACATTAGTACTCCAATTTTAATTTTATTCTTCAAAGTTGTTTTGACTGTTCTGGGTTCTGTACATTTCCATATGAAATTCATATGATCTGATTCAAAGATTTACTATAAACTATAGTATTCAAGGCAGTTTAGTATTGGCATAAAGATAACAAACTAAGTAATAGAACATAATAAAGTTCAGAAATAGACATACACACATAAGAACAACAGATTTCATCAATGATGCAAAAGCAATTCTGTGAAGAATGCATAGTCTTTTCAACTAATTGTGCTAGAACAACTGGATATCCATATTAAAAAAAGGGAACTCAATTCATACCTCACATAAAAATTAACTCAAACTAATGTTTAATGATCACGACTGCCTCAGGGATAGTGAAGGCATGGAAGAGGAGTGAAGTGAGAGGGAGGAACTAGTTACAAAGGAGCTCTAGGAAACTTCTACAAATACATGCATTAACTTCAATATAAGTGAGGTTGCATTAATATTTACATGTCAAAAACATACCATATTGTACCCTTTAAATATGTGTGTTTATACACTTTACATTTTGATAAAACTATTTAAAAATAGACATTTGGGGCCAGGCACGGTGGCTCATCCCTGTAATCCCAGCACTTTGGGAGCCCAGGGGACACAGACTGCTTGAGCCCAGAAGTTCAAGACCAGCCTGGGCAACATGACAAAACCCCATTTCTACAATAAATGAAAATGCAATAATTAGACAGGTATGGTGGTGCATGCCTGTAGTCCCAGCTACTCAAGAGGCTGAGGCAGGAGGATAGCTTGAGCCTGGGAGGTTGAGCCTGCTGTGTGTTGTGATTCCACCACTGCACTCTAGCCTGGGCGACAAGAGTGAGACACCGTCTCAATAAAAAAAAATTAAAAATAAATAAAAATAGAGACTTTGCAAAAAGGCAAGCATACTATTAAAATGATGCTACCTCTTATTAAAGTAGATATTTTTAAATGTAAAGAAGATAATAAAAATGATGCTTGTATGGAAACTTTACTTGGTTATCGAACTCCAAGGATTCTGTTTTCAACATACTAACAATGAATTAATTATACTGATAAAAAAATTGTACTTTATGTTCTAGTACTTCTCAGTATTAATGGTTTAAGTAGCCAAAGGTATAAATAATTAAGAGACCTTATTTAAAGGTGCCTCTTTTTATCCAACAGTGCATTTTAAGTAAATTTAGATAATGTAAAAAGTGGTAATATGAAGAAATTAAAAGTTCGGTCTACAAGGTTAAATTGAAGATGCCAAATATGAACGTGAACCTCCTCCAGTATTATTAATCCATTCCATCACCCCCTAAACTTTTTTTTCCCTTCTGCCCCTGCCCATTTTATACATTTTTTTACTTCTGTTCTTTCACCCATCCCCTTCCATTTTCTTCTGTATTGTTTCTTTTCTCATCTCTCTTTGCCTCCATATTTTACTCATTGTTGCTCCCTCTGTTTAATTCTTCTATCAGAAAAAAAATAATTAAATTCAATATGAGTTGGGTTTTTTCCAGAAAGAGAAATATTAAAAGTTTGGTTCATCTTTCAAACTAAAAAAAAAAAAAGAGCATAAAATTCTAAACCTAGCAATGATAAAATATAGATTTCAACAGGGATAGAAGAAGCAAAAACATTGAGACAGAGATCAAGAGACCTATAAAGAGAAAAAATTAAGAAGAACAGCAGGCAAGAAGGAAAGAAAGGAGGCAGAGAGGAATGGAAAGGGAGGGATCAGGAGATCAGGAGGGAGAAGGGAGAAGAAGGGGGAAGAGAAAGAGGAAAGAGGGAGAGAAGATAGGTAAAGATCATGGAGAAAACTCAGTAGGTTTAGTTACTAATGTCAATGTCTAATTGCTGAGATACCCTTTGCAAATTAACTTAGCTGTCCCATTCAGAACTTCCCTTTCTAATGGTTGTGGCAAAGTCCTCTAGAAGTTACTAGGTTACCCTGCCTTTGTACTTTGAAAGATTATAGTTGTCTCATTTTACAGCATGTCAAAACAAAGTTTGGTATTAATATTGATTTATTTTTCTGAGTCATTTTTGCAATGATCCAGATTGTGCTTTTTCTGATTTTGGTTGTTATTGAGGGAGAAGCATTTATTTCATCTAATGTGTATCTTTAAAAGTTTTCACTCATACACAAAGCACAAATCATTGCAGTTCTTTGCATACTTTTAAAATAAATTTCAGAAGCTCTTTTTCCAAATGGAACAAACCACCTGGGATTGAAAGGAGACCATGAGCCTTGGGTTGGAAAACACTTAATCTTGATGTCATATGTAATGAAAATAAACTCAGAGCAAACGTTGATCTCCTTGGCAAAAATTCCCCCATGTCCTGTGATTCATAGGTCTCAACTTGGTGACAATCATGACAATGCAGTGGGGGAAGAGCAGGACAGAATGGAGGAAATGTGGTAATAATATAATTCATCTCCTCCTTAACCTGTGATGGAGTTCCTGCCCTTGGTGAAAATTTCTTTGAGAATAGTATCATCATGAAAACCAAGTGCAAAAAGAGAGCATGAAGCTCCAGGAAAATCCTGCATTAAACAACATTTTCTTACCCAAGAATGAACCCCCCACAAGTCAGAAGTACGAGAATTTTGTTAGCAATTTACATTATCTGCAAAACCAGATGCAAAGTAACCCTCAGTACCATTATCCGAAGGTAATAGTTCTAGATCATTTGCAGGTGGGGCATTAAGTCTATGGATTATAAGATTGTGATATTAGACCGGTATTAAATCATCTCTGCACAGTTGAAATGATAGTTATTACTAGGACAGCTGAAAAGAGAAAACAGTTTAGTAGGTTTTGAAGGGCAGATAATTAACTAGAAAAAGGATAAGGCATCTAAGGATGAGCTTAAAATAATGCGATTGAAACACACCTGACCAGCAGTCTACCACTATTTAGACACAAAATCTACATTTACATTGCCTGAAGCTATCCAAGAATAACTAAATCCTTAATTAGTGGGATATTGGCCATAGAGGCCTAATACATTTTTGCATTTGCCATTCAACCACCTTAACATTAAAGTAGGTATCTTCCAAAAGGTCTTACACAATTTTTCAAAGGTCATATGTAATTGGTATTTTTTGCTTACATGAAACCATGGACGTTACATTGCAACTTACGAGAAGCATTTACAAAAAAAAAAAAAATGAATGAAGAATCTTCTAGTTAACAGAGTTTTGCCAGTCCTCACCCTATAAGCCAGAAGTAACCTTGATGCAGGGCAGGTGAGCTTCAAAGTGGGGCCTAGCCTGCAAGGGTTCTTGGCTTCGCCCAGTGAAGAATTCAAGGGTGAGCCAGTGGTAGGGTAGAAGAAAACAGCTTTATTGAAGTGGCAGAGTCCAGCGGTGTTACGGCTCTGTGACTGCTCTTGCTGAGCAAGGCTACCCCATAGGCAGGGTGCTGACAGTAGCAGCTCAGGGCAGCTTTGCAGTCATATTTATACCTACTTTTAATTACATGTAGATTAAGGGGAAGTTTATGCAGAAATTTGGGTTGTCAGGTCATTGCCATGGAAACGGGTTGTAATGCCTGGGTGTTGCCATGGCAATGGTAAACTGACATGGCACACTGGTGGTTGTGTCTTACAGAAAGCTGCTTCTGTCTCATCTTTCTTTGTTAGTCCTCAATTTGATCCAGTGTCTGAGCCCTGCCTTCAGAGTCAAGTCCCAACACCTACCTCAATCTGACAGATGCCATCAGGATTGCAATCCCCAAAAAATAGAATCCTATGCTTGGTCAAATGAAAATGTGTTCGGCAGTATTAGGAAAGTAAGCTTGCTAAATTGCAATGTCATGAGAACTTCACTTTCTGTAATGGCCAGTTTTTATTGAATAGTGACTTTTTCCACATTTTAGTATGATTTTTTGATGTCTATTTGTGAAGGAATAAAAGTCCCTATGATGCCCCACTAATTTGCTGGCATCCTTATGACACCAATATTGCATTTCATAATGTCAGTCCTCAAGAGTTTCTGAATTGTCTTCTTCCTTCCCTCTTGACTTTTCTAATGCATAATTCTGGTTCTCATATTTTTATAACCACTCCTGCACGTCTTACACTAGTTTCTTTTTCTTTTCCTGTAGACAGCTCAAGACTATAGCACAATGTCTCATATGGTCAGCAGCTAAGAAACTAAGATGGAAGAAAAATATGAAAGGTAATAGATCAAGTCATTAGTCCATAACTAATGGAAATCAAGGAGTTGTAGATTATGGAGGTCAGAATAAGAGCCATGATCCTCAACTTGAGAGTTTAGCAAGACTTGAAAAAGGAAGGCAAAACAGGTAGTCAAAATAACAAAGAGATAGAAATGATGTTATAAAAGTGAAGATATTTGAATAGGTAATGAATGTAGATTGAGGAGCAAAGGACTTTTCTGACAAATTCAAAGCCCTCTGTTCTCCTTATCTTATAGTCTCTTCTTTAATGAGCTCATCTATTTCCACAGTTTCAATCCTTATCTCTAATCTATTTATAGTTACAGTTCTAGCCACTCACGTAAACTAAGTTCTCTATCTCCATTATCACACATTTCAACTGAATATGTTTGAATCTAACTTCATCATCTTTCTTCCAAAATCAGTCTCTAATACACAATTCCCTATTTTCAGGTCAGTGATACTAGAATTTTTATAAGACACCTGTACTACATCCTCTACGTTTAATCTGTCATAAATTTTATCAATTTTTCTTTCAAAATAGTTCTCATGTCTGACTTGCTTTGTCCGTTTGCACGCCCATCACCGCAGGGAGGCCTTCATTTCCTTACTTCCAGACAACTACATGGCCTCCTATTTGATGTCTCCAGCTCTGTCTCGTTTCACTTCCCATTCAAATCTGCACATAGCACAAGACTGATCCTCAGAAAACATTACTTTAATTATCCTCATGACTTGCTTGTCCAAGAAAAGCCCAATCACACTCAAAGCCTTCATTTATAATTCAATACACTCCACAATTTGTGCAATTTTTATCTCTATTATTCTACCACATTTTGTCTTTTCCAGGAAAGCCTTGCTGTCCCCACTTAAACAATAATTATTTCTACCTTTCTTATTTTGTCATGCTCCTACTTTAACCCAGATTCCTCTCTTTTTTTTCCTAACTTCCTCAAAGATATAAATCCTTCCAGTTTCAGCTCAAGACACATCTATTCTAGAAAGCCATCATGCCAATTAAGAATCATTAGAGGGGACTTAGGTTATCACATTCTCAGATATGCTCTCGGTTATCCTTAAGGTCAGTGTTTGAACAGCCAGTGAAGAATGTATAATATCACTTCTATCTCAAAATAATAGATGGTTAAACCAATGAAGTGTAGTTCTTCACCCAAATTAATCTGGAATGTACATTTTTACCATATTTTATAAGTTAAAAACAGTACTGAAATTTTAATCTTTAAAATTTACTTATTATTTTAAAATTAAAAATCAATTTTAACAAGATAAAACCATCATAAAACATCTCTTTTCTAAGTAGAGCTGAAGGAATACAACTGATTGTTTTTTATCTGAAAAAAAAAATGAATTGTAAGAATAGAAAGTAGAGGGGAAGCTAAGATTGAGAATAGAAAGTAGAGGGGAAGCTAAGAACTAAGAAATTTCTGGTTGTTAGCTTAAGAACTTGGACTTTATTCTCCTAGTCATAGGTATTGAAGGTGTTTGAAAAAAAGACACGTTAAAAAATTTTTTAAGATTTTTATTTTCAAGAACAATGTGATCTAAAATAGATTAGGAAAAGAAAATTGTGTGTAGGCAGGGGATCCAGTTAAGAGGTTGTCACCACACTCAGGTGAGGAGTGACTGATGTGTGAAAAGGAAGTACAAATAGTGTGAATGACAAGGGAGACAGAATCTTCAACAGTTATCACATAGAAAACAAAGTAACAGATTCGATCAGCAGCTATGGGTGGAGTGATTCAAAGATAAGTAGGAAGGAAAGTTGATGCTAAGATGTCAAAAAATGGTAGCAATATTGAGAGAATTTGGAACTTTCAAAAGAAATCTGGTCTGTGGAAAAGAATGATGACAATAATTTTTTAGCAAAACTGCATCTGAAGTGGGAACAATACATACACACTGTTCCATAAGCAGGTAGAAATGGAAGCATGGGGCTTAAACAGGGGTCAGTGTTAGGTAGATTTGGAAAGCATCTATATATCTGCCTCTGTATATATTTCATATTTAAAGAGCTGTCAGCTTCATCCCACATGTTCTCATTTATAAGTGGGAGTTGAACAATGAGAACACATGGACACAGGGAGGGGAACATCACACACCGGGGCCTTTTGGGGGGTGGGGAGTAAGGGGAGGGAGAGCATTAGGAAAAATACCTAATGCATGCAGGGCTTAAAACCTAGATGCTGGGTTGGTAGGTGCAGCAAACCACCATGGCACGTGTATACCTACGTAACAAACCTGCACATTCTGCACATATATCCCAGAACTTAAAGTAAAATAAAACAAATTACAAAAAAATAAATAAATAAAGGGCTGCCAGTAGACACTAGGAGAGTAGGAGAAAGGAGGAATGGGGTACAAGTAAGCCCTGGAGAATTCTTTTATAGCAGTATCTTTGTTAAAATTGTCTTCATTACAATTGGATTTAACCTGATAATTTAAAATCACACATTTAAATGTGTACGCTACTTTTTAAAAAGCACTCTCTTACATATTTGGTGGAAAAGAAGTAATTCTGTTGAAATGCTTTAAAATGTTTCTTATTTCTATTGGTACTTATTTGCTTGCCTTGAGACTGCTGCAATAATGCTGTGTACCATAACAGGAGTCAGGATTCCTGGCTTCATCGCCAATTCCATCACTCTCCTGCTGATGCAAGCTCAGTATTTCTGCTCTCAAAGAACAGAAGCCAAGAAAGAAGCTAACTTTAAAGCCTCTCTTAAAGTCTCCTTCCTGAAATTATCTTTATTTTCACATCTTCAGAGCTGTTTCAGGGAAGCGTTTACTCTGTGCATTAAGACCACAGAGCCCCACCTTCCTCCCTCTTATGGTTGAGTTGGTCCCGTCACCTGACAGTGGCAGGTTATCTTTCCTAAAAGCCTCTTATCTCTTCTTCATTTGTTTTTTTAAATTAACCCAAATCTCTTTATTTGCTTTTCATTTCTTTGTTGAAACTCCTATAATGTCCTTTGAAAAAGGTAAGGACTAAGAGGACCTTGGTTTGCTCAAAGAGCTGACTTAGCTGTGCCAAGAAATCTGTTTAACTAACAGCATTTGGTCAAAGAGGGTATTTGTGTTATCTGCTTCAATCACATACAGAGCATCTTTATGTTGTCTTGCATATTGATTTCCTTAGGTTTTCTTTATCTATAAAAGTCTACAATAGTACTTATGAATTTCACTTCCATACCTGCTTAGAGAAATGTTATGGAAATTGACGGAAGCAAAAAATTAAATCCTTAAAGGAAAATTCTACAGAAATTTACAGGTATACGGTAATGACATTTGGGTCAAGGATGGACCACATATACAATAATGGACCCGTTAGATTATAACTGAGCCAAAAAATACCTGTCAGCTAGTAACATAGGCATCAAATGTCACACTGCAACACATTACTCACATTTGTGGTGATAACAGTGCGAACCAGCCAACTGTGCTGCCAATTGTAAAAAAGTATAAGCACATGTATTGTATACAGTGCATAATACTTGATCATGATAACAAACCACTATGTTACTGGTTTATGTATTTACTATATTATATCTTTTATCATTATTTTAGAATGTACTCCTTCTACTTATTTTTTTTTTTTAAGCTAACTCTAAAACAGCCCCAGGCAGGTCCCTCTGGAACATTCCAGAAGAAGGCATTATTGGCCTGGTGAGGTGACTCATGCCTGCAATCCCAGCACTTTGGGATGCAGATGAGGGTGGATTGCCTGAGCTCAGGAGTTTGATACCAGCCTGCGCCACATGGTGAAACCCCATCTCTACAAAAAATACAAAAATTAGCCAGGTATGGTGGCTTGCACCTGTACTCCCAGCTACTTGGGGGGCTAAGACAGGTGAATCACTTGAGCCCAGGAGACAGAGGTTGCAGTGAGCTGAGACTGCACTACTGCACTCCAGCTTGGGCAACACAGTAAGACCCTGTTTCAAAAAAAAAAAAAAAAGAAGAAGAAGAAGGTATTGTTGTCCCAGGAGATGACTGTTCCATGCTTATTGTCCCTGAAGATGTTCCAGCCAGACAAGATGTAGAGATTGAAGACAGTGATATTGACAATCTTGACCTTGTGTAGGTCTAAAGTAATGTGCATGTTTGTATTTTCATTTTTAATACTAAAATTTAAAAAGCGAAAACAAAATTAAAAATAGAAGAAGGCTTATAGAATTAGGATAAAAAGAAAGAAAATATATACAGCTATACAATGTATACTTTAAGCTAAATTATTATAATTATTATAATTAATTTAAAAGTCTATAAAGTAAAAAAGTTACATTAAGCTAAGGTTAATTATTGAAGAAACAGCCTGGGCACCATGGCTCACGCCTGTAATCCCAGCACTTTGGGAGGCCGAGGCAGGCGGATCGCAAGGTCAGGAGATCAGGACCATCCTGGCCAGCAAGGTGAAAGCCCATCTCTACTAAAAATACAAAAATCAAAAATTAGCTGGGCGTGGTGGCATGCACCTGTAATCCCAGCTACTCTGGAGACTGAGGCAGGAGAATCGCTTGAACCCAGGAGGTGGAGGTTGCAGTGAGCCGAGATCTCGCCACAGCACACCAATCTGGTGACAGAGTGAGACTCTGTCTCAAAATCAAAACAACAACAACAAAATTATTGAAGAAACAATTTTTTTTTTTTTTGAGACAGAGTCTTGCTCTGTCACCCATGCTGGAGTGCAGTGGCACGATCTGGGCTAACTGCAACCTCCGCCTCCTGGGTTCTAGCGATTCTCCTGCCTCAGCCTCCGAGTAGTTGGGATTACAGGCGTGCGCCACCATGCCCGGGTAATTTTTGTATTTTTAGTAGAGACGGGGTTTCACCATGTTGGTCAGGCTGGTCTCGAACTCCTGACCTTGTGATCCACCTGCCTCATCCTCCCAAAGTGCTGCGATTACAGGCACAAAAAATTTTTTTTATAAATTCAGCGTACCCTAAGTGTACAGTGTTTTCAAAGTCTATAGTAGCAAACAGTAATGTCCTAGGCCTTGGAATTCACTCACCACTCACTCTCCCAGAGCAACACCCAGTCCTGCAAGCTCCATTCATGGTAAGTGCCCTATACAGGTATACCATCTTTTATCTTTTATACTATAATTTTACTGTACCTTTTCAGTATTCATATATGTTTAGATACACAAATATTTATCCTTGAGTTACAGTTGCCTACAGTATTCAGTAGAGTAACATGCCATATAGGTTTGTAGCCTAGGGGTGATGGGCTATGCCATGGAACCTAGCTGTATAGTAGGCTACACCTAGGTTTGCCCAAGTACGCTTTATGGTGCTTACAAGACAATGAAATCATTTGATATATTTCTCAGAACATATTCCTGTCATTAAGCAAGGCATAACTGTATCTATGTATGTGTGGTATGTATGTGTATGTGTATTCATGTATGTATGGTATTTATATATAATATATAATGTATATACTACACGTATTGTAAGTGTATATATAATATATAATGTACATTTTGTATGTAATGTACACACAAGAATAATGTATACACACAAACTCTTTCTTAAAAATTTAAAACCCTTCTTGTTTGTTTGTTTTGTTTTGTTTTTTTGAGATGGAGTCTCGCTCTGTCGCCCAGGCTGGAGTGCACCGGCGCGATCTCAGCTCGCTGCAACCTCCGCCTCCCAGGTTCAAGTGATTCTCCTGCCTCAGCCTCCTGAGTAGCTGGGATTACAGGTCCGTGCCACCATACCCAGCTAATTTTTTTGTATTTTTAGTAGAGACGGGGTTTCACCATGTTAGCCAGGCTGGTCTCAAACTCCTGACCTCAAGCAATCCACCCACCATGGCCTCCCAAAGTGCTGAGATTACAGGCGTGAGCCACCATGCCCGGCCTGTTTTTAAATTCATAAAACATAAAGTATCCACTAAGTATGTTGGTAGGAGTTATAGACTTTTAAAAACACATGCAGTCTAGTTTATACATGCATTCACATAAATGAAGAAATAGTATGACACAGAGCAAAGAATAAATGCCATGTTACCAGACTGTTTCCAGCTTCTGGCTGAAATATCCCCCTGAAACCTCTGCATTTAATTCCTCCTTTTAGAGCTCATACTGAATCTCCTCTGTTTTATCTGATGACATTACTGTTTCAAGAATCATTTTCTTGTTTTGTTTTTTGTGCCTCCTACTATTTTTGGAAAGTTCTTTCTATTGACACCCATGGATACTCATACATCACTTTAAATGCTGAGCCATTGCCAATGGATTGGAATAACTGATGGGAAATTTAAAGAGGTGCCCCTGTATTCTCCTAATTAGAGGGATCATAACATTTCTCACTAAAACTAGTACATTATAGACATTGGAAGGGGGCGCTATTAATGATTACTTCAGGGAAACAAAAATCTACCAAGAGTGGAGAGAGTCTTAGCAGGAACAGGAATGCCTTCAGGGTATAGGATTAAGTTTGTGGTAGATTCTTATTCAGTATATATTCCATTCTCCTCTTCACCCATGGGACTTGCTTTAGCCTAAGAGTGGACCGAAAGAATTCTGACTCCTTAATATCAAACATCTGACTCCTTAACTTTAGCCTCATGCTTGCTTTGGCCAATGAAATCATAGCAGCAGTGATGCGAAATGAGGTTGGAAACATGCCTTAGCTGTTGAACTTGCCCTCTCACACCTCTACCATCAGACAAGATGAGCTTCCCTTGGATAGTTCTTATTCCTTCGGCCTGGACTGTAGAATTAATACACCTGGAGTAAGCCTGAGCCCAGCCTACAGGAAGATACAAAGCCCAAGTGGACCCACGGCTTGCAGCAGAGCCAGCCATGCCCAATTTAAATGAGCCAATTTGTATCCAAATCACATATAATAATAATTGCTGTTTTAAGCCACCAAATATTGGAGGACGTTATTATACAGCTTTGTTACAGCAATTGCTACCTAATATACAGGATTTCCGTTTATTGCATATAGGATTCCTCGTACTATATGGTAGCCACTGTGCTAATCTCTGTACAGATACTGAGGAAAACCATATTCCTACCTTCGAGGAGCTTCTAGTTTGGGAAAAAATATAAAAGCACATTTAGAATTGACAAATATTGCAAAGTAGTATTTCTCTAAGTGCCAAAAAATATAGCATTAAAAGGTATAAAGAGCATCAACAACAACACAAACAAAGATCTTTGTCCTGCCTGAGCCATGCATTATGTTATCTTTTGGGGCTTCTCTTCTTTCAACTAAAAATTGAGTGATTTAAACTAGGTTAGCCATGTGATGACTTCTAGAAAAAAAAAATGTAAAATCCTGTGCTGACTCAGACAAGGTTGACCCCATGAAAGAAGAAGAATATCATAGAACAAAAATATAACACAATATAACACATAGTGCTTGGTCTTGAAAAATGGATTGAATTTAGATAGATTGGTGTATAAAGATAAAATTATGTGACTAGAAGGTCAGAGAAGAAATCAAACATCTTTACTAATAGATAGTGTAATTATGTCAAGGAAAGCAATATATCATGTTATACGTAGCTCCTTGAGACATGCTACTGCCAAAAGGAACGCTCCAGGCATGTTCCTATTTGATGAGACTTAAAATTTATTCCATCTTAAAGACTGCCCTTTCCCCTGACTACCTCTGCATTCTGAAATTATAAAGTGTGGAACCTCTTCTATTACATTTTTAGAAAATTACTCCAATCCTCGCCTTGTCCCTAAATAGGACTTAAAACTAGTTTTTGCCTCGGTGGCAAATCCATATAGCACAATCAAAAGCTATGCCTCTACACATCAATGAATATCCTATCAGTTTTGCAAAATTCAGTATGGCTTCCCACACAATCAGCTTCACTCTACAAATCACTGGAGATGGTGAAGATTTTACAAATCACTGGAGATGGTGAAGATTCTATAATAAAACCATGAACCAGAAATAAAATCAAAGAACCAGAGCTCTTTGCTCACTATGTGATGGCACAGCCTTGGAGTCCTAGGGCATCAGTTAAAATTAAAAAAATTTTTAAAAAGCTTCAATTCAGCCACCTCGAAGAATAAGCACGTGTTTCTTGTTATTATTTGCCTTTGCATTTCTTGTTGTTATTACTTGCCTTTGCCTTTGGAGATCAATTTAGGATAAAGCTGTTTTCAAAAGGTTACAAAGTGACCCAGGGATTTTCCTGGAAGTTTAATTCTGTATGCTACTGCTCCTCAGCTGCAGACTATCCTTGGGAGAGTAGAATCTTTCCAAATGTCTAACCTTTGCAGTGTCAGTGGGATATGTAGAGACGTTATTTGACAGAGGCTTTGTGTATGCTCTTCAATGCAGGCCTATGAAAAATAAATAAGGGAACAGAATAGTAACAACTGCACAAATGTCATAACTAGAGCATAAAGGAATAATTCCTTGTTTCTCATGACTCTATCATTTAGTTTTCAAATTCTTAATTCATAATTTTAAAAGTACTATGCATTTTGATTTTTTCTTCTGTACCTAACCCTATGCCATTTTCTAAACTCTCTACATAAAACTTTCTTTTGTAAATCTACTGAGAAAAACATTTTTTTTTTAGGTTCTACCTGATGTTGAATCTTCAAAGAAGATTCATCACAGTAACACTTAAAAAGTACACTCTTCAGGGAAAGGGGTGTGGGTGGATGTCTGTAAACACACCTTTATGCTCTTCTTTGAAATTATACCTGTAAGAGTTATTACACAGGAAATCCCCATGGATGACTAATACTAAAATTGAGTAAATATCTCACACACCATAGGAATCCTAGAAGTAGCAACAGAGGAATCAGCCAGTTGACCTCTGCTACACTTCGGAGAAAGGCAACCAAAGACATTCATGTCTTTCAATCATCACCCATTGAAAAATGATAAGTAATTAGTTGTCTTTTTGTTTAACATAATGAGAAAATAAGAACTATTACCAAGTTCTCATTTCACATTATAATGCCACACACTGCAGATATGGAATGAGTGGAGGGAAAGAGGGCTCTGTTGATTTATTGCATTGCCATAGTCCAAAAACAGCCAAAATATTGGTCCAAATAATTGATACAAATGTCCACCTAGGTTAATAGTTCCTTTAGTTACATATCTTCATTTTGTGATTTTTTATAAGGAAACAAGTAATATAATTATTATTATTTCTTTAGTTCTAAGACCACAAGTAGGGATAGACCATGGAAGAGACAGAACAAGAAACTAGAAATGGAAAAAATAGAGAAATGTGCAAACATTAGAAGTCTGGACAGAGATGTGTTTGAGAAACCACTTAGATACCTACAAACCCAGGTGCCAGAAACAAAGGTTTCACAATACATCAGAAACTGCACTTGAAATCAGGTACCACACAGATAGGTCAGCTGCTGAGCAGTAAAGACACTTAGGTCAGTGCTTCTCAAATTTGAATGTGCACACATGTTACCTGAGAATCTTATTAAAGCGCAGCTTCTGATTTAACAGTTCCAAGGTGAGAGCTGAAGTGATGCTCCTGCTGACAGTTATTTACTACAGTTGGAGTATCAGGAATTCAGTCTACATGGAAATGGGGATATCAGAAAGTCAGTGAGGAAGCCTAGAGGGCTTATGCCTCCGCTTGTGCGCCTGCTTCTTGCCGACACAGGTAGAAACCCCAGAGCATGGAGAGCCTGCATCCCACAGATGGAAGCAGGTGAGCCATGCGAGGGTAAGCAGAACAGATTTTGTGGGAACAAGCATAAAGGCAGATACCAATATTATCCAATACAAGAGTGAAATCAAACAATTGTATTTCATTGACTTCCACATTCTGATTTTAAAGGGACCCCATCTATTCAGTATATGTTTGATACATGTTGCAGAGAAAGCTTTGGGTAACTCACATTGACTTATTTAACTCAGGATAATTAAAGATATCTCCAAGTATGCAGCATGAGACAATTTAACATAGTGTCCAAGAGTCTAAAGTTGTTGAAGTCAGACCATCAGCGCTTTAATTCTGATCTAATATTCATCAGCTATGTTACACAAATCAAGTTATTCAACCTCTCTGGGTCTCAGACTTCTCACCTGTAACATGAGAATAGGTGAGATTGGGGGAAGAGTAAGAATACCTATCTCATAAAATTATTGCGATGGCCAAATGACAATATGTAAAGGTCTTGGAAAAGTGCCTGCCACAGAGGAAATAAATGTGTGCTATCATAAGACTTTGCCATGGTATTTCTTCAACCACCTTTCCCCTAATGCCAACTTAAAGACTTTTAGGTCCGCCCATGTTAACTCTAAGCCAGGTAAGTACTTATCAGCAACTTCTGACCTGGCTCTTGTGGGCTCCTCATACCCGTGGACACAGAAATAGAATTTCAAAGCACCTACTGACTTCATACAGCCCAAGGCTATTTTTTGGGGGGAACCTATTCCTTCTCTCCAGCTGTGATCTCCTTTCACTATCTTCAATCCTAATTATCTCTCTTTTTCCTCAATTATTAACATACTTTTCTAACTTCCTAGATGGAGTGCCCTGTATTTGGAAATATATGAGCTAATATCATTTACGGTTTTATTGAAGTATAATTTAAGGAGAAATATTTAGAAATACACATTTCAGTTCACCTAATTAGTAGATTCCTCCTACTACCACTTCATTTAGCCAATCATGTGCCAATTCCAAATTCTAAAACTTCATCAAGTAACATTCCTCTTGAACTTGCCTCTTTCTCTCTTATTGGGTGTCACCTTCCTTCTAAACTCTATGTCTCTTACCTCAAGACTTGTAGGCTAATACAGTTATATTCTCCCCTTTCTAATCATCTCCTACTCCTGGCTCTCCTGTGGCCCACTGCTTTATTAATGTTTCTAAAATACTGATTCATATCAGGTTTCTACTCTTCTCCAAAATCTTGTCTTCCATATAAAACCTAAGCTCTTTGCCCAACATAGCGAATCTATTTTACCAATCTGTATCCTATCCATCTTTCAAGGCAATAAATTGTGCATCATTCAATTTATCTCTCATCCTTTCCTTAGGAGTCATTTTCCTTTCCTCCGTTACCTTTTTCGTTTGACTCTCATGGCCATAAAGCATTCCCAAAGATATGCATGAAGTGAATTCCATGAATTTGACTGGCAGTTGATTGGGGTGCACACATTAAGAGAAGAAAAACAGAAAGGACTCAGAAATACATTTACCCATATCTTTTCCTCAACATTATAATTTCAGCTAAAGATTTACACAAAAGTGACATATACCAAAGTATGTCATGGCTTAAAACAAAGTTCTTGTATTGAATATGAGTTCCGTGATTGACATATTACCCATTGTTTGACCACAGGTCAACATATCTGAGCTGAACATGATCCCTACAACCTGCCTGAGATCACATTACCACGCCACACGTCGGTACATAAAGCTGTCGGACTGTTATTTTAGAAGATGTGCAAGGAAGGACATGATGACACGGGTCAAATGCTGCCAGGAATAGAGTTCTATGGCATAATATAGCTGTTTAATGGTCCATTGATAGTTCCTCAAGACACCTGAGGTGTTTAAAGCTTTAGCCACCCAGGGTGTACAAAAAAGCAATAGTCAAACTGTAAAGCTTTACGTAACCTGCTTTCAAAGTATTTTTTTAATATCAAAACTAATAAGACCTACTATTTGATAGTACAACAAGGTGATTATGGTCAGTAATAATTGTACATTTTGAAATAACTTAGAGTATAATTGCATTAAAATACAAAGAAATGCTTGAAGAGATGGATACCCCATTCTTCATGATGTGATAATTAAAATTGCATGCCTGTATCAAAATATCTCAGTACCCCATAAATATATACACCTACTATGTTCCCACAAAGCTTAAAACTTAAAAATAAAATAAAATATAAAAACTGAGCTTAATGATTATAGTTTTAAAGTTCAAATCCAGAGGAAAATGATAAAGATGGAAAAAGAGTAGCAAAACTATTTCTCTATCTCTTGTATTAATAAGGAAGCATGATTTACTGCTTATATGCTTCTCCTCCTTTTAAATCAGTGACATTGTTTCCACATTTGCTTTATATTGAATTGCCATGATAAAGAAGCATAAGACTATTTGGAAATGAATCACTCCCATATTACTTTTTTAAAAATTAGTAATCAAAAACATATTTCTTGGAAATAAGTATATATATATAGTTTATATATCTAGAGAGAGACAGACATGGATACACACACACATATATTTATATGTATGTATTTGTGTATTTACGTGTGTGTGTATAACACATAAATTAGGCACTATGCATCTGCAACTCACAATTGAAATGGAGTTTAAATGGAGTTAAATTTAAATAGACATAGCCAGTTATCTCACACCAACAAGAACAGTTTCTACATATGCTGTCAGGTTCTATAACTGTGTATTCAATCTCAGCCCAAATTCACATAGAAAAGATGAGGCTAGGGAGAGAGGAAGGTGAGAAGAAGAAACAAGGAAGAGAAAATAATACTTAAAGATAACTATTATACTTTAGGCAAAGGGTGCTACTTGAGTTTTCACATTTCATGATATAATCTGTTTCCAACTCACAAATTTAAACAAATGCCTTTGAACTCACATATTTTAATTTTTTTTTTAACTTAATTTTAAGTTCCAGAATACATGTGCAGGATGTGCAGGTTTGTTACATAGGTAAACGTGTGCCATGGTGGCTTGCTGCACCTACTAACCCATCACCTAGGTATTAAGCCCCACAGGCATTAGCTATTTATCCTGATGTTCTCCCTCCTCCTGCCCCATCCCCGAATGGCCCCAGTGTGTGTTATTCCCCTCCCTGTGTCTATGTGTTCTCATTGTTCAACTCCCACTTATAAGTAAGAACATGCACTGTTTGGTTTTCTGTTCTTGTGTTTGTTTGCTGAGGATAATGACTTCCAGATCTATCCATGTCCTTACAAATGATATGATCTCACTACTTTTTACAGCTGCATAGTATTCCATGGTATATATGTACCACATTTTCTTTATCCAGTCTATCACTGAAGAGCATTTGGGTTGATTCCATGTCTTTGCTATCATGAATAGAGCTGCAATGAATATACGTGTGGATGCATCTTTATAATAGAATGATTTATATTCCTTGGGGCATATACCCAGTAATGGGATTGCTGGACCAAATGTTATTTCTGGTTCCAGGTCTTTGAGGAATTGCCACACTTTCTTCCACAATGGTTGAGCTAATTTACATTCCCACCAACAGTGTAAAAGCATTCCTATTTCTCTAAAGCCTTGCCAGGATCTGTTGTTTCTTGACTTTTTAATAATTGCCATTCTGACTGGCTTGAGATGGCATCTCATTGTGGTTTTGATTTGCATTTCTCTAATGGTCAGGGATGTTGGGCTTTCTTTCATATATTTGTTGGTTGCATAAATGTCTTCTTTTGAGAAGTGTCTCTTCATGTCCTTCTCCACTTTTTAATGGGGTTGTTTCTATTTCTTGTAAATTTGGTTAAGTTCATTGTAGATTGAGGATATTAGATCTTTGTCACATGGGTAGTTTGCAAAAATTTTCTCCCATTCTATAGGTTGTCTGTTCACCCTGATGATAGTGTCTTTTGCTATGAAGAACGTCTTTAGTTTAATTAGATCCCATTTGTCACTTTTTGCTTTTCTTGCAATTGCTTTTGATGATTTTGTCATGAAATCCTTGCCCGTGCCTATGTCTTGAATGGTATTGCCTAGATTTTCTTTTTTTTTTTTTTTTTTTTTTTTGGAGATGATTTATATTATTATTATTTTTTTTTTTTTGGAGATGATTTATATTATTATTATTATTTTTTTTTTTTTATACTTTAAGTTTTAGGGTACATGTGCACATTGTGCAGGTTAGTTACATATGTATACATGTGCCATGCTGGTGCGCTGCACCCACTAACTCGTCATCTAGCATTAGGTATATCTCCCAATGCTATCCCTCCCCCCTCCCCCCTCCCCACCACAGTCCCCAGAGTATGGTATTCCCCTTCCTGTGTCCATGTGATCTCATTGTTCAATTCCCACCTATGAGTGAGAATATGCGGTGTTTGGTTTTTTGTTCTTGCGATAGTTTACTGAGAATCATGGTTTCCAATTTCATCCATGTCCCTACAAAGGATATGAACTCATCATTTTTTATGGCTGCATAGTATTCCATGGTGTATATGTGCCACATTTTCTTAATCCAGTCTATCATTGTTGGACATTTGGGTTGGTTCCAAGTCTTTGCTATTGTGAATAATGCCGCAATAAACATACGTGTGCATGTGTCTTTATAGCAGCATGATTTATAGTCATTTGGGTATATACCCAGTAATGGGATGGCTGGGTCAAATGGTATTTCTAGTTCTAGATCCCTGAGGAATCGCCACACTGACTTCCACAATGGTTGAACTAGTTTACAGTCCCACCAACAGTGTAAAAGTGTTCCTATTTCTCCACATCCTCTCCAGCACCTGTTGTTTCCTGACTTTTGAATGATTGCCATTCTAACTGGTGTGAGATGATATCTCATAGTGGTTTTGATTTGCATTTCTCTGATGGCCAGTGATGATGAGCATTTTTTCATGTGTTTTTTGGCTGCATAAATGTCTTCTTTTGAGAAGTGCCTGTTCATGTCCTTCGCCCACTTTTTGATGGGGTTGTTTGTTTTTTTCTTGTAAATTTGTTTGAGTTCACTGTAGATTCTGGATATTAGCCCTTTGTCAGATGAGTAGGTTGCGAAAATTTTCTCCCATGTTGTAGGTTGCCTATTCACTCTGATGGTAGTTTCTTTTGCTGTGCAGAAGCTCTTTAGTTTAATTAGGTCCCATTTGTCAATTTTGGCTTTTGTTGCCATTGCTTTTGGTGTTTTGGACATGAAGTCCTTGCCCACGCCTATGTCCTGAATGGTAATGCCTAGGTTTTCTTCTAGGGTTTTTATGGTTTTAGGTCTAACGTTTAAATCTTTAATCCATCTTGAATTGATTTTTGTATAAGGTGTAAGGAAGGGATCCAGTTTCAGCTTTCTACATATGGCTAGCCAGTTTTCCCAGCACCATTTATTAAATAGGGAATCCTTTCCCCATTGCTTGTTTTTCTCAGGTTTGTCAAAGATCAGATAGTTGTAGGTAAGCGGCGTTATTTCTGAGGGCTCTGTTCTGTTCCATTGATCTATATTTCTGTTTTGGTACCAGTACCATGCTGTTTTGGTTACTGTAGCCTTGTAGTATAGTTTGAAGTCAGGTAGTGTGATGCCTCCAGCTTTGTTCTTTTGGCTTAGGATTGACTTGGCGATGCGGGCTCTCTTTTGGTTCCATGTGAACTTTAAAGTAGTTTTTTCCAATTCTGTGAAGAAAGTCATTGGTAGCTTGATGGGGATGGCATTGAATCTGTAAATTACCTTGGGCAGTATGGCCATTTTCACGATATTGATTCTTCCTACCCATGAGCAAGGAATGTTCTTCCATTTGTTTGTATCCTCTTTTATTTCCTTGAGCAGTGGTTTGTAGTTCTCCTTGAAGAGGTGCTTCACATCCCTTGTAAGTTGGATTCCTAGGTATTTTATTCTCTTTGAAGCAATTGTGAATGGGAGTTCACTCATGATTTGGCTCTCTGTTTGTCTGTTGTTGGTGTATAAGAATGCTTGTGATTTTTGTACATTGATTTTGTATCCTGAGACTTTGCTGAAGTTGCTTATCAGCTTAAGGAGATTTTGGGCTGAGACAATGGGGTTTTCTAGATAAACAATCATGTCGTCTGCAAACAGGGACAATTTGACTTCCTCTTTTCCTAATTGAATACCCTTTATTTCCTTCTCCTGCCTGATTGCCCTGGCCAGAACTTCCAACACTATGTTGAATAGGAGCGGTGAGAGAGGGCATCCCTGTCTTGTGCCAGTTTTCAAAGGGAATGCTTCCAGTTTTTGCCCATTCAGTATGATATTGGCTGTGGGTTTGTCATAGATAGCTCTTATTATTTTGAAATATGTCCCATCAATACCTAATTTATTGAGAGTTTTTAGCATGAAGGGTTGTTGAATTTTGTCAAAGGCTTTTTCTGCATCTATTGAGATAATCATGTGGTTTTTGTCTTTGGCTCTGTTTATATGCTGGATTACATTTATTGATTTGCGTATGTTGAACCAGCCTTGCATCCCAGGGATGAAGCCCACTTGATCATGGTGGATAAGCTTTTTGATGTGCTGCTGGATTCGGTTTGCCAGTATTTTATTGAGGATTTTTGCATCAATGTTCATCAAGGATATTGGTCTAAAATTCTCTTTTTTGGTTGTCTCTCTGCCAGGCTTTGGTATCAGAATGATGCTGGCCTCATAAAATGAGTTAGGGAGGATTCCCTCTTTTTCTATTGATTGGAATAGTTTCAGAAGGAATGGTACCAGTTCCTCCTTGTACCTCTGGTAGAATTCGGCTGTGAATCCATCTGGTCCTGGACTCTTTTTGATTGGTAAACTATTGATTATTGCCACAATTTCAGCTCCTGTTATTGGTCTATTCAGAGATTCAACTTCTTCCTGGTTTAGTCTTGGGAGAGTGTATGTGTCGAGGAATGTATCCATTTCTTCTAGATTTTCTAGTTTATTTGCGTAGAGGTGTTTGTAATATTCTCTGATGGTAGTTTGTATTTCTGTGGGATCGGTGGTGATATCCCCTTTATCATTTTTTATTGCGTCTATTTGATTCTTCTTTTTTTCTTTATTAGTCTTGCTAGCGGTCTATCAATTTTGTTGATCCTTTCAAAAAACCAGCTCCTGGATTCATTAATTTTTTGAAGGGTTTTTTGTGTCTCTATTTCCTTCAGTTCTGCTCTGATTTTAGTTATTTCTTGCCTTCTGCTAGCTTTTGAATGTGTTTGCTCTTGCTTTTCTAGTTCTTTTAATTGTGATGTTAGGGTGTCAATTTTGGATCTTTCCTGCTTTCTCTTGTGGGCATTTAGTGCTATAAATTTCCCTCTGCACACTGCTTTGAATGCGTCCCAGAGATTCTGGTATGTTGTGTCTTTGTTCTCGTTGGTTTCAAAGAACATCTTTATTTCTGCCTTCATTTCGTTATGTACCCAGCAGTCATTCAGGAGCAGGTTGTTCAGTTTCCATGTAGTTGAGCGGCTTTGAGTGAGATTCTTAATCCTGAGTTCTAGTTTGATTGCACTGTGGTCTGAGAGATAGTTTGTTATAATTTCTGTTCTTTTACATTTGCTGAGGAGAGCTTTACTTCCAACTATGTGGTCAATTTTGGAATAGGTGTGGTGTGGTGCTGAAAAAAATGTATATTCTGTTGATTTGGGGTGGAGAGTTCTGTAGATGTCTATTAGGTCCGCTTGGTGCAGAGCTGAGTTCAATTCCTGGGTATCCTTGTTGACTTTCTGTCTCGTTGATCTGTCTAATGTTGACAGTGGGGTGTTAAAGTCTCCCATTATTAATGTGTGGGAGTCTAAGTCTCTTTGTAGGTCACTCAGGACTTGCTTTATGAATCTGGGTGCTCCTGTATTGGGTGCATAAATATTTAGGATAGTTAGCTCCTCTTGTTGAATTGATCCCTTTACCATTATGTAATGGCCTTCTTTGTCTCTTTTGAGCTTTGTTGGTTTAAAGTCTGTTTTATCAGAGACTAGGATTGCAACCCCTGCCTTTTTTTGTTTTCCATTTGCTTGGTAGATCTTCCTCCATCCTTTTATTTTGAGCCTATGTGTGTCTCTGCAGGTGAGATGGGTTTCCTGAATACAGCACACTGATGGGTCTTGACTCTTTATCCAACTTGCCAGTCTGTGTCTTTTAATTGGAGAATTTAGTCCATTTACATTTAAAGTTAATATTGTTATGTGTGAATTTGATCCTGTCATTATGATGTTAGCTGGTGATTTTGCTCGTTAGTTGATGCAGTTTCTTCCTAGTCTTGATGGTCTTTACATTTTGGCATGATTTTGCAGCGGCTGGTACCGGTTGTTCCTTTCCATGTTTAGCGCTTCCTTCAGGAGCTCTTTTAGGGCAGGCCTGGTGGTGACAAAATCAGTCAGCATTTGCTTGTCTGTAAAGTATTTTATTTCTCCTTCACTTATGAAGCTTAGTTTGGCTGGATATGAAATTCTGGGTTGAAAATTCTTTTCTTTAAGAATGTTGAATATTGGCCCCCACTCTCTTCTGGCTTGTAGGGTTTCTGCCGAGAGATCCGCTGTTAGTCTGATGGGCTTCCCTTTGAGGGTAACCCGACCTTTCTGTCTGGCTGCCCTTAACATTTTTTCCTTCATTTCAACTTTGGTGAATCTGACAATTATGTGTCTTGGAGTTGCTCTTCTCGAGGAGTATCTTTGTGGCGTTCTCTGTATTTCCTGAATCTGAACGTTGGCCTGCCTTGCTAGATTGGGAAAGTTCTCCTGGATAATATCCTGCAGAGTGTTTTCCAACTTGGTTTCATTCTCCGCGTCACTTTCAGGTACACCAATCAGACGTAGATTTGGTCTTTTCACATAGTCCCATATTTCTTGGAGGCTTTGCTCATTTCTTTTTATTCTTTTTTCTCTAGACTTCCCTTCTCGCTTAGTTTCATTCATTTCATCTTCCATTGCTGATACCCTTTCTTCCAGTTGATCGCATCGGCTCCTGAGGCTTCTGCATTCTTCACGTAGTTCTCGAGCCTTGGTTTTCAGCTCCATCAGCTCCTTTAAGCACTTCTCTGTATTGGTTATTCTAGTTATACATTCTTCTAAATTTTTTTCAAAGTTTTCAACTTCTTTGCCTTTGGTTTGAATGTCCTCCCGTAGCTCAGAGTAATTTGATCGTCTGAAGCCTTCTTCTCTCAGCTCGTCAAAATCATTCTCCATCCAGCTTTGTTCCGTTGCTGGTGAGGAACTGCGTTCCTTTGGAGGAGGAGAGGCGCTCTGCATTTTAGAGTTTCCTGTTTTTCTGTTCTGTTTTTTCCCCATCTTTGTGGTTTTATCTACTTTTGGTCTTTGATGATGGTGATGTACAGATGGGTTTTCGGTGTGGATGTCCTTTCTGTTTGTTAGTTTTCCTTCTAACAGACAGGACCCTCAGCTGCAGGTCTGTTGGAATACCCTGCCGTGTGAGGTGTCAGTGTGCCCCTGCTGGGGGGTGCCTCCCAATTAGGCTGCTCGGGGGTCAGGGGTCAGGGACCCACTTGAGGAGGCAGTCTGCCCGTTCTCAGATCTCCAGCTGCGTGCTGGGAGAACCACTGCTCTCTTCAAAGCTGTCAGACAGGGACATTTAAGTCTGCAGAGGTTACTGCTGTCTTTTTGTTTGTCTGTGCCCTGCCCCCAGAGGTGGAGCCTACAGAGGCAGGCAGGCCTCCTTGAGCTGTGGTGGGCTCCACCCAGTTCGAGCTTCCCGGCTGCTTTGTTTACCTAAGCAAGCCTGGGCAATGGCGGGCGCCCCTCCCCCAGCCTCGCTGCCGCCTTGCAGTTTGATCTCAGACTGCTGTGCTAGCAATCAGCGAGATTCCGAGGGCGTAGGACCCTCCGAGCCAGGTGTGGGATATAGTCTCGTGGTGCGCCGTTTTTTAAGCCGGTCTGAAACGCGCAATATTCGGGTGGGAGTGACCCGAGTTTTCCAGGTGCGTCCGTCACCCCTTTCTTTGACTCGGAAAGGGAACTCCCTGACCCCTTGCGCTTCCCAGGTGAGGCAATGCCTCGCCCTGCTTCGGCTCGCGCACGGTGCGCGCACCCACTGGCCTGCGCCCACTGTCTGGCACTCCCTAGTGAGATGAACCCGGTACCTCAGATGGAAATGCAGAAATCACCGTCTTCTGCGTCGCTCACGCTGGGAGCTGTAGACCGGAGCTGTTCCTATTCGGCCATCTTGGCTCCTCCCGATTTCTGCCTAGATTTTCTTCTAGGGTGTTTATAGTTTTGGGTTTTACATTTAAGGCTTTAAGCTATCTTGAGTTAATTTTTGTATAAGGTGCAAATAAGGGGTCCAGTTCAATTTTCTGCATATGGCTAGCCAGTTCTCCCAGCACCATTTATTAAACAGGGAATCCTTTCCCCATTGCTTGTTTTTGTCAGGTTTTTTGAAGACCAGATGGTTGTAGATGTGTGGTCTCATTACTGAGATCTCTATCCCATTCCATTGGTCTATGTGTCTGTTTTTGTACCTGTACTACACTGTTTTGCTTACCATAGCCTTGTAGTATAGTTTGAAGTCAGGTAGTGTGGTGCCTCCAGCTTTGTTCTTTTTGCTTAGGATTGTCTTGGCTATATGGGCTCTTTTTTGGTTGCATATGAATTTTAAAGTCGTTTTTTTCTTATTCTGTGAAGAATGTCAATGATAGTTTAATGGGAATAACATTGAATCTCTAAGTTATTTTGGGTAGTATGGCCATTTTCACAATATTGATTCTTCCTATGTGTGAGCATGGAATGTTTTTCTATTTGTTGTGTCCTCTCTTATTTCCTTGAGTAGTGGTTTGTAGTTCTCCTTGAAAAGGTCCTTTTCTTCTCTTGTTAGCTATATTTCTACATATTTTATTCTCTTTTTAGCAATTATGAATGGGAATTCACCCATGATTTGGCTCTCTGCTTGCCTATTTTAGGTGTGTAGGGATGCTTGTGATTTTTGCAAAATGATTTTGTATCTTGAGACTTTTATGAAGTGGCTTATCAGCTTGAGAAGCTTTTGAGCTGAGATGCTGGGTGCTTTCCAGATATAGGATCATGTCATCTGCAAACAGAGTAATTTTGACTTCCTCTCTTCCTATTTGAATACCCTGTATTTCTTTCTCTTGCCTGATTGCCCTGGCCAGAACTTCCAATACTATGTTGAATAGGAATAGTAGTGTGAGAGGGCATCCTTGTCTTGTGCCAGCTTTCAAGGGGAATGCTTCCAGCTTTTGCCCATTCAGTATGATATTGGCTTTCAGTTTGTCATAAATAGCTCTTATTATTTTCAGGTATGTTCCATCAAAACTTAGCTTATTGAGAGTTTTTAACATGAAGGGATGTTAAATTTTATTGAAGGCCTTTTCTGTATTTTGAGATAATCATGTGATTTTTGTCTTTAGTTCCCTTTATGTGATGAATTCCATCTGATTTGCATATGTTGAACAAGCCTCGTATCCCAGGGATGAAGCTGATCTTGGTAAATAAGCTTTTTGATATACTGATGGATCAGGCTGCAAGTATTTTATCGAGGATTTTTGCATTGATGTTCATCAAGGATATTGGCCTGAAGTTTTCTTTTTTTATTGTATCTCTGCCAGGTTTTGCTTTCAGGATGATGCTGAGCTCATAAAATGAGTTAGAGAGAAGTCCCTTGTTTTCATTTTTTTGGAATAGTTTCAGAAGAAATGGTACTAGCTTCTCTTTGTACCTCTGATAGATTTCAGCTGTAAATCCATCTGATCCCAGGATATTATGGTTGGTAGGATATTTAGTCCTGCCTCAATTTCAGAACTTGTTATTGCTCTATTCAGGGATTCAACTTTTTCCTGGTTCAGTCTTGGGAGGGTCTACGTGTCCAGGAATTTATCCATTTCTTCTAAATTTTCTGGTTTATTTCCATAGAGTTGTTTAACGTATTCTCTGATGGTCATTTGTGTTTCTGTGGGGTCAATGGTAATAACCCCTTTATCATTTTTTATTGTGTCTATTTGATTCTTCTCCCTTTTCTTCTTTATTAGTCTAACTAGAGGTCTATTTTATTAATTTTTTCAAAAAACATTTCCTGGATTCATTGATTTTTTTGAAGGTTTTTTTTTTGTGTACCTACCTATTTCCTTCAGTGCTGCTCTGATCTTGGTTATTTCTTGTCTTACGTGAGCTTTGGGGTTTGTTTGCTCTTGGTTAGCTAGTTCTTTCAGTTGTTATGTTAGGGTGTTGATTTGAGATCTTTCTAACTTTTTGTTGGGGGCATTCAGTGCTATAAATTTTCCTCTTAACACTGCTTTACCTGCATCCCAGAGATTCTGGTACATTGTCTCTTTGCTCTCACTGGTTTCAAAGAACTTCTTGATTTCTGCCTTTATTTCATTATTTACCCAGGAGTCATTCAGGAGCAGGTTGTTCAATTTCCATGTAGTCGTGTGGTTTTGAGTGAGTTTCCTAATCTTGAGTTCTAACTTCATTATGCTGTGGTCTGAGACTGTTATGCTTTCAGTTCTTTTGCATTTGCTGAGGGATGTTTTACCTCTGATTAAGTGATCAATTTAGAAAACTGCCATGTGGTGCCAATAATGATGTATATTCTGTAATTGTGGGGTGGAGAGTTCTGTAGATATCTATCAGGTCCACTGGATCCAGAGCTGAGTTTAAGTCCTGAATATCTGTGTTAATTTTTCTGTCTCAATGATCTGTCTAATATTGACAGTGGGGTGTTAAAGTCTCCCACTATTATTGTATAGGAGTCAAAGTTTCTTTGTAGGTCTCTAAGAATTTGTGTTTTGAATCTAGGTGCCCCTGTATTGGGTGCATATATATCTAGGATAGTTGGCTTTTCTTGTTGAATTGATCCCTTTACCATTATGTAATGCCATTCTTTGTCTTTTTTGATCTTTGTTGGTTTAAAGTCTGTTTTGTCAGAAACTAGTATTGCAACCCCTGCTTTTTTCTGCTTTCCATTTGCTTGGTAGGATTTCCTCCGTCCCTTTATTTTGAGCCTGTGTGTGTCTTTGCACATGAGATGGGTCTCTTTAATACAACACACTGAAGGATCTTGACTCTTTATCCAGCTTGCCATTCTGTGTCTTTTAATTGAGGCACTTAGCTCATTTACATTTAAGGTTAATATTATTATATATCTGAATTTGATCCTGTCATCATGATAACAGCTGGTTATTTTGCAGACTTGTTGGTGAAGTTGCTCCATGGTGTCATTTTTTTGTGTACTTCAGTGTGTTTTTGCAGTGGCTGATAATGGTTTTTCCTGTCCATATTTAGTGCTTACTTCAGGAGCTCTTCTTGCAAGGCAGACCTGGTGGTGATGAATTCCCTCAGCATTTGCTTGTCTGGAAAGGATTTTATTTCACCTTCACTTATGAAGTTTAGTTTGGCTGGAAAAGAAATTCTGGGTTGGAAATTCTATTATTTAAGAATGTTGAAAATTGGCTCCCAATCTCTTCTGGCTTATAGGGTTTCTGCTGAGAGGTCCACTGTTAGCCTGATGGGCTTCCCTTTGTAGGTGACCTGGCCTTTCTCTATGGCTGCCCTTAACATTTTTCCCTTCATTTTGACCTTGGAGAATCTGATGATTATGTGTCTTGGGGTTGATCTTCTCATGTAGTATTTTACAGGGGTTCTCTGAATTTCCTAAATATGAATGTTGGCCTGTCTTTTTAGATTGGGGAAGTTCTCCTGAATGATATCCTGAAGTATGTTTTACAACTTGATTCTGTTCTACCTGTCTCTTTCAGGTACCCCAATTAGTCATAGGTTCAGTCTTTTTACATAATCCCATAGTTTTCAGAGGTTTTGTTCATTCCTTTTTCTTTAATCTTGTCTGTCTGCCCTATTTCAGCAAGATAGTCTTCAAGCTCTGAAATTCTTTCCTCTGCTTGGTCTATTCAGTTATTGATACTTGTGATTGCATTGTGAAGTTCTCGTGTTGTGTTTTTCAGCTCCATCAGGTCTTCTATGTTCCTTTCTAAACTGGTTATTCTGGTTAACAGCTCCTGTAATGTTTTATCACAGCTCTTACCTTCTTTGCATTGGGTTAGAGCATGCTCCTTTAGCCCAGCAAAGTTCATTATTACCCACCTTCTGAAGCCTACTGCTGTCAATTCATCCATCCTAGCATCCTCACAGTTCTGTGCCCTTGTTGGAGAGGTGTTGTGAATGTTTAAAGGAGAAGAGACACTCTGGCTTTTTGAGTTTTTAGCATTGTTTTGTTGTTTCTTTCTCATCTTTGTGAGTTTATGTAGCTTCAATCTTTGGGGCTGTTGATCTCGGATGGGGTTTTTGTGGGGACTTTTCTGTTGATACTGTTGTTGCTGCTGCTTTCTGTTTGTTTGTTTGTTTGTTTTTCTTTTAAAAGTCAGGCCCCTCTTCCATAGGGCTGCTGTGGTTTGCTGGGGGTCCACCCCAGACCCCATTCACCTGGATCCCTCCCACCCTTGGAGGTGTCACCAGTGAAGGCTGTAGAACAGCAAAGATGGCTGCCTGCTTCTTCCTCTTGGAGCTCCATCCCAGAGGGGCACCAACTTGTGGCCAGCAGGAATGCTCCTGTATAAGATGTCTGGCAACTGGTGTTGTGAGGTCTCACCCAGTCAGGAGGCACCAGATTTGGGACCCACTTAATGAAGCACTCTGCCTGCCCCTTGGTGGAGGGGTTACACTGCTGGGGGAATCCCACTCATCTGGACTGCCCAGATTCCTCAGAGCAAGCACAAGGAAAGTATGCTGTTCTGTGGAGATTGAGGCTGCCCCTCCCCCCAGAGGTTCAGTCCCAGGGAGATCAGAGTTCTGTCCCTAAACTCCTGGTTGGAGTTGCTGAAATTACTGCAGCGAGGTCCTGCCCAGTGAGGAGGGATGGATAAGGGTCTGGCCTAAAGAGGCAATCTGGCCATGATCTGCCACAGCCACTGTGCTGTGCTGTGGGGAATTCCTCCTGGGTCCAAACCATCCAGTGTCCCCAGCACCAGCAAGGGGAAAATGGCAGACTGGAGCTGCAGTGATGATGGCTGCCCCTCCCCCCAGAACTCAGTAGTCTTAGGTAGTCTCCAGCCAAGTGGCCACTGAGAATCTGCACATCACTGCGCTTGGTACCCAATGCCCTGGTAACAACGGTTCATGATGGAGACCTCCTGATCTGTGGGTTGTACAGATCCATGGAAAAAGTATGGTTTCCTGGGCAGGGTAGCACTATCACTTAACATCTCCCTTGGCTGGGGGTGGGAGCGCCCTTTGCCCTGTGTGGCTCCCAGGTGGGACATCACACCACCCTGCTTTTCCTTGCTCTCCATGGGTCATGCCAACAGCCTAGTCAGCCACAACGAGAGAATCTGGATACCTCCGTTGCTGGTGCAGAATTCACTCACTGTTTTCATTCTATACACATTTTAATTTCTATTTGAAGTATTCATGCTTCAAGTTCAACCAGCTTTGGTCAATTTGTGATTTTATTTGCCATTGGCCTTCTACATAGTTTATGATACATTAGTCCACATTTGTTTTTAAGCCAACATAGGAAGCATTTTACACGACTTTTGTTTTCATCTAGGCTTTTTATTTCCATGTTTTCCAGATTGTTCTTATAGATTAGACTAAATCTCCAGGTGAAGGAAAAGGACTGGTCATGATACATATTTAGAAGAGTAGTTTTTCATATACCATGTTGAAAGTGTCAGGAAGAGAAGATCCCTTGTCGGTCCAACAAAGTCAAACAAATCAAAACCTGTTAACACTAGGGATTGGGCTGGGAACAATTCATCGGAGAGTATCATAGCACTGTAGGTCTCAAGAGGGCATTTACTAGCGCCCGTGGCAATAACAAAGAGATGCAGAGAAATTCACTCACCAGATCTTTTGGCAGAAAAAAATAAACCGATGAAGGCAGGTGATTGTTGGGCCCATAGGGAGAAATATTCCCACAGGTAAGGAAAAGTAAGCATCATATTGGAGATTCAGAGAAATCAACAGTCTATAAAATTAGTTTACAGCAAAAACCAAAAAAAAAAAAAAACCTTGGTTTTCCTTAGTAGGTTTCTAGTGAACATAAATTTTAAGAACCAGAACAAGAAAGCAACAAGAGAAAATTAATGAAATAAAAAGAAATTATGGCTTCCGAGTTCCAAGATGGCGGAATAGGAACAGTTCCAGTCTACGGCTCCCAGCGTGAGTGATGCAGAAGACAGGTGATTTCTGCATTCCAACTGAGGTACTGGGTTCATATCACTGGAGCTTGTTGGACAGTGGGTGCAGGCCACAGAGTGTGAGCCGAAGCAGGGCGCGGCATCGCCTCACCCGGGAAGTGGAAGGGGTCAGGGAATTCCCTTTCCTAGCCAAGGGAAGCCGTGACAGACAATACCTGGAAAATCGAGATACCCTCACCCTAATACTGCACTTTTCCAATGGTCTTAGCAAATGGCACACCAGGAGATTATATCCCACACATGGCTCGGAGGGTCCCATGCCCACAGAACCTCGCTCACTGCTAGCACAGCAGTCTTAGATTGAACTGCAAGGTGGCAGTGAGGCTGGGGGAGGGGTGCCTGCCATTGCTGAGGCTTGAGTAGGTAAACAAAGTGGCTGGGAAGCTCGAACTGGGTGGAGCCCACTGCAACTCGAGGAGGCCTGCCTGCCTCTGTAGACTCCACCTCTGGGGGCAGGGCATAGCTGAACAAAAGGCATCAGAAACTTCTGCAGACTTAAACGTCCCTGTCTGACAGCTTTGAAGAGAGTAGTGGTTCTCCCAGCATGGAGTCTGAGATCTGAGAATGGACAGACTGCCTCCTCAAGTTGGTCCCTGACCCCCGAGTAGCCTAACTGGGAGACACCTCCCAGTAGGGGCCGACTGACGCCTCATACAGCCGGGTACCCCTCTGAGACGAAGCTTCCAGAGGAAGGATCAGGCAGCAACATTTGCTGTTCTGCAGCCTCTGCTGGTGATACCCAGGCAAACAGAGTCTGGAGTGGACCTCCAGCAAACTCCAACAGACCTACAGCTGAGGGTCCTGTTAGAAGGAAAACTAACAAATAGAAAGGACATCCACACCAAAACCCCATCTGTACATCACCATCATCAAAGACCAAAGGTAGATAAAACCACAAAGATGGGGAGAAACCAGAGCAGAAAAGCTGAAAATTCTAAAAATCAGAACACCTCTTCTCCTCTAAAGGAACATACCTCCTCACCAGCAATGGGAATTCTCATCTGTGACAGTGACCCAGAGTCCAGTTCATTATTAGTGAACTTAAAACCCATAAACATGTTAGTTGATCTCAGTATATATGTGATATGGTTTGGCTCTGTGTCCCCACCCAAATCTCACTTTGAATTGTAATCCTTATAATCCACATGTCAAGGGTGGGACCAGATGAACGTAATTGGATCATGGGGTGGTTCCCCAATGCTCTTCTTGTGATAATAAGTGAATCTCATGAGATCTGATGCTTTTATAAGTGTCTGGCATTTCCCCTGCTTGCACTCATGATGTCTCCTGCCACCCTGTGAAGAGGTGCCTTCCACCATGATTGTTAAGTTTCCTAAGGTCTCCCCAGCTATGTGATACTGTGATTCAATTAAAACTCTTTTCTTTATAAATAAATAAAAAAGAAATCATGATGAAATTTTAAATGAAGAAGGGGAAGTAAGGGAGAAATTTTAGAACATGTAAAATACAGTAGCAGAATTATCATTTACAGAGAAGGTAGTAAAGGGCAGAACTTGGTAGCATGAAAAGCCAAATCAATCGGGCCAAAGACAATCTTCAAAAACTCTCTAGAATGCGAAGACAAAACACAATGAACTGAAAACAATGAGAAAAATAATAATCAATAAAAACAACAAAGAACAGAAACTCAACTCAAGAACACAAATGGGAAAACTAGACAATAGCTAGACCCACAACTGAAGAAATTTCCCATATTTAAAAAACAAAAGTCTGGTGTTTCCAGTTAGTCAAGGCTTACTGCCTTTGATAAATGTAAGCCACACATAGACATATCCTGACAAAATATTTGAATTACTAGAATAAAATTTAAAACCCACAAGTATTCAGCTGTATATGAAAGACTACAAATCATGTCAGCCACAAACCTTTATTCTGAAAACAATGGAGCAATGTCTACAGTCACATCAGGAGAAAGATTGTTAGCCAATAATTTTATATCCTATGACATAATCTACACATATACAAGAAATAAAAAGCCATGCTCATTACATAGAAACACAGGAAATACACTGATCTCTTCCTATCTTTAAAGCTATTTGAACACGTATTCCAATTAAGTATATTCCAAAATATAAATTAAGAATTGAAAGAAATGGCATGAAGACTATTAATTTTGTTCTTAATCAGTATGAGCCTCAAACTTGAGGTTATAAACATACTGTGTTTTGTCACAAGAATTCCACAGCAAGAGAATAAAGTTTGACTTCCAGGATTTGTCTCACCTGGCATTATTTTTGTCACTTCTGTCCTGGGAAATATGTTTGATTACTACAGCTTTAAAATGCGTATTCTTATACATACATCCAAAAGCCAGAAAGCAGAGTCTTAAAGAAATATTTGTAAGCCTATGTCCAAAGCAGCATGATTCACAATAGCCAAAATGTGTAACAACCCAAACATCCATTGACAGATGAATAGATAAACAAAATGTGGCATATACATTTAATGGGATAGTATTCAAACTTAAAAAGGAAAAAAATTCTCACACAGGTTACAATATGAATGAACCTTGAGGACAATATGCTAAGTGAAATAAGCCAGTCACACAAAGACCAGAGATATCTTGAGTAATCAAACTCATGGGAATCAAAGTAGAATGGTGGTATCCAGGGACTGAAAGAAGTGGGGAATGGAAAATAATTGTTTAATGGGAATACAGTTTCAGTTTTACATGTTGAAAAAGTTCTGGAAATTCATTGCACAACAATATGAATTTACTTAACGTTATTAAACTATACACTTAGAAACAATTAAGATGGTAAAATTTTATGTGCATTTTATCACAAATATTTTTTAAACTCATAATCATAGTGAATCATTGGTGCTTGTTAAACTTATTAATTTATTACTTTAAAAACTATCCAGTAGCTTATTATTATCCATTTTCAGGATCTTCATCATATCATATTCTATATCATATCTATCTATATTTGTGCACAGTTCTGCATTAAGAGGGCTTTAAAATTAATGAATGTAGTTATATCTCGACAACATACAAATACATGTTTATGGGTGAAAAAGCTTTAATTCAATAGTTCATACATTCTCAACCATGGCAATATCATCTCCAAGGGTACAAAATTAAGTCTTGCAGAGGGAAAAAAAACCTTACCTTCTAAATTTTCGCTGGTAAATCCTACCAAACATTTAAGGAAGAACTGCCTAATTAATGCTATACACATATACATACTACATAAAATCTTCCAGAAAATTGAAGAGGAGAAAACACTTCTCAACTTATCCTATGAGGACAGCACTATCCTGATACCAAAATCAGACAAGACATGATAAGAAAACTATAGACCAATCTTCCTCATAAGCTTAGAAGCAAAACTTCTTAAAATTTTAGCAAATCGAATCCAACAATATATAAAAATGATACATGCCTGTAGTCCAAGTGCTTTGAGAGGCAAAGGGAGAAAGATTACTTGAGACCAGGAGTTCAAAAGCAGACTGGAAAACAGAGTGAGAGCCTGTCTCTGCAAAACAATTATCCAGATGTGGTAGCATGTGCCTGCAGTCCTAGCTACTCAGAAGATTGAGGTAGGAGGATTGCTTGAGCCCAGGATTTCTATGCTGCAGTGAGCTGTGAGATGGCCACTGGGTGCAGCCTGGGTGACAGAGTGAGACTCTGTCTCTTAAAAAAAAAGGGGGGTAGAGGAGGGATAGTACATTATGACCAAGTGGGGTTTATCCAAGGAATACAAAGTTTAACATCTGAAAATCTGTCAATGTAATTCATCATGTTAAACAAAAATAAATAAATAAATGTGATATGATCATTGCAGTAGCTGTAGAAAAATCAGTTGACAAAACACACTTAATAGTAAAAGACAAAGTGCTTTCCCCCTAAGATCAGAAATAAGACAAGGAGGTCCACTTACTATTTGTATTTAACATTGTACTACAGATTTTGACCAGTGTACAATAAGATGAGAAAAATAAAATAGAATATACCCAGTTTAAGAAAGAAGAAGTAAAACTGGTTTTACTCCCAGATGTGACTGTTTATGTAGAAAATCTAATGAAATCTACATAAATTCAACGGAAACTACAAAAACTCTGTTAGAAATGATAAGTGAATTTAGCAAGTCATGGCATACAAGGTCAACATACAAAAATCAAAGCTACTTCTATGTACCAGCGACAATCAGAAATTCAATTTTTAAAAATTACACCAGCATCAAAAACATGATACAGGGGAAAACATAACAGAAGTTGCACAAGACCTGCATCCTGAATATTATAAAACATTTCTGAGACGTATTTTTAATGAAGTGGAGAGATTTACCTAATTAATGATTAAAAGATTTAGTATTACCCCATAATTATGTATAATTAGTTATGTGTCAATTAAAAATAATAACAGTTTTTAAAATAGCAAAACTTTAAAAAAAAAGTCAATTCTCAAACTGCACTCAAGACTCAACATAATCCCCATAAAATCTCAGCAGGCCTTTTTTTTTGTAAAAATTATCAAATTGATTCTAAAATTCATATGGAAATGCACGGGACCTAGTGTAGTCACAGAGACACACACACACACACACACACACACACTTTCAAAAAGAACAAAATTCACGCTAACACTACCTGATTTCAAGCCTTATTATAAAGCTATAGCAATGATGAGAGTATGGTAATGGCATAAAGACAGATAAAAAGATCATTGGGACAGAATGGAAAGTCTAGAAATAGACTCACATATATGGACACTGACTTTCAATGAAGCTGCAAAAGCAAGTTAGTGGGGAAAAATAGTCTCTATTATAATGCTGAAACAAATGGATATCCATATAAAAATAAATGCATTTATACAAAAATCTACTCAAAATTGGTCATAGACCTAAATGTAAAACCAAAACTATAAAACATTTAAAAGCACACATAGAAGAAAATCTTTGTGACCCTAGTTAGTCAGCAGTTTCTTAGATACCACAAACTGAATTGAAAACATTGTAAGTTGACCTTCACTAAATTCAAATTTTTGTTTTTTGAAAGACAGTATTAAGAGAATGAAAAGACAAGCCACAGTAAGAAAAAATATTTTCAAGTCATATGTCTAATAAAGAATTTATCCAGAACATATAAAAACAACCCTCAAAACTCAATACTACGAAAACAAACAACAGAATTTTTAAAAGGACACAAGACTTAAACAGAAACTTCTTCTGTTCAACAGACGGCAAACAAATGAAAAGATGTTCAACATCGTTGGTCATTAGAAAAATACAAAGTAAGTCCACAGTGAGATACCACTACACACCTATTAAAATAGCTAAAATGAACAAGACTAAGCATACCAAGTGTTGACAAGGATGTGGAGCAACTGAAACTCCCATACGCTGCTGGTAAAATATAAAATGATAATGTCACTTTGAAAAACAGTTTGTCAGAGTCAAAAGAAGATAAATTTACACCTACTGTGTGATCCAGTCATTCTACTCCTTAATATTTAGCCAAGGAAAATGAAAGCTTATACCTATATGCAAAGACTTATACATGAATATTTATAGCAGATTTCTTTATAATAGCCAAAAACTGGAAAGAACCCAATGTCCATCAGCAAAGGAATGAAGAAACAAAATGTGGTATATCTGATAAAGGAATAATACTCAGTAATAAAAAGGTATAAACCATCGATATACAATACGACATAGATGAATCTCAAAATAGCAATACTGAGTGAAAGAAGCCAGATGAAAATGAGTGTGTACTGTATGATTCTATTTATGTACAATTTTAGAAAATTCAAACGAATCTATATGACAGAAGGCAGAATAGTGTTTGCCTGGAACAGGGGTAGAAAGCAAGGTGAGATGAAGAGGAGAAAGAGATCACAAAGGGGCAGGAGGAAACTTGTGGTTGTGATGGATATGCTATTTATGTTGATTGTGGTGATGGTTTCACAGGTGTATACATATGTCAAGAATTACCAAAATGTAAATTTAAGTATTTTCAGTTTATTTCAGTGATTCCTCACTTAAGCCATTCTTTAAAAATTCAAAGTGAGTCACAGATAAATTCACTGCCCAGGGTTCTCCTAGTCTGTGAGATAGTCTGAGCTAAAATTGTATGATGAAAATTGAGAGGAAAATTGTGTCAATTCATCCATACTTCATCCCAAGAGTCACCTTGGTAACCCTACAGCAGCTAGGGACTAAGCTGGATGCCATAAAACTTTTTCTGCAACCAAAACTCAAATTAAAATGCATATCAGCAATGACTTAGCCCAAAGGAAGCATTTTCAAAAGTCTGACACAATAGAAAGGAAATTAATTGAGAGCCATGTGACCTGATTAGATTTTCTTGAAATGTCCTGCAATTAGCTAGCTGTAACCTAGGGCATATCCCTTATTTATCTATAAATTTGAGTTGGACTCATTTTATAGAGGCCCTTCCAGAGTTATCACTCAAGATCCATTGCCATAATCTTTCTTTTCTGTCATTCTGTTTTTCTATGACATACGAAAATATATGTGTCCAAAATTAAGAAAAATAAAAGAAATAAATATAATTAAGGGAAATATAAGAATTAAAGAGAAGGAAATAATTAAAGAGAAGAAATCTGTAAGTATTTATACTAACAGAGTGGCAAAAATTATTGCTACCATTAGAACCATCAGTAGACACCATCATTTATCTGAGTAAGTTGAGCTACTCAATCATTAAGTATTGATTAAGCTCCTATGGCACATAGTTTTATATTATATTTATAGAATAAATGAGTATCAATAATTTGTTGGCATGTTTGGCATGTTTTGTTTTAACTTATAAGCTGAAAATTTCAGGTGATAAGTTTTGTTTTTACAATATATTCGTATATTCAAATATTTTTGAAATATACAATTTTAAATTATTTTTATCACCATCCATTCATTATCATGGCATATTTCAGAATGCCTTAAAGAATCTAGGGCCCTGCCCTCTAAGAATTTGCCTTCTAAAATAGAAGGCATTCTTTTGCATTCAAAATAGAATGTTACACTCATTTTCCCAGTAACTTTTTACAGCCTGTAAATTGTTATCTCTCTAACTAGATTTCTTAAAACAATATTGCCACTTGAGTGGAACCAATCAGATGGAATTATCCTTTAATGTCAAAATTCTGAGAGTCATTCCATGTAAATAGACTCTCATTATTTCTGAATTCCGGAGAGAAAATGCATTTTTTTAAGATCATCATCATGAGCTGTGAATGAGCATTTAATTAAAAAAAAAAATGACTTCCCCAAAAAGGGTTTGCCTTCTAAAGAATAAACAAGTACTTGATATCATCTATTCTGCTTGGGTCCTATCAGGTCATTGAACAACAAAGAAAACCCCCTAAATATTTGTGGTTAAGGTTCCTGCCAAAATACAGCTTTTCTAAGAAGGCCCCCAACCACAAACCTAAAGTTAAGGATTAACCTCTACAGTCAAATAATAATAATGCAAAATGTCCCTTCAAGTGGTAAAGATTAATATTCCAGAAAAGACATTATGGTGGAATTTAAAGCTCAAAAAATAGGACTAAAGTCCAAGATTAAGGGAGAATTTTCTTTGAGTTTTAAGGACTGGGCAGAGGTTCATAATTGGAGTTCTCTTAAAGAGGCACTATTTCTTTTTGAAATCAACAAGCAGCAACATCTCTTAGTGAGCAGACCTCTTGCTGGGCTAGGATTACTCTCTTACCATTACAAGTAGAAAAGTGCATGGCTTTGGCTTAAAAAAAGGAAATTTCTGATGGTGAATAAACATTATATTTAAAAACATAACATTTAAAAATTATTCAAAAGGGTCCACTGTCGTCAAAAAGAATAGGATAACATGCACTCACTATAGAGATTGTGGTTAATAGAAAAGAAGGGAAGATACAAAGATGCAAAGATGTTTCTGGTCCTTGAGGATTTTATAGACAACTCAAGAAGAGGGATGTTCAGAGTAAGAAAGAGCTCATTGTAGATATACAATCATGTCGTCTGCAAACAGGGACAATTTGACTTCCTCTTTTCCTAATTGAATACCCTTTATTTCCTTCTCCTGCCTAATTGCCCTGGCCAGAACTTCCAACACTATGTTGAATAGGAGTGGTGAGAGAGGGCATCCCTGTCTTGTGCCAGTTTTCAAAGGGAATGCTTCCAGTTTTTGCCCATTCAGTATGATATTGGCTGTGGGTTTGTCATAGATAGCTGTTATTATTTTGAGATACGTCCCATCAATACCTAATTTATTGAGAGTTTTTAGCATGAAGTGTTGTTGAATTTTGTCAAAGGCCTTTTCTGCATCTATTGAGATAATCATGTGGTTTCTTTCTTTGGTTCTGTTTATATGCTGGATTACATTTATTGATTTGTATATATTGAACCAGCCTTGCATCCCAGGAATACTATGCAGCCATAAAAAATGATGAGTTCATGTCCTTTGTAGGGACATGGATGAAATTGGAAATCATCATTCTCAGTAAACTATCACAAGAACAAAAAACCAAACACCGCATATTCTCGCTCATAGGTGCGAATTGAACAATGAGAACACATGGATACAGGAAGGGGAACATCACACTGTGGGGACTGTTGTGGGGTGGGGGGAGGGGGAGGGATAACACTGGGAGATATACCTAATGCTAGATGATGACTTAGTGGGTGCAGCGCACCAGCATGTCACATGTATACATATGTAACTAACCTGCACATTGTGCACATGTACCCTAAAATTTAAAGTATAATAATAAAATAAAATAAAATAAAATAAAATAAAATAAAATAAAATAAAAAAAGAGCTCATTGTTCCAGCTAGGGTCAGAGAAAGCTTTACAGACAGGGGGGGAGAGCGTTGAAGAAACAATTACCAGGAGTTAGATATAGGCAAGAGGGGGAAAAAGGATTCCAGACAAAGGGATCAGCATGTGCATGGGTAAAGGCTCAGCACGTGCATGGGTAAAGGTTCAGGTAAAGGCTCACCAACGTGAACGGTACTTTCTCACCTGAGAAATATGTGGTATGGTTTAATCCTTTCAGAAGTTGCCATAGGAAGGTAGAAATACAGGGTTTAGCCATAAAGTTAGACCAAGGCCAGAACTTAGAGGGCTTGGATGCAGTTTAAGAAGTTGGATGTGTATTACTTGCAAAGAGAAATATCAAAGACTTTTAAACGAGGGAATGAGATTAGAAAATTTGCACTTCAAAAATGGAACTTCAATTAAACCCTTTTCAGTTTTCTTTCAGGGAGCCCTATCAAGTTCTACTTTTCCTGGTCAAATGGGTCTCAACTGAAGGTCAGGAAAGGCGCACAGGGAGGCAACGTAGACCAGGCTCAGATCCTCCCGCTCTGGTATACCAGGGGGCTCACCATTTAAGTGCTTGATGTTTTGAGTTTGGTTTGGGGTTCACAATGACAGTTACATTGCTTTTAAAAGATCTGGTTGCATTTTTTTTTTTAAGATTGAAAACCGCTGTTGTAGAAGATGAACAAGTTATTTTCCAGCCCTCCTTCCCAAAGGTTACCACTATCCTAAATTCTAAAGCTATATATTATTTTAGCATATATTTTATTTAATATAACTAAAATTATATAGTATATACTCTATCCTAGGTTTTCCTTTATGTAAACCTGGTTTGTAAAATTATCCATTCTATTATGTTCAATAATCATTAATTCATTTTTATCACTGAATGTAATGTATTGTATGTATATACCACTATCCTTTCTATGGCTGATGGACACTTGGATTTTTTTCCCACTTTTGACCATTATGAATAATGCTCATAGGAATGCTCTTGTATTTGGCTTTGGGTGTATATATGTTTGCATTTCTGTCAGAAGTGGAACTGCTGGAGCATAAGATGTGTGTGTGTTTCGCTTTAGTAGATATTACCAAACAGTTTTCCAAAATAGGTGTGCCTGTTTACATTCTCATCAACAATGCATGAAAGCTCCTGTTGCTTTCTATTCTCACCAAACCTTGTCAGATATTTTTAACACTGCCCATTTTTATAGATATGTAAGTGTTTCTCATTGCGGTTTTAATTTGCATTTCTCTGAAAATTAATGTCATTAACTATCTTTTTTTCTGTTTTATTGGCCATCTGGAAATTATCAAGTGTCAGTTCATGTCCTTTGCTCATCTTTATTGAACCCAATAGACTTTTTCTTAATCTGTAGTAATTTGTTATATATTTGGATACAAGCCCTTCATCAGTTATATGTATTTCAAATATCTCCTGCTAGACATTTATGTTATTTCCAGTTTAAAGTTAGGAATAAAGATGCTATGAGCAATTATGCACAAATCTTTGTGTAGAAATATATTTTTATACTCTAGAGGAAATACTTGGGAATAAAATTGCTGACTTATATAGTAAGTGTATGTTTAACTACATGCCAAGTTTCTACAGTGGTTACATTTTACATTCCCACCAGCAATGTATAAGAATTCAGTTGTTTGACATCTTTATTAAGAATTGTTATTGTACGCCACTGATTTATTTGCAGCCATTCTAAAAGATGTGTTTCACTATTTCAGTATGACTTTAATTTGCATTTCCCCAATGGTTATGAGGATAACCATCTTTTTTAGTGTGCTTATTAACCATTCACAGATTATCCTTTGTGAAATGTCTGTTTAAATTTTGCTCATTTGTATTGCGCTCTTACTAAGTTGTAAGAGTTCTTTATAGTTATACAGAAATATTTTATCTTATATGGGTTTTTCAAATATATTTTCCAGTTTATGTGGTTTGCCTTTTCATTTTATTAATGATCAATTTAGAAAAGCAGCAGCTTTTGATTTTAATGAGATGAAATTTATCCATTTCTTTACAGTTTGTACATTTTGTGATCCAAAACATCTTTGCTGACCACAAAAGTATATAAAGATATTCTCCCATGATTTCATCTAATGTTTTACAGGCTTAGCTTTTGTACTTAGACCTAGTATTCTTATATTTCAAGTCAAATTTTGTGTCTGATGTGAGGTAAGGGTCAAGTGTCATGTTGTTTATCTTTATGGATATGAAGTTATTCCAACACCACTGATTGAAAAGAATATCTTTTCCATATTGAATTACCTTGGCACTTTTGTCAAAAATCAATGGACTTCATATATGTGGGTTTATTTCCGGCCTTTGTATTCCATTCTGTTGATCACTACGTTCATTTTAGGTCAATAGTGTCCTATTATGATTACTGTAGTTTCTTAATGGTAAGTCTTGAAATCAAGTAACATATGTGCTCCCAATTCATTTATCTTTTTCAAAATTAGTTGCTTATTCTAGGTCCTTGGGATTTCTACATAAATTTTAGAATCAGCCTCTCAATTACTAAAAACGTTCTTCATAGGATGTTGATAGTTTTGCGCAATTTAATAATGATGTGTATTTTGGTTTTCTTCTTGTTTATCTTGTTTGTCTGCTTGAATTTCATTGGGCTTCTTGGATCTGTGGGCTTATTGTTTTCATCAAAATTGGAAAAAATTTTGGTTATTAATTTTCAACTAGTTTTTTCTTCCCTCCCCTCTGAGACTCCAATTACATGTACGTACAAGTCACTGAAGCACTTTTTTTTTTGTTCATCCTCAATTTTGGATAGTTTCTGTTGCTATATCATCAAGTTCTCTAAACTTTTCTTCCTCAATGTCTAATCTGCTGTAAATGCAATCTAGTAAATACTTCATATGCTGCATTTTTGCCTCTAGAAGTTTATCTCAATAACCTCCATTTATTTCCTCATTTTCTTGTTTATCTTTAAATACTTGAACATATTGAGTATGTTTACAATAGTACTTTTAATAATTATATCTGCTAACACCATCATTGCTGTCATTTCCTGTTCTATTTATATGGACTAATTTTTCTTCCAGTTATGTGTCACATTTTCCTGCTTCCTGTTCTGTCTAGTAATTTTTTATTAAATGCTAAGCACTTTATATGTGTTTTTATTGTTGTTGTTGTTAGTGTCTGGATTTTGTCATCTTCCTTTAAAAAGTGTTGAACTTTATCCTCAGAGGCAGTTCAGTTGCTGGCTAGTAAGCTTGATTGTTTTGAGACCTGTGGTTTTTTTAAGCTTTATTAGAGAAATCTAGGTTAGCTTTTACTGTATAGCTAGCTTATCTCTATTATTAAAGCATGACAAAAATTTCTGATGTCTCTACTGAATGCTTCAGATGATAAATGAAGACTATACTCTGGGTGAAACTTTTTTTTTTTTTTTTTTGAGATGGGATCTTGCTTTGTCTCCCAGACTAGACTGCAGTGGCACAATCTTGGTTCACTGCAACCTCCTCTTCCCAGCTTCAAGTGAATCTCATGCCTCAGCCTCCCAAGAAGCTAGGATTACAGGTGTGTACCACCACACCCGGCTAATTTTTGTATTTTTAGTAGAGACTGGGTTTCATCATGTTGGCCAGTCTGGTCTCAAACTCCTGGCTTCAAGTGATCCACCCATCTCGGCTTCCCAAAGTGCTGGGATTGCAGGCGTGAGCCACCACACCTGGCCAGCTGATAGAAACTTAAAGAGCTCACAGCCCTATGTAAACTCTTGGAATGGTTCATTTTACATCAGTATGGCCATTCTTCACATTGTCTTATGGGTTATTACCCTATTATTCTGCAAAGCCTAATAAGGACTTCTCTAGAGATTTTTGGAGCTCTCTTTCTGCTCTTTGGAGCTGTATGCTGCAACTTCCAGTGCTATACAGAATGTTTTTAGAGGGAGAGCTTGGGAAATCACAGGGATCAACTTGCCTGTTTCCCTTCTGTCTGTTGACACTGTGTTACCCGTTATCCGGTTTTTTCTTTTTTTTTTCTTTTTTCTTTCTTTCTTTCTTTTTTTTTTTTTTTTTTTTTTTTTTGACCGAGTTTTGCTTTTGTTGCCCAAGCTGGAATGTGATGGCACTGTCTCAGCTCACTGCAACCTCCACCTCCCAGGTTCAAGTGATTCTCCTGCCTCAGCCTCCCAAGTAGCTGGGATTTCAGGCACCCACCACCACACCTGGATAATTTTTGTATTTTTAGTAGAGACGGGGTTTTGCCATGTTGGGCAGGCTGATCTCAAACTCATGACCTCGGGTGATCTGCCCACCTCGGCCTCCCAAAGTGCTGGGATTACAGGTGTGAGTCACCACTCCCAGCCTGTTTGCCCTATTTGTTTATTGTTTATGATATGAAGATAAATAAGGCCGTGTTATACCATCTTAATCAGAAGCAGAAGTTCCCAAATCGATTAATTTGTTTAAGATTAAGTCAACCTTAAGTCCTGAATAAGCCTGATTTGCTCATTATGTATTCTTTTCATACATCATTGGATTTTATTTCTAGTATTTTGTCTGGTATTGTTGTGTATATTTTTAAAAGATAATTGGCCTGTATTTTTTTTCTGTTTGAAGATAATTTTTAATGAGTATCTTGAGTCCCCTAATTTTGACACCAGTAACATCTCGCCTCATCGCTTTTCCTGTGGGGATTCAGGCATGGTTCATCAGCAGAGGATGCCACTCTGGTCTGGCTGCTGCTCATGCTGTGAGTAATAATCATCTGTTTCTCTGACCAGTTGGTCTTGTGTTTGTCAGAGTATGTAGCATAAAATCTCAGACCCTTCAGTTCCTTTCTTAACCCTTTCCATAATGTCCTTATCAGGTTTTGGTATCAATATTATGTTTGTACCAAAAGACATACTGGGAAATATTTCCTCTTGTTTATTCCCCAGAAAAAAAGTGTTAAATATTGGGGTTATATTTTATTATCATTCTATTAAATGTTCAGAAGAGTTATCTAGGGAAGTTGTCTGGGCCTGGAGATTTCTTTGTGATAAAGTATTTCATTACAGATTCAATTCTTATAATAAATATGATTAATGTGGATATTTTGCATTGAACTATCTTCCATTTCACTTATCCTCTATTCAGCTATGTGTAAGCTAGTGTTAGATCCATTTATTGATATTTTACTGGCTCTTTCCTTACCAAATTCTAGTCCTGGCTAAAATACCCTCTTAGCTATTTCTGCAAGTTCTTTGGGATGTCTCACGTGTTCATTAAAAGAGCCCCTCCACTTTCATGTAATATCTGGCATCTCCCCTCCTTTATTCTAGATCCTTATAAGGATATCTGTTGCCTGACCTCCTGAGGGAATGCCAGAGAGAATCTGCCCAATGACAAAGAACTTTGTGAGAAAGTATTTCATTACAGATTCAATTCTTATAATAAATACGATTAATGTGGATATTGTGCATTGAACTATCTTCCATTTCACTGATCCTCTATCCAGATATGTGTAAGCTGACTAGCATCAAGGCTCTTAAATTGGATGATACTGAACTGTGTTACAAAGTCCTGTGGATATTTTAGCAAACTAGCTTTTCAGAGTTTTTCAAATTATTTTTAAATGACAAATAAAAATGCATATATTTTGGTATACAACATGATGTTTTGATATATGTATAAATTGCAAAATGACTAAATCAAGTTTTTTAACATGTGCATTACCTCACATACGTATTTTCATGGTGAGAACACTTAAAATATACTCTCTTAGCAATTTTCAAGTATACAATGTATTATTAACTACAGTCCCCATGATGTACAATAGAACTCTTTAGTTTATTCTTCCAGTATAACTGAAATTTTGTGCCCTTTGATCAACATCTCCCCAGTTCCCTCAGCCTCTAGCAACTATCATTTTACTCTCTATTTCTATGAATGTAACTTTTTTAGATTCCACATGTAAGTGACATCAAGTGACATTTGTCTTCCTGTGCCTGGCTTATTTCACTTAAAATAATGTCCTCCACCTTTGTCCATGTTTTCTCAAATGAGAGGATTTCTTTTTTAAGACTGAATAGTATTCATATATATATATATATCTCACATTTTCTTCCTCCATTTATCCATTTATGGACACTGAGGTTGAGTCCATATTTTGACTACTGTGAATAATGCTGCAACAAACATAGGAATGCAGACGTCTCTTCAACATACTGACATTCCTTGGATATAGATGCCTTTAAGTTTTAACGTTTATATTATAGTCCCCTTATCCTAGAACTTGGGGCTCTGTCCCTACAAATAGGCCAAAGAACAAAGTGACAGCATCTTCTATGCTCCTGCTAAAATAAGTAATAATTACTGGTATGTGTTTACATGAATTTGACTCAATAATTTAGATAAGGAAAATAATAAAATCTTAAGTTCAAAACACAGACTCATGTCCCATTTAACTTCCTGTGTGGTCAGCAAAAAGATGACTTTATCTACTTGGGAATCTAGAAAGCCATGCCTTGATCTCCTCTGGCCTTATCATAGTAGTTAGGAGAGGAAATTGTAAATAGGAGGCCCTTAGCAAAAGTTGCTGAATAAACAAACAAACACTGATATTAATGGTCAAGTCTCTGCTTCAGCTTAAATCACCCCTAGAAAGTTGCTTTAAAGTCTTTCATATTATCCAAATCACAGAGGTGGGATCACTGAATCATAACTTTTTTTTTTCAATAGCTTTAGGCATACACGTGGTTTTTGGTTACATAGATGAATTGTACAGTGGTGAAGTCTAGGATTTCAGTGTACCCCTCACCCAAGTAGTGTACATTGTACCCAATAGGTGGTTTTGCATCCCTCAGTCCCATTCCACCCTCTTCCCTTCTGAGTCTCCAGTGTCCATTATGCCACTGTGTATACCTTTGCATACCCAGAGCTTAGTTCCCACTTATAAGTGAGAACCTGTGGTATTTGGGTTTCAATTTCTGAGTTACTTCACTTAGAATAATGGCCTCCATTTTCATCCAATTTGCTGCAAGAGACATTATTTCACTATTTTTTATGGCTGAGTAATATTACATGGTGTGTGTGTGTGCATATATATACATATATACATATATGTGTGTGTATATATATATAATCTCACATTTTATTTATCCACTCTCTTTGATGGGTACTTAAATTGATTCCATATCTTCGCAATTGTGAATTGTGCTGGAGAAACTACACATGCAGATGTCTTTCAGATACAGTGACTTCTTTTCCTTTGGTTAAATACTCAGTAGTGGGATTGCTGAATCAAATGGTTGACCCACTTTTAGATCTTTGAGAAATCTCCACACTGTTTTCCTTAGAGGCTGTACTAATTTACATTCCCACCAGCAGTGTGTAAGTGCTCCTTTTCACCCCATCCACACCAACATCTATTGTTTTTTGACTAATAATGGCCATGGCCATTCTGGCTAGGATAAGGTGGTATCTCATTGTGATTTTAATTTTCATTTCCCTGATTAGTGATGCTGAACATTTTTTCATACATTTGTTGGCCATTTATATATCTTCTTTTGAGGCATGTCTTGAACCATAACATTTTGTCAGCTCATTTTATCTCTTTCTATAATCAGAGAAAGTGTTCAACCAATATCATTATATATTGTTAAATTGTTACATATCACTAAAATATTGAAAGTATTTTCATTCTGATTAGTAAATAGCCACTGTCCTTAGTTCTATGAGTAGCCCACACCAATACTCTGCCCCCTACCATATTAATGCTCACTCAAGCAGCAAGGCTCCAGGCATCACTGCCCAAGCCAGTCAGGACCACCTCCCATCACACACCCTATCCATGCCCTACACCAGTGTCACCAGGGATCTCTGGCGGCCAGCAGGCCGGGCCTGGCCCTGCCTGTTCTCCCAGCTAAAGCATGCCTGAATTTAGGTAGAGGAGATGGAAGACCTGCTGGTGGTTCTGGCTCCCCTCTGAGCAAATGCCCAATGTTATCTACACCCTCAAAGCTACCACAGGCAGAAACACCCCTATGACCACTGAGACATTTATAGCCAACAGACCACTTTAGGTCTGAGAAAAGGGAAGAAACAAAGTGCCTATGGGGGAGATCTGAGGTGGGAAGGTGCTTAGGATATAGGATATCTTTATGGAATCCTTATTGAAATTCATCTTGAGCAAATAAAACGAGTTTGTTAAAATTCACTAAATACTCTTTGTATGCATAACAGCTTTTATTTTATTAATAAAAAATAAACTGCTTTGAGAAAGTGCTTGCTATGTGTCAGGCACCACTCTAAATACACATTAACTTATTCAATAATTATGATTACTGGCATCTATTGCATTTTTGACATGAGGAAATAAAGATAGTCAGAGGTTACTTAATAAAAAATCCAGGCACCCTGACAACAAAAGTGTGCTCAACTATACTATAAAATGCTGCTTCTTTGCCAACCTGAAGGATTGGGTTTCATTCAATCAAATGTAGCCTTCCAATATATAATTTTTGTTACCCAGTATATAACAGAGATATCAAATATTCAATAGTTGTATAAAGAATTAAAATAATTAGAATATAATTTAATTGCCGTAAGTTCAGCAAATGATGAGAAGTTCAGCAAATGATGAGAAGTTCAGCACGATTACAAGTAACACTAATGTTAAGAGCAATTCTCTACTTATGGAAATGTAAAAGTCATCTGAATATCAATTTAATTGGGAAGTGTTAGAAGATGCTGATGTGGTTACTGAAAGGTCATCGTTAACTGGTCCAAGACTGGTCCTTTGCCAGCTATTCTCCCAGGGAAGGAACTGGCCTGCTTCAAGACCCCAATTCAGCCACATTCTTAAGGCAGTCACCCAGCAGGTAGGGTGTGGATGCTGTCCAGGCCTTTGGCGTCACAGCATGAAAGTTATACAAGCTTATAAATAAATGTATTAAAGTATGTAACAACACTTTCTTGAATTTTAAAGTGTATAGTGTTAGCCAAGCACGGTGGCTCATGCCTGTAATCGCAGCACTTTGGGAGGCCAAGGCGGGCGGATCACCTGATGTCAGAAGTTCAAGACCAGCCTGGCCAACATGGTGAAACCCCATCTCTACTAAAAATACAAAAATGAGCCAGGTGTGGTGGTGGGTGCCTGTAATCCCAGCTACTTGGGAGGCTGAGGCAGGAGAATCACTTGAACCCAGGAGGTGGAGGTTGCAGTGAGCCAAGATCACACCATTGTACTCCAGCCTGGGCGACAGAGCGAGACTCTGTCTCAAAAAAAAAAGTTAAATAAATAAATAAAGTGTGTAGTGTGTATATATTAAGTGGTAAAATATATAAGGAGGTTACAAAATGTTCCTCTTTACATTTTTATTTTTTAAGCATTGGTTAATTTGAACCAAACTCTTGAATCCACATGAAACCACTGGGCTTATCAACAAGTGGCAGTATATTTGAATTATATTCATACGCTTAGATTTCATGCAGTTTTCATGGCTTAAAACCCAGTCATATTTTTAAAATCTTATTTTTCTTTAGATATAAGCAAATGGGATGCAATTTGTGAATTTTTAAATTAATTGCAGGAGGCTCTACATTTAAAACTATGTTGGCCATGGCTAGAAATCACCTATTTAATGTAAGCAAATGACTTCAATAAGATTTGAACTATTACAAATCATTGCACTTTAAGACTGGTTAGTTATGATCCACAGCTCCTTTACACACACACACACACACACACACACACACACACACACATACATTAACAAAGTAAGCCTGTTCTAGGTCCTCTCAGAAAAATATACTCTTGGCTTTATGAATTGGGTTGATATCAGACGACTGAAAGATCTTTTCAGTCAGTTGCTGAGTTTTTGGGAAATGCAGCAGATAGTAGAAAATTCAAGCAAATAGGGTACAATTAATGAACAATATATTATTTGGTTGTTGTTTTAATTGTGTTAAATTTTATTTTTAAAGGTATTCAAAACTATTATAATTTGTAGATTTATATAAGAAAATGTTTGCGTGCATGTGTACATTTGCTATTAAACTTTCATCGTTCCTAAAAATCTTAAAGAATGATGCATTAAAAATCAAACACCAAACATTGAACCAGCTCATGTTAGGTGTCCAGTGTTTGGTTTTTAAAGCATAATTCTAAGATTCTCAGGAACTAAGAAAGTTTTGTAGCAAATGATGTGCTGGGCATTGGACCACAAGCTTTACATGCATTATTTCATTTAATCTGCACATCCTCATTTGGTAGATAATATTTTCATGTCCATGTTTCATCTGGGATTAAAGAGGTTAGGTAAATTGGAAAAGCCAACACAGTTTGTTGAAGAGCTGGGGTTTTAAGTTTTAACTGTCCAAGAGTAAAGCCCTTAATCTGCATTATGCAATATTGCCTCCAAAACATAAAGTGCTTTCAGGTATACAAAGAATTTTCAAGTTTATTTTATTTAATCCTCACAATGACCATTACGAGAGATGTGCACATGTTGTGGTGATTATATAGTGAAACCAGACTCAAACCCAGGGCTATAGCTGCCTTCACTTCAGCCTAATTTAAAAGAGAAAACTTCCCAAGTCCAAATGCTGTTGTGTTAACTAATAGCTAAAATCATTCACATATTTTCAAAATAGCCATGGAGGAAAAAAGGTTATTGCAGTAGGATGTAACACACCCTTGGGTATATCTAAAATATTTTTAAAACTTTTCCATATTTTTAGATTTAGCCTACTTCTCTTCCTACCATTAGGCATTCTAAAAGTAAAATAGGAGGAAACACTACTTTTTGCTATTTAACTAAAAAACACTATGACTTTTCTGGTAGTGGGGATCATTTTCAATTCAGAAGATTTTTATAGACAGTTGATGAAAAAATAGAAAATAAAAAGAGTATAGAAATTTTTTAAGCTTTGCTTTTTACTAGAATTTTAAACATTCTTAGTAGGTTATTTACTACCATAATTTACTTGGTCAGTTTTCTAAATTTTTAACAGAAAGGAGATGATAGGATTAGGGGTATTCTATTTACTTTATGGATCTAACTGCTGAAGTCATCTTGTCAAAGTCATTTGGGGTAGTTTTTTAGAGCACTCAGCACTTTCCTGGGGATAGCCCTGTTGAGACCAATGGTGATGATTTAACTAATCAACAGAATGGTAATATATATTAAATATGCCAAGGCAACATTTATCTTTTTGGTTTTCCTGCTATACTGACATTTGAAAACCAAAGAGCTTTTTCTTTAAGTCTGCCACATATTTAATTGTTTTTTCTTCAGAATACAGTTTCATCAGCAGCATATTTAATTTGTACAAATATGTGCTTAGCAAAAATGAATAAAATGGAAATGTCCTTGAAAACATTTTAAATACTATAAAATTATGCTTTGCATATTCATTTGTATATATGTTAATACAAACATAATTATTATACAAGGCTGTTTATATAAAACCATATATGCTCCACCTCATGGGACATCTAAGTAATTTTCAACATAATTTTGACTCTATGTGATATTTGTATGCTCTGACTTAAGAAATCAGCCTCTGGTAAGATGTGGCACCACTGCATTCAAAATGGAAACAAATAATTTTTATTCTTTTTTTTAATTAAGAAGATCAAATTCCAGTTTTAAAACATTGATATTTATTCTGAATAGATATTCTGCATAGTTTCTCCAATAAACATTCCAATTAAATTGATATGCAAATATATACTCAATTTATTCTGGCCACTAAGATCACTTTGCTATGGAAGAATCAAATGCCATGTATCCAAAAAAAATTATATGCAGATTGTTACTCTTAATTTTAAAAAACAGAATAGCTCGCTATGCCTTTAGATCCTCCTCTTCTATTCTTTTTTTTTCTGTCTGTTGAATGTGATTGAAGTGGCTGAGAATGTTTTAACATCTTTAACCTTTAAGGAAGCCCTAAAAGCATTCCATGTTCTCCTGAACATCGTATGACACTGAAATAAGGTGGAACGCCTTGCATCTAGAGTCCCTCTGATTTCCAGCCTGCAGCCTCTTACTTTTGAGCTTTAACAGTCTCAGAAACTGCAAAGAAAACAATATAAAAGCACCTCATAGATTACCAGACCATTACTAGTCCTAGGCACTTCAGCAGATGAAACCTCCTTGATCCCACACTATAAAAACGCCTTCTGAAGGCTATTCAGCTCCTCTTTGATTCTTGGCCCAAGTCTTAATTTTCCCACAGAGCTGAAGCTCTGTATTTCATTAGGGATATCATCTTAAATCCCTGTGTGCCCCTACTTGTTTCAAAGAGGTTTCTCTTCTACAGATTCATTTCTATCTATTTTGTAGGTGAACTAATGAGTATAAAAATATATTTTTAAAACCTATTGATAATAAATACTGAGATTTTTTTTTCAGATAAATCCCAATGGATACAAGGCTGAATTTTTTTTTCATTCCAATCTGATATAGTCACTTCATATTGAGTCCTTAGGTTAAAAACACACCATTAGAGTTAAGTCCAGATTTTGTTTCACAGCCTTCTAAGTTATTCTTGCACTTTGTCTCAACCAAATTTATAGACTTTAAAATGGCAATCTTGAAAAGTCATAAGATATTTTTACTCCACACAGCATAGATAATATTGACAACAGAATTGGGGTCTTTAATTCCCCCAATAAATATAAAATACAAAAATCTTGAAATATGAAATCAAGCCTTAGTACAACATGTTTATTCTGTAATCATGCTGCTTTTTTGTAAATGAATTCCAAACAATCTACAAAAAGCCATAAAACATAAAGCTTTCTTCCCAGGAATTATCTCATTTACAACTTGATCCTCAAAAAAAGTGGCTTATAGATTCACCGGTTCATTTTTTGTTTAAAATGCCACCATAGCCATCACCTTTCCTTGACCATATAAATAACACGTGCGCATTATAGAAAATTTTCACAATGCAAACAAAGGGAAGAAGGTAAATGTCTGTCGAAATTATTTTTTCCTATAGTAATCTTTTGGGGTTAATTATTTAGTGGAAATTTAAATTATTTACCATGGCATTAAACACAATGGAAAAATTGAGTAGCCAGCAAAGTTCCTATCTTTTAGGAATTTAAACGCAAAGTTATATTTGCCTGAGCCAGTAGGTAAGCCATTTGTCACTGAGTAATCTATTTTAAAAAAAAAACAATTATTCTAAAATGATATAACCATCATTTTAAGTTGTTAATTATATAGTTGCTGTTTAGAAACAAGCCAATAATAAATAATTGCTATTTTGATAGAATCATTTGTCATAGGTGTGTAAAGAGACACAGTCCAGTAGATCCAAATGTAGAGTAGGTAATACATGTTTAATATTATTAATAAGTCATGGGTCCTAGGAGAAAGGTCGGGGCATAGCTTGAGACTGTGTTTAAGGCAAAGGGAGTTCCTCTTTTATATTTAACGAGGAATTTAAATGTTTTATACTCAAAATTATTAACCAAACCAGGGGCACTTGGAGTTGAATTAAACACCTTTATAAGGAAGATTGCATCCTAAATTACTCTAATTGTTATAAATGAAAGGATTTTGTTTTATGGGGTCAATTGAGACAAATATGTATAAGTGTGTTTAATCATGCTTTCACCGGACCTAACTGTACATCAACTCGTACAAACCTACCAAATCTTTTCTTCATCTGAGCATTAAAAGACTGTCGCACAGCTGGGTTAATGGGAGATGAGCATAAAATTGATTCAGATAAACTCCTCAAATTAGTCTTGCTGAAAAGTGATCCCATACAAAGCGGGGCACACAGACGGATGAAGTTTGATCTCCATTTTGGGGACTCACTAGTTGCGTGACCTCAGGCAAGTCAGAGTCTAGGTTAATAACTGATGTTGTAAGAATACTGAAAGGTTAGTAAGATTATGGAAAGAATACCTAGAACATTACAGATTCCCAACAATGTTTTGGTTTACTTACATTCCTAGTGAAAATGAGGCAACAGCACTCTCCCTTATAAGATGAACATCAGCCAACTACTCCCATCACTAAATGCTTTTATTAAGCATCTGGGTGAGAAACAGTGTTACAAATGTGTAAAGTATATTAAAGCAGGGTTATGCCTTCTTTAGGAACGCTATAATCCAAGGTAGAGAAGACAGATGAACCCTAAAGCACATGAATACAAAGTGGATACCCATTTCCATAAGAGTTTTTATGTTCTACTCTAAAAAATGGTATCCTGGCCTTCAGTAATGAGAACTTGCCTAGTCAAGCATTCATCCTTTGTTCAGTGAACATGGTAGTAAAATAAATGCCTTAGGAAATAAATTACATGTTTATTGTATATTATTATTATTAATTATTTCAGACGGAGTTTCGCTGTTGTCAACCAGGCTGGAGTACAATGCGCGATCTCGGCTCACTACAACCTCCACTTCCCGGATTCAAGCGATTCTCCTGCCTCAGCCTCTGGAGTAGCTGGGATTACAGGCGCATGCCACCATGCCTGGCTAATTGTTGTATTTTTAGTAGAGATGGGGTTTCACCATCTTGGCCAGGCTTGTCTCGAATTCCTGACCTCAGGTGATCCGCCCGCCTCGGCCTCCCAAAGTGCTGGGATTACAGGTGTGAGCAACCACACCCGGCCTGTTATTAATTTTTTAAATGATAATTACTAAAATTAACAGATACCTAGGAAGAATATAATAGCATACAACCTATTTTAAAGAAGTGTTTTATGTAAGTGTGTATGTGTTTGTTTATGTATCCACACAATCATATGTTTTTCACAAATTCTGTAGAATATTTCATGTGACACATGGAAATACATATAATGCAAACTAATAAAAATATTTATAATCAGAGAAATAGACTGTAGGGGTAGAAAGATCCAGAGAAAGTTTAAGCAAATAAAAGCAGCTCTCATTGTCCTTAAAGTCAGTTACTAATTTCAATTGCTAATTTGGCTCTGACTTTACTAATAGGCAACAGAGGGCAAAGCACAGGGGAAACACTGTCAGACGCAGAAGCCAAATGATGGTAAGACTAAATATCCTGCTTGCACAGAGAAGCAAAGCTTTTCCTTTCATAGAGATCTACCAGAAGCTTCTCCAGGGAGGTTTCTCATAAATGAGATATTAAAGGAGGAAGTGGACAATATTTACAACAGCAACCCCTGGTAAACAAAATAGATAATTTTTTAAAACTATATTTTGAAAATATGGTAATGCAAGACTCGTGAACTGAAGTGAAATTTACTATGAAAAAAAAAATCCTCTGAAAGAAATGTTACAGGTCAGACTACAAAATGAAGCATAAAAGAATAAGTGCTCCTGTATCTCATTCTTCTCATTTATAAAACAAAGAAAGTAGACTAAATTTGTTCTAAAATTTTTGCCTCAACAAAGACCCTTAAAGTAGCTTACCTAGGTTAGGTTATTCTTGGACGCTAATGTTTCTATGCAATAAATAACAAAAATGTCATTAATGATGCTACATGAGAGGGAAACATTTGGAGAGGAATGAAATATTATTTCTGAGCTGACTGGCAACCTATCCATTTCTCTGGGTAAACCATGTGAAAAGAAAAATAGGCCAAATTGCCACAAACTGGAGGCCTGTGGGTAAGTTTGCTTTATTTGACTCATTCTAGCGAGGATGGTGTTTTTACATTCTTAATTCATTGGAAATGTTTTAATATTGGAAGATTTCACATAAATATGTGAATTTCTTGCTTCTAAAAGAGTCAGAAATAGTAACAATCAACTCGAGCTGCTTATCCAATGTCCCCTTTAGCCAGGCCATATGCTCTCTAGTGTGACACAGTCCCTGTCATTCTCTGCTGTGAAATTGTGTCAGCTGCCTTCTATCATTGTACTTGTTCTATTTTTCTTCCTGTTATAGATTTAGAACAACACACTATAGTTTCTCTTACATCCAAACCTCCCTTTCAAAAGTAGGAAGATGACAGATTGATGAAAACAGTAATCAGTTTCAAGAAAAATTAGACACTTTATTTCTTAGTGGAAGTCATGAAAATGCCTACATATTTAAATATGTTCAGTTAACATGACCTGATTTTATGCCTGGCATACAGAGAGGTGGGAGGATTGCTTGAGTCTGGGAGGTCAAGGCTGCAATGAGCTGTGATTGCCCCACTGCACTTCAACCTGGGCAACAGAGTGATACCTTGTCTCAAACAAACAAACAAAAAACAAAAACAAAGTAAAACAACAACAGAAAAAAACTGGTTACATAATACCTAAAGGCATTTCCATTGTACCATATACGCAGAAACATACATATGATGTTTTATATGTACTTGATGTATTTGATTTTATTTACCAAAAATGTAATGTATTTTATTTTATTGTATGTCTTTGATTTAATGTAATGTATGTATTTGATCTTATTTATCAAAAAATATATACTTTGTATTAACATGTTGCTTTACTTTAAATATCCTGGGACAATCAAGAAAAGAACAAATGATAATATTTCCAAGAGAAATATTTAAAAATAAGAGAGAAAAAGAAATTATCTCAAAAACTCAAAATTCAACTAACTTCCAAAAAATGATGAGCACATAATTTTCTTTAAAGTTTACCTGAAACTTTTTTAATCATATAAAAATATTACAGCTTCAAGTGGGGAAACATGCATATATGTTTATAAACACACTCACCTTGGCTATTTAACAATTACAGTAGTAGAATGCACTAGAGGCTTAGCAATGTATGCTTTTCATGATATAATTAAAATTTATTAATATGAGTTTGAGTATGAACTCTGTAACAAAGATCAAACCTGGCTAAATAGCTATAATAATTCATGTCAACAAAAGACAACTTTTAAAGTTAGAAAGAATTGCTCAACAGAGTGACCTGGATAGAGAAGTTACACGTCATCTTGACAAGTTAATGCTTTTGTAACACGTATGTTAATCAATTAGCCTCATAGAATAGAAAAGATAGCCATACTATAGCGGACAGAAAACAAAAGTGGGAAAATAGGCCGGGATGTAAATAAAGTAAGCTCCTGGCCAGATGTGGTGGCTCACACCTGTAATCTCAGCACTTTGAAATGCCAAGGCATGAGGATCCCTTGAGCTCAGGAGTTTAAGACCATTCTGGCCAACATAACAAAACCTCACCTCTACTGAAAATCAGAAAAATTACCCAGGCATGGTGGCACAACCTGTAGTCGCACCTACTCGGGAGGCTGAGGTGGGAAGATAGATTGAGCCAGGGAGATTGAGGCTGCAGTGAGCTGTGTTCATGCCACTGCACTCTAGCCTGGGCAACAGAGTAAGACTCCATCTCAAAGAAAAAAAAAAAAGGCTGGGCACAGGGGCCTGTAATCCCAACACTTTGGGAGGCTGAGGCGGGCAGATCATGAGGTCAAGAGATCAAGACCATCCTGGCCAACATGGTGAAACCCTGTCTCTACTGAAAATACAAACATTAGCTGGGCGTGGTGGTGGGTGCCTGTAATTCCAGCTACTTGAGAGGCTGAGGCAGGAGAATCGCTTGAACCCGGGAAGCAGAGGTTGCAGTGAGCCGAGACCATGCCACTGCACTCCAGCCTGGTGACAGAGCAAGACTCCATCTCAAAAAAAAAAAGGTAAGCTTCAATTAGGAGGAAATTCTGTATTTAATTAAAAGTAGGAACCAAACATTTATGGAGTCCCTGTTGCAAGCAAGACACTGAGCTTGTCACCCTACATTTATTAACTCATTTCAGCTCCTTAATCCACCTGTGATTAGCTATTTTCTCCATAACCCTCTCATACACTAAAAAGGAAGGATCAAAATACTTAGAAAGAGGGTGAAAACAAAATAACCCTAAAATCCATAAGAAAGCACAACACACAGTAACATTACCACAGAAAATATAAACAACATCAGTTTCTCATTCTGTTTATCTCTGACCAAACTTGTATAAATACTTCTCCCCAGAGCTGACTGACTCCAGAGCAAGGGGCTGGTCAGGTGAAAGGCAATGTCTGAAGCATGAAGAACCACCCTTCCTGCCCCTATTCTTTTTACCTATATAATTTTCCAGTGGTGTGATTCAAAATGCAGTAAAACCTCAGTAACGACACTAGAGTCCTTAATTAACTGCTTTTTTCTTACAATTTTGGGAGACTGTGGCAGATCACACACACAAAATAATGGTATGTTAGATTTAATTAAACAAATGCATACTTTTTTTTTTTTTTTGAGACAGAGTCTCACTCTGTCGCCCAGGCTGGAGTGCAGTGGCACATCTCTGCTCACTGCAAGCTCCGCCTCCCGGGTTCTGCCATTCTCCTGCCTCAGCCTCCCAGGTAGCTGGGACTACAGGCGCCCGCCACCACGCCTGGCTAATTTTTTTGTATTTTTTTAGTGGAGACAGGGTTTCACGGTGTTAGCCAGGATGGTCTCGATCTGTTGATCTCGTGATCTGCCCGCCTCGGCCTCCCAAAGAGCGTGGGTTCAGGATAAATTTAGCCTCAAACCGTGTGAACCCTGTACATTCAAATTTGTGCAGCAAAAAATTGAACTTCAGAGTAAGGCTAGCAGGCAATATAGCCTACGTCCTAGAATAAGAAAGGCCTGTGTTCAAATCCTGACTTTTCCGCTTGCTAAATTATCAGACTTCAGTGCATTCACCTGCGTAAAATGGGAATAATAATAACAACAGTATCTACTCTATAGGGTCATTGTGATAATTAAATGACATGATCTATACCAAGCATGTAGGAGGCATGCATTATAATATCATCAATTTAGTTTTACTATATTAACTCTTTTAAAGCACTCATGCAGTGTGTGGATGTGCGTGTGCGTGTGTGTGTGTGTGTATGTGTGTGCTAGAAATCTTTTGGTAATAAAGTCAACCCAATACGGATTTTGTGAATGACTATATTCTAACCTAAAAATGCAATTAATTCTAACACCATGTTACACAGTTCTTTCCTTTTAACAGAGAATTTTTTTTTTTCTTTACTGGGAAGCATGTGCCGTGATGAAAAAAGAAGCTATTTGAGCATTGATGAGTCCAGGTTAAAACTGTAGCTGTCATTCATTAACTAGCGATTTCAAGTCACAACTTTCCTGTTCTCAGTTTTCTCATACTTTGCATAGTCTTTGGTATGAAGATTAACGGAGCTACTTGACACAGACTGGGCCCCAAAGAAATAGTAGCTTTTATCATTATTATTATTGTTATTCAATCTTCACCTTCTTATTATAGTGCTCAATATTTAATTTGTATCATAAGCAAGACTGAACATTAAAAATGTGTGAAGGATATTTTAAAATCCTTTAATAGAATATGTCTTCAACTTACTACCAATTGTTGTGACTTAAGAGATCAGCTTAATTAATTAGAGAGATAAATACTGTATAATTTGCCAAATTATTGGCATTTGTTGAGCCACATGGCCTCTTCCCTCGCCTAATAGAAATGTTAACTGATTGTTTTCATAAGGAACATGGGACATTGAAAATGTTTCAGAAAATCTCTGTTGTCACATGTTGACACTATGGAGTCTTGGAACCCTTCCTGATACATTTCCATGAGATGCAAATACAAGAATTATTTTTCCTTTTGGATCATGCTCAGACATGAAGGTAATTCAAAGCATGATAGATATACTTTTCACCTGGATTTTTAAATGAGAATAACATATTTGGGTATAAAGGATACAAAGTCAATATTATATTAGTTTGGCTATTTCAGAAAGAACCAAAAAAGCCTGCAGTGACCTCCAGCAATAATAGATTTTTTAAATCGACAGCTGGTTAACATTATCAGAATGAATCATGGAGCAGAAGTGACAGCTGGATTCCAGCCAGGGAGGCCAAAAGATACCAAAGGTAATTTCTGTGTTTTTAAAGGAGAATTTTTTTTTAGTGCCTCTGACCTGGTGCTACATACATCTTAATTTAAGGCGACAGGTAGTGTGATAAAAAAACAAAGTACAATTATAGCTAAAACCCAAAGGATCTGAACAAATACAAGTGTCTTAAAAGCAGTATATTTTGCAACTAGGGCAAGGCCTCCACTCTGCCCAAGAACTCCTGGCTAAATGCTGGAAATACCTACTGTTCTATTTAGAGCAGTTTAACTTTTTTTTTAAATAAGAAATAAACTGTATCTGTTTTTATGGTCAAGTTAAAACAAGACTCCTACCTGTAAGCTTGACAGGTAAAGCCACACCAATCTTTTCAGCTTTAAAACCAGAAAAAAAAAATCTGTTTTATGCTTCTCAGCCTAGACGACACAAGTTATGTAGGTTTTTTCCCTTCAGATTTAGTGTAAATGTCCCCACCTGACACACGCAAAACCAAACTATCAAACGGAATGATGATGCTGATGTGCAACACCTGTACTTTCAGGGCCTCCAACAAAGGAAGACAGAAATTTCTCCATACACACCTGCTGGGTGGGTGGATGCCTTTAACCTCTTCTTCTCCTGATGGGTCCCCACAAGGCAGAAATGGAAAAGAGTACTTGTCAGAGAGGCACTAAGAAGGACAGGCAAACCAAACTGCCCTATATTACAAGATTTAAATGTTTAATTATAGAATATATCTGGCAACATGCTGGGAAGGAAACTTTATATTAATCAAAACAAAAAACAAAAAAAAAAAACAGAATTCACAATTTCTCCTAACCAAACTGGAAAAAAAAGTAGGTTTCTGAAAACACCAAAAGAAGACAAGTTATTATTTAAAGCAAACTAAACTTATGACATTTTGTAGCATGTATGGTGTATTAGGTCATTCTCACACTGTTATAAAGAATTGCCCAACACTAGGTAATTTATAAAGGAAAGAAGTTTAATTGACTCACAGCTCCACAAGGCTGGGGAGGCCTCAGGAAACTTAAAATCATGGCCGAAGGGGAAGCAGGCACCTCTTACATGGCAGCAGGTGAGAGAGCTTGTGAGAGAATGCAGGAAAAACTACCGTGTATAAAACCATTAGATCTTGTGAAAATTCACTCACTATCACATACAAGCAAGTTCACATACCAAAACAGCATGGGGTAAACCACCCCATCATCCAGTGACTTCCCTCCCTTAACATGTGGGGATTACAATTCAAGTTGAGATTTGGGTGGGGACACAGAGTCTAATCAATTCATTTGGTAAGCAGTTCTTATTACTAGAAAATTTATCAAGCGTAAATACAGCATATATATCTCCGAAAAAAATACTTTTGAAAGACAAAGACATGTCATTTATAGAGCTTAAATATTTGCATACTTAATGTGGTACCTTATGTATTCAGACTATTTTTTAAATAATATATAATTGTTTTAATCTACTTTTTTAAAAACTTGAGTTAATAAATAGATGAATCATGACAAAACGAACAAATAAACTATCTTTTTGGTAAAATGTTTAATCAAACTATTTAAAGTACAAGAAAAATTTTAAAATCTAATAATTGTACAACTTGAAGTACCACATTATAGAAAAATGAAAATTTTCCACTTTGCAACACCATTTGAAAGAACAGTGTGCATAATAGGTAACATAGTACTGAGACTTTGTATATGTTAAGACAATTGGAACTTAATTACACTTAAAGATAGTTTCAAACACTGGATTAAATTCCTATGTCATCAAACGATGTCTTTCAAGTATCTTTATTTATATAACAGTTGTCTTCAATTACTACATATATGGTATAGCTAACTGGTTTTTACAAAACAAGATTTTTGTCAAACATTAATAGTTTGTATAAAGAGAAATCATTTATTTCACTGATAAAAAATAGGAATACTCAAGCACACCACCCTCATTTGTTACACTGCAATCTGTTTCAAGGCTTGAGGGGTGGAAACTCAAAGGTTGTGTGTATTTCAAGTGTTAGATGTGGGCAGAAACAGAATCCCTTTGGAGTTTCTGGAAGATGAAAGAATGAACAACTTTCTTTCATGCTCTTTTCTCATCAGAGATAGAACAGATTTGCAAAGTTACCACCTAGCCAAATACTATTCTAAGCTCTGGAATTCTTCCCAAAACTTACAAGTGGGTAATTTTTTTATTCAAATAAAGTGACTTAGTCATTTGTGTGATATCACCATTTAAGAGAGGAAGTCCCCATACCAAACAAAAGCATTATTTTAACAACCCATATTTCAGTGGCCACCCTTCTAACCCATGACTGAACTTTGGCAGTAGTTAAAATTCAAATCGGACTGTCCACTACCTATAAATGAAGCTACAAAGGGATGACAGTGTGAGGATCAGGTTGGAGCAGGCTAATAGGTTTTAGTGCCTGAAACTTTTGATAATCTGGCTTTAAGTGTCATGGGTCTTTCAAGGTGGATTCCATCTGTCCTATAAAGTTATGTATTGAAACATAATGCATCCCTTTGATCTCCTTTGTAAAAACCCTAAGAAGTCAACAAAATGCCCCCATTGACTCAACAGCCAGATCCCCAACCTGTTGACATGAAAGATTTTAACTGTTGTGTTTGTGAACAGTAAGTGAGCTATGTGTTGAAAGTCTCTCAATAAAAAGGCACAGAGATGGGCTGAGTCTTGATATAGGTACAGGCTGTCCTACTGATATTTTGTACCAAAATAAAACAAAAGAGGGCAGCTCACACAAGGATTAGGCCTGATATTGTCCATTACATAAGTTTCCAAAGTCATTCTTCAATAATGTATTTATCTTGAAAAGCATAATAAATTTGAGTTTCAAATCACTTACGTTAGTGAACAAAAATATTCCAACAACATAGATGTATACCATGGTAAATAACACAAATAAGATATACATGTGTATATTTATGTATTTATTTATATGTATATATGTTTATAATACAAGTATTATAACACAAGTAGATATGTACAGTGTATACCCAAGACAGACACATAGAGGAAACTATACAATGAAAATTGCATTGATTTTTGTAGTCAGAAAGACCAAGTCTAAATATTGGTTGCTAATACTGAGTGACTTTGAACATTTTTCTTATCTTTACAAATGAATAGGTACTAATACCCACTTAAACTGACTGTTTGGATTAATTGAGATCAGTTATATTAAGCACTTGGCAAATAGTAGCAATCAACATATACTGTTTATCTTTTCCTTCTCCATATCAGCATCATACCCATATGTAAGTCTCAGTTTTATTCAATATTAGAATTTAATGAGCCTCCTGCATCAGTATTAACATATGCCCTCATGTTCTTGCATCATGGAACACAGATTCAAGGGGCTCTTTTTGAATAGTAAGGAAATTGTGGTCTGTCTGAAGTCTGCAATTCCCTGTTGACGTTATCTCCTAACAAGGGAAAATCTTGTCCAACCTTCAACACTCAGCTCAGGTGTCACCTTCTCTGTGACAACTCTCACAGTCCTGCTGGACAACAATAATGAACTATTCTTTTCTCTGCTCTCCAAAATCTTGGTGTATGCCATTATCATAATACTTACTAAATTGTAAGTAATTTAATTTAACTAAATTGTAATTAGTTCTTGTCCAGCCAGCTTCCTCTAAGAGAAATTGAGTTCCATGAGATCAGATCTATATCTTAGTCTTCGTGAACCCCCTGGCGTGCAGCTCAGAGCCTGGAAGATATCAAACACACAACAAAAAAGGGAGAAGGAAGGGGAAAAGGAAGCCAGAAGTAGTATTTGCCCATTTTTCTTACATTATGTCTATGATCACCTACTCAACAATGAGTAAGACTTAAACATAAATAAACAATGGCCATTAAGCTAAAGAATCAAATAGTTTTAAGTCCTTCTCAAATCTTGGGACTATCACTCGATATTATTTCAGCGTCTTACTCCTCAGCCACCTCAAAGATATGCTGATTTTCTAACACCATCTAGCCAAGCATCTGACAGATGGCTCTGAGATCCACACTGTCTTTATGTGTGTAAACCAACAAATGTTCCACCCAGTGGCATATGTGTTCACATATTATCAATGCTAGATACTTCAAGCTTGCAAACAGAGCCCTACTGAGGAAATGTACATCTCTTGTGGATTTATCTAAACACATAAGCCTTTTATTTAATTTGAAATTAGTAATCATGTATAGCTGACCATTTACAGATTTAATCCCTTTATGCATATTTTGCCTTATCTTCCACAGTGAATGCCACCAAAGTGATCTGCCTAAAGCTCAAATCTGATCATGTCAGTTTCATACCAAAAATTCTATATCACCAATGATAAAATCTAAACTAAATCTGAACCAATCGTAAGCAAACTACCTTCCACTTGCCAAATGTGCCATGCTCACTTGTGTGTGTATTCCTTTTCAAATATTGTCCCACATCCTAAAATATCATTTTCATGCCTTTCCTATTAAAAAAATAATTTCCCTTTCTCTTGGTTTCAGATACATTCTCAGCTACTCTGAAAAACCTGTAACACTTTCTCCCCTTACCCACTGACGACCTGAGTACCCATCCACTCTTCTGCTGGGACATGAAGGGCAGAATGTAGGTGCATATACCATGCCTCATAAGACTGCCCTATAATTATTTTTATACGTAACATGTGTGCATCACAAGGTCATATGCTATTTGAGAATAGAAACTGAGTTCTGTTCATCAGTTGTATACTCAGAGCCTGGAACACTGCATGTGCCTAATTATTTGTTAAGTAAGTGAATTATAGTGGAGATTTTGTCCATAAAGAGTTTATAGTAACTTTATACAGATACACATGTAATCACAAAGTTTAAATAAAACACTACAAGATATAATTGAAACTTTAGGGATCAGGACTAAGAAAGTTAGCAGAGTAGAGTGGGCTTAGTCACATACAAAAGGATGCTTGAAATTATGTCAGATTATTTATTTCATTGAGATCAAGTCAACTTGAAACTTTTACATAACCCCCTTACTAGCCAAGAGTTCCTTGAGACTACCAGAAAATATAAGAGTAGTCACAAGTACACATTTCAATGCAATGCATTTTTAACATCATAGCACTAGGAAAATTGCAGGGCCAGGCATGGCAGCTTACATCTGTAATCCCAGCACTTTGGGAGTCTGAGGCAGGAGGATTGCTTGAAGTCAGGAGTTTGAGACCAGCCTGGGCAACATAGCAAGACCTCATCTCTACAAAAAATACTCCACCTCTTCAAAAAAAAAAAAAATTTAAATAGCCAGGCACAGTGGCACATGCCTGTACTCCCAGCTACTAAGAAGGCTGAAGTGGGAGGATCACTTGAGCCCAAGAGTTCAAGGCTGCAGTGAGCTATGATAGTGCACTGCACTCCAGCCTGGGCACCAGAACAAAACCCTGTCTCAAAAATAAATTAATTAATTAATTTAATTAAAGTATAACAAATAAAAGTTAATTTTCTAAAGCCCAGAGCAGTAAGACACTGGCATAAGCGCAAGAGTAGACAACAAATGGTTCTTCCCCAAGAACGTGGGGCTCTGGGCTGCTGCTGGCAGTGCCAGAAAAGCACATCCTCCTCTGACTCTCTGGAAAACCCAGAGCAGCAGCTTTCAGAACAGTGGGAGTGCTGAGATGCACAGGAACAAAGGCTGGCACGTAAACCATTCCCCCCAGTTCTGCCTAAGAGGTGTTTTCTAAGCCTGGATCCATGCCATCAAGCTACATCACCCAGCCTCAGAATTCTAAGATTAGATAATGCACTAGATTGTTATTTTGTCACAAATGAGATATGATAAATGCTTGACATTTTTGCCTCCCCAGAAACAGATCAGCTACCCCAGAAAGGAAGCAAGGCCTTGGCTCTCTCTGTAGAAAGGGAAAGAGAGACAGAGATTTCAGGAGACAGGCCATGAGCAAGGAACTTGGGCCTGCTTGATTTGTTACTCCTGAGACCTCGTATCTTTAGGAGTGATGGAAGAAAACAAATAGCTAGCTGAAGATTATTCAGAGAATAAAAAGCAGAGTATAAAGTCCAGCAGTGCACTTGCAGTATTGTTAACTGAAGTATTCTAATTATCCCAGTGGCTTGATTCGGACATTGGGATTCTAGATTTTTCCTCCTATCTATGCTTTTGTCATAGATAGACAGATAGATAGATAGATAGATAGATAGATAGATAGATAGATAGATAGATGATAGATAGATAGATAGATAGATAGATAGATAGATATGATTTGTCATTTTCTAAGTTCTTCTGTTTCCTGACTTTACATTTTTTGGTTGGGTGTCAAGATCTCTAGGGCAGCCATCATCTCTAGTTGTCTTGTATTATTGCTAAAGAAAGATCAAATCTCTGTGTCCATGGCTATTGAAGAGTCTATGGCATAACAAAAATTGATAAATAGGAATAAACTATTCATCATCTAGTCAAGCCCCCTCATCTATCAAATGAAGGAATTGAAACTCACGGAAGCTAAGTTACTTGTTCAAGGTCATTGTATTCACTAAATGGAGTAGCTGGAGGTTGAGTCTTAGCCAGTGATCACACTTTCCACGACACCTTGCTGATTCTGCTGCCTCCTGCCAGGTTAACAACACTCTTATGATAGGGATTGTTTCTGTTCTAAATTGTTGTAATTAAAGAAGCTGTGCCCCCCATTAGCTTACCTTTAATGTGTCCCAGCCCTTGTTACTTCACATGTGTATTATTTTCTGACATGGGTGTATGGAAGCAGAAGAAGAGATCATATCTGAACATACGCTGTGCTCATCACTGGAATTCAGACATGTCTAGTTATACTAAAGCATTTTTTAGCACAAATAAAAACTCTCATTGGTTCTATTTATTCAACAATTATTTGCTGAATATTTATTATGATCTAAGAACGGTGTGATAGGCAATGAAGATGCAATAAGCAAAAAAGACTTTGTTTCAGCTCTGTAAAATTTACAGTCTAATGTGAGAGAGCCACACACAAATAAGAACATGCAAAAAATCCTTATTTTGCTCAATGTGGTGATAAATGCCCAGAGTTGGAGATTAGGTTTAACAAGGAAGTTACATTTTAAGTCAAACACTAAGGAGAAATAGGCATTTTGCTGCTAGACAGGAACATTTATAGAACTGTGCTAAGGAGGAAGTCCATTGTTTGGAACAAAAATTTCCTTATTCCCTGGTAACTGGCCAATACCATTATTCTATGTTGGTGATTACGCACTGCCTAGGGCTAATTCTAGTTGTTGGTGATGAATTCAATAGTATTCTGTTTCCTCATTAAACATATGGGTTATTTGTTCACTTTAGACTGTCTCTATGAAATTTAGCCTTTTAACCACATCGCATCAATAAGGATTAGACCAACCCTGAGGTCCACAAGGATGAGCAAGTTCTACAACTCTTCTTTTTCCATGCTCTGGTTCAGAAATGGGTCACACATATTCAATGCTCTTTAATTATTTGTTGAAATCGGAAAGATTCAATTATCTTCTGACTCAGTCCTTTTTTGAGTTTGCAGCAAGCCTTTATAGTCACTCATGTCCTTGACAAGGGATGGTTCTCATCTATCTGGGAGGGTTAAACACTTCAACCAAATGAACAATCTGGGGAGGAACGAACAGAAGATTTGAACAGGGAAGAGGATACCTGACAACATCTATAGTGAGTTTCTGCTTGTTTCGAGTTATTATATACTCTAAAATATATGCTGGTATTGAAACAGAAAAAAGAAATACATTATCTGAAGGTAAATTTCAAATGATTTGAAAAAGACAAAAATTTCTAACAGCAAAAGGTCATGAAAGATAATAAGCATCTATAACAACTTTTCGCTTTGACTTGTATATTAATTACTTGAAGGGAACAATATAATACATGACTCACATTTTTCTGACATAAATGTCAACTGAGAAACTTCCAAAAAGCTATCGATAGATTGCTATTACTTCTGGGAATATAAAAATAAAATGGTTTTATTTTTTGTTTTCATATTATAAAATGATTTAATTAGTATTTCATTCCAGAAGCAAAGTCAAGACCAACAACATTGTAAGGGACAACTCAGTTATACAAGCAGAGTCTTTTCGGTTACTTAGAGCAGTGTTTCTGCCACTCATATAATACTGTAGATTATTATAATTCTCTAATGCAGTCTTCAGGCATGAGACAGAAGACAGGAAGAATAGAATTGAGATTTCAACCACTCAGGTAGGCAAAATGATTTATAGAGGAAGAAGGAAGAGAGAAACAATTTAGGTCAGTTGAAATACTGACCCAGAGGCTCCCTAAGGGTTTGTCATACTATGAGGGGCACCAATTAAAATATCAATGATCTGGAATTATATACCAATGTTTTCTTAGTAAATTTAGTTTTAAATACTTGATAAAAAATAATTGGAAGAGGCTGGGCATGGTGGCTTCCACCCGTAATCCTAACGGTTTGGGAGGCCAAGGTAGGAGGATCACTTGAGCCCAGGAGTTCGAGACTAGTCTGGACAAGGTGATAAGACCCTGACTCTACAAATATTTAAAAAATAGCAGGGTGTAGTGGTACGCACCTGTGGTTCCAGCTACTCAAGAGGCTGAGATGAGAGGATCGTTTGAGCCCAGGAAGTGAAAGCTGCAGTGAGCCATGATTGTGCCACTGCACTCCACCCTTGGCAACAGAGTGAGACTCTATATCAAAAAAAAAAGGAAAGAAAGAAAAGGAAAAAAAAAAAAAAGAAGAAACCCCCCCAAAAGAAAAAAAGATTAAAAAAGAAAAAGAATTGAAGGGAATGGATTTATTAAAATGCAATTAAGTAGCAATTTGTGTTTTGTATAGAATTTTAGCCAGGTTGCTGAATTTTAACTTTGTATCTGATGCCATTCAATCACTAAAGGTTAGGGAATTTTCTATTAAATTAATTTTGAAGAATAAACAAGCCAAAGGCCTTAACATTATTATTTTGGATTATCATAATAAAAAATAATGACATGGTTTTGTGGTTTATAAATAAAGGTGACTTTTTAAGATATCAATTCCTAATTCAAGATTACGTATGTTCTACACATACACAGTTTAAGTTTAAAAAATTCAAAAAGTAGAGAAAACTCCTTTTTTAGCAATCATAAAAAACACCAAGAAAAATTAATTAAGGTGGTCTGTGAAATTGCCAACATACTGTGGTTAATTTTTTAGCCCATGAGAGACTCTCATATATTCCCATAATACATTAAGTGATAGGTATTGGATGCATAGGAATTAAATATAATTGCTTTAATTTTTAAAAATTTTTTTAGAGACAGACTCTCGCTCTGTTATGCAGGCTGGAGTGCAGTGGTACAAACATAACTCATTGCAGCCTCCAACTCCTGGGCTCAAGCAATCCTCCTGTCTTGATCTTCCAAAGTACCAGGATTATAGGCATTAGCCACTATGACTGACCTAAATTTTTATATGATATTTTAAGTTATGAACGAGTCTTCATTTAGTTGATCCAGAATGTTGCTGCATACTCAATCAAGGTCATGAAATAGACTCTGCCCCCCTCAGTATCTTCCTTTGTCACAAGGTTCTCAACGTTTAACTATGTCTATAGACCTGCAAGATATTTCATGCAAAGTTGGCTTCTGAATAAAATCAGTTGTGGTCTACTACCTCTAAAAGTCCAGCCCCAGGTGAGCTTCAGATTCCCAGGTGTAGAGAACAAAATACAGTTCTTCACTTTCACTCTCTTACATCTCCTGCAAATCTTCCCTGGAGGCTCCATTTTATGGTTAAGAAATTCCCCGTGTTTCAGGTCAGTACAAGGTCAAACTAGAGGTTTATTTTGTAAACAAAAGTGTGACCCATAAAATGATTTGTTTCATTTTCTTGTGCAAATGTTATTTGAAGTAGAGATAATACATTTGTAATTGATATAATCTTTTACTCTGCATCAGCTTTGTACATTGGGTGCTTTCAGACTTCAAGAGAACTGCTTGCATGCTTCTACTTGCGTGCATTCAAAGATCTGGATCTGAATTTGCAAGTTAACATTCCCTTCAAGGCTATAGAAACAGCAGAAGAAAATGAAATTTATGTAATTTATATTTACCTCATTAGATGGCAGCATGCATCCAAAACCAAAGTTAATAATTTGGTGGGACATATGATATCTCTTAGAAGTTGCAAAAGAAAATCAAATATGCTAAAAATAGTGATTTATGTGCAATTTCTCTGTGTTTTTAATGTATCCATCTAAACTCAGATATAATTTTTGAAAACATTTAACATCACACAAAATTTCATTCATGTTCATTCATTCATTCATTCAAAAAAAATGTATTGAGCCCTGACTCAGCGTCACATGCTTCATTTCTAGATACTTCAGTTACACATGATCAGAACAAAGATCCCTGCCTGCCTGGAGCTTACATTCCAAATGTAGAGGACATTTAAAATGCAATGGAAGTAACATATTAGTAAATGATCTAGTATGTTAGAAAGTAATGAATGCATATAGAGAAAATGATGTAGAATAGGATAAAGAGAGAATGAGGAGTACTGAGGTAGGAAGTCAAAATGTAACATTAGAAAGGAAAATCAGCGTAGGTCTCAGTGAAAAAAAAATGACCTTGAGCAAAGACTGGAAGGAGGTGAGGGAATTTGTCAGGTAGAAAACTGGAGGAACATTGCTCCAGGCAGGGGAAATAGCTAATGCAAAAGGCTAGGATATTGCTGAAATAAAGTGAAAATGGCTGGATGAATAAGAAAGGAAACCAAAGAGGGGAACATGTGGGAAGATAAAGCGATAATATAGGGCTGATATGGTTTGGCTGTGTCCCCACCCAAATCTCATCTTGATTTGCTCCCGTAAGTCCCCTATGTCATGGGAAGGATCCAATGGGAGGTAATTGAATTAAGGGGGGCGGGGGGGCAGGTCTTTCTCATGCTGTTCTTGTGATAGTGAATAAGTCTCACGAGATCTGATGGCTTTATAAAGGGGAGTTCCCCTGCACACGCTCTCTTGCCTGCCCCTATGTAAGACATGACTTTGCTGTTCATTCACCTTCTGCCATGATTGTGAGCGTCCCCAGCCATGTGGAACTGTGAGTCAATTAAACCTCTTTCCTTTATAAATTACCCAGTCTTCAGTATGTCTTTATTATCAGTGTGAGAACAGACTGATACAAGGGCCTCGAGAGCTATCGTAAGAACCTTGGCTTTTACTATGAGTAAAATGGGAACACATTGCAGGGTGCAGGGTTTTGAACAGAGAAGTCATCCTATCTCAAACTGGTTTTAAAAGCATCACTCTGGCTGCTGTATTGAGAATTGAGCAGCCAGAAATTGGGGGTAGGGGTAAAAGCAGGGAGACCAGTTAGGAGGCCATCGGATCACCCATGCAATGATGACAGTGGCTTGGACCAGAATTACCGCAGTGGAGGTGGTAAGAACAGGACAGCCTCTAGATATAATCTGAAGATAGAACTGACGGGGTTCTAGACAGGTTGCATTGAAAATGCGAGAAAATGAAGGAAGGGAAAAATGAATCCAAGGTTTTTGGCCTGAACAACTGGCAGGATGGAATTGTCATTAAATGAGATGACAGAGGCTATGGGTAAAATAAGTTTGAGGGGGAAGAGTAGTTTTGAACATGTCAAGTTTAAGATTAAACAGCAAAAAGGAATGTCAATAGGGCATTTGGATATTTTAGTCTGGGGTTCAGCGAGAAGATCCAGGTTAGATATATGTAATTGGGAGTCGCCAGCTTATTTGTGATATTTAAAGCCATAAGACTGGATGAGATCATCAAGGGTGGAGTAGAGAAAGAAAAGAAGATAATCAAGATCTGAGCACTGGGGCATTCAAAAATTAAAAAGTTAAGGAGGAGCTACCAGCAGAGGAGATGAAGAAGGAAGTGTAAGTGACACTGGAGAAACCCAAGGGAGCATCGATGTCTAATGTCGATGCAAGAAAGAAAATGTTCTGGTAACTGGTCCGAGAAGTGGAATCAAGGAAAGTTTATAAGTTTTGTTATTAAGATGGGGAAATGCCAGCATGCTTGTGTGCTAGTTGGCATGACCCAGTAGAGAGAAAAAAATATGCAGGAGAGAGAGGGGAGAATTGCTGAAGCAATGCCCTTCAGCAGATGAGAGAGAATAGGATCTAACATAGGAGCAAAGGGATTAATCTTAGATAGCAATGCAAATAGTTGAAAAAGGAGAAAAACAGAGTATCCAGGTGAAGACGCTAACAGGTGAAAAAGGTGTCTAAGAGAAAGTGGGACAGTGAATGCACTAGGGAAATATAGTGTGATTGCCTAGCATTAAGAGACCACCTGAGGTTCGTGATCATGAATCTAAAAGTAAGACGACAGTCAATGTGGTCCAGTGTCTTTCTCCAGCCACATTCAGCTTCCAAGGTGCAGACAGAGAGTAGGCAGAGTTGGATGTAACCAAGACTGGGATTTTGGCAAGAGAGTACAAGTTCGATAAAGCAAGAGGGGGCAATGAAGTCATCATAATGATTGGCCATGAAGTGCAAGTCAAGTAAGAAGAGGAGTAAGGACCTGAAGGGTATTAAAAGGATGGTAGGATGAATGGACTGCAGGCACCAGTGGGGCTGGAAGATCATTGTGTACGGGACACTGACAGTGGAATGGAAAGACCACAGTGGTGATTACCACATGGGATGCATGGAATTGAAATTATAGAGAGGTTACAGTTATTGTAAAGTGTTGCTGAGGATATGAGGGACAGAGGCAGGGTTTGATAATTATTAATATATGTGTTGCTGTCTGTGGTCTTCATCATTTTGGAAACACTTTCCTTACTATTTGAAATGCCTCTAGACTGTTCATATATAGCAGCTAGGATTAATATTTTATTCATTCTTCATAAAATCTCTTTCAATCTCACCTCAGTAGGTTGATTTTTGGTAATGAATTAACTACGAAGAGAGAGTAAATTTCTTTTTTTTATTTTTTTATTTTTTTTGAGACTGAGTCTCGCTCTTTCTCCCAGGCTGGAGTGCTGTGGCGGGATCTCGGCTCACTGCAAGCTCCGCCTCCCGGGTTCACGCCATTCTCCTGCCTCAGCCTCCCGAGCAGCTGGGACTACAGGCGCCCGCCACCACGCCAGGCTAATTTTTTGTATTTTCAGTAGAGACGGGGTTTCACCATGTTGACCAGGATGGTCTCGATTTCTTGACCTCGTGATCCACCCGCCTCGGCCTCCCAAAGTGCTGGGATTACAAGCATGAGCCACCATGCCCGGCTGAGAGAGTGAATTTCAACTGTGCTATTTTATCTACATTACCTACTTCTTTCTAGTGCACTAGTTAGATCACTGGTTTCTGTCATATCGTTATTGTTTCACATTGTGTGGTCCACATGGAATTAGGTGACTATCTTTAATCACAGCTGTCAATAATTCCCATCAACTTGTATCCTGATATTATTAATGAATGACATTTCAGCATCCTATGATACAGTATCTATTACTGGTTCTTGAAATTCCTGCTTTTCTAAGTTTACCTGTTGTTTGTTCTAAAACATACTGTGGCTCTGAGAAGCCACATACAACTTTATTTTTGAGGGTTTTTTTGTAGGTGCTTCCTCTCGTTTAAAGATTTCAGAACAGAGGGATTCTTTAAATGCTATTTTATTGGTACAAAACACTAAGAGGCCTCCGATTTTGGTATCTATTAATTATGTATTTTAAAAAGAAGATGCAGTTAACTAATCCATTATTGCTGACATTTTCATCTGGGTGCAACCTGATTTTCGTCATGTAGACCTTACTGAAGTTTAGAGACATGGTTCTTCTTCTCCGCAATTTCTTACAAAATTTACTTTATTTAGCAGAAGGAACCATTTTTTTTACTTTTTCTGTTTTATAGTATATTTCAGAAAACAGAATAATTATTTTACAGAATCTAACTATATATGTGCTATTGTAGTTTCCTTTTACACATAACATTACAATAAACTTATTGAGAGGAGATAATTTATTGTCCATGGATAGAATTGCTGTTTCTAAATCTAAAACCTTATTTCTTTTACCAAATATAATTTGACTTGTTGCTATTTTGCTGCACTTACATGGGCAAAGAAACTGCATTATTTAATTTCAATAAATTATTGCATACTTGGATGTCTATAAATATACAAGTATTATACATTTTATATAACTGTCCATGCATAATTGAATAACAGTATTAAAAAGAGGATATTATTTATGCCATTCCACCACTTCTGAAAAGGATTGCAAAAAAACTTTATAGTGGCAAAACAAATAACTCATTAATTTTTTTATGTGGTTTTTAAATTTTTTTAATTTTTATTATACTTTAAGTTCTGGGTTACATGTGGAAAACGTGCAGTTTTGTTACATACGTATACACGAGCCCTGGTGTTTTGCTGAACCCATCAACCCATCATCTACATTAGATATTTCTCCTAATGTTATCCCTCCCATAGACCCCCTTCCCCCGACAGGCCCCAGTATATGATGTTCCCCTCCCTGTGTCCACATATTCTCATTGTTCAACTCCCACTTATGAGTGAGAACATGCAATGTTTGGTTTTCTGATCTTGTGATAGTTTGCTGAGAATGATGGTTTCCAGCTTCATCCATGTCCCTGCAAAGGACACAAACTCATCCTTTTTTATGGCTGCATAGTATTCCATGGGGTATATGTGCCACATTTTCTTAATCCAGTCTGTCATTGATGGATATTTGGGTTGGTGCCAAGTCTTTATTATTGTGAATAGTGCTGCAATAAACATATGTGTGCATATGTCTTTATCATAGAATGATTTGTAATCCTTTGGGTATATGCCCAGTAATGGGATGGCTGGGTCAAATAGTATTTCCAGTTTTAGATCCTTGAGGAATCGCCACAGTGACTCCCACAATGGTTGAACTAATTTACCTTCCTACCAACAGTGTAAAAGTGTTCCTATTTCTCCACAGCCTCTCCAGCATCTGTCGTTTCCTGACTTTTTAATGATCGCCATCCTAACTGGCGTGAGATGGTATCTCACTGTGGTTTTGATTTGCATTTCTCTAACGACCAGTGATGATGAGCATTTTTTCATATGTCTGTTGGCTGCATAAATATCTTCTTTTGAGAAGTGTCTGTTCATATCCTTTACCCATTTTTTGATGGGGTTGTTTGTTTTTATCTTGTAAATTTTTTTAAGTTCTTTCTAGATTCTGGATATTAGCCCTTAGTCAGGTGGATAGATTACAAAAATCTTCTCCCCTTCTGTAGGTTGCCTGTTCACACTGATGATAGTTTCTTTTGCTCAGCAAAAGCTGTTTAGTTTAATTAGATCCCATTTGTCAATTTTGACTTTTGTTGCCATCACTTTTGGTGTTTTAGATACGAAGTCTTTGCCCATGCCTATGTCCTGAATGGTATTGCCCAGGTTTTCTTCTAGGATTTTTACGGTCCTAGGTTTTACGTTTAAGTCTTTGGTCCATCTTGAATTGATTTTTGTAATAGGTGTAAAGAAGGGGTCCAGTTTCAGTTTTCTTCATATGACTAGCCAGTTTTCCCAACACCATTTATTAAATAGGGACTCTTTCCCCATTGCTTGTGTGTGTCAGGTTTTCAAAGATCAGATGGTTATAGCTGTGTGGTGTTATTTCTGAGGCCTCCATTCTGTTCCATTGGTCTATATATCTGTTTTGGTACCAATACTATGCTGTTTTGGTTGCTGTAGCCTTGTAGTATAGTTCCAAGTCAGGTAGCGTGATACCTCCAGCTTTGTTCTTTTGGCTTAGGATTGTCTTGACAATGCGGGCTCTTTTTTGGTTCCATAAGAACTTTAAAGTAGTTTTTTCCAATTCTGTGAAGAAAACCAGCGGTAGCTTGATGGGGATAGCATTGACTCTATAAATTACTTTGGGAAGTATGGCCATTTTCATGATATTGATTCTTCTTATCCATAAGCATGGAATGTTTTTCCATTTGTTTGTGTCCTCTCTTATTTCCTTTAGCAGTGGTTTGTAGTTCTCCTTGAAGAGGTCCTTTACATCCCTTGTGAGTTGGATTCCTAGGTATTTTATTCTCTTAGCCACAATCGTGAATGGGAGTTCACTCATGATTTGGCTCTCTGTTTGAAAAAAATATTCACAGACACTCAGAGATGGATTTCAGCATCTCACAAGCCTCATCCAGTAACTCACCTTGTTTTAATTGCCCACTAGGTATCCGCTGTATTTGGCACAGAGAAAACATAAGTAAAATAAAACATTGCCATGTCCTAAGGAGCTCATTGTTTAGTGATGTAGACAGTACTTACATAGCTCAGTTCAAAACAGAAAGATATGTGCCGAAATTGATCCATCGATAAAATGTTGGCAAATCAAGGAGCTAGCGACTGTTTCACAGACAAAATGGCATTTAACCTGGGACTTGAAAGTTGAGTTTATTTAGGTAGGAAGGAAAAATGAGACTTTTTCAGGCATAGAGAAGTGGCGGTCTCCAACATTTTTGGCACCAGGGACTGGTTTTGTGGAACCAATTTTTCCATGAACACTGGGGATGGATGGTTTGGGGATGAAACTGTTCCACCTCACATCATCAGGCATTAGTGAGATTCTCATAAGGAGCAAACAACCTAAATGCCTCACATGTGCAGTTCATGATAAATTTCGCGCTTCTATGACAACGTAACGCCACTGCTGATCTCACAGGAGGCGGAGCTCAGGCAGTAATGCTCGCCTGCCTGCTGCTCACCTCCTGCTGTGTGGCCTGGTTCCCAACAGGTCTCAGTTGCCGCTCAGGGGTCGGGAACCTCTGCACTAACAAATGTTTTTTAAAAAATGCTTTTTCAGGAAACTGAAATAGTTTTTATATACCTGGAGTCTTGGATGTGTGAAAGAAAGGGGATTTTTTTTTAATAAGAAACAAAAAGCATAGTTCAAGCATGCATTCAACATACATTTGTCTGCCTGCAACTGTAGCCATGATTTGTATTGGCCACTAGAGTGAAGAGAACTGATGGTGATGAAAATAGCTTATTACTATAGACAAGATGATTTTGTGAGTAAACCAACTGATTGAAGTCAGACTACTTGTGTACGAACCCCACTTAGGCTCATTGCTAATTATATGATCTCAGCTCAGTGGCTTATCCTCCCTGAGCCTCAGCTCTTTGGTCTAGAAAATGGGGGTAGTATGATGTTTGCCTTGCAGGGTTGTCGTTCAGAAATATGACATAGCCCATGTAAGGTGTTTGCTGTACCTGCCAAATATTATTATTTTGATATGCCATCATTGTGCTCAGTGCTGTATCAGGCATTGTACCTAAGGCAAAAGCAACAGCGATTTAGAGGAAAAGCTAGAATCAAGAGTCACTCCTATGGTGGAACTGCCTCTGCTTCTACCTACACCACAGTCCTTCCAATCTCTTGATAAAAACCAAAGAGCTGAGGTTGTCAAAAGAAGAGTGAAAGCAGGGGTGCGTCTTGGGGCTGCATCACACAGCATGCAAACTTCAACTACTGCAGCTATTCCCACGCTTTGCATGTGGCACTTGTACCTCCCCTCTTACAGGGTTGCCTACAAGATCTGGTTCAAGGTGTCAAATGTTATTACTCTCTCTCTTCTGAGTATGGGATAATGTTCATGGTCATGACTGGTAGGATGTGCTAATGTTCATAATCAGGCAAAGCTTTCATTAAAAATCAGACAGCTTAGTACCTTGATACTGTATCAAAAAAGTCTATATGTGAAGAGGAAATAATTGAAGTAGCAATTTGCTTAGGTTTATATACCTTATCACTATCATTAGCTACAGTTTTAAATAGTAGCTTCATAGATGAATGATATTATAAAGTTTGCAAAATTATTTACTGATAAATGTGGCATCTCCTATAGGCCAAAAGTGTCTCCCTGCTAATTAAAGGCCTACTTAATTTGTAATATGATTTTTCCTATCTTGAGTTCTATATGAACTATATTTTGGCCTATTACTTTATATATGTCTTCTTTCTCCTGGAGATCTACAGCTTTTCTTTTAAAATATAGACCTAGAAAGGAGGATTTTTGCTCATTTTTCCCTATTTTTTTTTTTTTTTTTTGCACTACATTTCTTCCTTTTCAGAAGTCTTGAAGATTTTTACGTATTTCCTTTGGTTGACAGCAAAAGGTAACTCAGTGTGTAATTTGCTGTGATTGATATATTTTTAAACTTCAAATACTTTTTGAAAGTAAATAATCCTATGGATATGAAGTAGTTGCTAAACAGTTTTTATCTTCATTTAAGATTGATCATGCCATGAATTATTTGAAACATACATGAGAATGAGAATTTGCCTTTAATGAGAATGAAGCTGTTTGTCCCCAACTGACTCCTCCTCCTCACCATTTTCATGTTACTTCCAGGGAGTGAACCATCATTCAGAATTGCAATGTTGCAACAGGAGACTTTAAGTAACCTATAAGTAACCTATCAATGTTGAAGGATGGCAAGTCCAATTTTTCACTTACTTATGTTTTTCTTGGTAATTTTAGGTTGGCCTACCGGATCTGGTAACCCAAAGGAGACTTAGATTTCCTTGACCCTATGGGTCTATGACTGGCCGAATCTCTGAATTTATTATCTTCTGGGGTTAGAACAATAGAGTTTCTTTCGAAGGTTAACACTCCTTCCCTTTTTACTACCTTCTCCTACTTTATTTTTCATTTCTCATCTTTCAGTTTTGTTTTCTCTCTGTGCTCTCTCTACCTCCCTGCAAGAAGTGTTTTCTGTGAGAGCTGTGTTTGAACAAATCAAAGGTGGTCAACCTGACTATTTGTTAGTCTGACTTAGAGCCCTGTTAGAATGTTGTGAAGGAGGGAACTAGTCAATTCAGTTCTGTGCTTTGATGGTTTCCTAATTTACTCAGCAGTAATTCAGCCTGTAATCACCTGATTTCATCACCACCCAAAAACATTACTTGAAAGCAGTACTCAGGTGGATTTTCTTTCAAATGGGTAATCTAAAATAGTAAAACAGCATGGGGGATCTGGCAGTAAGCACATAAAACATTCTTGTTTTGAGTTACATGACTTGTGAAAATGAATTTTTTCATTTCATGATTTTGTAATTACAAATATATGAGGGGCCAGACGGTGGCTCACGCCTGTAATCTTAACACTTCAGGAGGCTAAGGCGGGCTGATCACAAGGTCAGGAGTTCGAGACCAGCCTGGCCAATATGGTGAAACCCCATCTCTACTAAAAACACAAAAATTAGCTGGGCATGGTGGCGAGCACCTGTGGTCCCAGCTACTCGGGAGGCTGAGACAGGAGAATCGCCTGAACCCAGGAAGCAGAGGTTGCAGTGAGCTGAGATCCCACCACTGCACTCCAGCCTGGGTGACAGGGCAAGACTCTGTTTCAAGGGGAAAAAAAAAAAAAAATATATATATATATATATATATACACACACACACACATATATATGTATATATATATACATATATGTATATATACATATATATGTGTATATATACACATATATATATATAAGGAAGTCAGAATCTTATATATAAAATGACATTTCAATAACCTTTGTGATTCAAAGAACACTGAAATGTTTATGTCAGTCCAAGTCAATTTGAGACTCAAGAACCAGAATGCATTAAAAAATCATTAATGCCTTTGAGAATGGACCGGTAGTGTATGTGACAGTAATATCAATTTAAATACACGCCTAAAAATACAACTAAGCAGCAATCTACGAGCTCTTCTAAGATTTATGTTATTGCCCAAGCTTTAACTTCTTATTTTCTTTCTCAATTTAATAATTATAGTAATTATAGTCATCATAGTCCTTAAGGAAAATGTGGAATACAGGAAAAAATTACATGAAAAGAAAAAAAGAAAACTGCATGCAGTTTAGTGCCACTGGAGAAGGAACAGAAGGAATGAATATCAAAAGATAAATATAAATATGCAGACAGAGCCAGATACTGAAGAACACTCCATATTTAGTACTTGCAAACTGATTGATTTCAGTGGGTTTTGTTACAGAGATTGATGCTGCTGTATGAATTTATAAATAAGTGAGCTCTATATAATTTAACATTAAATCAGGCTTTCTCACTTGACTTCTCACTTGAGTTACATCCCAGTTATTCACAGGGGAAAAACTTGGACCATTATAGTAAAATAGTATATAGTTGCTTAAATGTACTTTAATCTCTAAGGAATTTTTTTAGCTGTACCAATAGGCATTCTATTTTCTTTAACTTCTGTTCAAATTCTGGGAATATGTTAGTCATATGGACAATAAGCCACATTCTTTATACTCCTGTATTTAAATGCATTATTCCACATGGTTAATTTTTTATCCGTTCTGCATTCATTCCACCTCCATAGCAGTTATATTCATAAGCAACTACAGTGGCTAAATATCACTGCCCATCTTATTTAGCACAATATATAAGCTAAAAGAGGTGTTTTCTAAGCCAGTTTAAAGTAGTAAAATATCTATGATAGGACAAACATGCTATTAATAAATTTTTTTCAAGGCTGAGGCAGGAGAATGACTTGAGCCCCAGTGTTCAAGGTCACAGTGAGCTGTGATTCACTACTGATCTCCAGCCTGGACAACAGAGCAAGACCCTGTCCCTAAAACAAATAAATAAATAGAAGTGTTACAACTGCCAATCTTAAAAAATAATAAAGTTTTTCTTATGTAATAGTTAATAGCATTTTTGTTATCTATACTCATTTGAAGAATTTGTCATATTGATTAAAAACTACTTACACCAATAAATAGCCCACAAGTAATTTCCAATAATGCAAATATTAGTCCTTTACCTTTCCCCCTCTATGTCTGCTCTCCTATCCCTTGACAATATTCAGTCCTCTGACTTCTCAGTTTTCTCCCAATCCATCATTCCCTTTATGGCCTCTCTTGCTGCCCTCCAACCTAGACACCAAGGTGCATCATTTCAATTTTTCTCTTACTAGGAACATCAGCATTTTTGACATCTTATCTTTTTACTGTGTCCTCGGATCATTTGGCTTTTCTGCTCACATACCTGAGATGGCAAATGCCCCTAAATATACTGTATAATCATGCAAATTTATGTTCTTCTATATCAGTTTTTAAAATTTGGAATCACTTAGGACTGTGTTCTGTGTAACACCCATAATACTTACTCTGAAGTTTCATTCCTATCCTCTCTTCACTACCAACTCAGCATATTTCCTTGCCTCCTGCTTTATAATGGAGTTATACCCTATCTCCTAAACCACCATCTCTACACATAAACCTACCCACTCTGCTTTCTATAGGATTATACTCTTTTCAAGTGCATTTGAAGATTCACCAAGATAAACCACATTCAGGATCACAAAACAAACTTTATTAAATTTGATAGAATTGAAATCACTCTAAGTAAAATTTCTGGCCATAAGAGAATTAAACTGAAAAACAGTAACAGAAGATAACAGGAAAAGCAGTAGTCTGCTGTTGTTGAGTGGAAGGCTCTATAAGTGTCAATTAGATTCATATAGTTGATGACATCATTTCAATTCTTCTGTGTCCTGACTGATTTTCTGTCTACTAGCTCTGTTACTGAAATAAGAGTGTTGAATTCTACGAGTATAATTGTGAATTGTCAATTACTCTTTTCAATTCTATAAGGTTTTGCTTTGCGTATTTTGAAGCTCTGTTGTTAGATTCATACACGTTTAAAATTCTTATTTATCCTTGATGAGTTGATTCTTTTATCATTATATAATGTTCCTCTTTATCCCTGGTAATTTTGTTTGTTCTAAAGTCTACCTTATGTGATATAAATCTAGCCACTCCAGGTTCTTTTGATTACTTTGTATGGCATATCTTTCTCCATCTCTTTAGTTTTCATCTACCAATATTATGTTTGAAGTAACTTTCCTGAAGACAGCATATACTTGGCTCATATTTTTTAATCCATTCTGACAATCTCTGTCTTTAATTGGCGTGTTTAGGCTATTTGCATATAATGCTATTGTTGATATCTTTTGATATAGATGTTTCATTTATTCCTTGTTTTGTTTGTTCTGTTGGTTTTTTGCTGTTGTTTTTCCTCCTATTCTCTTTTCCTGCCTCCTTTAGGATTGTGCAAATTTTTTATTATTCCATTGTCATTCATCATATTTTAATAATTTGAATTTGCATTGATTTGCTTTTCAGTGGTTGCTCCAGGGATTACAATGCACACACTTAACTTTTTACCATCTACTTGGAATCAATATTTTACCACACAAAGTGAAATGCAGAAATTCTAGCCACCACCTAGATCCCTTTAGCCACCTTCCTTTTTTGTTATAGTTGTCTTTTACATTACATTTACACATTGAATATCTTATTAGATAATGTTATAATTTTTGCCTTCAACTGAAAAACCTATGCTAAATAATTCAATGGTAGAATAGTCTACTATATTTACCCAGATAGTCATCATTTTCATCTCTTTTGTCATTTCTTATGTTTCAACTTTCTTCTGTTATTATTTCCTTTCTTTCTGAAGAATTCCCTTCAGCAATTCTTCAGAATAGATCTACTCAGTTTTTCTTCATCTAAAAATGTCTTTATTTCACTTGGATTCCTGAAGAATAGTTTGCTTTCAAGATTTTTATTTTTCTTTGTCTTTAGGTTCAACAGCTTGATTATGAAGTGCCAGGGCATGAATTTCTTTGGATTTACCATGTTTGGAGTTGATTTAATATTTAAATAACATTTTGGCCACATGCCATGTCTTGTACCTGTAATCCTAGCACTTTGGGAGGCTGAGGCGGGTGGTTTCCCTAAGCTCAGAAGTTCAAGACCAGTCTGGGCAACATGGTGAAACCCTGTCTCTATTAAAATACAAAAAATTAGCCATGCGTGGTGGTGTGCACCTGTAATCCCAGCTACTTGGGATTATTATTAAATAATAATACATTTCATAAGTAACAAATTTATTGTGTTAGATTAATAATAAATTTAATAAATAATTAATAAATTTATTGTGTTAGATTATTCTTTTTAATTGATATCTCTTTTTGATGGATCAGGTAAAACAAATAATCCTTAGTTAATTGATATGAAATTACTAAAATTTACTATTTCTTTTTCTAACTTTGCCAATGGCTTTTGCATTTTATGCATCTAAATACGTTTGTGGCCTTTTTTTAAGTAGTTTTTGATCACCTTTATTTTCAGTTCTCTAATTCTGACATAGTGGTTAAAGTGGTTAACCTTTTAGTCTCTGAAGTGTTGACAAAGTGAAGCAGAAGGCACAAGTCTACCATATTGTGTCTGTATGGGCTTGGATAATTTAAATATCTTAGGCATGTTCTAGGCTTAGTTTCTTATCAGTAACATAAGAATTCATCACTACTTTACAGCATTATAGTGAGGACTAAATATGACAATACTTAGGACAATACTTCAGGATATTACCATGTACCTGAAACAGAGTAAGCACTCATTACAAAACAAGTGTGCATTGAGAGTTAGTTGGTTTCTTACCACTGTAATCATGATCATTACCATCATCTTCCTTGTCATCAAGGCAATGAAGAACACAAAGCCTTGTTTAAGAAGAACGTTGGAATGCTGTCACATTACAACCATACCACTCATAAATGAAACTCAGCTTTTTGTCCTATTGTGAGACCATCAAGGCTTGCCATTTCATTCATTATCTAAATCGACATTATCTGTAGAACTGTTTAGCTCTCTGATATCCAGATGTAATTGAAGGTATTGAGTAATTATGTCACACATTTTTTGCTGATTTGCTCTCATAAGGCATTGAGCATAGCCAAGTCCAAGTCAGTTGCTGCACGTCTTCAAAAGTGAGCTTTTTCTGTTTTCCACACCAGCATGTAAGCTGCTTAGAAGTGGCCAGTCCATCCTAACAACTAGAAAAAACCTGAACTAACTGAAATATTAATACAATCAACTCTTCTAGTCTGAGAGTTAAAAACTCCAAGAGGACACAGTCATAGGAGGACTCCCACACTTTTGTGAGTTTTACTTCCAAGAGTTCTGCCAGGTCCTCAAGGTGAACATTAGAGAAAAATCCCCTCCTGCTTCTGGCTTGGAAATGGAGGCAGTGCTTGAGGGGCTGGAAGTAAACATTTTGAGATAGGCCAGAGCTTTCTGTTCTTAACAAGGTCTGCCCTCAGGTAAAACAATTTTACCACAGCCTAACCTGCTGGAGTTTCATCAGAGCCTAACCAACCTGGAGGAAGGGAAATACCCATCTCTAGCCCCCGCTAGCCATTTTGTTCTACCTGCTAGGTGGGGTGGGGGAATATTAGAAGCACTGGTGAAGTTCACAGTCCCAAGAGCACAGGCTCAGCAAAACAAAAGTAATTATACAACCAATACTCCCTCTCCCCCACACCAGATCACCACACTAATAAGGATCTATAAAATGGAATTTATTTCACCCAGTACATTACATCCACATTTCAACAAAAAATTGCAAGTCATACTAAAAGGCAAAAAAAAAAAAAAAAGTTTTAAGACACTGAACAAGCCAGATCAAACGTGGCAGAAATGTCAGAACTATAGATGGGAAATTTATTACAACTATGATAACTATGATATGCTAAGGGCTTGATATGGTTTGGCTGTTTCCCCACCCCACATCTCATCTTGAACTATAGCACCCATAATTCCCACGTGTTGTGGGAGGGACCGTTGGGAGATAACTACATCATGGGGGCAGTTTCCCCCATACTGTCCTTGTGGTACTGAATAAGTCTCATAAGACCTGATGGTTTTATAAAGGGTTTCCACTTTGACTTGACTCTCTTTCTCTCTTGCCTGTCACTGTGTAAGATTTGCCTTTTGCCTTGACCATAATTGTGAGACCTCCCCACCCACGTGGAACTGTGAGTCTATTAAATCTCTTTTTCTTCATAAATTATCCAGTCTCAAGTATGTCTTTATCAGCAGTGTGAAAATGGACTAATACAGGGCTCTAATGAAAAAGTAAGACAACATACAAGAACAGACGGGTAATGTAGGCAGAGATGAAAATTATAAGAATGAATTAAAAAGTATCACTAAGGACCAAAACACTGTAACAGAGATGAAGAATGCCTTCAATAGGCTCATTCTAGACTAGACACAGCTGAGAAAAAAATCTAGAGCTCGAGGAGATAATAATAGAAACTTCCGAAACTGCAAAGGAAAAAAAAAAAGAACAGAATATCCAAGAACTGTGGGACAAGTACAAAAGTGGAAACATCCATGTAATGAAAATAGCAACGAAGAAGAGAGAAAGAAACAGAAGCAATATCTGGAGCAAAAATGACTGAGAATTTCCCCAAATCAATGTCAGATACCAAATCAAAAATACAAGATGCTCAGAGAACACACACACACACACATACACACACACACACACTCCACCTGGACATATCATATTCAACCTTCAGAAAATCAAAGACAAACAAAAAGTTTTGAAAGAAGCCAGGAGGGAAAAAGACACTTTATATAAAGAGGAGCAAAAATAAAAATTACACCCACCTGACCTCTCCTTAGAAACCACGCAAGCAAAAAGAGAGCGGAGTGAAATATTTAAAGTATTAAGAGAAAGAAACCCACCAACCTAGAATTCTGTACCCCAAAAAATTATCCTTCAAAAGACACAGACTTTCTCAGATGAACAAAAATTGAGAGAATTTGTTGATTGTACACACGCCTCACAAGAAATGTTAGAAGAGTTACTTTAGGACAGCAGTCGCCAACCTTTCTGGCACCAGGGACTGGTTTCATGGAAGACAATTTTTTCACTGACCAGGAATGATGAGGGGATGAAACGGTTCGACCTCAGATCATCAGGCATTCAATTTTCATAAGGATTGCACAACCTAGATCCTTACATGCACACTTCACAATAGGGTTCGTGCTTCTGTGAGAATCCGATGCTGTCACTGAACTGACAGCAGGTGGAGTTCAGGCGGTAATATTCGCTCATCCACCACTCACCTCCTGCTATGCAGCCCAGTTCCTAACAAGCCACACATTGATTCCAGTCCATGGCCTGGGAGTTGGAGACTCCTGCTTTAGAGAGAAGAAAAATGACATAGGTCAAAATCTCAGGACTAAATAAAGAAAGCATCGGACAGAAGGATTAAGTGAAGGTAAAAATAAAAAAATTGTGTTTCTCATTTTTAGTGTTCTAACAGATAACAGATTGTTCAAAATAATAGCAACAATGTATTTGATGATGTAAGACATTATATATGCTATATACTATATGATATATTATATATGCATATGTATATGTTTATGTATGTTTGCATAGAAGTAGAATATAGTGAAATGAATGATTTGTTATATGTATAATATGTATGCTTATGTATGTTTGCATAGAAATAGTGTATAGTGAAATGAATGACAGCAACGACACAAGGAAGGGAGGAAGAGATTAGAATTACTTTGTTATTATTCAATGCCTGCATGACCCATGAAATGGGATAGCGTTATTTGAAATTTGGATTAGTTGTAAATATATATAGCAAACTCTAGGACAACTGCTACAAAAAAGTATGAAAAAAGAAGTACAACAGATATGCTAAGAAAGGAGAGAAAATGGAATCATATAAAATGCTAAATTAAAACTACAAAAGGCAGAAAAAGAGAGGAAGACAAAAATAGGAAAAAAGAACAAGAGTAACAAAGAGAAAACAGTAACAAATGTGGTTGATATTATTCCAACTGTATTAGTAATCACTTTAAAAGTATACAGTGTAAATACACCAACTAAAAGACAGAATTCAGGTATGGTGGTGCATACCTGTAGTCCAAGATACTCAGGAGGCCAAGGAGGAAGGATCCCTGAGCTCAGGGTTTTAGTCCAGCCTAGGCAACATAGTGAGGCTATCGCTAACAAAAGGATATAAAAAAACATTAAAGACAGAGATTGTAAGGGTCAATTAAAAATATAAGACCCAATTATATGTTGTTTATAGAAAACTAAAGCAAAGCAGAAGTAGCTATCTTAATTTCAGATACAGCAAACTTCAGATCAAGGAAGATTATCAGAGATAAAGAGAAGAATTACACAGTGATAAAGAGGTCAGTACTCCAAGAGGAGATAGCAATCCTTAATGTGTATGAAGACAACATCACAGCATCAAAATCTGTAAGCAAAAGCTCATATAACTGCAAGGATGAACAGATGTATCCACTATTGTAGTTGAACACTTTAAAAACTTTTTTATCATAAATGCACAGATCCAGCAGGCAGAAAAGCTGTAAGAATATAGTCAAACTCAACAGCACCATTAATCAACTGGATATAATTAACATCTATAGATCACCTCATCTGATAAGATTAGATTACACATTCTTCTCAACATCACATGGAACATTCAAAATGACCATATTCTGGAACTTAAGACACAACTTAAAATTCAAAAAATAGAACTCATACAATGTCTGCTCTCTACCCACAAAAGGAATTATAATAGAAATCAATAACAAAAATATTTTGAGAAATTCTCAAAATGCTTGGAGATTAAACAATATACACCAAATAACACAAAAGTCAAATATGAACCTTCAAAAGAAATTTTATAATATTTTGAACTAAATGAAAATAAAAATACAACTTGTGAAAAATTTTGGGATGCAGTAAAAGCAGTTATTAGAAACCAATTTATAGCACTGAATGCATGTATACAAAAGGGAAAACCTAAAATCATTCATCTAAGCTTCCACCTGAGGAAACAAGAAAAACAAGAACAAATAAATCCAAATTAAACAGGAAAAAGAACAAAAACTGGACCAGAAATCAATGAAATTGAAAAGAGGAAATCAACAGAGAAAATCAACAAAACTAAAAGCTTGTTTTTGAAAACATCAACAAAATTAATATGCATCTACTAAGACTAAGAAAAAAAGAAAGAGGACACAAATTATTAATATTGGAAATGAAAGAAGGGACATCACTCCAGATCTGATCAACTTCAAAAGGATAACAAGGAAATATTATACAAAACTCTATGCCAACAAATGTGGCAACATAGATGAAATAGGTTACAATTACTTACAGACACAATCTGTCTAAATTTACAAAAAAAAGAACAATTTAAATTGGACTATATCTATTTAAAAATTTAATCAATAATGAATAACCTCCCAAAACAAAAAGGACCAGGCCCAGATGGGTTTGTTGGTGAATTCTACCAAACATCTAAAAAAGAAATTAGGCCAGTGATACAATTTCTTTCAGAAGATAGAAACAAAGAGAATACTTCCTAACTCATTCCATAAGGAGAGAATTACCCTGATAGCAACAAAGGTGAAGGCATTAAAAGAAAAGAAAACTTTAGACCAATATATCTCATAAACATAGATGTAGAAATCCTCAACAGAATATTTGCAAATTAAATTCAACAATGTACAAAAAGAAGCTGGGCATGGTGGCTCACACCTGCAATCTCAGCACTTTGGGAGGCCAAGGTGGTTGGATCACTTGAGGTCAAGAGTTCCAGACCAGTCTGCCCAACATGATGCAACCCCGTATCTACTAAAAATACAAAAATTAGCCAGGTGTGGTGGCATGTGTCTGTAGTCCTAGCTACTCAGGAGGCTGAGGCAGGAGAATTGCTTGAACCCAGGAGACAGAGGTTGCAGGGAGCCCAGATCATACCTCTGCACTCCAGCCTGGGTGACAGAGTAGAACTCTGTCTCTCAAAAAAAAAAAAAAAATTATATACTATGACCAAGTCATATTTATGCCAGTTATGCAAGGCTGGTTTAACATTCAAAAATCAATTAATACAATCCACCATATCAACAAGCTTAAGAAGAAAAATCGCATGCTCTTATCAATAGATGCATAGAAAACATTTAACTGTTTCCAATAGTCATTCATCATAAAAGACGCTCAACAGAAGAGAGAGAAGTTCTTCAACTAAATTGAGAACATCTACAAAAAGGTGTAGTTAAAACCATACTTAATAGTGAGAAACTCAAAGCTTTCCTAACATCAAGAATAAGGCAAGAATGGCTCCTCTCGGCCGGGTGCCGTGACTCATGCCTGTATTCCCAGCACTTTGGGAGCCCGAGGCAGGCAGATCACAAGGTCAGGACATCGAGACCATCCTGTCCAACATGGTGAAACCCTGTCTCTACTAAAAATACAAAAAATTACCCGAGTGTGGTGGTGTGCGCCTGTAGTCCCAGCTACTCGGGAGGCTGAGGCAGGAGAATCACTTGAACCCAGAAGGCAGAGGCTGCAGTCAGCTGAGATTGCGCCACTGCACTCCATCCTGGATGACAGAGCAAGAATCCATCTCAAAAAAAAAAAAAAAAAAAAAGAATGTCTCCTCTCACTACTGGTTTTTTAACATCATATTAAAAATTCTTGCTAATACAAAATAAGAAAAAAAAGCATACAGACTAAGAAGAAAGAAATAAAATTGCCTTTATTTTCAGATATTATGATCATCCATATAGAAAATCTCCCCAAATCAAAAAAAACTCCTGGAACTAACATGTGATTACAGAAAGTTAATATACAAAAGGCAATTACTTTCAATGCCTCTTATATTATCACTCAAAAATATGAAATATTTAGGTATAAATCTAATAAAATATGTACAAGATCTATGTAAAAAAACCTATGAAACTCTTGAAAGAAATCAAAGAACTAGATAAATGGAAAAGTGTTGCATGTTCATGGAAAGGAAGATTCAATATTATCAAGATTTTAGTTTTTTCCAAGTTGATCTACAGATTCAGTGCAATCTCAATAAAAAATACCCTCAGGTTATTTTTTGAATATCAACAAACTGTTTCCAAAGTTTATATGGAAAGGAAAAGTCCCAGAATAGCCAATTCAATAGTGAAGGATGAGAACAAAGTTAGAAACTCACACTAACCAACTTCAAGACTTACTACAAAGCTACAATAATTAATGTAGTATTGGTGAAAGAACAGACAAGTTCATCAATGCTACAGAATAGAAAGCCCACAGATAGATATAAATTAGTATAGCTACCGATCCTTGGCAAATGAGCAAAGACAATAAATACAGTGAAGCAAATACAGCCTTTCCCACAAATGGTGCTGGAGCAATGGGACGCTCACATGGAAAAAAAAAAAGAATCTAGAAGCAGGCTTTAAATGCTTCATAAAAATTAGCTCAAAATAGATCATAGACCTAAATGTGAAATACAAAACTCTAAAACTATTAAAGATAACATATGAGATGACCTAGAAGACCTTGGGTATGGTGATGACTTTTTAGATACAACAGCAAATACATGATCAAGAAAAGAAATAATTGGCAGTCTGGACTTTATTAAAATTTAAAACTTCTGCTCTGTGAAAGACAATGTCATGACATGAGAAAACATGCAACAGACTAGAAGAAATATTTGCAAAAGACACATCTGATAAAAGACCATTATTCAAAATAAACAAAGATCTCTCAAAAATCAAGACTGAAGAAACAGAAAGCTTGATTTTAAAAACTGGCAAAACATATGATTTTACCAAAGAATATATACAGATAACAAGTAAGCACATAGTAAGATGCTTAAAATCACATATCACTAGGGAATTGCAAATTAAAACAACGAGAGGGAACACAGCAAGATGGTGGAATAGAAGCCTACATCATTCACCCAACTCCACCGCCCAAAACACCAAATTTTAACAACTATCTGCACATAGAAAAGCACCACGGCATCACAAGAACCAAAAATCAGATGCAGGATCACAGTACCTAGTTTTAACTTGATATCACTGAAAGAGGCATGGAGAAGGGCAAGAGAGACCAGCCCTCTCCCATCTCCCACCAGCAGCCATGTGGCTCAAAGAAAGTCTATGTGCACTTTGGAGAGGCAGAGCACAGCGACTGGGAGACTTTACACTGAATGCAGTGCGACCCTGTCACAGAGGAGAATAAAGCCATGCTAGGCTCAGCCTGCACCTGTGCATGAAGACAGCTATTGACTAGCCCTAGCCAAAGGAGAATTGCCCATTCCAATGATCAGAACTTGAGTTTCTCAGCAAGCCTTGTCACTGTGGGCTGAACTGCCTTGGGGTCTTGGGTAAACTTGAAAGGCAATCTAGGACACAAGGACTGCAATTCCTAGGCAACTCCTAGTGCTAGGCTCGGCTTAGAGCCAGTGGACCAAGGTGGCATGTGACCTAGGAAGACACCAGCTGGTGCAGCTAAGGGAACGCTTGTGCCATGCCTTCCCCAACTCCAGACAGTGCATCTCACCGCGATGAAAGTGACTCCTCCCTTCTGCTTAATAAGAGGAGAGCAAAGAGTAAAGAGGACTTTGTCTTACATCTTGGATATCAGAGTAGAGTCATGAAGCCCAAATTCCAGACCCCAGGTCCCAGACAACATTTCTAGACACACCATTGGACAAAAGGAAACCTACTGCCTTGAAGAGAAGGACCCAGTCCTGGTAGGATTTATCTCCTGCTGACTTGGGCCTGAATAAGCAGCAGTGATACCCAGGGAGTACACTGTGGGCCTTGGACTCTGAGATGTGCAGGCTTCAGGAATGACTCTGCTGTGGTAGCTAAGATGAAAGACTCCTTCAGTTTGAGAAAAGCAGAAGGAAAAGTAAAAAGGACTTTGTCCTGCACCTTGGCTACCAGCTTGGCCACAGAGGGGTAGAACAACAGTCTGGCTCTTGGGGTCCCCAAGTCCAGGCCTAGGCACTTGGACAGCATTTCTGAACACGTCCTGGCCCAGAGGGGAGTCCACTGCCCTGAAGGGTGAGTCCTAGGCCTGGGAACATTAACAAAAAGCTGATGGAAGAGCCTTGGGCTTTGAGTGAATATTAGCAGTGGCCTGGGTAGAAGTGACCATGGACCAGTGGTGGTGGTGGCCACAGTGAGAGCTCCTCTGCCTGTGGAAAGCAGAGGAAAGAGCAAGAAGGACTTTGTATTGTGGGTTGAGTGTCAGCTTAGCCGCAGTAGAACAGAACATAAGATAAATAGCTAAGATTTAGTTAGACTAAACTCTGGCTCCCAGAAAACATTTACAGACATTCCCAGGCTTGGGGGAGTTCGCTGCCCTTAAGGGAAGGGCCTTGGGAAAAACCCAGTGCTGTGCTGTCTTCAGGTCTGACCAAGTGCAGCCCCAGTAGTGGTGACCACAGGGGTGCTTGCATCACCACATCCCCAGTTCCAGGTTACTCAACACAAAGAGGAACACTCTGTTCATTTGGGAAAAAGTAAGAGAAAAGAGCAAGAGCCTGTGCCTGGTAATCTAGAGAATTATCCCGGATCTTATCCAAGACTACCAAGGTGGTACCTTATGAGTCTGCAAAAACCACAGCAATATTGGGCTTGGGGCTCATGTTCCTTCAAATACCTGGAAAGCCTCCCCAAGAAGGACAGGCACAAACAAGCCTAGACTGTGAAGACTACAATAAATATATAACTCTTCAGTGCTCAAACACCGACAAATATCTACAAGCATCAACACGATCCAGGAAAACATGACCTCACTAAATGAACTAAATAAGGTACCAGGAGCCAATCCTGGAGAAAGAGAGATATATGAGTTTTCAGAAAGATAATTCAAAAGTAGCTGTTTTAAGGACTCAGAGAAATCCAAGATAACACAACACAGAAGGAATTCAGAATTCTACCAGATAAATTTAACAAAATGGTTGAAATAATTAAAAAGGATCAAGAAGAAATTCTAGAGTTGAAAAATACAATTGACATGCTGAAGAATGCTTCAGAGCCTATTAATAGCGGAATCGATCAAGCAGAAGAAAGTATTAGTGAGCTTGAAGACAGGCTATTAGAAAATACACAGAGGAGACAAAAGAAGACAAGACATCTATAAGATCTAGAAAATAGCTTCAAAAGAGCAAGTCTAAGAGTTATGGGCCAAAAGGAGGAGGTAGAGAAAAGAACAAGAGTACAAAGTTTATTCAAAGGGATAGTATCAGAGAACTTCCGAAACCTAGAGAAAGATATCCACATTCAAGTACAAGAAGGTTATGGAACACCAAGCAGATTTAACCCCAAAAAGACTTCGTCTGGGCATTTAATAATCAAACTCCCAAAGTCAAGCATAAAGAAAGGATTCTAAAAGTGGCACAAGAGAAGAACAAATAATATGCAATGGAACTCCAATACATCTGGCAGCATACTTTTCAGTAGAAACCTTACAGGCCAGGCAAGAGTGGCATGACATATTTAAAGTGCTAAAGGAAGAAAACTTTTACCCTAACATACTATATCCAGTGAAAATATCCTTCAATTATGAAGAATAAATAAATATTTTCCCCAATAAAAAGAGACTTCAGCTATGCCAGACCTGTTCTACAAGAAATGCTAAAGGGAGTTCTTCAATCTGAAAGTAAAGGATGTTAATGAGCAGGAAGAAATGATCTGAAGGTACAAAACTCACTGGTAATAATAAGCACACAGAAAAACGCAGAATGGTGTAACACTGTAATTGCGGTGTGTGAACTACTCTTGTCTTAAGTAGAAAGACTAAGTGATGAGCCAACCAAAAATGATAACTACAACTTTTTAGGACATTGATAGAAAATAAAACATAAAGAGAAACAATAAAAAGTTAAAAAGCAGGTGGACAAAGTTAAAGTGTGGAGTTTTTATGAGTTTAGTTTTTGCATATATGTTTGTTTATGCAATCAGTGTTAAGTTGTTATCAGTTTAAAATAATGGGTTATAAAACAGTATTTTATTTGCAAGCCTCATGGTACCCTCAAATTAAAAAACATACAATAAGTACACAAAAAATAAAAAGCAATAAATTAGAGCACACCATCAGGGAAAATCATCTTCACTAAAGGGAAGACAGGAAGAAAGGAAAGAAGGAAGTGAAGACAACAAAACACCAGAAAACAAATAGCAAAATACATAAGTTCATACTTATCAATAACACTGAATGTAAACGGGCTAAATTATCCAATCAAAAGAAATAGTGTAGCTGAATGGATGAAAAAGCAAGACCCAGTGATCTGTGGCCTACAAGAAACACATTCCACCTATAAAGATACACATGGACTAAATATAAAGGGACAGGAAAAGATAGTCCATGCCAATGGAAACCAAAAAAGAGCAAGAATAGCTATATTCTTATCAGACAAAATATATTTTAAGACACAAGCTATAAGAAGAGGCAAAGAAGTTATTACATAATGATAAAGGGGCTGATTCAGCAAGAAGATACAAGTATAAATATATATGCAATCAACACTGGAGCACCCAGATATATAAAGTAAATATTATCAGAGCTAAAGAGAGAGAGACCTCAGTACAATAATAGCTAGAGACTTTAACACCCCACCTTCAGCAACGGACATATCTCCCAGAGAGAAATTCAACAAAGAACCCCCGAATTTAATCTGCACTCTAGAAAAAATGGACCTAATAGATATTTACAGAACACATCCAAAGGCTGCAGAATACACATACTCCTCCTCAGCACATGGGTCATTCTCAATGTTAGATGACATGTTAAATCACAAAACAAGTCTTCAACCATTAAAAAAATTGAAATAATATCAAGCATTTTCTCTGAACGCAGTGGAATAAAACTAGAAATCAATAATGGGAGGAATTTTTGAAATTATATAAACACATGGAAATCAAACAATATGCTCCTGAATGGCCAGTGTGTCAGTGAAGAAATTAAAGAGGAAATTGAAAATTTCCTTGAAATAAATGATAATGGAAACCCAACATACCAAAATCTATGGGATACAGTGAAAGCAGTGCTAAGAGAGAAACTTATAGCCATAAATGCCTACATTAAAAAGAAAAAAAAATTCATATAAATATCCTAATGATGCATATTAAAGAACTATAAAGCAAGAGCAACCAAATCCAAAATTAGTAGAATAAAAGAAATAATAAAGATAAGAGCAGAAATAAATTATTTTGAAATGAAAAGAACAATGTAAGAGATTAATGAAACAAAGCTGGGTTTTTTGAGAAGATAAACAAAATTGAAAAACCCTTAGCCAGACTAAGAAAAAAAGAGAAGACCCAAATAAATAAAATCAAAGGTAAAAAAATAAACATTACAACTGATATGACAGAAATTCAAAGGACCATTAGTGGCTACTATGAGCAATTATTAGCCAAAAAATTGGAAAATCTAGAAGAAATGAATAAATTTCTAGACACGTACAATCTACCAAGATTAAACCATGAAGAAATTCAAAACACAAACAGACCAATAACAAGTAATGAGATCAAAGCCATAATAGAAAGTTTCCCATTAAAGAAAAGCCCAGGACCTGATGGCTTCACTGGTAAATTCTGCCAAACATTTAAAGAAGAAGTAATATCAATCCTACTCAAACTTTTCCGAAAAAAAACAGGAAGGAGTACTTTCAAACTCATTCTAGAAGGCGAGTATTACCCTGATATCAAAACCAAAGACACATAAAAAATTAAACTACAGGCCAATATCTCTGATGAACATTGATGCAAAAATTCTCATCAAAATACTAGCAAACTGAATTCAACAGGACATTAGAAAAATCACGCATCATGACCAAGTGGGATTTATCCCAGGTATGCAAGTATGGTTCAACATATGGAAATCAATTAATGTAATATATCGTGTCAACAGAATGAAAGACAAGAACCACATGATCCTTTCAACTGATACTGAAAAACTATTTGATAAAGTACAACATCCCTTTAGCATCAAAACCCCCTAAAAACTGGGTATAGATAGAACATACCTCAACATAATAAAAGCCATAAATCACAGACACACAGCTAGTGTCATACTGAATGGGAAAAAAATTGAAAGTCTCTCCTGTAAGATCTGGAACACCACAAGGATATCCACTTTCACTGTTATTCAACATAGTATTGAGAGTCCTAGCTAGAGAAATCAGTATAGAATAATCAATAGCATATCTGTATGCCAGAATCAACAATCTGAAAAAGAAATGAAGAAAGTAATCCCATTTACAATAGCCACAAATTAAACTAAATACCTCGAAATTAACTTTACCAAAGTGCATCCAAATTTGAAAGGAAGAAGTCAAATTACCTTTGTTCGCAGATGATTTGATTTTATATTTGGAAAAAAACCAAAGACTCCACCAAAAACGATGAGAACTGACAAACACATTCAGTAAAATTGCAGGATACAAAATCAATATACGGAAATCAATAGCATATCTATATGCCAGAGTCAACAATCTGAAAAAGAAATGAAGAAAGTAATCCCATTTACAATAGCCACAAATAAAACTAAATACCTAGGAATTAACTTAACCAAAGAAGTGAAAGATCTCTACAATGAAAACTATAAAATACTGATGAAAGAAATTGAAGAGGACACACCCACATACAAAAAAATATTCCATGTTCATGAGTTGGAAGAATCAATACTGTTAAAATATCCATACTACCTAAAGCAAACCACAGATTTAATGTAATCCCTATCAAAATACCGATGACATTCTTCACAAAAATAGAAAAAAAATACTAAAATTTATATGGAATCACAAAAGACCCAGAATAGCCAATGCTCTCCTGAGTAAAAAGAACAAAACTGGAGAAATCACATTACCTGACTTCGAATTATGCTAAAAGCAATAGTACCAAAACAGCATGGTACTGGCATAAAAACAGACCCATAGACCAATGACACAGAGTAGATAAGCCAGAAACAAATCCACATACCTAAAGTGAACTCATTTTTGACAAAGATGCCAACAACATACACTGGGGAAACAGTAGTCTCTTCAATAAATGGTGCTTTGAAAACTGGATATCCATATGCAGAAGAATGAAATGAGACCCATATATTTTGCCCTACACAAAAATCAAATCAAAATGTATTGATGACTTAAATCTAAGATCTCAAACTGTGAAACTACTACAAGAAAACATTGGGGAAACTATCCAGGACATTAGTCTGGGCAAAAATTTCTTGAGTAGTACCCCACAAGCACAAGCAACCAAGACAAAAATGGACAAATGGGATTACATCAAGTTAGAAAGCTTCTTCACAGCAAAGGAAACAATCCACAAAGTGAAGAGACAACCCACAGAATGAGAGAAAATATTTGCGAACTACTCATCTGACAAGGAATTAATAACTAGAATATATAAGGAGCTGAAACAACTCTATACGGATCTAAGCATCAACATAATTGAACTCATGGAGATTGAGAATAGAAGGATGGTTATCAGAGGCTGGCTGGGAAAGGTAGTGTGGGGATGAAAGGAGGTGGGGATGGTTAATGGTTACAAAAAATAGAAAGAATAAATAAGACCTAGTATTTGATAGCACAACAGGGGACTATAGTCAATAATAATCTAATTGTACAGTTTTAAAATAACTAAAAGAATATAATTGGATTGTTTGTAACACAAAGGATAAATGCTTGATAAGATGGATACTCCATTCTTCAGGATGTTATTATTACAAATTGCATGCCTGTACTGAAATACCTCGTGTAACCCTTAAATATACATACCTATTATTTACCCACAAAATTAAAGTAAACAGATTTTCAAAATAATAATAATAAAACAACAATGAGGTGCCAATACACACCTATCAGAATGGCCAAAATTCAAAACACTAACACCAAATGCTGGCAAAGATGTGGAGCAACAGGAACTCTCATTCATTGCTAGTAGAAATGTAAAATGGAACAGGCACCTTCAAAGATGGTTTGTCAGTTTCTTACAAAAGTAAACATACTCTTACCACACAATCCAGCAAGTAAGCATATTGTTATTTACCCAAGTGAGTTGAAAACTATGTCCAAACAAAAACCTGCGCACAGATGTTTATAGCAGCTTTATTCACACTTGACAAACCTTGGAAGCAACCAAGATGCCGCTCTGTAGGTGAATGTGTAAGTAAACTGTGATATAGCCAGAACAATGGAGTATTAGAATGACTAAAAACAAAAAAGACTACAAAATGTGGGAGGGTGGGAGGGGGTTGATGTTGAATAAATTACTTACTGGGTACAATGTTCACTATTCATGTAACGGGTACACAAAAAACCCAGACTTCACTACCAGGCAATATGTGCATGTAAGAAATCTACACTTTCAGCCTCTCTATACATAATTTTTTTTAAAGAAAAATAAAAAGAAATGGCTATCAAACATGAAAAGACACAAAGAAACTTAAATGCATATTACAAAGTGAAAGAAGCCAATCTGAAAATACTGCCTACTGTATGATTTTAACAATATGACATTCTGGAAGAGACAAAACTATGGAGACAGTAAAAATATCAGTGGTTGCCAGGAGATGGGGTTGGGGAAGAAAGGTGAATAAGCAGAACACAGAGTTTTTAGGGCAGTGAAAATACTCTGTGTGATACTATAAGATGGATACATAGCACATGTTTTTCAAAACCTAAAGTATGCACAACACCAATAGTGAGTTATAATGTTAACTATATGTTTGGGCTAACAGGCATATATCAATGTATGTATGTCAATGTCTCAATTGCATGTCAACAAATGTACCCACTAGAATGAATGGTGTCCATAGCAGGAGAGATTGTGTGTGCTTGGGGACACCGGGTTTACGAGAACTCTCTCTACTTTCTGCCCAATTTTTCTGTGACCCTAAAACTTCTCTAAAAAATTAAGTTTATTAATTTTTAAACGATGATACAAAAGGTTAAAACACTGTTTATTTAATTGCTTAGTAAAATGCATGTTTCGAAAACCACAGATAGTTTTTAACAGCATTTGTGTAGCTCTTCCCATCTTATAGAACACATTTGCATGCCTCATCTAACAATCCTCACAATAAATGGAAAAAATCAAATTTATTCTCATTTTTTAAATTAATGAACTAAAGCATGGAATAGTGTTTGTAAAATTTTGAGATAATTTTCACCACTATTAAAAATTAATTTTGTTAAAACAAGATGGAAATTATTATTTGCAGACTTGTAAAGGTATGCAGATTTGAGATTCATTAATTCTAGACCCTCTTTCTACTACACAGGAAGAATTATTGTTATTATTAATGCTTATTCTAAAGATTATTCTAAAACATAAAGCCCAAATACCCATAAAGTGATAGATGGCACCCCATTTACAAATGCAAAATAATTTCATATATGTATACTATCACACTTGATCTTCTCATTGACTGCATGAAACAAGCAAGATTATTACTATACCGTTTTCCATAATGAGAGAATTAATGCTAAAATTATTTATCTGCCTAAGATCACGCAGCTAATAAGTGGCAAAATCAGAACTCAGACTCATATTTTCTCACTCCAAGTCTATACCCTTTCTCTTATATCTATAGATGCCCACAGATTACAGGACTCTTCAGCTATGGCCTGATCTTTTTTGGAATAGAAAGTTTTTTACATGCACATAACTAACTTTAAAAAAATAAACATCTAAAACTCATGGAAGTTTTAATCACATTGATACTTGCTTCTGAGACTTTGGGAAGACAGTAGGAGGTCTAGGTTCTAAAAGTTGTTTTGAGTTTCAATTGAACTGCAGCTAATTTAAGACTTACGGGGCATAGACAATTTTTAAATCTTAGACTTCTCTGATATTTCTCACATAGATTAGTACCACAATTCAAACTGGATGTCTAAGTTCTTTTGCATTAAACAATCATTAGAAATCTCTTACCAGGAAGAGAAAACAAAGCGCACATATTCTCTCTCCTTTCATATTCTACTGGGTGTTTTATTTTCTGTAATTAGTCCTACATTGTCTGGAATTATCTTTTCCTCTTTGTTCACTAGAGAACCTTGAATTTAAATTTTGACTTTGCTACTTATTATCTATATGTGCTAGGAAAGTTAATTAACAAGAGATGAGGATAATATGGATACCATAGAGGTTTTGTGATGAGTAAATAAGTAATGTATTTTAAATGTCTAGAACAGATGCTGGTGTATTGAAACTTTAATTAACCTTGGTTTCCTCTTTCTCTCCTAATATTTGAGACCAGAAAAGAAAAAGCGTTTTCTCTATGTATTTATTCTCAAATTAAGGAGCATAAGAATCACATGGAGTTTGTGAACAAGACAAATTTCAGGGGAAAAAAACCCAAAACTTTTGATGTGGTAAATCTAACATAAGGCTAGGAAATTTTTATTTATAACAAGCAATTTAGGTGATTGTCATGAAGGCGATTCTCAACCTAGGTGATTCTAAATGTTAGTTTAAAATATGTTAAATAACCCAGAAAACATAGTAAACCTAGGAGATATCTATTTAGAATAAAAGAAAGCAATAACTGAGATTAAAGAGGAACAAAGAAGATACAAGGTATATAGAAAATAGCAAAATGTCAGACACATATATTACCTTATCAATAATTGCATTAAATTTAAATGAATAAAACACCCCAACCAAAAGGCATATATTAGCAGAACTGATTTTTTTAAAGGACCCAACAACATGCATGTGTCTACAAGAGATACACTTACACTTATAAACACAAATGAGTTGAAAATAAAAGAATAAAAGCATAGAAAAAAGACACATCCTGCAAACAGTAACTGAAAGAGAGCTGCAGTGGCTACACTAATGTCAGATAAAATAGATTTTGAGACAACAATTGTTATTAGAGACATAAAGGACATTTTATAATAATAAAAGAATCAATCCATTCCGAAGACATAATAATTATAAACCTACATGTGCCTAACAACAGAGCCTCAAAATACATGAAGCCAAAACTCACAGAATAGATATGAGAAACAGACAATTCTACAATATTAACTGGAAACTAAAATCAACCTTCCAGACTCCGCAATCCCTCCCTCATGTAGCCAACATAAAATGACTCAGGAAATTAATTGTCTGAATCCAGGTCTCAGTCAGACTCTGAGCTTTCATGCCAAGGTAGTGCCCATGTTTAAGTCCATAGTGTATGTGGGTTAGTCCTTTGATATCATGTGGTGGGTTGCATCATCTCATTCTTATCATTACCGTTCATATATTTCTGCAGGGAAAATTTTTTTAAATAAAGATTTAAATAATAAGCATTTAGAATTTTTTTTTAATTTAAGTAGCTTTCCACTCCTCACTCAATAGCTATTCAGTGACATTAACTGTTCCTTTGAATTTTCTATTAACACTGTTCAGTCAGATTCAGGAACAGTTTTATGCTATGGCTATATGCAGTTCACAGAGTTATTGTGATTCATGTCCTGTATATTCCCAGGCAGATTAGTGTTAATTTTCAAATGACCTTTCCTGTTGTCTCAATGGCTTTAAGGTTTCTATTTCAGTATGAAATACTCAGTTATGAATTTATATCAAAAAAATTGTTTATCACTTGACCTTTTTTTCTTGAATTAAAAAATATCTTCAGGCAATAACATTGGAAAAACCCTTCTAGACATTGGCTTAGGCAAGGATTTCATGACCAAGAACCCAAAAGGAAATGCAATAAAAACAAAGATAAATAGCTGGGACCTAATTAAACTTCTCCTTACCCAAGTCATCCTTAATCTTCCCTCTTCCTATTTCCCACATCTCATTTTTCTCCCAATGCCATCAATTTTGCCTCTAAAATTCCCCAAAACATCTTTGATAGATTAAAAATAGATGCAAATTATTTGCCACTCCTCCCATCCTAAGGTGTAACCTAACCTTCCTCCTACTTTGACTGGATTTGGCCATGTGACTTGGTTTGGCCAGTGGGACATCAGGAGATGTGACACAAATAGAGTTCTGATAAACACATAGACCTGGGGCTAGTCGTCTTGAAACTCTGCTGTGAGACCACCATGGTGAAAGGAAGTTAGTCTAGCTTCCTGGAGAAAAGGCCACATGGAGGAGAGGAGAGATGCCTTACCCCACAGTTAGCACGAACAACCAGACACATGAGTAAATCCATCTTGAACCATGCAGGCTTTCAAGCCATAATGTGATTGCAACCATAGGAATGAGCCCAAGAAAGATCAATGGTAGAATCATCTAGCCAACCCATAGATTGATGAGAAATAATAAACCATTCTTTGCTGCAGCCACTCAGTTTGGTGTGGTTTGCTAAGCAACAAAAGTTAACAGAGACACCATCCCCTCCTATCTATATTGTCAAGCCTACCTGAGACTCACCAAGTCTCTTCTGGGTTTTGGAAATAGCAAGGTAACTGATTTCTGTAACTCTCACACTTCCCCTTCGAATTTATCAAAAAGTCACCATCTTTATTACATTCATATATATTATTTCTATATTAAGAAACTTTCAATAAGAACATTGCTGTGAATAACAGCCCAAATCATTCATGCCTTTTATATTATCTGCCCAGTTTACTATTCCAGCCTCATTCTCACCACATCTACAATCCTGTATTCTGTATAACTTTACACATTTTCACTACAACATTTATCATCTATTTACATAATATTTATGTATTTGTTATATTTGTTCTGCTATTTGCAGTAAACTATAGGTTACTACAGTACCTAAAACAAAGTAGACATTAAGTAAGTGCCTGTTGTGTGAATGCTATTACTATGACTAGGATATTTTGTTTTTCATTGTTTCATTTGAACTTCAGTCTTGAAAATAAGACAACTTTATGTCCATTTTACAGATGAGGAAACAGATTCAAAATAGGTATGAGCCCTACTTTGGTCTCAGAACACTACAGCCTTAAATAAAAGTGTGATTATCTGATTCCTAGCAGAGTACACTTTGCCTTAATGAGTTACTCTCCATTTTCAAAACACTATGTATTTGCATACTTTCCAAAAGAAAATTTAAATATTCCATCAAAATCCAATTTTGTCAGTGTTGTATAATTCTGTATAATAGTTCTTTGATTACCCTTTATAATATTCACTTTTGCCCTTTAATCTAATATAAATTTGCATGGTAACGAAATTGTTAATTTATGCTTCTTATTATGATCAGTACTTAAATAACCCAACCCCTTCTCCAATATCTTCAGAGAAAGCTTATCATTACAGAAGGCTCTGCCTGGTAAAATCAACATATTTAATCTTCATGTGTAATAGTTGGCTGAAAGCCAATAGAATCAAAAGGGCAAGTCTGAGCAAGGAAGAAAACAGGCAAGAATAGATGAGCACAGGGTTAAAACATCCCTTTAATAGATGTAATAGTAAGTATATTTTATTTGTAGGGAATGAGTGATTCTGATGGGTTGAGTAAGTCACCAATGGCTTCTCCCATTTACCTGCTTATTACCTTGGGTATTTAATTTCTCTAAGTCTTAAATACCTTGTTTGAAAAATAAGAGTAATGTTGCTTCACAAAGTTGTTGGGGGTTTGGCTGAAATATTGTATACATAGAGCACATTATACCATGTCTGGCATATAGCAAGAAAGCAATAAATTATAATAATTATAATTCTTTTCATGTTAGATAGTGAAAGATTTTTCAGGGTAGAGTAATTGCTTATAAGCAGTACTGGAGTTTTGAAATTATACCCCCAAATTAAAGCTGTTTTGTTAAATGCAATATTTTATTAGAATATGGGTGTTATCCTATGTTAAGACTGGGAGGAAGATATTGGCAAGATTGTGTAAAATGCTCATGGATATACCAATCATATGGCAAGATGAATGAGACTACTATGATTGATGTGGACAATAGCAATTCGCTCCCTACCATTTGGAAGGTGCACAAGCTTCTTTAAGGAATCTGAGCACTCCAATACCACTGAAAGAACAGGGGTTCCATTAGTATTGGGGAAATAGCCACGGGTTAAAAAAAAATAGTATTCACCCCACTTGTCTTACATCTTTTCTCCTGCTGCTCATCTTGCTTTCACTCTTCCACTCACTTCAAAATAACATCTGTCCCTCTTGTTCTTGAAGTCCGCCATTGACTCCCATATAGCCAAATGTGATTAATAGTTTCTTAGCTCTCATCTTCTTTGACCTTCCAGTAGCATACAACACAGTTGATTACTCACTCCTAGAAATACTCTTTTGATCTATGTGATGCAAAACTTTCCTGATTTTCTTCTTATCTAGCATCTCCTTCCCTCTCTTTAAATTATCTTTCTCTTCCATCTGACCTGATGTAACTCAGAACTTTCATTTTTTTCTCCCTAGCACCTATATGCCAATAATTCCAAAATTATATCTCTAGCCTACATTTCCAGACCCATATATATCCAATTCCTTACTTGACCTAGTCACTTGATCATCTCACTCATATCAAAAAATGAACGTTTCAAAACTGAACTTGTAATTTTCTACACAATTTTTATCCTCCAGTCTCATATTATTTTAATAAATGAGACTCCCTCTCTCTCTCTGTCTCTCTCTGTCTCACACACACACACAAACACACACACACACATACATCTATTTACTCGAGTCAAAAATTTGGGCATAGCTTGATACAGCTCTCTCTTATCCCTACCTTTAATGTATCACTAAGATCCACTAATTTTACCGTCAAAATACCCCAAGTCCACCCATTACTCTCCCTTCTCATAGCCAACATGCCGGTCCAAACTGTTCCAACTCTTTCACCTAGGCTAACGCAATTTTCTCCAAACAATTTCTATTTTCTTCCACTTTTACCTCAGTCTAATCCAATGTTTATTTTGCAGCCAATGTGTTTTTTGGGGTTTTGTTGTTGTTACTGTTTTTGTTTTTGTTGTTTGAGATACAGTCTGGCTCTTTTGCCCAGGCTGAAATACAGTGGTGTGATCTCCGCTCACTGCAACCCAGAACTTCTGAGTTCAATGAGTTCTCCTGCCTCAGCCTCCCAAATAGCTGGGACTACAGGCATGCACCACCACGCCCAGCTAACTTTTGTATTTTTTTTTATAGGGATGGAGTTTCACCATGTTGCCCAGGCTGGTTTTGAACTCCTGGGCTCAAGCGATCCTCCTACCTCAGCCTCCCAAAGTGCTGGGTTTACAGGGATGAGCCACAGATCCTGCACCAATGTGGTCTTTTAAATGTATAGATGCAATGGTGTCACTCTCCTGCTTAAAATCCTTCTATGACTTTCCATTGCACTAAAAAGAGACTCAAACAACTCATTGTGGCCCATAGGGGTTGTCATGATATGGCCCGTCCATGTCAATCTCTTCAATTTCATCTCATGCTATGCTGGCCCCACTACCTACTTAGCCATCTGGCCTTCTTTTAGTTTTTGGAACATGTCACACTGTTTTCCAACTGCAAGATCTTTATCATCCTATTGTCTAGATCGCTGTCTATACACACCCTGCCTCCCACATCCAAACTGCACAAACTCTGTTTTCAACTCCTATTCATCCTTCAGAAAGATCTTTTCTTTCCTTTTCTGATTGTCTCAACTAAAGGAGACGCCTCTGTGATCTTTCTTTTCTTTTTTTTTTTTTTTTTTTTCAGATGGAGTTTTGCTCTTGTTGCCCAGGCTGGAGTGCGATGGCGCAATCTCGGCTCGCTGCAACATCTGCCTCCCAGGTTCAAATGATTCTCCTACCTCAGCCTCCACAGTAGCTGGGATTACAGGCATGCGCCACCACACCCGGCTAATTTTTTGTATTTTAATAGAGATGGGGTTTCTCCATGTTGGTTAGGCCGGTCTCGAACTCCTGACCTCAGGTGATCTGCCCTCCTCGGCCTCCCAAAGTGCTTCAATTAGAGGTGTGAGCCACCTCGCTCAGCTGATCTTTCTTACAGTCTTGTTCTTTTCCTTCATAGCACTGACCACAAACTGCAATTTTAAAATTTATTTTAATTTTACAAATAAATTACAAATGTGTAATTATTAAAATATTTTCCAGGCCAGTGCTGGTGGCCCATGTATGTAATCCCAGAACTTCGGGAAGCCAAGGCAAGAGGATCACTTAAAGCAACCCACAACCCACGGGCTGCATGCATCCCGGGACGGCTTTGAATAAAGCCCAGGACAGCTTTGAATGCGGCCCAACACAAATTCATAAACTTTCTTAAAACATCATGAGATTTTTTTGCGATTTTCTTTTTTTAGCTCACCAGCTATCATTCGTGTGTTTTACGTGTGGCCCAAGACAATTCTTCCAATGTGGCCCAGGGAAGCCAAAAGATTGGACACCCTGGCTTAAAGCCAGGATTTCAAGACCAGCCTAGGCAACAAAACAGAGACCCCATTTCAACAAATCACTTTTAAAATTTAGCATGGTGGTGTGTACCTGTAGTACCAGCTATTACCTACTCAGGAGGCTGAGGTGGAAGGATTGCTTGAGCCCAGGAGATCAAGCCTGCAGTAAGCCATGATCTTGCCATTGCTCTCCAGCTTGAGTGAAAGCATGAGACTATCTCTTAAAAAAATATATATGTTTTTGCTACCTGGTTAAAACCAGGTGTAATTTAGAGTATTTGTTAATTTAATTACCTACATGTATTTATTCTTTACTAGATGCTTGAAACCCATCTCCCTTTGGAGTTATCACTGTAAGCACACATACACATATACATACACATACACATGTACACATCCACAGAAACACACGAGGATGCAGAAGTCTCCCTAAAATTTAGGGAACTCGTGAAATTAAAAAATTTCATATACATCACCATGGTATCATAACTGCCACTTTCATCCAACAACATTCAGTCCTTGCTAAAAGTTATTTCATTCTTACAAAGAAATAGATCTAAGAAAAGAAATATAAATTCAGTTACATTCAGTTTCAAGTTTCACTGTCAACGGTGAATCAGAAACCTTTAATATGACTAAATCTGGTATATTTGAATAAGTATATGCCAATAAAATACCTATAGGTCTTTATGGACCTCTGTCTTGTTCTTGATTTTAATTTATTAGAATGTATCAATTGACCTACATCAATTATTTTATGGGAAATAGCATCAGTAAGATTTTTATCTTTAACATCCCAAATAGGAAATCCCCATTAGTGTAATAAATAATGTATTTGGCAGGGAATTGGCAAGCCATCTCAATCAGAAAACTTCCTGGCTGACAATCACACAAAATTGAGACCACAAAGCATATCTTAAATGTTTCAGCACTTGGATTTTCCTAAATACTTCTTTTAAGTTCTTTCTGAACAAGTTGCACAGAGATCAAAACATGCTAATTTCATCATTGCTAGCCAAAATCATAAAAGAACCCTATAAAAGCATAAGGATACACTTACTAACTTATAAACAACAAACTGTTTCATGGTTTTATTGAACAGTCCATAAAAGATTTTCCTGATTTGTAAAATGAAGAGATTGAATGAGATGATAGCTAAGATATCTTCAAGCTTGAAAAATTCTAATATTTGTGATTTTAGAATAAATAGTGCATATTTTTCTTTTTTAACAAGGAAAAGTAACAGTATATGTTATTCCCATGTTTTACCATTTTGGTATAGTAGGAGACCTGGGGTCATTTTTGCCTCTCTGAGGAGTGGAAATACAAAAGGGTAACTCATTACCCCTTCTTAGCTTAAAAAAGAAGCCAGTTTGAAGGACTTTTACTATCCCTCTATACTATTCTTCTGTATTTCCCTCTCCACTCCAATTTTAGTAAACATATATACACACTCTACCACCAGCCCTACCACCACCACCAGGATTCCCATTATGGACATAAGCAATTCTAGTCTATTAAGGACAGCAGATAGCATCCTCCAGAAACTACAGAGTAAACACAGCCCTTCCCAGAATCCATATCAGGTGTCTCACCTGACAGCTCAGCTAAATCTTCTGTCCTGTGAAGTCACTTTGCTCAGATCCTTACTCACAGCTCTTGGAAATGGTGCTAAAAGAGTAACAGAGTTAAAATAAAATCAAGCCAAAGACATTCCAGGACTGTTTGTCAGGATCAAGCTGTGCCCTACCGCTTGAGCCATGAGATCCTCTTATATTAGAGATATGAGTGGTTGGGAAAGATATCATGTGGAATTTATGGGAAGTCCCAGTGGGAAAATCACATCACAGACTCCTGGGATACTACAGCAAGGTCACATAGCTTGCAATGGAGAACGTACACCTTTTGAAATGCAACTCGTGGCGTGTTACTGAGCCATCACACAAATTGACAGCCAGACTATGGGACACCATGTGACCATGTGGCTAGAATTTTCCATGTTGACCTTAATCCTATCATATCCACCAGCTCAGCTAGGCTCAGCCTGCATGTCATGCACCACTGTTGCGCCAACACCTCTTCCTCATCTCACTCCTATGGCCCAGCAGGGGAATCCCTGAGGACTAGCTGACAGATGATCAAAGTGCCCAAGACTGGTTTACAGACAGGTCAGCTCAGTATGTGGATATAAGGCACTACAGTCTAACTCACAGACAATTATTTCAATTGACAAAGTTTGGGGCAGTACATTTGCCATCCCCTTTGGGTAATAAAAGAAGTAGTCTGAGATTAGAACATATAAGGACTCCTGGGCAGTGGCAAATGGAATGGCTAGCTGGTAAAATCCTAGAAAAAAAGATTGGAAGATCGAAGACAAAACGGTCTGGCAGAAAGGAATACAGTCGGCCCTCTGTATCTGAGGGTTCTACATCTGTGGATTCAAACAACCTTGGATCAAAAATGTTGAGGGGAAAAAAATGCCACAACTTTCCAAAAATTAAAATTTGAATTTTGTCAGGCAGTGAGTACTAGGTTGAATTCACTCGAATGAGGTAAGGTATAGGCATTGTGTTAGGTATTGTAAATAATCTAGATATGTTTTAAGGTATACAGGAAAAAATGTGCGTAGGTTATATGCAAATATTATGCCATTTTATAAAAGAGACTTGAGCATCCACAGATTTTGGTACCTATGGGGGTCCTGGAACAAATCTCCCATGGATACCAAGCCTTACTATATATGTGGATAAATAGGAATGGGCATAAAGTGGGAAAATTTTCATATTAAAAGTTAACACCAATCCAATAGCTCCCACCATGGAAGAGGCACTTCACAAAGACGTAGATTAAATGCCTCAGCCAGTTGACACTAGCCAGCCTGGCTTTGGCCATTCCAGTGCTGGAAAAATGGACACATTAAAAAGTGGTCATGGTGATAGAGACAGAGGTTAGACATCAGCACAGCAGCATGGGCTGCCACTTTTCCTGATGAATCTCACTTCTGCTGCCTCTGAATGTCCAGTCTGCTAGCAACAAAATCCAATGCTAAGTCCATGATGTGAGATCATTCCTCAAGGACACTGTCTAGCCACTTGACCGCAAGTTGTCTACACTGCACCCCTTCTATCCTAAAAAGATCTGTGACTGATTCTGATCAATCACAGAAGAAATAGACCTTTTGGGTATGGATTTCCCTTTCTTGCCCACAGAGTGCCTGTTCCACCCACACAGGGTCCCACATACAGCAGAGTAGATATGGGAGCAGGCCCATAACAGAGAAATGCCATCAGTAACAACAAGCTCTAACCCATCTAGAAGCTGCTATTCTGATACAATATTGCAATAACCTGGTGACGGGATCATGAAAACACCAGCTCAGAGGTGATACTTTACGAAAATGATGCAACATTCTCCAGAATGCAGCATATACCACAGTTCAAAGATTTCTGTCATGAAGTGTCCCCAGTAAGAAGGAACTGAGAAATGTAGGGAGACATATCCCTGTTTGCCATCACTCTAAATATCACTTGTGGAATTCGTACCTCCCGCCCCTTCAGTCCTGCACCATTGAAGGTCCCGGTACCCAAAGGGGAATACTTCTTCTAGTGGACACAGCAGAAGTCTCATTAAGCTATAACTATGGCTGCTCTTGGCACTTCATTTTCCTTGTGTCCAGGAACCAGAAAGCAAGAAGAGAAAATAGTCATCTTGACAGAGGCAATAAATCTTGATCATCAGGGAGGAACACGCTGCTGTTATATCACTGGAATGTGGAGAAATACACGCAGAACCCAGGTGTGGGCATCCTTAAAGATTCCCTGAAAATTGTGAAAGCAAATAGACAAATTAAACAGCCCTAGCCTCAGAAGGGCATGGTGACAAGGAGCTTCACGTCCTTAATGCTAGGGTCTGATTCTCACCACCTAAAGTCACCCAGAGCAGCAGAGGGCTCAGAAAGGGCTGGTCTAGATTGGGTAATGCTACGGGGAGGCAATGAGTACCAGTTATGGCTCGGAGACCAGCTTTACCAACAAGGACTAACATTTGTCCCACCACTCCTTCTCTTCCAAGTTTCCCCCAGGAAAAGAAGCCTAATGGAATCCTGGAAGAGTGTTTTCCAAATATTTACGAGAATGTGGATCTGAGCAACAAGGGGTAGACGGTAATGGACATGGAGTTGTGCTACCTACCTTCCTTTGCAAGAAAGGGTTTATTGCCCCAACTGACCAAGTGCTGCCAGCCCCTTAAGGAACTGCCTCCACTTTCTGGGGTGACCCACATCCAGCAATGGATGTAAGCATGGGTAAAAGATTTTAGCCAGTTCAGCCCAGAGAGTTAGAGCCATTTTAGTTCAAGAGCTCGTTGTCAAGATTATCGAGCTTGATGTCATGTCCACATCACAAATCAACATCTCCCGTCTCGTCTTATGTTTTTGCCTTTGCTTCCACAGTGGATCCCAAGGGCATTGCTTAATAAACATTGCCTACTTTTTATTATCTCAGAGTGTAAAAGAACCCGGCCAGGCGCGGTGGCTCACGCCTGTAATCTCAGCACTTTGGGAGGCCAAGACGGGTGAATCACCTTAGATCAGGAATTCAAGACCAGCCTGGCCAACATGGTGAAACCTTGTCTCTACTAAAAATACAAAAATTAGCTTGGCATGGTGCCAGGTGCTTGTAGACCCCACTACTTGGGAGGCTGTGACAGGATAATTGGTTGAACCCATGAGGTGGAGGTTGCCAGGAGCTGAGATTGCACCACTGCACTCCAATCTGGGTGACAGAGTGAGACTCCATCTCAAAAAGTAATAATAACAATAAAAAGAGTGTAAAAGAACCCAACCTGGATTATTTTTTCTGAATGAGACTCAGCACAGAGAATGATTCATGGGAGACCACAGAGTATAGCTCAGGACATTTTCACAACATTTACATCTGTACAAGTATTTCTAGTGTATGTTTTAAAATTACTCTTAGGTTTGTACTTTTAGCACTATGATAATTGAGGTGGCATGTGTATAAATTATCAAATATCTTTAGTTGATATGTATAGAAAATGTACATTATATATTTTAAAATTCTAAAAATTTCACAGGTAAAAATTATCTCAAAATGGATCGTTGATCTAAATGTATGAGTTAAAACTAGAAAAGCTTCAAGAAGAAAGCACAGAAGAAGTTCTTAGTGACTTTGGGTTTGACAAAGATTTCTTAAATATAAAACAAACAGCATGAAAAAAATCAATAAATTAGACTTCATCTAAATTTAACTTTTGTTCAGTAAAAGACACAGTTAATTTTTAAAAAATAAGCCATAGACTGGGAGAAAATACTTTCAAAATCTATATTCAAAAAGTATTTGAATATGTAAAGAATTCTCACAATTCAATGATAAAATAAATAGCCCAATAAATACGGGCTAAGCATCTGAACTGTTGTTTTACCAAAGAAAATGTACAGATGGCAAATACAAGCTCATGAAAATATGTTCAACACCATTAGTCACTAAGGAATGTAATTGATTAAATTAGAATGCACTTTAAATGAAAATCATATGCAAATTAAAACTACACGAGATACTAGAATTTCTAAAACTAAAAAGACTGTTCATGTAAAGCACTGAGGAGGATGCGGCTAGAACTCTTACACAATGTTCTTTTAAATGTAAAATAGTATAGTTGCTGTGGAAAACCAGCTGGAAGTTCATTATTAATACAACTCAGCAATTTTATTCCTAGATATTTATCCAAGAGAATGTAAAACATATGTTCATAACAGTTTTATTCATAATAGACCTAAACTGGAAACAATCAAATGTCCATCAATGGTTGAATGGATAAACAAATTGTGGTATATCCTTACAACAGAACAGAACTCAACAATAAAGAGGATGGTACATCTGATACATGCCACTGTAAGGATGAATCTCAGAAACGTTAAGAGCTCATAGTGCCTGATTCCATCTATACTAAACTTTAGAAAATAAAAGCTAATCTCCAGTGACAGTAAGTAGGTCAGTGGTTTCCTTTAGCTGTGGGTCAAGGTTAGGGGTGGGCAGAATGGATAATGACCTACATTTAGACAAGGGGAAACATTCTGGCTTGCTGAAAATATCCTCTATGGTCAATGCAGAGGTGGTTACACAGGTGTATATATTTTTCAAAAGTCATAAAACCCTACCCTTAAAATCTTTGAGTTATTCTATGTAGATCATAACTCAATAAAGTTTTTTAAAAAAGAATGTTTAATTTTTTTAAAGAACGGGTAGCAAACAAAATGCAAACAGAAACTTGAACAGATATTTGTATATCCATGTCCATGGCAACTTTGCACAATAGCCAAACAGTGGAAACAACCCACATGTCCCTCAACAGATGAATGGATAAACAATGTGGTGCATAAATACAATGAAATATTGTTCAGCCTTAACAAGGGATGAAATTCTGACACTTGCAACAACGTCGATGACCCTTGAAAACATTATGCTAAGTAAAATAAGCCAGTCACAGAAGGACAAATATTGTATGGTTCTATTTATATGAGTTTCCTAGAATAGCCAAATTCATAGAATGGTATTTACCAGGGGCTAGGGAGAGAGGGAAATGGAGAGTTAGTAACTAATGGGTACAGAGTTTCAGCTGAGGAATATGAAAACATTCTAGAGATGGATGGTGGTGATGGTTGCACAACAATGTGAGTGTACTTAATGCCATAGAACTGTTGATATGGTTTGGCCATGTCCCCACCCAAATCTTATCTTGAATTGTAGCTCCCACAATTCCGTGTTGTGGGAGAGATCTGGTGGAAGGTTATTGAATCATGGGAGTGGGTCTTTCCCATGCTATTCTCATGACAGTAAGTCTCATGAGATATGATGGTTTTATAAAGGGGAGTTTCCCTGCACAAGTTCACTTCTCTTGTCTGCCACCATGTGAGATGTGCTTTTCACCTTCCACCATGATTGTGAGGCCTCCCCAGCCACATAGAACTGTGAGTCTATTAAACCTATTTCTTTTGTAAATTGCCCAGTCTTGGGTATATCTTTATCAGCAGTGTCAAAATGGACTAATACAACTGTACACTTAAAAATTCTTGAAATGATAAATTTTATGCTATGTGTATTTTACCACAATAAAAAAGGAAGGGTAGTGAATACAATATGTGAGGAGGGGGAAAGTGGATGTCCCAATTAAATGAATGCTTTGTTTCATGGGTGAGGAAAGCATGGAGACCAACATAAGTTGATTTGCAAGGAATACTGGAGCAATCCTGGCCATGAAAACACAAAACATGTAAACAAAGGACCAAGGAGATTTGAAAGAAGGAACTTCAAATAGCTACTGTCCTCATCAACAGGATAGGTGAACCGAATGACCTGATTATCAGCTTTAGAAATTCACATCTTAAGTCCGCTCCCAGAGGGTTGTGTTTCCACTCCCCAAAGCTTTTAATGAAAGCATGAATTTCATGAGAAATTGCTGCAAAATTAGCTAAATGGAAACATTTGGATTTGGATTTGGTCCACTGTCTGCACAATAATTTCCCTGTGGCCTAAGACAAAAGGGTAATCAGATTTGGGCTAACATGACCCCCAATTCATAAGAGGAACACTGGCAAGTTGCTAAGATTCAGAGGAGATCAATAGGACACAAGAATCAGCTAAACTTGCAGGCATTGCAGCCATGGCAACATCCCTAGCAAATCCTCCGCACAGATAGTAACTAGCCACTTCAAAATCACTGGGAGTGGAGCCAAGAGAGGGAACACTGAGACAAGGACTTTGTAAATCTTAAGGATAAACTCCTCCCCACACAAGAAAAACAGACAGCACCTAAAGCATTTTCTTTGATTTTTTCCTGATCTCTCTAAATTTAAGAAGCCTGGCCTTAAAGTCTGAGGGATCAAGCCCAGCCTCCCATAGGGAAGGATAAATTGTCCCAAAGTCCTTAACATGCAGGTCTATTAAACATCTGATATGCCTAGAGAGACCCTAAACCTTATGACCTGCTTTGAATGAAGGACAATATTCAAGAACATAAGAAATTTCAGATACAGAATCAAAGATAACATTAATTCTAGGAAGCTTGAATACAAGGACAGAAATTCTTTTGACTATTGAAGGATGTGGAGAAAAAGTGGCTGAAGTTGCTGGGTTATAATTGCTGAGCATAAAATTTTTCCTGGGGTGGTATCTCCTTTCCATGAATGTGTAATTGCAAGGAATTCATTGCAATTTTAGGAAACGTAAGAACCTTCTTCTCAAAAAGTTAAAGAGTAGGAGCCTAACAATTGGCCTTCCAAAAGGGAATCTCTAGAGCAGCCGAGTATCACCACAGTTGTAAATATGAAATAGTACCTTTTTGTAGGTTGTAGGTACTATTTCATATTTACAACTGTGGTGATACTGGGCTGCTCTAGAGATTCCCTTTTGGAAGGCCAATTGTTACAGGCAACCTACAAAATGGGAGAAAATTTTCGCAACCTACTCATCTGACAAAGGGCTAATATCCAGAATCTATAATGAACACAAACAAATTTACAAGAAAAAAACAAACAACCCCATCAAAAAGTGGGCAAAGGACATGAACAGAAACTTCTCAAAAGAAGACATTTATGCAGCCAAAAAACACATGAAAAAATGCTCACCATCACTGGCCATCAGAGAAATGCAAATCAAAACCACAGTGAGATACCATCTCACACCAGTTAGAATGGCAATCATTAAAAAGTCAGGAAACAACAGGTGCTGGAGAGGATGTGGAGAAATAGGAACACTTTTACACTGTTGGTGGGACTGTAAACTAGTTCAACCATTGTGGAAGTCAGTGTGGCGATTCCTCAGGGATCTAGAACTAGAAATACCATTTGACCCAGCCATCCCATTACTGGGTATATACCCAAAGGAATATAAATCATGCTGCTATAAAGACACATGCACACATATGTTTATTGAGGCATTATTCACAGTAGCAAAGACTTGGAACCAACCCAAATGTCCAACAATGATAGACTGGATTAAGAAAATATGGCACATATACACCATGGAATACTATGCAGCCATAAAAAATGATGAGTTCATGTCCTTTGTAGGGACATGGATGAAATTGGAAACCATGATTCTCAGTAAACTATCGCAAGAACAAAAAACCAAACACCGCATATTCTCACTCATAGGTGGGAATTGAACAATGAGATCACATGGACACAGGAAGGGGAACGTCACACTCTGGGGACTGTTGTGGGGTGGGGGGAGGGGGGAGGGATAGCATTGGGAGATATACCTAATGCTAGATGACGAGTTAGTGGGTGCAGCACACCAGCATGGCACATATATACGTATGTAACTAACCTGCACAATGTGCACATGTACCCTAAAACTTAAAGTATAATAATAAAAAAAAAAAGTACCAAGTTCCATTAGAAGTTCACCAAACTATATAATAGGGATGGATGTTGAAGAATTATACCTTTATTGTACTACTACAGAAATAAACTCTCCAACACTGCATTATAATCTAACAAGGTAAAGTTTAAACAGGAGCCTTGCCATAATTCAAGGAGAAATTTCATCCTTTTCATAGATGTCATATTGATCAGCAGTCAGAAATAATCATAACTGAACTCTGTCTTTCCTGGTTAGTTTGATGACTAAAAATGCTAGAACAATTAACAAGAAAAAAATTCAAGGGCCCTTCACCAAACAACATTTGTGAGAGTAACATTATTTGGAGCAAACAAACTATGCACTGAATGAGACAAAAATTTTATCCTTGAGAGCCACATCACCAAACAGGAGGCAAAGAAACAAGTGTCATGTGTGGATAGTGACCCATCTGGGTGTTAGGCTGTAGTCTCATCATTCAATTGCACAGCATCCTGAACAACAAAATGCCTTAAAGCTTGCACAAGCAACTTTCTGACCTCTCTGCCCTTGATGTGGAGCCATCGGCATGTCCCAAATCAAATGACAAAGCTCTCAAGTCTGCCAAATAGTGTTCTCATTTTGAAAGTCAATTGCCAGCCACTTACTGTGCCATAGTTAAAACAGCAGTTCATAAACAGAACATCAAAATCTTTTGCTACCCCCATTAATTGCCTTATACCTGAAACCTCATTACTCTCAAGGAGGAATGAGCAAATGAGATTTCCATTCTTAAATGGAAACAGTACAATCAATAGAGAGTAATATTGATCTCCAAAGAGATATGAAGCCATCACAGATTGTGCTGCCCTGCTGGAGACCAGCCCTTGACAAGGGCACCCTTACTGATTCCAAAGGTACATTGCTTCTAAGAAATACTGTCCTTGACCTCTGCACTTTTTACTCTAATACGTCTCCAAGACCGTTATTTCTTTTTTTTTTTTTTTTTTTGAGACGGAGTCTCGCTCTGTTGCCCAGGCTGGAGTGCAGTGGCATGATCTAGGCTCACTGCAAACTCCCCCTCCTGGGTTCACGCCATTCTCCTGCCTCAGCCTCCTGAGTAGCTGGGACTACAGCCGCCACCACACCTGGCTAATTTTTTGTATTTTTAGTAGAGGCGGGGTTTCACCGTGTTAACCAGGATGGTCTTGATCACCTGACCTGGTGATCTGCGTGCCTCAGCCTCCCAAAGTGCTGGGATTACAGGCGTGAGCCACCGCGCCCGGCCCAATACCGTTATTTCAAACAGAATAAGTTATATCTATCCAAATCCCAGTTTCAGGGAAAACAAAATGATTGCAAGTAGAGTCTTACTCAAAAAAACTATTTACCTTCTCAGTAATTGCTCCTTTCAGAGTACCACATGTCATAATTCAGGCCCCATGGCAAACAAGATGAGGTAACAGTGAGCCTCAGACATAGTTGGCCATATTTACCACCATGAAGAGATCTGATGTAATAGAGAATGATTAGTCCTGAGTTCTTCTTCATTAAAACACTGGAGAGAAAGTAGTAGAGCTGACTTATTTTCTGAATTGGGACAGAGAGTAATGGTTCAGTGGGGGAAAAATTAGTTGGTTAAAAAAGTAAAAGGAAACATATGGTTCTAAGGGTTTTTTTATATTTTAACCATGTTGGGAAAAATTGTATTGATAAAAGAAGGACAGATATTGTTTCTGACTGCCAGATATGTTAAAATAAATATTAAAATACCTTTCACAAAATGGTTGAGAAGGTACAGGTTAACCACCTAGAAGCCAAAATGTAAAAGGAACTTTATAAGCTGAGGAACCTGGAAACACTAAATATTTTGCCAAAAAGAGACAAAGGAACTTTAATTTTTTTAAAATTATACTTTAAGTTCTGGGATACATGTGCAGAATGTGCAGGTTTGTTACATACGTATGCACGTTCCATTGTGGTTTGCTGCACCCATCAACCCGTCATCTACATTAGGTATTTCTCCTAATGCTATCCTTCCCCTGCCCTCTACCCCCCGACAGACCCCAGTATGTGACATCCCCCTCCCTGTGCCCATATGTTCTCATTGTTCAATTCCCACTTATGAGTGAGAACATGCAACGTTTGGTTTTCTGTTCCTGTGTTAGTTTCCTGAGAATGATGGTTTCCAGCTTCATCCACGTCCCTGCAAAGAACATAAACTCATTCTTTCTTATGGCTGCATGATATTCCCTGGTGTATATGTGCCTCATTTTCTTTATCCATTCTATCATTGATGGGCATTTGGGCTAGTTCCAAGTCTTTGCTATCGTGAATAGTGCTGCAATAAACTTACTTGTGCATGTGTCTTTATAGTAAAATGATTTATAATCCTTTGGGTATATACCCAGTATGGGACTGCTGAGTCAAATGGTATTTCTAGTTCTAGATCCTTGAGGAATCACCACCACACTGTTTTCCACAAAGGCTGAACTAATTTACACTCCCACCCACAGTGTAAAAGCATTCCTATTTCTCCACATCCTCTCCAGCTTCAGTTGTTTCCTGACTTCTTCATGATCGCCATTCTAACTGGCATGAGATGGTATCTCACTGTGGTTTTCATTTGCATTTCTCTAATGGCCAGTGATGATGAGCTTTTTTTCATAAGTTTGTAGGCCGAATAAATGTCTTCTTTTGAAAAGTATGTGTTCATATCCTTCACCCACTTTTTGATGGGGTTGTTTGTTTGTTTTTCTTGTAAATTTGTTTAAGTTCTTTGTAGATTCTGGATATTAGACCTTTGTCAGACGGATAGGTTGCAAAAATTTCCTCCCATTCAGTAGGTTGTCTCTTCACTCTGATGATAGTTTCTTTTGCTATGCAGAAGCTCTTTAATTTAATTATATCCCATTTGTCAACTTTGGCTTTTGTTGCTATTGTTTTTGGTGTTTTAGTAATTAAGTCTTTGCCCATGCCTACGTCCTGAATGGTATTGCCTAGGTTTTCTTCTAGGGTTTTTATGGTTTTAGGTCTTATGTTTAAATCTTTAATCCATCCTGAGTTAATTTTTGTATAAGGTGTGAGGAAGGGGTCCAGTTTCAGTTTTCTGCATATGGCTAGCCAGTTTTCCCAACACCATTTATTAAATAGGGAATCCTTTCCCCATTGCTTGTTTTTATCACGTTTGTCAAGAATCAGATGGTTATAGATGTGTGGTGTTATTTCTGAGGCCTCTGTTCTGTTCCACTTATCTATATATCTGTTTTGGTACCATTATCGTGCTGTTTTGGTAACTGTAGTCTTGTAGCATAGTTTGAAGTCAGGTAGCGTGATGCCTCCAGCTTTTTCTTTTTGCATAGGATTGTCTTGGCTATACATGCTCTTTTTTTGTTCCATATGAAATTTAAAGTAGTTTTTTCTAATTCTGTGAAGAAAGTCAATGGTAGTTTGATGGGGATAGCATTGAATCTATAAATTACTTTGGATAGTGTGGCCGTTTTCATGATATTGATTCTTCCAATCCACGAGCATGGAATGTTTTTCCATTTGTGTCCTCTCATTTCCTTGAGCAGTGGTTTGTAGTTCTCCTTGAAGAGGTCCTTCACATCCCTTGTAAGTTGGATTCCTAGGTATCTTATTCTCTTTGTAGCAATTGTGAATGGCACTTTACTCATGATTTGGCTTTCTGTTTATTATTGATGTATAGGAATGCTTGTGACTTTTGCACATTGATTTTGTATCCTGAGACTTTGCTGATGTTGCTTATCAGCTTAAGGAGGTTTTGGGCTAAGACGATGGGGTTTTCTAAATATACAATCATGTTATCTGCAAACAGAGATAAATTTACTTCCTCTTTTCCTATTTGAATACCCTTTATTTCTTTCTCTTGCCTGATTGCCCTGGCCAGAACTTCCAATACTATGTCAAATAGGAGTGGTGAAGGAGCGCATCCTTGTCTTGTGCCAGTTTTCAGAGGGAATGCTTCCAGCTTTTGCTCATTCAGTATGATGTTGGCTGTGGGTTTGTCATAAGTAGCTCTTATTATTTTGAGATATGTTCCATCAATGCCTAGCTTATTGAGTGTTTTAACATGAAGGTGTTGAATTTTATCAAAGGCCTTTTCTGCATCTACTGAGATAATCATGTGGTTTCTGTCATTGGCTCTGTTTATGTCATGGATTACGTTTATTGATTTGCATATGTTGAATGAGCCTTGCATCCCAGGAATGAAGCCAACTTGATTGTGGTGGATAAGCTTTTCAGTGTGCTGCTGGATTTGGTTTGCTGGTATTTTATTGAGGATTTTCACATTGATGTTCATCAGGGATGTTGGCCTGAAATTTTCTTTTTTTGTTGTGTCTCTGCCAGGTTTTGGTATCAGGATGAGGCTGGCCTCATAAAATGAGTTAGGGAGGATTCCCTCTTTTCCTATTGTTTGGAATGGTTCTAGAAGGAATGGTAACAGCTTCTCTTTGTACCTCTGGTAGAATTCAGCTGTGAATTTGTCTGCTCCTGGGCTTTTTTTGTTGGTAGGCTATTAATTACTGCCTCAATTTGAAATCTTTTTATTGGTCTATTCAGGGATTCAACTTCTTCCTGGTTTAGTCTTGGGAGGGTGTACGTGTCCAGGAATTTATCCATTTCTTCTAGATTTCCTACTTTATTTGCATAGAGGTGTTTATAGTATTCTCTGATGGTGGTTGGTATTTCTGTGGGATCAGTGGTGCTATCCCCTTTATCATTTTTTATTGTATCTATTTGATTCTTCTCTCTTTTCTTCTTTATTATTCTGGCTAGCAGTCTATCTATTTTGTTAATCTTTTCAAAAAACCAGCTCCTGGATTCATTGATTTTTTGAAGGGTTTTTCATGTCTCTGTCTCCTTCAGTTCTGCTCTGATCCTAGTTATTTCTTGTCTTCTGCTAGCTTTTGAATTTATTTGCTCTTGCTTCTCTAGTTCTTTTCATTGTGATGTTAGGGTGTTGATTTCCTACATTCTTCTGTGGCCATTTAGTACTATAAATTTCCCTCTAAACACTGCTTTAGCTGTGTCCCAGAGATTCTGGTACATTGTGTCTTTGTTCTCATTGCTTTCAAAGAACTTATTTATCTCTGCCTTAATTTCATTATTTACCCAGCAGTCATTCAGGAGCAGGTTGTTCAGTCTCCATGTAGTTGTGCAGTTTCGAGTGAGTTTCTTAAACCTGAGTTCTAATTTGATTGCACTGTGGTCTGAGAGATTGTTTGTTATGATTTCCGTTCTTTTGCATTTGCTGAGGAGTGTTTTATTTCCAATTATGTGGTCAATTTTAAAATAAGTGGTATGTGGTGCTGAGAAGAATGTATATTCTGTTGATTTGGGGTGAAGAGTTCTGTAGATGTCTATTAAATCTGCTTGGTCCAGAGCTGGGTTCAATTCCTGAATATCCTTATTAATTTTCTGTCTCATTCATCTAATATTGATAGTGGGGTGTTAAAGTCTCCCACTATTACTGTGTGGGAGTCTAAGTGTCTTTGTAGGTCTCTAAGAACTTGCTTTATAAATCTGGGTGTTCCTGTATTGGGTGCATATATATTTAGGATAGTTAGCTCTTCTTGTTGCATTGATCCCTTTACCATTACATAATGCCCTTCTTTGTCTTTTTTGATCTTTGTTGGTTTAAAGTCTGTTTTATCAGAGCCTAGGATTGCAACCCCTGTGTTTGTTTGTTTGTTGTTTTCCATTTGCTTGGTAAATCTTCCTCCATCCTTTTATTTTGAACCTATGTGTGTCTTTGCATGTGAGATGGGTCTCCTGAATACAACACACCAATGGGTCTTGACTCCTTATCCAATTTACCAGTCTGTGTCTTTTAATTGGGGCATTTAGTCCATTTACATTTAAGTTTAATATTGTTATGTGTGAATTTGATTCTGTCATTATGATGCTACCTGGTTATTTTGCCCATTCGTTGATGCAGTTTCTTCATAGTGTAAATGGTCTTTACATTTTGGTGTTTTTTCAGTGACTGGTACCGATTTTTCCTTTCCATATTTAGTGCTTGCTTCAGGAGCTCTTGCAAGGCAGGCCTGGTGGTGAAAAAAATCCCTCAGCATTTGCTTGTCTGTAAAGGAATTTATTACTCCTTCACTTATGAAGCTTAGTTTGGCTGGCTACGAAATTCTGGGTTGAAAATTCTTTTCTTTAAGAATGTTGAATATTGGCCCCCACTCTCTTCTGGCTTGTATAGTTTCTGCAGAGAGATTCGCTGTTAGTCTGAGGGGCTTCCCTTTGTGGGTAACCCGACCTTTCTCTCTGGCTGCCCTTAACATTTTTTCCTTCATTTCAACCTTAGTGAATCTAATGATTATGTGTCTTGTGGTTGCTCTTCTCAAGGAGTATCTTTGTGGTGTTCCCTGTATTTCCTGAATTTGAATGTTGGCCTGTCTTGCTAGGTGGGGAAGTTCCCCTGGATAATATCCTGTGGTGTGTTTTCCAACTTGGTTCCATTCTCCCTGTCACTTTCAGGTACACCAATCAAACATAGGTTTCGTCTTTTCACATAGTCCCATATTTCTTGGAGGCTTTGTTTGTTCCTTTTCATTATCTTTTCTTTAATATTGTCTTTTCACTTTATTTCATTAAGTTGACCTTCATTCTCTGATATTCTTTCTTCTGCTTGATTGATTCAGCTATTGATACTTATGTATGCTTCACAAAGTTCTCATGCTGTGTTTCTCAGCTCCATCAGGTCATTTATGTTATTCTCTAAACTGGTTATTCTAGTTAACAGTTCCTGTAACTTTATATCAAGGTTCCTAGCTTCCTTGCATTCGGTTAGAACATGCTCCCTTAGCTCAGAGGAGTTTGTTATTACCCACCTTCTGAAGCCTACTGCCGTCAATTCATCAAACTTATTCTCTTGCTGGCGAGGAGTTGTGATCCTTTGGAGGAGAAGAGGCATTCTGGTTTTTGGTATTTTCAGCATTTTTGCACTCATCTTCATGGATTTATCTACCTTTGGTCTTTGATGTTGGTGACCTTCAGATAGGGTTTTTGCATAGTCATCCTTTCTGTTGATGTTGATGCTATTGCTTTCTGTTTGTTAATTTTCCTTCTAACAGTCAGGCCCCTCTGCTGCAGGTCTGCTGGAGTTTGCTGGAGATCCACTCCAGACCCTGTTTGCCTGGGTATCACCAGGGGAGGCTGCAGAACAGCAAAGATTGCTACCTGCTCCTTCCTCTGGAATCTTCGTCCCAGAGGGGCACCGGCCAGATGCCAGCCAGAGCTCTCCTGTATGAGGTGTCTGTTGGTCCCTGCTGGGAGGTGTCTCCCCATCAGGAGGCAAAGGGGTTAGGGACCCACTTAAGGAGGCAGTCTGTTCCTTAGCAGAGCTCGAGTGCAGTACTGGGAGATCTGCCGCTCTCTCCAGAGCTGACAGGCAGGAACACTTAAGTCTGCTGAAGGCGCACCCACAGACACCCCTTCCCCCAGGTGCTCTGTCCCAGGGAGATGGGAGTTTTATCGATAAGCCCCTGACTGCGGCTGCTGCCTTTCTTTCAGAGATGCCCTGCCCAGAGAGGAAGAATATAGAGAAGCAGTGTGGCTACAGTGGCTTTTCGAAGCTGCGGAGGGCTCCGCCCAGTCTGAACTTCCCAGAGGCTTTGTTTACACTGTAAGGGGAAAACCACCTACTCAAGCCTCAGTAATGGCAGACGCCCCTCCCCCTACCAAGCTCGAGCATCCCAAGTCAACTTCAGACAGCTGTGTTGGCAGTGAAAATTTCAAGCCCGTAGATCTTAGCTTGTTGGGCTCTGTGGGGATGAGATCCGCTGAGCAAGACCACTCGGCTCCCTGGCCTCAGCCCCCGTTCCAGGGAAGTGAATGGTTCTGTCTTGCTGCCACTCCAGGCACCACTGGGGTACAAAAAAAAACTGCAGCTAGCTCAGTGTCTGCCCAAATGGCTGCCCAGTTTTGTGCTTGAAACCCAGGGCCCTGGTGGTGTAGACACCCAAGGGAATCTCCTCGTCTGCGGGTTGCAAAGACCATGGGAAAAGCATAGTATCTGGGCCAAATAGCACTGTCCCTCATGGCTTCCCTTGGCTAGGGGAGGGAGTTCCCTGAACGCTTGCACTTCCTGCGTGAGGCAACACCTCACTATGCTTCTGCGTTCCCTCTGTGGGCTGCATCCACTGTCTAACCAGTCCCAGTGAGATGAACCAGGTACCTCAGTTGGAAATGCAGAAATCACCCACCTTCTGCATTGGTCCCACTGGATGCTGCAGACCAGAGCTCTTCCTATTCAGCCATCTTGCCTAGGAATCCAAAGGAACTTTACTTTAAAACCCAGAAATCTTCTAAAACTAGGAAGCCTTTGGCTATTTTTTTTTCTTGCATAGTTCTCTAATACTTCTACTCCATTGATGAATGTTACTATACAAGGTGAAGATACAACTTCACTATGCCCAACTTGTCCCAATCTACTGCACTTTGGGGACCTGAATGTAAGGTTTTTTTACTCTGATAAACGAAGGCTACTTTCAGCATATATGGAAACCGTTAATAGTCCAGCCATCATGGACGGTTTGATAGGTTTCAGCCTCCCTCCCATGGCATAGGTTCTATATGGAGAAGAGCCATGGTCTCAATGTATTAATTATATCCAATCATATATTGAACAGCATCTATAGGCAATGACTGGGACATAGGGAACACACTCAACCAGGAAAGAGATCAATCTGTTCTATTACAGCAACTACAGAAGCTAATCAATGCTAATGAAAATTGAGTTGAAGACATTCTAGATAGTCTCTGGGAAATTAGTGTATCAACATGATCAAAAAGAATACTAGAATATTTTCAGCAATACTATAATGTAAATTGAATACTTCTATTTACTGGGTAGAATGTTCAGTAAGCATGTCTTGCCACGTTTCCCAGGCAATGCAGGTGCTCCATGTAACTGAAACATTACATTGCAATCTGATGGGGCATCTAGGGCAGTAATGCAAAAGATATTAAATAGAACAGACCCTTTAGAGTCTCATTAGATCTAATTGGCTTTGGAGTCATACCCAGATTACAATGATGCTACCCAAACATTAAAAATCTTGTTGCATATGAAACTTTAGTTAAGCTACAAATAGAATTATACTAACACACCTAACTTCTATGAGAAATAGTCAATTCTTCCAGAGATATGAGGCTATTCTAACAATACTACAGCCAGACTTACAATAAGCCCTCAACAGGATTCCTGAGAGAATTCAGTCCTAAAAAAAAAAAAAAAAAAGCCCCATTATGTGTAATACATCAGCTTCTATACGTCTAAAATATACCAGATATGTTCCCTGGGAGAATTAAGAAAACAGGCACTGTCATCATTTTCTATAGAGCTTAATTCTCTTACAGAACTGCAGTTAAGCAAAAGTAGCCAGTCAACATTTGGCCGCTTTTATGAGTCAGACTGCAAAATTTATTTGTGCCCTTAAACTAGAGTTATGTTGGGAAGAAAATAACCACAAAAACAATGCAACTTACTCTAACATGCTTTAGAAAAAGTAAAAAACAATGTATCAAAACAAATCATATTGCACACTTTGTAAGTACACGCTAGGAGATGAATTGGTACTAGTGATAGGGAGAGGAGGCAGAGAAATTCTAGGCAGAAAAGGGTGGGTTACCAACAAAACCCCACCCTCAATCCTGAAACTGCAATCCAAAGTGAGAACTTATATTCCTGTTTCCCAACTTGAATGTTGCCTTTTCCAAAACAACCCATGGTCCACCCCATCCCCCATCTGCACCCATAAAAACCCCAGGCTCAGCTGGCAGAGGGAGGAGAAGCATCTGGACTTTGGAGAGAAGCAGCTTGACTTCAGAGGGATGGCCTGATGGTGTAACTTTGGACAAGAATCTTGCCAGAGATGGCCGGACTTCAGGGGCAGATTACCTTCCCACTCCATCCCCTCTTCAGCTCCCCTTCCCACAGAGATCCACCTCCATCGGCAATAAAATCCCCTGCATTTACCATTCTTCAACTCACTCATGCACCCTCATTTCTCCTGGGTACTGGAGAAGAGCTTGAGATCCACGAATGCAGATGCAAAAGGCTGTCACACTTGCCCTTTGCCCTCGCTGGCAGAAGGCAGCATATTCATGTGAAAAGGCAGAGGGCCCTCTGAGCTCTTGACACTGAAGCCATCCATGGATGGTAGAGCTAAAAGAGTACTGTAACACTCCCTCTGGGGCTTGAGGGGTTGCGGACACCCCCCACCCTGATACACTGCCATGGGGCCAGCACAGAGTTGGCTCCTACAGATGCTGAAAAGCACTTGCCTTGGCTCCTGCGCCTGCTCACCTGCATGACTCCTCCTGCGAGGGGTGGAATGCAGCAGGTCTAAGTGAGTGGCGTTTGCTCCTGCTGGCACCAGGTGCTTGGAGTAGCCAGCTGTTTCCAATGCTTGTGTACTGCAGTTCCCACCTCATTCACTTGCGTGCTTCCTCCCGCGAGGAATTGAGAGCTGTGGGCTGAGTAAACAGAGCAACCCCTTAACAAGTCCCACAAAGGCGTCAGGGAAATACCGTGGCTCACTAGGTGTAAATATTATCGATCAAAACTGCTCCTTCATTTAGTACCGTATTATGGTATTATTTATATATTTCGGCCATTTAAAAGAAGAAAAAACTGTTAAGGAACTTACAACATCCACGTGTGGTGTGCAGAAGTATTCTGTTCAATAAGAAGTGAAACCATTGAGCCAATTTAATTAAATAGTTATCTACCTTGCTCTATTTCAGCTTCTTCAGCCTTAACCCTGTACACGTTACTCATACACAGTAGGTTTGGTAAATAGGCTCAGCGTGGAAATCTTAGAATAGTATTAGTTATAAGTTCCATAAAAATATCTGGATTGGCCAGGTGCAGTGGTTCATGCCTGTAATCCCAGCACTTTGAGAAGCTGAAGCAGGAGGATCATTTGAGCTCAGGAGTTTGAGACCAGCTTGGGCTACATAACTAGACCTCATCTCTACTAAAAGTTTTAAAAATTAGCTGGGCATGGTGGCACACACCTATAGTCCTGGCTACTCATAAGGCTGAGGCAGAAAAGATAGCTTGAGCCCAGGAGATTAAGGCTTCAGTGGGCTGTGATCGTACCACTGCACTGCAGCCTGGGTGACAGAGCAAGACCTTGTCTCAAAACAATTTTTTTTTAATCTCAACTTATTCTAAAGAACTAGAAGTGTCATACGGGATCCCTTCTCTGTCAGTAGGAAAAGGCTGTGCAATCTAACACTGGGACAAGGAATTACATGCATTAAATAAATTACACTAATAAACACTATAATATTCACAAAAATATCATAATTTAGGGGGTATTTTGAATAGAGGAAAGTGAAATATAACTAGAGGGCCAAGATATCATCTCTGCTAATCTCTGAAACCAAAAGTCTGAAGTTAATTGGGCACAACTTCTGGTTGTAGATCTTTGATGGAAATAAACTGAAATTGAACCACCTTATAAAAACTGAATACTAGATGAAAAGGCCGTTAGAAATAAAATTAAATAAACTTGAAAACAAGAAGAATATAATGCCCCAATAAATAACCAGTTTAGTACTTGTAAAGAATGGTCTTCTAGCTGCTTCAGTAGAAGTGTCCATCTTGAAAGTTTGTGCCCTTGTTATTGATGGGCCAGGTGTCATTATTTTGCCTATTTTAGGCCATTGTTAAATTAGACAGACACAAATTCCCTTCATCCATTTTACTTTGGATAATGACCAAACATAAAATAAAATGATGCCTCAAAGAATATTGCATCCATTCTTTCCCAATCAACAGAAAAGTCAAGGGTGGAACGTGGTAGGACAAATCCTTCATTTGCAGGCTGGAGGGACTCGACCATTTGAAAGGTGACAAAACTGCCTTCATCTCGGAAAATATGGACCAATGTTCCATGAGAATGGTACCAACAAGGCCTGGACCATTTAATCACCAAAAGATAATTTGAATAACATATAAAAGAGTTGGAAACAAACATGTGAGATCTCTCTACGTCATGAAAGATCACTCATGCCTTCTCCTTTGTAATATTTATGTTAAAAAGCAGAGGAAGCTTATATCTGAGTGTGCCAGATGAGAAAAAAATAAATTTGATTTAATGTCGTCATTATCAGCACTATCTGTCATCTCAGTAGTAAAGGAAGAAGTTAAGTTACTTCATTCAGGCAGAGAAGTAACCACGCCACAATTATGGGGCATGTCCAAGAATGCATTTGGTTTGAGTAACAGTTCCAAGGCTAGGGTCAGAGATGAAGGCATAAAAAAAGAGAAAAACAGACACCAGCAAATAACTCAGAATGCTGGGGTCATATATGATTAACAATAAATGTTCCATGCTTTGGGAGGCCAAGGCAAGCAGATCACCTGAGGTCAGGAGTTCGAGACCAGCCTGGCCAACATGGTGAAACCCCATTACTACTAAAAATGCAAAAATTAGCCGAGGGTGGTGGTGCATGCCTGTAATCCCAGCTACTCGGGAGGCTGAGACAGGAGAATTGCTTGAACCTGGGAGGCGGAGGTTGCAGTGAGATGAGATCATGCCACTGCACTCCAGCATGGAGACAGAGAAAGACTCTGTCTCAAAAAAAAAAAAAAAAAAAATACAGTAACTCTTCCCTTGAGTTAATAAATGTATGTGTTGCCTATTTTTGTAAAATACATTACTATAAACTTAGTGACTTAAAATAACATGCATTGATTATCTCGCTGTCGCTGTGTGTCAGGAGTTCAAGCAGGGTTTAGTGGGGCCCTCAGCTCAGGGGTTCTCAAACCTGTAACCAGCAGACTACATTTTTATCTTGAGGCTTGACTGGTGACGAATCCACGCCCATGCTCACTCAGATTGTTGGCAGAATTTAATTTCTTGCTGTTGTAGGACTGAGGTCCCCAGCTTGTGGCTGACTATTGACTGAAGGCTGCTCACAGCTTAGAGGCCGCCTGCAGTTCGTCACCACTCCTGGTTTTCCCAGCACGGCGGCTGACTTCATCAACTCAGCAAATGAGTCTCTAGAGCAAATCTACTAGCAAAGTAGAGTCTTATTCAGCATGGTCATAGGCATGACAGCCCTCCCCTTTGCTATATTCTATTTGTAGAAGTAAGTCACAAGTGCCTCACAGGAAATTACACAAAAGCATGAGCACCAGAAGGCAGGGATTGCAGGGAGGAGCACTTTAGAATCTGTCCACTACAGTCGACTCCTAGCTCCAATGTTTCCTGTCCCTTTTGCATGAAAAGTACATTCACTGTCTCCCAAGTTTCTCCAAAGTATCAACCCATTGCAACATCTGAAAGTCCAAAATTTCATTATTTTAATGAGGTGTAGCATAGACAGGGAGAGTGGAATAATAGACGGTGGAGACTTAGAAGGTGGGAGAGTGGGATGGGATGAGGGATGAAAATGGGTACGATGTACACTGCTGGAGTAATGGCTACACTAAACACCCAGACTTCACTACTACACAATACATCCATGTAACAAAACTGCACTTGTACCACCTAAATCCATAAGAACAAAAAATAAACAAATTTTAAAATAAAAAATAGATGTAGATTTGGAGGAGATTCCTGGGGCGTAATTAGTTAAGTACAAATTCTAGCATACTCTTCTCAATCTGTGGCACCACGAGACTACATGAGACCAAAAAGACAAGTTTTATTCCCCCAACACACCCAGTGGTAGAATAGGCATAAAATAAAAGCTATCAATATTTCTACTCAAAAAGAAAGAAATGGAAGGTACAAAGGAGTTACTTGTTTATGGCAATTCTCAGATCTGGTCAGAACAATGTTGGGAGTTCCTTGATGAGGTTTCAAGACCTGGGAGTAATCTTCCATGTCCCTCCCTATCTATCTGTCCTACTTTCCTTAGTTTTGGCTTTAACTTTGGGTAGGATTTCCCTTCAAGGCAGCACAGACGACCTAAAGTTCTAAACCTTTAAGGTTCTAAATCCCTGCCCTCAAAGGAGAGAACCTGACTTTCTTTAGAGTTTCAGCAGGAATACCAGGCAGGACTTTGCCTGGAATGCTTGGATCACATGCCAATCCTTAATTTAAATACTATGGATGCTCAAGCACAGAGGCTCACTCCTGTAATCTCAGTATTTTGGGAGGCCAAGGTGGGTGGATCACTTCAGGTCAGGAGTTAAAGACCAGCCTGGCCAACATGGTGAAACCCCGTCTCTACTAAAAATACAAAAGTTAGCAGGGCGTTGTGGTGGGCGCCTGTAATCCCAGCAACTCAGGAGTCTGAGGCAGTAGAATTTCTTGAACCCAGGAGGCAAAGGTTGCAGGTGAGCCGAGCTCGTGCCACTGCACTCCAGCCTGGGCGACAGAGCAAGACTTTGTTTCATAAGTAAATAAATAAAATAAAATAAATACTGTGGCCAAGATCACATGTAAGACTGGTCAACCTGGGCCATGTATTTATCTCTAGAACTTAGGTTAAAACTAACTAGAGTTAGTTTTAACTTAGTAACCCTAAGTTAAACTTCTACAAATAAAATAACTGTCTCACTAGAAATGGACAAATTTTAAAATCCACCATCTGGCCACTAAAATGTTTAGTGATATTACACAGCAAACGTTATGGCCCTTCATTACAATGGAGAGATTTTCAGATTTGGCTCCAAGCAACCAAAATTCCATTTACATGCAACTGATGCTCTAACTTCTACTTCAGCTTCTCCATGCCAACTCCTTCACTGCCTCCTAGATAATTAGTTCTCTCATTCTATCTTTACACATCTGCAATGAGTAAATGTAATTCCACCTGGTTCCCCAGCCCAAGAGAAAAAGCAAAGACCAACTAGCATCCCCACCGGAGGAGGGGCATTCAGTACAAAGAATATAGTTGAAGGAAACAAAACTCCGGCAACCCAGGCAGTGTGAACATTAAATATCTTAAAATGAACTTTAAATATTCGTGGATGCAAAAACATTGCCTGGTCATTAATATCTTTGAAGACATTAATGGGAGGTATTGAAAATGTACAAAATTTGATTTCAGAGAACCTGAGCAGACAACCCAGACAAGCTTTCTTGGCCTCTGACTAACAGAGCTGTGAGATAATACTTGGGTGTTAAGTGTCTGCGTTTGCTGTAATATGTTACATAGCAATGGAAAGCTAACACAATCCCATATACCTACTCCTGTAAGTGTGAGTCTTTCAAACTGGTGCTTATACTAGAAAAGATTAGATCTCACTCAGAACCCTCTCTTTAAAAAAACACAATAGGCCGAGCGCGGTGGCTCACACTTCTAGTCCCAGCACTTTGGGAGGCCGAGGCGGGTGGATCACGAGCTCAGGAGTTCAAGACCAGCCTGGCCAAGATGGTGAAACCCTGTCTCTACTAAAAACACACAAAGAAATTAGCCGAGCATGGTGGTGGGCATTTGTAATCCCAGCTACTGAGGAGGCTGAGGCAGAGAACTGCTTGATCCAGGGAGGCAGAGGTTGCAGTGGGCCGAGATAGTGCCACTGCATTCCAGCCTGGCGACAGAGCAAGACTCTGTCCAAAAAAAAATGAGAAAAAAAAAACACACACAATAAAGTGTCAACAATATTTTAGGGTAATTGATAATCTAAAAACTCTTCCTTAAAATTTTAAAATATGATTTAGAATGCAAATATATGCCAAAGGATCCAGGAGTATCTCTTAGGAACAGCAGAGCACAATCCTCTTTGAGGCCATACCTATTTTTATTAGTGTAAGTGTTGACTGTCAGAATCTTGAAATCCGGATTAATTTGGACTAAACATCCCTGGCTGCCTCCAGTTATTTTTGCTAGTAGAAGCAGTATGCAATGAACATATAAAGGTTACTTAATGGACTGATTTCTCACTTACCAAGAATATGTAATGGCTTTTTAAAAATTTATTATTAGAAATTAGAAAGCATGTGCAGCAGGTCCTCACATAAAATCATTTCATTCAATGTCATTTTATTATAAAGTTGATGAGAAAACAAATGGCTCCACAGCACAGCCACTGCCTGCGTGGAGTTGGCATGTTATCTCCATGTTTGCATGGGTTTTAGCCAGGTACTCTGGTTTTCTCCCACTTTCCTAAAATGTGTACATTAGGCTAATTAGTATGTGTAAATGGTCCCTGTCTGTGTGTGAGAGTGTATGTGTGCATAAATGTGCCCTGTGGTGGCATGACATCCTATCCAGGCGGGTTTCTACCTTGTCCCTGGAGCTGCCAGAATAGATTCCAGCCACCTAGAAACCCTGAACTTGAATAAGAGAGTTGGAAAACGAATGAACGCATACAAATTATTGGAAAATAAAAATTTGTCAAGTATACAATAATCATACCAATGCAGGACGAGAGATGAGATAGGAAAGTGCTCAGCAAGTCCGCCACATTCATTATTTGTTTGTAAATTGCACGGTGGTAAGAGGTGATCCTAAAAATTTTCGCTTTTCAAACATTGATTCCTTGATTTAACCTACTACCACTACAATCACTGTCATTTACTGATTCACCAAATATTGAGTAAATAATTATCATCACATTATGTTTTTATTAGTCTATCTTAAATGTACATGTGACTCACATTTATTTCAATGTTCAACATTAAAAGTGTTTAGGGTCATTAGTATAAAGTTAAGCATATAAACTGAGTCATTCGTGTCATAACCAACTAAAACAGAGTCAAGAAGCCAGAGGGAAGAAATCACTCAGGGCATATAGCATTGCCCCAAGAATGTAATTCTCTGCAAGCCTGGCTGCTGAAACTGCCTGCTATAACTGGAGACCAGTTTCATCTAATATCTACAGAAACAACCTGTTAGGACCCTAAGACTAGTTGTATCCACTGCAGTCACTCATCAATCAGAACTTGCCAGCTCCCCACATTTTACTAGTATCAACTGAACTTTCTTTCAAAATGATACAGAACATTTCTCCTTTTTGTAAAACTTCTAACCTTCTCTTTGTTCTTTCGACATGCGAAAGACTCACATTGCTATTCTTGCTTCCCCAACAAAAAGGGTAAGCTTAGAGATGCATCTCTAAAAGTTTATTTTGATTTCTACATTAGTCAGAGGTTTGGTGATATTTTTGTGATCAGAAATATGCCATAGGAATGTACCTTTTGTTACATCAATTATCCCACAGTAAAACTGGTTTCATTATATGTCCTTTTGCTTAGTATCACTGTTTCCAAGAATATATCAATAACATTAAGTGAGGACTCATTCTATCTGTAGGCTTAACAACTTTTCTATTGAAGCCAGGCTTTTGGTATATATGAGATATTTCTGATGATTAGCTAATTCTCAAAACTGGAAATTGCCATAAGTGCATTATGAACGTAAGTGATAGCCTGAATGGCTTTCTTACTTTTATACATTAAGTTTATGATAGATTTATAACCTCACAAAGGGTTAGTGGCCTTAAATTCCTTGTTTTGTAACACAGGAACAGAAAACCAAACACTGCATGTTCTCACTCGTAAGTGGAAGTTGAACAATGAGAACACATGGACACAGGGAGGGGAACATCACACACCGGGGCCTGTTGGGGGATGGGGGGCAGGGGAGGGAGAGCATTAAGACAAATACCTAATGCATGTGGGGCTTAAAACCTAGAAAGCAAGTTGGTAGGTGCAGCAAACCATGGCACATGTATACCTACATAACAAACCTACATGTTTTGCACATGTATCCTAGAACTTAAAGTAAAATAAAAAATAAATAAATAAAATAAATTCCTTGTTTTGACATTGCATTTGTCTAAAAACCAAACCCTTTGGAATCGACAGACCAAGAGTTTTCTCCACCCCCATATACTTAGATTTCTCTTATCATTGCAGAAAATGTGGAGGAGTTTGGCAATTGGTAGTTAATATACCAATATAAAAGAATAAAAACTGAAAGTTAATTTATAATTACTAATAGAACATTTTTAAATGAAGAAAATAAGGAGACGAAAAGGATAACAGATGAAGTTTCTCACTAGCATCCTGAGAATATAATAAATTGGTTTCAAAATATCGATTTGATAATAAACCAAATTATTCTTATCTCTCCATGTATGAGTTAATTAATATGTTGACATATAACTTCCATTTAGTAGTATCAAGTAAAATCCCTCTGGATACCCAATAATCATTTCTTCAAATAGTGTCAGTCCAGCAAAGGCAAATTATTTTTCTGACATAGGAATGGATGCCAATATATAAACATAATAAGATTAAAAGATACAGTGACTTTCTAATTTTCTACAAGTTTATAAAACCATTGTTTTAATCACATTTCATTCCTCAAATTACTACAAATGTCTGTCACAATAAAAATGTTAGACATATATTCCTGTTATATCTCAAAAAAATTTTGATTGAAAAACAATGTTTATTTGGGGACATCTTTGATCATTGTACTGTCTTTTTAAATGTATACAATTTCCCTCATAGTTACAAGTTTAGACACCAGAACCACTTTGCAAAAGACTTAAAATATTTGCTTAATGCTTGCTTTAGGGCATGTACTTTAAATATGGATGTCAAACATCGAACCAAAAGTAGTTCGTTACTTTTTAGTTTATAAACAAAAGTAAAAATGGGGTTATTTTGAAGATTATTTAAGTACTACTGCTAAACTATTTTTACTATTTTTTATATTCATAAAACCAAGAGATTTTGAGCTAAAACATTTCCTTCTCTATCTCTCCCATATACACACCCGAGTGCACACCCAACTCTTCACATACACGAACATTCAAGTGTCGCTTTATTAAAGTCATATGTTGAACTCTCTCCTCTCACCATACACATCAGCATTAATTTATGTAAGTAAGAAGATGGTGAACGAATATAGAAATAAGATAGCATTAAAGCAATAGTCTTGTCATTCAAAGTGTGCTTCAAGATCTAGGAACATTGAGCATCACTGGGATGTTGTAGAAAGGCAAAATCCCAGATCATCCTCTAATAAGAATCCCCATGTGATTCATATGTACATTAAATGTTAGAAACACTGTTCCAGACTAGTGGCTCTCAAAGTGTGGTCGACATCACCTAGGAAACTAGGTGAAACTAGAAATGCACATTTTTAGACCCCACCCCAGAACTACACATCAGAATCTCTGGGGGTAGAGGCCAGCAATCCTTGTCTTACCCAGCTCTCCAGCTTGGTAAAGAGTGGCAGCTGGTCCACTATCATTACTACATGCCCAACCATGAGGGCAGCAGCATTGACAACTGCTGGGCACTAGGAAATAAAACCTTAGAAGAACTTTTACAAGTCTACCAGAATTTGTATCTGCTTAGCTTTCTAAACTCATCTGTGCCACTCTCCCAATAGCTCACTAAGCTCCAGCCACAAAGCTATTTCCTGCCTTAGGAACCCCAGAATCATTGTTTCCTCCCCCCTAGAAGGTTCTCATCCTTCTTTTTACCTGCGTAGCCCCTTCTTACCCTTTAGGGCCCATCAGAAATCTCATCTCCCTAGAAAAGCTTTCTCTGAGCCATCCTACATTTGTTCTTTCTTTTTTTTTCTGTCTGAACCTTGTTTTCCTCATAGAATAACTCACCATTCATAATTATGGTATTTGTTAATTTACTTGTTTACTATCTGTCTTTCCCACCAGCCATTAAGCTCCATGATGTAGGGCCCACCTCTATCTGGACCACCCCATTTCCCCCTAGTGCCTAACACTATACTATACTACTGTATAGTAGCCTTTAATGAACCTGTGCTGTGCCAGACATGGTGGCTTATGCCTGTAATCCCAATACTTTGGGAGGCTGAGGTGGGAACATCATTTGAGGCCAGGAGTTTGAGACAAGCCTGGGCAACATAGCAAGACTCCATCTCCACAATAAAAATTTAATTAAAAAAGAAAATAAAAAAATTAATGTTTGCTGAATAAATGGCTAAATAAGAGATATAATGAAAAGAATACCTGACTCAGGTAGATGGGGACTTACCATTGTTAATGGAGGTGGTACAAAGACTTGTTCTTCCCACAATCATATTGGGTGAAAGAAATGGTCTTTGCCACACTGAATTAAGAAAATAAGTAAACATAAGTTGACTGTAATGTTCAATACTTTTCAACATTAGAAGTTCTTTAAATACTAAAGTCTTTCTCTAGGGCATTTAGAATTTTGTCATTTTTAAATGTTATATAAATAAAAGAACTGTCACCCGAAAAGCAATGAAGCCAAAACACTACATGAAAATGTTTAATTCCCTTTTGAATGTGTGTTGAATTTAATACAAATCAATGAGGCATTTTTCTAGGCCAAAAGAAACCAATGTTACATTTAGAAGGCAATTGACTGCATAAAAAATATAATCTATACTATATTTTAAAAAGAAATTCAAAATCTGATTCTATGGTTAAGGTGGTACAATAATGTCCTCTTTACAGAGCAAGACACCACAATAAAGTAATGGCACAATAACGGAAGTTTTGTTGTTTTTTACTCTTTGTATTATCTTCATATCCCAGTAAAAAATAAACTCTTTAATAAATAAATATATATAATAAATATTTTCAAATTGAAAGTGTATAAATAGGTCCATTCTTTTAAAAAGTGTTCTGTCTTGGTGTGGCATGTTTCATAGTTCATGTTTCACCCAGGTGTTGTTTAGCTTTTTTTTTTTCTTAAAACATATAATGCCATAACCTGTGAAGTCTACAGGGTCCTCAGAATTTATGTAGCAATGCTCTTGGCTAAGTCAATCCATTTCTTCAACATGAAGTCTCTATTTTTAACATAAATTTTAAAGTAAACATAATCCAGAGAGGTGAGGCACCAGCAGCAACCATGTGAGGGTTCCCATTATCCACAATTTAACAGATTTTTGGCTTCAGTCTACTGGTAGGGACTAATCCAATGTATCTAAGGGAACTCAATCCACATATAAAGAGTGATCATGATCTACTTCTAGTCAAGATTTTTTTTGGTTTTTTTTCTCAATATTCTTTCCAAATCCAGTCTCCCAGTAGAAAATAGACTTTAATATTTTGAATGTCTTCTTGGGTCATGATTTTATGATGGGAACTAGGATAAGAAAGAATGGTTGTGGTTTGACTCTTCCATAATGTCACTATCGCACTTCAAGTGTACATCAGTAGGTCCTTGTACAATTCTGGAACTCTTTCTGGATCCACTGGTCTAGGTAAGAAATGTGTAAATTTCTGATGCCTCTTGGACCTGGCGCCATCTCTTGGAGTTCCGTCTTTGTTAAGTGCCACAAAATACCTGCGGCCAGTGTCTCCATGTTTATATATGTTAGATGAATAGGTGTTATACCAGTTCTCTTCAAACTGCTCCCTAAAGATGCATTCGGAAGTAAGTTTCTCCTGAAAGAGAGAAGATAACTATTATTTTTTTAAAAAATACCTTTGAGATAATTTCCTTACAAGTTTCAACTCTATATTTTCATTTCTTTGCCTTGTCAAAGAAAGAAAAAGGTTAAATTGGTTTTGCTTTATTTTGTTTTAGTTCATATGTCATCTCTGATTCTTAGTGCAGGTGACTTCATCTGGAAGTGTACTTTAAAGTTGCAGTCCCCACCTCTTGGGCACCAGTGACCAGTTTCATGGAAGACAATTTTTCCACGGACCAGGATGGGGAGAGGGGATGGTTTCAGGGTGATTCAAGTGCATTACATTTATTGTGTACTTCATTCCTATTATTATTACATTGTAATATATAATGAAATAATTATACAACTCATCATAATATAGAATCAGTGGGAGCCCTGAGCTTGTTTTCTTGCAACTAGACTGTCCCATCTGGGGGTGAACGGATGCAGTGACAGATCATCAGGCATTAGATTCTCATAAGAAGCATGCAACCCAGATCCCTCGCATGCACAGTTCACAATACGATTCATGCTCCTGTGAGAATTTAATGCTGCCACTGATCTGACAGGAGGCGGAGCTTAGGTGGGAATGTGAGCAATGGAGAGCAGCATGTAAATTCAGATGAAGTTTCGCTCACTTTCCTGCTGGTCACCTCCTGCTGTGCAGCCCAGTTTTTAACGGGCCACAGACCAATACCAGTCCATGGCCCAGGGGTTGGGGACCCCTGCTTTAAAGAACTTTCAGTCAAATGTCAGTTCCCAATTTTATTTTCAAATACCTAAAAAATATCCTGAATTTTCTCATGTCCCATATCATCACCCTACTCCTGCCATCACTACCAAGCAGACCTGTAGTTTATCTTTTTCCATCATTAGATGCCAGAGTTCTACCTATCAAGTCTCTACTCTCACCTTGGAGCATTTCAAGATCTTGCTAAGAAACAAATTCCAAATTCATGATCATCACTCCAAATCATATATCTTCTCTTTATGAATTTACTAATTGTTTGATGATACATTCTCCACGATTTTTTATCTGGATCTTTTACGATTAAGATTTATTGTCTTTTCAAAATGGACTGTATATTGTCCTAAGTGATAAACCACAGTTGCTTTTTTTAAATCCAAAATACACATGAAGATTGTGTGCATGTTTTTTCTATTGTAATTCTATTAATTTTATTGTAATTCTATACTTATGATTATTATACATTGCATTGTTTTTCTTTGTTCTGAGCTGACACGAAGCCTAGAAATAACAAGTTTTACCCTTACAAAGGACAAATATTCATCTACTTCAATATCATCACCAATTCTTCTCAGTGTATATTAAGACTCTAGCTGAATATTGTGGTTCCAGTTGAGATTAAGAAAAAAAAGTTACCAGAGAGTGCCATCTGCTTAATCACACAAAGTCAATTCTTGATGGAAATAATTACAGAGACTTCAACCTCAAGAAAAGAGTTCACATAAGAAGAGGAGTGGGATACTGGCATACATTTTTATCTTACCAATTCTTATAAAAGCATTTAAGCAACTGTGAACAAATGAAAAAATGTTAACAATGAAAGAGAAAAATCCATATTGTGCTTTAAGGTAGAGTGTGATATTGTCCTGCTATTCTAATTCTTGTGTTGCTATTGCAGATTTGTTCTAAAAACAAAAAACACTTAAACTGATGAAATATTGACCTGAAAAGTATAACTTAAGTGGCATATTTAAACATTCATATTAGATCCACAGACGTGCACTTATCCCCAGGAGCAACTTAAAAATTGCCCGATACAACTTTGAATGAGCCCATGGCTACTGAAATTTTCAAGACTACAGGCATAGAAGAACAGTGTGTTTGCCATCTTCTCCTGCTACTTGCAGTATCCCACAACTTTATTCACTTATTTCTTAAATACAAAGGTCAGCAAGTAAGTGACGTATATTTAGCTGTGGAAGATGATAACAGGTAGAGAAAGTTTACCTTAAATAAACATAAAGGTGAGAGAGTCTAACATGGCAAGAAAAAAATATTCCCCCTTTTACCTCTGTGTCTGGATGGAATGATTAAAATACAGAGAAAACTAGAAAGACTCAAGGTAATGTATAGGAAGAACTAATGAGCTGAAGGTAATAATGGTTGGGGGTTTTAAAAATGTAATTGAGTTACTATACTATTGCCCAGACACATGGAAATTTAGCAGGATAGATTTCAATTTCTACGTAAGTATGTTTTATATGCTTCTACCAGACATTCTTGGTAGACATTTTAATTACATAATAGATAGTCAATATTTTAAGAATTACAATAATAATAAAAAATAAAAATAATACGTACTGATCCATAGAGTTCTCCTTTGTCATTCATTCCAAGATAGAGACCACTGTCCACACCTCTAATACTGACCAGTCCCACTGCCACACTGATGAATTCCAAGATACCTGCATATGTAAACAATTCATAAAAACACCATGTTTTGTATTTATGAATGAGCATATGACTAACAAAAATCTTCCAAATAGGAGCGGTAGTCGGCCATTATTGGCAAATACAATGATGTACGTGTAAAAGTCCTTTGTACACTGGAAACAGCTATGCAATTGTTTTATGACAGATGAAAAAAGGACAAAAAAGGAAAAAATTGTTCACCATGGTGAGACAAGCAAGTATAAAGGGGTTCCCAGAGAACCTCTGACCGGCCTGCGTGCTGGGACAACAGGATGGAGCCTCGGGAAGTTGACACCCTTTGCAGCGGGGAGGAGCCTGGCCTCTCCCGTAACGGGGTGGTAACCTGGGATTCAATCTGTGAGATGGGGGCCTGTTAACAGGAACCTCGAACCTCTCTTGCTTTGCTTAGTTTTTTTTTTTTTTTTTTTTTCCTTTTTGGCCGATAAATTCCATTTTTCTCACCCTTCTATGTGTCCATGAGCCTAATCTTTCCTGGTCATGTGACAAGGACCTCTGCTTTTAACTGAACTAAGGAGAAAGAACTACAACAATGGTATAATGTGAAGGGTGTGAAACCTTACACCAGACTGAGCTGGGTTTGAATTCCAGTTCAGGAAATTACTAACTAGGTTGAGTAGGCAAGTCATTTGTCTTCTTTGAACTTTAACCTCCTCATATGCAAAATGGATGAAATGCCTCCCTAAAGGAGATGGGTGAGGACTAACACATTTAGGCATTCAACAAACGGAAGCTATTATTATCATAAATTAGTATATAACAGAGGTATTCTCAGTTTTCCATGATCTCATCAGTTAATTATAACCATTTTCTATTCATTGTTTTGTTTTTATCTACAATAAATCAAGTCAATCTGTTTCTAGGAGCAGCAGCATCCCTTATTGGGTATAACAGAGTTTTATAGTCAATAAAGGGCATTTGTTTGTATTTTCTTATCTGGCTCTAAAAAACAAGCCCTTAAAATAAATAGGGAAGATATTATTATCCCCATTTTACATATAAAGAAACGGAGGCTCGGAAAGGCTTACTGACTTGCCTAAGGGACGTGATATTTATAAATGGTAGAAGTGACACTTAAACTTACATTCTTAGCCCTAATCCACTTTTTCTACTTCAGGACACTGTTTCTTGAGGACAATACAGTAGTTTCAAGACTTTATAGATTATATAACATGCTATGTTTCCTGCTGTGTAATTTTTAAAATTAAATTGTAAAGTTCTGGGAAGAAAAAGGACTTTATAATTCATTAAATATGACAGCCAAATATAATGAATTAGCATGCAAGTAGATTTACTATCAATAACTTTCTAGAATTATTGCCATTTATCAGTAAACTGGGATCAAATACTCTTCCCTAAATACACTGATACACCACAGTTTAAAAAAGAAAAACTTAACGCCTCCCTCTGGATCACCCTTTTTTTTCTGCACACACTAAACTTTGGACTAATGCCTTTGTCTCATTCTTCCCTCTTCGACTCTGCTGAAAAAGCATAGCTGTATTTTCTATGCTTGGCACTGCCTTCCTCAATAGCATTCTACCTTCACCCCTTCACCCCATCCTGAGCTCTACAAACAGTATAAATGTGTACCATTTAGCCTGACTCTTGCTCTTAAGTCATTTCTTGATTTATTGTACAAGTTCCTGTTTGGACACGTGATACTCCCAAGGCCAAGGGAAAGTACAGAATCTGACTATTTGCTGATATGCAGGGCTCTATTCTATCCAAACCTAATTCACTGTTTGTCAGAAACAGAGATTCTTAGTAAGACAAATGAGCTCTTTCAAACTATTAGGAGATCATGTAGAACACTAGAGCTATCAAGGATCTTACAGCAACAATACACTGCTAAATAGTCTATAAGTGGCTTGAAAGATCCAGGATCCCTCATTGAAAGCCTAAGGCAGAGAGAAGATAAGATACAGCAAGAAGGCTTAGGACAGCCATCATAATGACAAATACAGAGGTGGGGAGTGAAGGAAAATCAAACTCACTGCCAAGTTCATTAGCAAAAGAGTCCTGCCAGAAACAAAAACATAGGCCCAAAACATAATTGGTAGAAAATATATATATTAATGTAACTTCATTCAGGATATAATTACAAATGTATAATTACTTTGTATTGAATGTTACATTCAAATTAAAAAGTGTACTGTGGTTGAAATGCAACTTAATTCCCTTTAAGTATCTGATTTACATTAAGATTCTCTTGTCTTTCAAAGAACAGGAACTGATTAAGTGATTAGAATGTAGAATAGAACAAGTTTTCAATTACAATAAAATATGGCTTTAATGTCCATATAAGCTAATTATATAACAAATCTCATAAAGTGTTCATTTTTCTTGGAAAACTCAGAGGTAAACCGCCTACACTTTAATTCTTATCTTAATGCTGTCAGCTTGCTGAAAAAATATGTAGCTGTAGAAAGACAAAAGGTTATTTATGTTCTTAGAATAATTATATGCAATAGTTTTAACTTTAGTAAACAACACCGAAAACCTTATATATAACCAGGCATAAATAATTTTGCAATGGCTCATGGGACTGATGGGAAAGAGGTTATGTGTTTTGTGTGTGTGTTCCTCTTAAAGATTTTAGTCACACTTTTAAATTCTGATCCTTTTTCTCCTTGAGGAAATAGTACACCACGTAGTAATTTGTAATCATTTGATTCTTAAATGAGATTTGACAAGTCTTTCTTATTTATAATATGAGGTAGCAACTAAGCTAATTCCTTTACAAAGAGTACACATGAAAAACTTTCCTTAAGAGGTAATCACAGATTTTAGATAGATTTTCTAATGCCCAGTGTCCCATAAAAAGACTTGGAGGTACTTTGTCTTTCTGGTATCACTTTCAAAGCCAGCCTTTTTAATAATCATAATAAACAGGTGAGTCAACCCACAATGCAACCACATCAGACAAATCTATGGAGAATAGGGGAGAATAAAGGAAAAGCCTTTAAAGAAATATGTTTGATCTCAGGCTAAACTTTTTTTTCCAGAAATGATTCCATGTTTACGTATTAGGTAAGCTGTTCCTGCTGTGTACTACTGTGTAGGAAAACTCCATTATAAATACAGAGATAACTCATGGCCAAATTAGTATAAAACTGGCAAAAAAAAAAAAAAAGTTATTTCCTTTAACATCTCAAATAGCCATCCTTGAGTTTTCAAAACTGTCACTCTGATAGCAAAGATAGGAGTTTAAAAAACATAATAATTTAATAATTAGTAACTGAAGTACTAGCAAAAGAAGCCAAACATACAGAAGCACATAATGTTATATAGCTTGAACATAAACTTTCTTCTTACCCACACTGCCTTAAAGTAAGTTATGATGTCTATGATATTGAAGGCCACTAGGATGTACTACAATACATCACAAGGAGGCCATTCACTCCCAGACTAATCTGGGTTATCTTCCTTTTGTTTAACAGTATTTTGTTCCTATACATAGTCTCCCACCATAGAGTGACTTACATTGGCACAAATTCAATCTGTCAATTTTTTTGCAGCTACTAAATAATTAACACAAATTTAGCAAAAACAAAATGTGCAAGCAAGATGATAATTCTGATATTCAACTTCCGTTCCTAAAGAAATGCCATTAAATGCCATTAATGAATGTTATCAAGTGTACAAATATTTACTAATCTTTTCCCATAGGGTCAGTCTTATAAACATACACAAAGTAAAAGAGGCCTTTTTTTTTCTGTCACTGGAGAGATTACAGTTTAATTACAAGTTTCCTTTTTTTTTTTTTTTTTGAGACAGAGTCTTCGTCTGTTGCCAAGGCTGGAGTGCAGTGGTGTGATCTTGGCTCACTGCAACCTGCGCCTCCCGGGTTCAAGCAATTCTCTGCCTCAGCCTCCCAAGTAGCTGGGATTACAGGTGCCCACCAACATGCCCAGCTAATTTTTTTTGTGTGTATTTTTTGTATTTTTAGTAGAGATGGGGTTTCACTATCTTGGCCAGGCTGGTCTTGAACTCCTGACCTCATGATCCACCCGCCTCGGCCTCCCAAAGTGCTGGGATTACAGGCATGAGCCACTGCGCCCGGCCACAAGTTTCTTAAAAGTAGAATTTCCGAGGCTACACTGTGTATGGCAGGGTGAAATTCTGACTATTACCTAAGCTTAACTTCTGCCTGCTCTTCCTGTAAGTATTATCACATTTGTGTGTATTTCTAAGTCTTTCTGGTAGTTGGAATATTTTTCTGTAACGAGCGCAGTGAAGTCATCCTTAAAGGCAAGAGAACTGAGCCACCTGGTGTCAGCAAAGTTCTTCAGAATCGAAGTCTCAGGGCCATGCACAGTGGCTCATGCTTGTAATCCCAGTACTTTGGGAGGCCAAGGCGGAAAGATTGCCGGAGGCCAGAAGTTAGAAAATCTCAAGGCTCCTCAATTTAAAAACCACTTTCTAAAAGTGACCCCAGGTTGGCCACTAGGTCATGACACTCTTGACTGATAGTCAATGGGAATTTGGAAGAGATCAGTGGAAGCTGCAAACATGTGGGTTTTAAAAAGTTAATTTTCTAAGCCTTTAAGTGCTACCAAATGACCACCACATGCTTATTTCTACATCTAGAGTTACAAATGTCCCCTTAAACTGAGATTTACACTTCTCCAAAGTTTTAATGAGTCCTACAAGTCAAAAAGGGAATAATTATAAGAACAAGGGGGTGAGGACACGATAAGAGAGGGCCATTCAGAGATGGGGTGCATTCTCAAAGAACTCCGTAGCGCTACGGATTGTGGCTGACAAATTAATGGTATCTTTTTTAAAAATAAAATGAATTTTTCCAATGATGTCAAAAGTTTGATAATCAAAATCCTTTGAGATTGCTAGCAGGTTAACTAATAGAATGGAAACTTCAGCTATGGGGAAAGATCCTGGGATATTAGAACCGGAGAGCACCCCATCTTTGTACAGAAAACTAAGCCTCAGACTGATGAAGGCACTTTCTAGTTACACAGCTAGTTAGGAAGTCATTAACAGGAGAGACCCTCCCGATCTAGTATCTTAACAGACACTGCCTTAACAATCATTCTCTTGTTTCTTTTAACCCCTTCTCTTCCCAGGCCCTGCCGGAGGTATTCTGAAACAGGTCCGTCTGTGTTCCCACCCATATCTTCTTTCGCTTTCCCATTTCCTCTTTCCTAAAGTCGATACCAAGATCCTTGCTTTCAGGTTGCACAATTTCCAAAGAGGAGCTTGGCTGAAGAACTAGGCATGCTCAGTAGCCGGGTGGTCTTCCTCCTCCCCCACCCCTCCCCCCCTTTCCTTTTCTTTTCTCACCCAGATAGAACTTAGGAGTTCAGGGAACCTCAGACAGGTGAGCCCTACAGTAGCGAATGTGCCCACGGAAAGTTAATCTGCTACCTCTTCAGGTGAACATTTGCAGGTCTCTAGGTAGACACGTAAATGCTCGCAAACCATGCCCAGAGCAGCCCCGGGTGCATAATCAGCTGCATAACTGTGGGGCATGTTTAAAGAAGCCCGGCGCTTCCTGTTATTAATTTTTGTAAAGTGGACGGCATGGGGGAAAATGAGAAAGGAAATCGGAGAGAAAGATACAGGGATTTTTTTAAAAACTGCCTGCGAGGTAAGCAGTGCGAGAACCGTGATGCCGAGTGCACCAGGTCTTGGTGTCCCCGGCAGTGGGAAGGGCAAGGGGAAGGCAGGAAGGAGCTTGCGAAGCGCCCACCCTTTCTCTTCCCGCCCCCAGCATCTGCAGCTGCTGCCCTGCTAGAGGCTGCGGCGACAAACCAGCAGGAAAATTTCTCCCCGCGGCTGCTCTGGCCAGCCCTTCAGCCCCAGCCTGCGTCTTGCACCGGATGGGTCCAGGGGAGCTCCGGGCTCCGCGCGGCGATGACGCCCTTGGCAGGCAAAGAGGGAGGTGCAAGGGGAGGGAACGAGGAGCCGAGCTGGGGCGCAGATGGGGGTGGGGTCGGGATGCTAGTACGTACCGAAGAGGCTGTGGTCCTGCCGGGTGCCCTGCACGCTGCCGTCGGGCAGGATCTGCAGGTGGAAGCCGGTGCGGCAATAGAGCTGCCGGCGGCGCAGGATGCCGTGCAGGTGCGCCAGCTGCGCAGCCCCCGGCCCGCCGCGGGCGCTCCGCTCCGCCGCGCTCCTGCGCTCGCCCAGCAGCGGCGGCCGCTCCCCGGCAGGAGGCAACAGGAAATGCGAACCCACCTGCTGGCCCAAGCCCTCCAGGCCGCCCAGAAAGCCCCCGACTTCGGCTAAGGGAGCCATGGAGGGGGAGATCCGGAACACAAAAGACCCCCCCCAGTAAAGAGTGTTGTGGGGGTGGGATGGAGGTGGATAGAGAAAAATTATAGCAAAACGAGCGCAAAAAGTTAAGGCCCGGTTACTCCTCTGAGGTCGCTCCGGAGGGACTTTGCACTGAAATGGCAGGGAAGCTCTCACTGTCTTGGAGCGATCTTCTCTCCTTGGGTAGGTGGGAGCCGGCTGCTGGCTCTGCAGAAATATCTATAGCTGCCGCTGCCAATACTAGGACTAGGGCTGTTGGCTGGGGCTCCAATTCCGCAAACTGATCAGATCAGAGTCCTGTGTACATACACACCGAGTATATAAGCGGGTCCTCTTGACATATGCTAATCAAGTCCTTTCATGCGCGCTGGGGAGGTTCTGTTTGAAATCTTAAACCGGTCTCCTCTCAACACGTTTTTGCTCTTCGGAAGTGACCAAAAGGGGCCCTTGGCACTTCTCCATCCATGCCCTCGCAAAAACCATTCCTACACTTGGCCAAAGCCAGCCAGCAACTTCGAGGAGGTGCAGTCGAGGCCCCTCTTTGGGGTTGTCCTTGGGACAGCGGTGATGCTGTTCAGCTGCGGCCGTGCAACCTTCTTTGATGTGAGCTTTGCAGTGATAAATCGCCTCTAAAAGGAGCCCAACTTGGCAGGGATATAGAAGAAGAGGAAGGGAGGAGGGAGGGAAGGCGGGGAGGGAGAGAAAGAGAAGGAGGGCATTGGTAGGAGGAGGAAAGAGAAAAGGAGAATTGGACTCCTTGGGAGCCTGCAGTGGACAGGTGCAAAGAAAGGTAAGCAAGGGAGAAGGAAAAAGGGCGTTACCTGGGGCTTACAGACCTGCCCAGACACACATGAAAGAAAAATCAAAGCTTTGACAGTTTAACTCACTAATTTTAAAACACTAATAAAATGTACAAGTATCGCTCCTTTCTTTTATCATTTAGATGGGGGATTTTCTTTACATAATCAAGGTTAGGTAAGGAACACCCTCCCTCCCCCTCTTTACAATCTCTCTTTAATGTTTACCTTTACTCAGCACATAATATAACCAAAATTGCCATATATATATATATATATACATAATACACATATGTATTTTTAATTCTGTGCTAAGGTCATGAACTTCTAATTAGTGTAAAATAATAACATAATATAATCACGAATCAAAGGATTTACAGTAAATCCAAATAGGCTGGAAAGAAATGATTTACATGTCTATATTTTGCCGTGAATAGAAAATGAATATCTGGAATATTGTCATAAATGATGAGTGGCTTCTTGGGCCCTTTTACAATCTAAGAGCACTTTCCTGTTTTTCTTAGTTGCGTTTTTCTAAAAGCTAGATGTTTTTGTTTACATTTTAATTATAAAATCTAAAAATAACTAAATGGAAATAGTCTTGAGGCTTGATGTGTTTTGAGACTTCAAAAGTTACTGGTAAAATTGAAGAGTGCTTGAGCATATTTGTAAAATCAAAAACCATGGAAGCCAAGGAATTAGATACATGTTCATTTAAACGTTGTAACTGGTTTTGCACCACTAGTTAAATTCAAGATCTTTCTGTTAAAATTTTTCAGTGGTAGAAGAATTGAGAATCATTGGGCAGATTTATGCTTCCTCTGAGCAAAAAGTTTTAGGGAACTGATGAAGATTACTTTCTCAGTCTTGTTTCATGATCTGTTCAAAAAAAGCGTAAACCTGGGAGCTCAGGTGGATTTGACTGGTTTATTTTATTTGGTCTGAAGGATTTTTTCTAATTAATTGGCAGGTGCTCTAAAGTGGGTATAGTTACACATTTTCATCACTACAGGCCTAACTACTGACCCTTGTGTAACCAAGTTATAAAAGAGTTCTTAAAGCAAGTGATTTACTGTTGATAGATATGAAATAAAACAAAAACACTGGCTAAAAACAATAAACAGATAAATCACTTTAGAAACGTATATTGCTAAGTCTGTTTTAAAGGTTGTACCAGGTAAATGTTATATTATTTCACCTTTCAAATAACAGCAGTCTGTCTTGTGGTAGGACCCCAAATCCACCATAATCAAGGTTTCAAACACATCTGTGTAAACATTATCACATCAGTGTAAAACATCAACCAATGAGCTTTTACTTTGAACCAAATCTTCTTAATTGCAGTGTTAAATCAAAGAAACTTAGATCAAAGTTGTGTGAATCTCGTAGCAGGATAACTGAAGTAGCCAGTACATCCACTGATCACTTTTAAAGAGGAGATACTTAAGGGTTTTAAACTTAGATCAAGTGCCTTTTAATGAGGTTTGTTTCAAGGTCCAAGTTCTGTGCAACATATAATGCTGTTAATTATTCCACAATGGAAATATATTATCATCACCTGCTTCTAAAAGTACTAGTTCAGTCTACAAACTATTTTCCCACATGAACACTTTAGTCCTGCTGTATGAGCTATAGCTGTTAGACTGTTCAAATCTGTTGTATTGCTTATATATACACAAAAAATGGGGAATTTCTTATTCATAGTCATGAAAGTTTAAATACTTTCATAATAGAATCGCCTTCTCTTTGTACACCTTGGTATTTACATGTGTATTACCTTATTTGATCACCACAATGACCATAAGACATAGGCACATCCTGCTTTATAGCGAAAAAATATGGTCCTAAATCCTAGTTTTGCACAGAGTCCAACATCCCAGGCCAATTTCCTTAAATTCTCTAAATGCTTTTATTTTCTCTTTTGTAAAATAAGGATAATATAACTCCAGCCTAACTACTATGCCTAGAGTTGCCATGAGACTTAAATGTAAAAATATATTGGAAAATGGTTTTAAAACTATAGTTTTCTATGCATAGAATATGCTAGAAAACTCTAGTTGTGAAAATTTTTGCTTTCTAACTTAACAAATATAATTGGTCTGAAATACAAAATAAATCTTTTTTTCCCAAACCAAACCTTTAATGTGTAAGTTTGAATGGTGCTTAATGCTGTTTTATAAAGGACCAGACTAGAAACAAAAAGATAAGAATTTCTTTTGTTTGCACTAGTCATGTGACAGGAAAAGATAACACTAAAGTTTTTTTTTTTTTGCACATGCTGTGATGATATCATGGGAAGTTAAATAATTTTGAAGAGTGTTTTACAAGAGTGCATTATTCAACTTTTAAGTATACACTGCAATCTAATCAACTTTACCTATGCTTCCTAGAGACCACACTTGCCTTGCTGTTATACAAATACGTGGTACAACTTCTACTTCCACAAAATGTAGTTTGAGTTTTCCAGACTATATAATCCCTATATAGGTTTTCAGATGATATATTGTCAGGAACCTTTGTTTTTACACATGAGGAGTTCATACCTTTTGATGCTGCTACATGTGTTCAATTTGAGAAAAAGAAATAGAGCGGATTTAATGGTCATGATATACATCCCCAATAAAATAAGAGTATATTTGCACATTATTCATTATTTATAATTACAAAATATTAGCAACAACATAAATTTCCATACATAGAAAACTGAATAAATTATGGTACATTCACACAATGGAGCATTATACAGCTGACAAAGATGTCTGTGAACGAACATAGAATATTTGCAGGATACACCGTTAAGTGAAAACAGCAAAGAATATATATAGTGTCTGCCTTTTCTGTAAGAAAGAAAAAAATGAGAAACGTCTACATGTACACGCTTATTTATTCTAAAAATAAACACAGAATGGATAAACCAAAAATTAATGAACTTGGTTACCTGGTTAGTTGGTTACCAGGGGATGGATATGAATGGAGTGGAAGGGATGGAGGAGTGACACTCATCTGAGAACTTTTTATAGAGTTTTGACTTTTGGAGAAATGTTAATGTTTTACATTTTTTTAAAGGAAAATAAAATTTAAAAAATGAGAGAGAAGTGGGGATGGAATAAAAGCAGGAACAAATGAACCTAACTGTATTAAAGTGAGTAATATAACCACACATAAGGGATGAATAACATATTTAAAAAAAGAAAGAAAGAAACTCAAATAACTATCAAATTCTGTCTTTTGATGATATAACCAAGATCTAAAGAAAAACCACATAAACAAATCTCGAACTTCAATGAGAAAGATTGTTTTCCTCAGTAGCAGGGGTTAGAGTAGTGTATTGTAGAATTGAACAAATGAATAAATATATTGAAGCTAATGAGAGCTAGGGGTTTTATTATTAAAGAATAGAGTTCTAATATGAGAAGAAGGAAGACTGGAATGAACCTTGTAGTGTGAAATTGGAATTGCCGCTATCAGTATTAATACTTGGTGCCTGTGTGTGTGTGTATGTTCATGTGTATGTGCGTATCTTAGCCCTGTGCACTAAAAGGGCCTAGAAGCAAACATATCCCAAGTCAATGAGCATATCTAGCATCTAAGCCTTGGTTTCTCAATTCAAACTCCTACTAAAATGATCAATGGAACCTTGGAGAAATGTCTGGTTCCAGGACTGGGGCATTATTTTGTGTGCCAGAAGGCAAGGAAGTACAAAAAAAAAAAAAAAAAAAAAAAAAAGAATAAGGACATGTCCAGGGGACATAAGCCAAATCTGGGACAATTTGAGCATCAAAATAAATAATGATAGGAACAAGTTATTTATGAAATAAATAAGAACATGTGAGTGCAACTGTTGAAGTACACAAACTACCAATCAAACAAGTTAATAAGGGAGAAGGGAAAACTTTTTCTCACGGCAGAATACCAACTAATAAATATTGAAAGAATGATGGAATTAGAAAAATGACCATTTTACATCCATCCTAGGGTCATTGCTTGTCCAGACAAAAACATAAATGCATCCTAAAACTTGTAGATAAAAGTTTGATGAAGAAGAATCTTTATTACAAAGGTAAAAGAGTAACTTAATAGTGAATTAATCTAGTGAGTACAGTACTATCTTAACCACATAATAAAAGTTAATAACAGTAATGGGACAAGCCAACCCCATATGCCTCTTCGTACTCTACAAAGAATACAACGTCACTTACGTGTTGTTCCTACCAAAAATGCATCATCTGAATCTAATCATGAAGAAACATCAGATAAACCCCAATTGAGGGACATTCTACAACTGGCTGTGCTCTTCCAAAATGTCAAAATCAAAAAAGACAAAGGTTGAAGAACTGTTCCAGTTTAAAAATGACTAAAGGCCAGGGACGGTGGCTCATGGCTGTAATCCCAACACTTTGGGAGACTGAGGCGGGCAGATCACTTGAGCCCAGGAGTTCGAGACCAGCCTGGCCAACATGGTGAAACCCTGTCTCTACTAAAAATACAAAAATTAGACAGACATGATGGTGCATGCCTGTAATCTTAGCTACTCAGGAGGCTGAGGCAGGAGAATCGCTTGAATCTGGGAAGCCAAGGTTGCAGTGAGCCAAGATCCAGCTGCTGTTCTCCAGCCTGGGTGACAGAGCGAGACTCTGTTTCAAATAATAGAAAATAAAAAAGCAAGTAAGGTGACATGAAAACTAAATGTGATAGATGATGTTGGTATGGAGCCTGAACCAAAAAATAACAATACTAATGATAGAGAATATTATTGAAACAACTGGCAACATTTGAATATGAAGTGTGAGTTTGAAAATAGTACTAATAAATGGTGCTACAATAATTGGCTAACCATATGCAGAAGGTTAAAGCTGGACTCCTTCCTTACACCGTATACAAAAATCAACTCAAGATGGATCAAAAACTTAAATGTAAAACCTGAAACTATAAAAACCCTGGAGATAACCTAGGAGATACCGTTCTAGACATAGGACCTGACAAAGATTTCATGATGAAGATGCCAAAAGCAATTGCAAGAGAAACAAAAACTGACAAATGGGACCTAATTAAGGAGCTTCTGCAGAGCAAAAGAAACTACCAACAGAGTGAACAGACAACCTGTAGAACAAGATAAACACTTGCAAACTATCCATCCACAAAGGTCTAATATGCAGACTCTATAAGGAACTTAAATTAACAAGCAAAAAACAAAAACCCCATGAAAAAGTGAGAAAAATGATGGGCACGGTGGCTTACGCCTGTAATGCCAGCACTTTGGGAGGCCGAGGTGGGCAGATCACGAGGTCAAGAGATCGAGACCATCCTGCCCAAGATGGTGAAACCTCGTCTCTACTAAAAATAGAAAAATTAGCTGGGCATGGTGGCGTGCGCCTGTAATCCCAGCTACTCAGGAGGCTGAGGCAGGAGAATCGCTTGAACCCAGGAGGTGGAAGTTACAGTGAGTCAAGATCGCACTACCGCACTCCAGCCTGGGTGAGAGAGCGAGGCTCCATCTCAAAAAAAAAAAAAAAATTGAGCAAAAGATATGAACACTTTTCAAAAGAAGACATTCATGTGGTCAATAAACATATGAAAAAATATGCAACATCAGTAATCATTAGAGAAATGCAAATCAAAACCACAATGAGATACCGCATCATACCAGTCACAATGGCTGTTATTAAAAGGTAAAAAAATAACAGATGCTGGCAAGGTTGTGGAGGAAAGGGAACACTTATACATTGCTGGTGAGAATGTAAATTAGTTCAGCCATTGTGGAAAGCAGTGTGGCAATTTCTCAAAAACCTTAAAACAGAACTGCCATTAGACCCAGCAATCCCATTATTGGTCATATAGCCAAAGGAATATAAATATTTCTAAAATAAAGACACATTCATATGTATGTTCACTGTAGCACTATTCACAATAGCAAAGTAATGGAATCAACCTAAATGCCCGTCAGTGATAGACTGAATAAAGAAAATATGGTATATATACACAATGGAATACTATGCAGCCATAAAACAGAATCAGATCATGTCCTCTGCAGCAACATTGATGGAGCAGAAGGCCATAATCCTAAACTAATGCAGGAACGGTAAACCAAATATTGAATGCAGGAACCAAATACTAATTCAGGAACAGTAAACCAAATACTGAAAGCAAATACTCAGCTTTTTACTGAGTACACATGGACATAAAGAAGGGAAGAGCAGACACAGGCACCTACTTGAGGGTGGAGATGGGGAGGAAGGAGAGGATCAAAAATCTACCTATCAGGTACTATGCTTATTACCTGGGTGATGAAATAATCTGTACACCAAACCGTCATGACATGCCATTTACCTATATAACAAACTTGCCCATGTGCCCTTGAACCTAAAATAAAAGTCAAAAAAAAGATAATAGTATTATACCATTGTTAAAATTCCAAATTTTGATAATTGAACTGTGGTTATGTAAGGAAAAGTCTTAAGAAATACAAAATAAGACTTTATGGATAAAGAGGCATGATGTCTGCAAAATTATTCTTGAATCATTCAGAAACTATATATATATATATATATATATATATATATATGAACTTACAGAACAAGAGACAGACAGAGAGAGAGAGAGAGCAAATGATCAAACTGATGGAGTGAAATGTTAACAACTGGCGGGGCATGGTGGCTCACGCCTGTAATTCCAGCAATTTGGGAGGCCAAGGTGTGAGGATCACTTGAGGCCAGGAATTTGAAACCAACCTGAGTGACACAGTGAGGCCTTGTCTCTACAAAAATAAATTAAAAAAAAAAAATTTTAGCCAGGACTTGGAGGCTGAGGCGGAAGAATCACTTGAGCCCAGGGGTGCAGGCCTGCAGTGACCTATGACTGTGCCACTGCACTCTCACCTGGGTGACACAGCAAGATCCTAACTTTAAAAATGAAAACAAAAGAAAAGAAAAGAAAAGAGAAGAGAAAAGAAAAGAAAATGTTAATAATTGAAGAATTTGAGTAAAGGGTATGTGGAGTTCTTTGCAGTATTCTTGTAACTTTTCTGTAAATATGGAATTATATCAAAAGTTTTATGTCCATTTTTAAAGTCGTAACAGATACTAGATGCACTTTAATATAGGAGAGAAAATCTAAATTCAACAGCTATTCTTTAAGATAATTGTGATAAGTCAGAGTTCCTGAATTTGAACGACTCGCATAGAAGAGTTGCAATCTGCACAAAAGCCCACGCCTTAACCAGAACAGGTTGGGTATTTTCCATGGGAAGTACTGAGTACACATGAAAAGAGGAATATTAATTGACCATGAGGTCACACAATTTGGGGGATCACATTCAGGCAGGATGAAAATTTGGCACAAATTGAACATCTTGGTTATTATTTGCTTATTTCAGGAATGGCAGTGACTCTAATCCAGCCCCACTCTGCATTTTATCCCCCACAAAGAACAAGAAAGACTCATAACACATAATTTGATGTTGTTACCTTGTATTTTTTTCCCTTCTCACTTTGCTAGGTATAAGCAAAATATTGATACTCACTAGTTATGAGACCTTGGGAAAATTGCACCACCTTCTTGGAACTCAGGTTTTTCCTCCAAAATTAGGATAACAACATGTGGTCTATCCAACTTGCAAATGTGATATAGAAATTACACGGATAAATGGGTATGAAAATCCATTGGTGCTACAACATTTAAGTGATGATTTTAATGGTGATAATCATTATCAATTTTCCCTGGGTTTTAGCCCACTTAAAATTCCATTGTTCTGCTCCAGGAAGCAAAAAGGTAAAAATGATTTGAGGAATTATAGCATCATCAAAATTAACAATGCTCTTTATTTGGAGCACATAAAAAATAATTTTTATGCTTCCTACAGTGAAATGTTAAATGTTAAAGTAGTATTTTGAGATGGATATGAAGGAATTAAATATACTTCTAAAATAAACAAGCTATTTCGGAAGTAGCCTATTTTACAGCACTTGGCTAAATACATTCATTAGTGTTACATATTCCTATATATTCATTCATTAGTGTTACATATGATCTTCTGTTATTATCATTTAAATATATCATAAAATTACATGGTGTAAGTATTTTATATTTTTTTCACTGTATAAAAGAAACTTGCCAGATCACCTTAACCAAACACCTTCATTTTACAGATGAGGAAGATGGCTTTCGGATTAATCTCACCTAGTTAATGGGAAAATCATAATTGAAATTAAAATATTTCACATCTAATTCCAATAGTATTCTCACCAAATTATGCTGCAAATATCCAAATAGTAATAAATATTGATTCTCTAGAGCAAATGAAGTATACCTAAAAAAATGTGGTTCAAATTGACATCACTGTTAATATGCATTACTATACTTGGTTGTTCCCAGAATCAACAACTGAACAATGGGTCAAGAAAAATAATTACAGGTGGCATTTTTCCATTCCTTTATTACTTACTTATTATGAATGTATCCATAATGTTATTAAGCCTCTTTGTTCTTAATTTTTCCATTTTCAAATAAACAGTATTTTAAATTAAATGTGCTGTATTCTTCTAAAAGATAATGGCAATGTAAACATGAGAGGAGTGTTTTTATTATAAGAATTTAAAAATTAAATAATCAATATCCAGCTCTGGCAGTGCTGTGGAGGTTAAAATTTTTAAAAAATCAGCTAAAGTGCCCTTTCTAAGGGCATATAATTGCCAGCAAAACTCTGATTTTTTAAAATTGTACTCTTATAAAGAATCTATTCATGGTGAGGTATGGTTGCTCACACCTGTAACCCCAACACTTTGGGAGGCCGAGGTGGGAGGATCTCTTTAGCCCAGGAATTCAAGACAAGCCTGAGCAACAAGATGAAACCCCATCTCTACAAAAAATACAAAAATTACCTGGGCATGGTGGCTCACGCTTGTAGTCCCAGCTACATGGTGGTAGAGGTGGGAGGATGGCTTGAGCCCGGAAGGTTGAGCCTGCAGTGAGCCGAGATCACAGCGCCACTGCACTCCAGCCTGGGCCACAGAGTAAGACCTTGTGTAAAAAAAAAAAAGAAAAAAATCTAATATAAAATTTAAGAAGTCAGTAGATTTACGCAATTAATGTATTTGTTCATTATCTCTCCTTAGAATTCGCTAGAAATAAAAAAATACCATTACAGGAATGGAGATACAAATGTTTAATCTATGGTAAGATCAGAAATATAGACAAATTACATTCTCTTTAAAAGTCAGAAAATGGCATCATGATTTATTAAACTACCTTGAAATTTCATTCTCTCAAGCAAAGTGATGGTAGTAACTAAAGCCTTATTTACCCATTTCTGTGTCCTAACTAGAGGCCTGAGGTAATTAGTCCTGTTTATGTTGAACTGAAATCTAGCCTTAGGCAAGATCTGCCCCTCCAGAGTTTACCCAAATGACAGCTGGAGGAGTAAAAATAAACCTCCATCCCCATAGGGAGGTGAGCTGGGAGAAGAGAAATAGAGAAAGGACTAAAAAGGGCATTTCTTAAATTTTGGCACACCATTTTAGAAGACATAAATAGCTTTCTATAATGATCACTCTGGAGTAGGAAACACTAGTGCATGGGAGCTGTATAACACTTCTGAATGACAAGGCATGATTGATAGGTGATTAATATGTGATTATTAATACGTGATTAATATGCGATGTGTTGCCACCAGCTTAATATGTGATGTGTTGCCAGTCACCTCCTACTTGCCCTGAAGGGGGTCTGGAGCAGATAAGACAAAAACAATTACATGACTTACTGAATCTTCAGAATACAGTTTACAGAACACAGAATATGACTATTGATATATGTCACATTTACAAGGAGTCTGGTTTGAGGATAGCCTGGGAGAAACACACATTCATTCGTGAAGTCCTCATACTAGAATGAAGCTCCATGCAGGCAGGGATCTTCATCAAGTTTGGTTTTTAACGTACATCAAGCATCTACAACAGTGCCTGGCATATTTTACGTACCTGATAAGTATCTGTTGATTGATCGATATGCTCCTTAAGACTGTTTCAGATATCTGAAATATTTGCTTTGATTTCTTGAATTAATGTTTATATTTACTCCAACTAAGGATAGTACTAAGTCATAGGATGTTTGTTTGAAGACATAAAATGTAACTTGATTGTTAGAAAACAGGCGCTTACTAAGAAAAATATCCTTTACCTTAAAAATAACAACCTCTAGTCATAAAGCCATGCACTGAAAGAACATTCTCTGCCGCAGAGGGTGAGTGGCCACCGGCCTCTCACGGGGTCAGCCACTAGAGGACGATGTGGTCACATACGCTGCCAAACCCTTGATAAGGCCAAGAGGAACCTTGATACGCAGGAATGAATGCTTCTAAGTTTCACTTCTCCAGCTTCTAGTCACACTATTGGTAAATTCCTCATGCAACTATCACTTCCAAAAATGAAAAAAAGAAAGACAGCACAATTATCATGAGCAGGTCGTTAGTGAAGATAAAAATCACAGAAAAATTGTGAAAATGTCAAAGTCTTGAGGAGGAGTAAAGAGCGGCTCAACAGATACTGTGCAGCTGTCAGGATACCGAGGAAGTGTTGACGCTGAAAATATTTGACTCAAGCTCTTCCTGCGAACAAGGCTTATAAGTTTCTAGCTGGCAATGAAATTGTGAAACGAGTTTAAGGACAAGGAGCTGAGTCAAGTAAATGAAATGGCAAGGAACTGGATTTTGAGTAGCTTGCTGTTATACAAAACAAGTAAAAAGAGAAGCTTTTCTATGAGAACTGCGTCACCTATAAAACTGCATTTTATCAGAATCAACAACAAAAACACACAATCACATCAGCAAATAACCTCTGAATTTTTTAAAATAACAGATGAAAGGTTCAGACAGCAGCCTTTTATGACTGACTTCAGTAAACTCAGATCTGCTATTATTTCCTCAAAGTTACCTAATACATGGTAAGTATTTCTAATGAGCCATTACAATAGAAACGTATTTTGCAGGGCAATCTTATTTTGATCTAGTAGATGATTGACTTGGGTTTCCGAATTTTGAACAACAATTCAATCCATAGCTCCATTATCCTGAAGAAAGAACTTCTATTCAGGTTAAATTTGCATGGATTCCCAGTAATTTTACAAAAACAAATGCTGTATTTGTCATTCATCCAAAAAATATGTAAGTTTGTACTACACCAAAGGAAATGTCTGTGTTCATTAAAAGGCAAATATGATTTCTGTCCTCCTGAAGCTTGTAGTCCAACTGGTGGAGACAAGCAAGTAAAGGAACACATTACATTCGAGTTGTAGTGCTATGATTGGGGGAGTTTAAGGTGCTTTATTAAAAGTAGGTAGCAGCTATTGTGAATAATGCTACAGTGTTCACACACATGTCTTTATAATAAAACAGTTTCTATTCCTTTGGGTATATACCCAGTAATGAGCTTGCTGGGTCTGATGGTATTTCTGTTTTAAAGTCTTTGACGAATTGCCACACTGTCTTCCACAAACTAATTTACACTCAAACCGACAGTGCATAAGTGTTCCTTTTTCTCCACAACCTCACCAGCATCTAGTTCGACTTTTTAATAATAGCCAGTCTGACTTGTGTGAGATGGCATCTCATTGTGGTTTTGATTTGCATTTCTTTAATGATCAGTGATGTTGAACTTTTTTTCATATGATTGTTGGTTGCACGTATGTCTTTGTCTTTTTATTTCTTTCTTTCTTTCTTTCTTTCTTTCTTTCTTTCTTTTAAGTGGAGTTTCACTTTTGTTGCCCAGGCTGGAATGCAATGGCGTGGTCTCAGCTCACTGCAACCTCCGCCTACTGGGTTCAAGCAATTCTCCTGCCTCAGCCTCCCGAGTAGCTGGGATTACAGGAGCCCACCATCACGCCCGGCTCACTTTTGTATTTTCAGTAGAGACGGGGTTTCGCCATGTTGGCCAGGCTGGTCTTGTACTCCTGACCTCAGATGATCCGCAAGGCTTGGACTCCGAAAGTGCTGGGATTACAGGCACGAGCCACCGCACTTGGCCATATGTCTTCTTTTTTATTTATTTATAATTTTAATTTAATTTTACTATTTTTTTTTGAGACGGAGTTTTGCTCTTGTCACCAAGGCTGGAGTGCAATGGCGCTATCTCGGCTCACTGCAACCTCTGTCTCCCTGGTTCAAGCAATTCTCCTGCCTTACCCTCCGGAGTAGCTGGGATTATAGGCACGCACCACCAGGCCCAGGTAATTTTGGTATTTTTAGTAGAGACGGAGTTTCACCATGTTGACCAGGGTAATCTCAAACTCCCGACCTCAGGTGATCCACCTGCCTCGCTCTCCCAAAGTGCTGGCATTACAGGTGTGAACCACTGTGCCCGGCCCATGTCTTCTTTTTAATGGGGTTGTTTTTTTCTTGTAAATTTGCTCAAGTTCCTTATAAATGCTGTGTATTAGACCTTTGTTGGATACACAGTTTGCAAAATTTTTCCCCCATCAATGATAGACTGGATAAAGAAAATGTGGTACATATACACCATGGAATACTATGCAGCCATAAAAAGAATGAGATCATGTCCTTTGCAGAGGGAAACTGATGATGATGAAGGTGGAGGCCATTATCCTTAGCAAACTAACGCAGGAACACAAAATCAAATACCACATGTTCTCACTTATAAGTAGGAGCTAAATGATGAGAACACATGGACTCACTGAGAGGAACAACACACACTGGGGCCTGTCAAAGGGTAAAGGGTGGGAGGAGGGAGAGGATCAGAAAAAGTAACTAATAGGTACTAGGCTTAATACCTGGGTGATGAAGTAATCTGCACAACAAACCTCCATGACACAAATTTACCTATGTAACAAACCTGCACATGTGCCCCTGAACTTAAAATAAGTTAAATAAATAAATAAAACGTAGGCAGCAACATGTGCTAACCCAGCCTTGGGAACGGTGAGGCATTTTGGAAGAAGTTATATCTTAGCTGAGTTCTGTTAGGGAGTGCCAGAAAAAGGGTGGGGAACAGACAGGAAACAAATCAGGACATTTCCCATGGTAAGACACGATTCATTCTTGTTTCCTCCTCCCTAAAACACAGTCCTTAGATTAGATTATCTCTGTGGTTCCATTCAGTCTAACATACTGTGATTGTCTCTCCAAATTTGAAGAGAAAATTTAATAGGAAAAGAGAATTCAATAACTTTTCTTTGTAGATTAATTTTCACAAGCGTATCTCTTCAAATTACTTAAATTCTCCTACCCTTAAAATCAGAGCTTTAAAGAAGATAAGGAGGGTTCAAATTATGGGACTTCTAAATTGATTTGATATTTGGCTGATTTTATCAAAACAAATATCCAGATAGAATACTTTTATAGATACATGACTTTCCAATTTCCGAAGTTCTCTTAATCCTAACATGTATTTCTGTAGATACATCTGCAAGTTCCTAATCATTATGATATAAACTCTATGTAATTTATACTTTTTTGACTCCAACATAATCTATTTACTGCATATGTGAACTTTCAAAGCAAAGTTTTTCCTTTTTACTAATCTCACGTTTGAAACTCATTTAAATTCCAATACAGGACTCCATGCAGTAGTCAGTTACCACATTTAAGACCTCTCTCCCAAGGCTATAGTTTCACATCTCCAACTGCCTGGTTGCCTTTTCTGGTTGACAGTCATCTCAATCCTTCATAATTATTGAAGAAAGATTAGAAGAACACTTTTTAATATACAGACTGGAAGTAAGAACAAAGGAGCATTCACACCATATGCTGAAATTCATTTCTCATGTGTTTCTACTTTCGTAGGACTTAAAATAATGAAGTGTTCTATTAGTGCATCTTTCAGCTCTTCCTTCTTCATTTGTTTACTTTTCAGTTTAAAAAAGCACCTGATTTGGATAATAACCTCGAGTTTTATATACTGGTTTTATTATTGTTTGGTGTTCTTCTATATTTAAAATTCACTTTTAGAGACAAACTCTTCACAGGCAAATAGGTGTTTAATAAGTAAATGAGTGTAACATTTGTGTTTAGCCATAGACATAGTTCAATGATTAATTCTAGATATCATGGAGTATACATCTTCATTACATAGATTTTGATCAAAGCATATGCCCTGAAACAAATACTATACTACACACAATGAAATCCTAATCAAACCTGGTTTCCTGGTATAACACTGGAATGATGGAGGAATAGGCCATCTTACTCTGGAATAATTTGTTCAAGGAGAACCATGCACCTGCATGATGATGTTAGAGTAGCTAATTTAGTGGTTTTCTACAAAGTCTTGTCATCAAGTGAAAGGTTCACTTCATTTCCCTTGATGTGGTGGTCCGAGGTTTGCAGGTTCCCGAACATAAGATTTGAGATCATCCTGAAAAATATTTGCAATCATTTTTGAAGTGCAAGAGTTTTGATATGCTTCAGTTGTCAAGGAATTTATGAACACCCCTATTTTCAGACTCGCTTTTAGATCAATCTCTAGTGTTTGAGGCAAACTAATTTATTTTAACAGAAAAATATATTGCATACTGACCTAAACACTCAATAATTACTTTGGGTTAAGAATGAATACCTTCATGTGGACAAAATATGAAATTTAAGTATAATAAATATAAGGATTGATTAGATGTATTATATGCTTGTGAATTTGAAATCATATATTTTGATCAAGCCTAAAAATTGACCTTAACCTAAAGCAAGACTTCATTACCTGGCAATATCAAATGAGAGCTGGTCCCTATTGGATATCAGCTGTTAAAAGCACAACTTTTTAACTGAATACCTACAAACTCAGCTCAAGAGTAATGTCTACCTCATCTGAGTAGTTAGTTGTACCTGTCCAATATCTACAGACCTGAGATGATTCCTTAATTCCAAGTCTTTGGAACAACAAATATAATTAATTTGAGAGAGTAGAAATAATTCCATGGTAGTAACTGCATATACGCTGATTGAAACCAATTAACAATCATGGGAGGGTGAGAAACATTGTTTCCCTCCTCTTTATTAAAGGATGGCTAAATTCATTTTGCCCTTTGTGGCTAAAGGCAAATTCTTGATTATTTTTATTTTTATTTATTTTTTAGTTTTTGAGACAGGGTCTGGCTCTGTTGCCCACACTGGAGTGCATTGACGCAATATTGGCTCACTGCAGGCTCTGCCTCCAAGGTTCAAGAGATCCTTTGGCCTTATCCTCTGTAGTAGCTAGGACTACAGGGACACACTACCAGGCCCTACTAATTTCTTTTTTTTTTTTTTTTTTTTTTTTTTGTAGAGACCAGGTTTCACTATGTTTCCCAGGTTGGTCTCGAACTCCTGGGCCCAAGCGATCTCCCTGCCTCGGCCTCCCAAAGTGCTGGGATTACAGGTGTGAGCCACTTTGCCCGGCATATTGTTATTTTTATTTTTACTCTTTTTTTGGAGACAGAGTGTCACTCTGCCACTCAGGCTGGAGTGCAGTGACGTGAACAGAGCTCACTGTAACCTTGAACTCCTGGGTGCAAGTGATGCTTCCATAAATGCAAATTCTTAATCCTAATCTTTTTTGGCTTAGTCATATGTCCCACTCACCCTGTCCTTTTCTTATGTCAAAAGCGGTCTTCAAGAGCCTCCAAACTCAAGTGGAGATGGTGATCTTTAAATACCATATTGGTGGGCTGGAGCCAGCTTGCACTAACTCACTAGAGCTGATAGTTAAATTTTCAGGAGTTTTTGAGCCAGTTGTTAGAGACTTTATTAAAAATTAAATTACGTAAACTTACAATTAGATAATTATATTAAATGTAATATAATTTATATTTATTAGGTAAATATAAAATGTAATAAGTACTAAAAGCATCACTTTTACTTTACCATTATATCTTTTATATGATGTAGATAGTGGAAATTCCACGTAATGTGCTACCATGCATCTCTTCCCAATCTGCAATCAGTAATGTCGTATTGGTAGCCTGAAATCACCACGGTGGGAGTATTTACGCCATGGAAATCTGAAAACACTACAAGTCAGGACTCCCCACCTCTTCTACCCCAGAACCCATTGTTAATACCTTACCAGCACATCACTGATACCTGCCCACAGGGCCTTCTAAGGGAAGTTGTTCTCCCTTTCCCAGAAACTGCATCTCCATATGACTCCACACCTTTCCTCCCAGACACAGCTGGCTGGCCTAGGAGTGAAAAACTAACAAAGGAAGAAAACGTCTATAGGCCAGACCAACCTAAGGCTTTCTCTTTAGAATTTGCATTAAGATTCATAGAGATTGGTAGAATTAGTAGCCAAGTCATGCTCACAGCAGTGTGCTAGAATGAATGTCCTTGAGCTCTTATGATGTAGGTCCCTAGAGCTGACCTGGTTACCACACTTCCTGACACCTCATAGTACCACTTTTCTCTGGATTCTATGCAATTCTATCCTTAAAATGTGTCTTTTACTTGAGCTAATGCAATTGCTATTCGATTCCTTGCAAATTAATATGCCTTAAGAAAAACGGTTTTAAATTCTTTCAGTTTCTGATGATTCTAATGCAGGAACTATCTAGATGTAGGGCAGAATATCTAGGCTCAATTTCTGGTAGTATAACTCAGAGAAAATCCTTTAACCCGGCAGCCCCTCAGTTTCCTCGTCAGTCAGTAAAAATGGAACGAGTGTATATTTCAGTGGTATTTAAGCCCCAATAGTCTACAAAGTTACTTCAGGCTCCACTGTGAGAGCTGAAAAGGAACCTTTAAATGGACAAGGTCCGGATTTCCCTCCTTTTCAACTACAGACACTCTGCTGTTATCTACTTTGTGTTTTGGGGCTTAAGAAACAAGATTTCTTTTGGCAAACAGTTTTCACTAAGCACTCCCCTCCCCACCCCACGCCCACCACCCCCCAACAAAAACTTAGAAAGATTAGAAAATTCCCAGACTGAGCTATGTCTAAATTATTTTTGGTCTTCTATAACTTTATAGGGTAAATATTAAATGTTGCCATGCACATTACAAAAACATTTGAACTTTTTTTTCAGCTTTTCTGTTCCTACTGTTGTTTGCATTATCTTCTCCTAGTAGAGCGTTTCCAAAGAACCACGGTGGACTTACAACTAACTCAACTCAGTCTCAATCTGATAGCCCAGTCTTAGCAGAGATACTGACCTACTTTTTCCTGTGATTTCTGGGCCTGGCCTGATAATTTTACTTAGCACAGTGTTCTGGACAACCAATATCAATCAACTGAAGTTGGCAGGGGATGAAACTGGTTGCCATCCCACTAAACTTCTGCAGGTATGTACACTGACTAACCTTATGCTATTCTTGATGTCTCTAATGGCTCCCTCTTTATGCTGAGCTTTCCATCTGTTCTGAACACTGCCCTTCTATTTGTTTATCTGCTCCTGAAGCAATTTCCCCATCCAACACCTGACAGTCAGGGGTTAGAGCCAGAACCAAGGGTATGTACTGGTTGCACTAGGCCTTACAATCACATACCTACTGGCTCTGTCCATATGGACATTTCAGAGGAGAAAATGCTGCAAGTTAAAGAAGTTAAAACACTACATTGTTTGCTTAAAATACAAAGTTCCTTTTGGTCTTTTCCTTAATAAATAAGAAAAATCACTAATAGTATCTTCTTAGTAGTCTTCAAGTAGTAAAAGATGTTTATTAAAATACTCCTTGGTTAAATCTCCTCAGGCTATATCAAGCTTATGTAAGTTTTCCTTTAGTTTCCAATTCTTCAATCAATTTTATTGTTCTTAGTTGAACTCTTTTCAAGCTCTACACATTCCTTTAAAGTTGTATAGTTCATAACTGAGCAAAGTCCTCTAATAAATAACACATTAGTGTAAGAGCATTAGGAAGAAAATCTATGTTTTCTTCTATATAAACTTTTTATTGAAGTGTTACATATATAAAAATGTTATAGAAATTATAAGTGGACAGCTCTACGAATATTTATAGAGTAAATACACGTGTCATTGGCACCCATATCAAGACACAGAACTCCCAAAGCTCCTTTTTCTGCCTTCTAATCACTTCCCTGCACCCAGGGAGACCACCATCCTAATGTCTAACGTTATTTATATCTATTTGTTGTTGTTGTTGTTGTTGAGCTTTTAAAATAGAATAATAAAGTTGGTTCTTTTGTGTCTGCCTTCTTTACCTCACTTTTGCTTTAAAATTTATCCCAGTGATTGCATGTAGTTGCAATTCAGTAATTTTCATTGCTTTATATCATTTCATTATGTGAATATGCCACATTTTTAAATAATCCAAGCCACTGTTGATGAACATATGAATAGTTTCTGGTTTGTTGCCAATTAGAAATGATGCTACTATGAATATTCCTCTATATGTCTTTTTTTTTTTTTTTTTTTTGAGATGGAGTCTCACTCTGTCGCCCAGGCTGGAGTGCAGTGGCGCGATCTCGGCTCACTGCTAGCTCCGCTTCCCGGGTTCATGCCATTCTCCTGCCTCAGCCTCCCGATTAGCTGGGACTACAGGTGCCCACCACCACAGCCAGCTAATTTTTTTGTATTTTTAGTAGAGACGGGGTTTCACCGTGTTAGCCAGGATGGTCTCGATCTCCTGACCTCGTGATCTGCCCGCCTTGGCCTCCCAAAGTGCTGGGATTACAGGCATGAGCCACCCACTGTGCCCAGCCTCCTGTATATGTCTTTTGATGGACATAAGTACTCATTTCTTTTCATGAGTATTTCACCTAAAAAGTGAAATTAATGGGTCATAGGATATGCATATGTCCAGCTTTAGTAGACACTGCTAAGCCCAGCAGGCCCAATCAAAACTCAGGCAAAGGAACCGCTGGCCACAGAGGTTTCTGGACGGGAAAACAACACCCCAAAGATCCCGTAACATTTTGCTACCAAAGTGTCACGCTTGTGTAATGGGTGATCATTATGTTACTATGAGGTTATTCTGCACCAGAAGACACTTTTTAATGGACATAGAAGCTTTAATCACTATCAGACATGAAAATAGGAAAAGACAATTGAGAAAGAGCTTCCTTGTTTTCGGGTGGGAGGCTTTGCTGGTAGTAAGTCCGTCCCGCTATTGCCTGTGTCCCAAGTACATAAGAAGTCACTACCACCAAATGGAGAACAAAGACACAGGGGATTGCGGGACTTAAACAGCAGGAATTGAACAGTGAGACACCGTCAACAAAGACCCTGGAAATTATGTAAAACAGACTGGATAGACGTAGTAGTCAAACCAAGGGTGTTACTGCTCTGGAAAGGTAGTTAAAAGTGTACAATTGCCAGCTTGGTTATTGTCCCCAGTGAAAGATCTAAGAACAAAAGGGGAGGTGTGGCCAGTCAATCACTGATGTTTGGCCATGGATGATGGTGCATTTTCCTCGGAGGACCAAAAGAATGGACAGAGCCGGCTGGGCACTGTGGCCCACGCCTGTAATCCCAGCACTTTGGGAGGCCGAGGCGGGCAGATCATGAGGTCAGGAGATCGAAACCATCCTAGCCAACATGGTGAAATCCCGTCTCTACTAAAAATACAAAAATTAGCTGGGCATGGTGGCGCGCGCCTGTAGTCCCAGCTACTCGGGAGGCTGAGGCAGGAGAATTGCTTGAACCTGGGAGGCGGAGGTTGCAGTGAGCCGAGATCGCGCCACTGCACTCCAGTCTGGTGACAAAGCAAGACTCTGCCTAGAAAGAAAAAATAATGGAGAGAGCCTTGGGGAAAACCTATTGCTTTAAGGCTCTAGTCCAAGAGGATATGGCCAAATCATATGTAACAGGATAACTTCAGTGCTAGAATCTGAAAATCACAAAATCTGTTCTTGAATCAAGCCTTCTGCATGATCATACTTTGTTGTCCACCCCCTCCCCCCCCGCCCTTTTTTTAGAGGGTCTTGCTTTTTCACCCAGGGGCTGGAGTGCAGTGGCACGATCATAGCTCACTGCAGCCTTGAACTCCTGGTGCAAGCAATCATCCCACCTCAGCCTCCTGAGCTGCTGGGACTGCAGGCATGCACCACCACTCCTGGCTAATTTTAATTTTAATTTTTGTAGAGACAGGTTCTCACTATGTTTCTCTGGCCAGCCTTGAACTTCTGGCTTCAAATGATCCTCCTGCCTTGGCCTCCCAAAGTGCTGGGATTACAGGTGTGAGCCACTTCGCCTAGCCCACACTCTATCTGTGATCCTTCTTTGCCAATCCCTTGCTTTTTCCCTTTGGCCTCCCATCTGTGTTGATTGCATTTCCTCATTGATGTGCTGCTTGGTTTGTCAGCTTCTTTAGTGTCTGATGGGCCATTGTATTTCCTTGTCACCTAACTTGCCTTCCTATGTTGGCCTCCACCTTCCCCCCTTTTCAAGACGTTGCTTTTCATTTAGTAAATATAATTGAGGTCCTAATGTGTGCCAGGAACTGGGCTAGAAGATGCATGCCCTGGCCTCATGTTGCTTAGAGTCAGCTTGGCTTTGCCTAATGGAAAAAGGGTGAGATGCAGTTCACAGTCTTTGGGAATGAGAGCTCATCAAAAAAGAAAACAGACCCTCAGTGTCTTGCGTAACTTGGTTTCCATAGCCCTGGATGCTGAGGAATTGAGTTCTAGATTGCTGGTGGCTAGCACTTTGAAGAAAAAAGAGGAAGAACATACCTTCTCCAGCACTGTCTCCTTTGTCAATTTTGCCCTAAGGAAGACAGCATGGAAGGTGGAAGACAATTTGAGAAAATGATGACAACTTTCCCAAGAGAGAAGAAGATGGTTGCAACCTTGCTCTCTGCTGGTAGACTTGAGTGGACCTTGGGATGGGGTGGTTCACGTGCCCTGATACAGATCTCAGATGTAACTGCTACTCTTTTAACTAGTCAAGAATCTGGAGCTCAGAATGACCAAAATAAGGAATGCAGTATATTTTAATAGAAGTTTTGTTAAACAAGACATTCCTGCCTATTGCACTTATATTCCACATTTTCAAACTTTTCAAAATCACTAACGTATTTGCAATTTTAAATGCAGTAGAAGCTTAAAATAATTAGATAAAGGAATGGATTTTTTTTTTTTTAAACGGAGTCTTGCTCTCTCACCCAGGCTAGAGTGCAGTGGCTCAATGATGGCTTACTGCAACCTCCTTTTCCCCGGTTCAAGCAATCCTCCTATTTCAGCCTCCCGAGTAGCTGGGACCATAAGCACGCACCACTATGCCTGGCTAATTTTTGTATTTTTTGTAGAGACGAAGTTTTGCCATATTGCCCAGGTTGGTCTCGAACTCCTGAGTGATCAACTCACCGTGGCCTCCCAAAGTGCTGGGATTACAGACGTTAGCCTGCGTGGTCCGGGGATGGAATTTTAAGTTGAAAGAATAAAACAATCTTAGGCCAATTGTAGATTTTCAGAAGAGAAATGATACATGAAAAATACCATGAAATATCTTTCTACGGTTTACTGATACACTTGGAGCATTTTAGTTCATTAGAAAGATGGGTTCAGAGGTGATCATCTATTTCAACTCCACTATTTTAGAGACTGTGGCTTCCAAAGCATTATAATTAAGATGTAGCAAATCCAAGACTGGAGTCCAGATTTCTTCACTTCTAATTTATTACTTATTCACTGAGGTATATGCTTTCCTGGAAAACCCTTTTTGGCTTAATCCCCGTTGTTTGAAACATTTTTATTGTTTCAGAACATTTCTTTTTATTTAGACCATAGTGAACGATAAGTGGATATTTCTTTCAAGGTGTGGGCTCTCACTGTGGAGTAGGGGCATTTTGGGGGTTATTCTTAATGCTCAGTAGAATTGACATAAAAGATAAGGGATACTGGGTTGACTCTATATTGATCCAACAATATTATCTGAAATTTCAAAAAAAAAAAGGTTCCAAATTCCTAATATCATATTTGCTTAAAATTTTTCCTCTGGGAATTAAACTCAGAAAAATATCCACATAACAAGGGAATTTGGTTATTTTTGTGTAGCTATAGTTACAGAGCATCAAACGTGGGAAGAAAACAGTAACTATTCTTAAGGGAATTTCACCTTTAGAGGGAAAGTACTGTTGAAAATTATTAGTAAAGCTGTTTTTGCACGTGAGAGGTATTTTATCCAAAGCTCTCTGACTGATCTACAAACTTAAACTTAGCCCTTCTCACAGCAGTACTTAGCTTCTAACCAGATAAATTGTTTGCAGGAGCTCTATCAAATTTAGAAAACTATAGAGAAACTACATAGAAATCTATACGTATGTGTCTGTATTTGTCATCTTAGATGAAGGATGTCATTTTCCTCATCTGTAATGTGATGTTATTGTATTACCTCCCTAATCTTCTTTAGAGCTACTTAGCTTTTAACATGCAACTAATAAAAATTGATCAGTTTGTCCAAGAATTCTGGCATTAGGCTATACTGAGAATTTATGAGAAAATCAGGAAATCATGTTCAGTTCAAAGTTAACAGTGTCAGAACTATTATTATAATTTTTTTTTTTTTTTGAGACAGAGTTTCGCTCTGTCACCCACGCTGGAGTGCAGCGGCACAGTCTCGGCTCACTGAAACCTCCACCTCCCGGGTTCAAACAGTTCTCCTGTCCCATGCTCCTGAGTAGTTGGGACTACAGGCGCATGCCACCACGCCTGGCTTTTTTTTTTTTTTTTTTTTTTTGTATTTTTAGTAGAGATGGGTTTTCACCGTGTTAGCCAGGATGGGCTCTATCTCCTGACCTCATGATCCATCCGCCTCGGCCTCCCAAAGTGCTGAGATTACAAGCGTGAGCCACCACGCCCGGCCAATATGATTATTATATTATATATAATATATATAATTATTACCCAGAAGATAATTTATTTGGGGAAACTACCATTTCACAGAATATAGAGAAAGCATAAATTGAGGAAAATTTGGTGATAAAGCAAGACGCTATCAGAGTCTTCCTTAGGCATTGACTCCATAAAACCCACAGGCTGAAACTGAAGAAAACTCAGAGACAGGTTTTAAAATACACAAAATTTGTTCATCTGCTACATAAGATTTTTCTTCTTACCGCTTTTAGCAGCTTTAAGAAAGCAAAATGCCATTAACCTCTATTAAAATAAGAGGTAACAGGGTGTACCTGATGTGCTATTTACATGCAAGGTGTTAGGAATAGAAATTGCAGGACCTCCAGGAGTTCGAGGCCAGCCAGGCCAAGATGGTGAGACCCCCATCTCTACTAAAAACACAAAAATTAGCCAGGCACGGTGGCGGGTGCCTGTAATCCCAGCTACTCGGGAGGCTGAGGCAGGAGAATCGCTTGAACCAGGGAGACGGACGTTGCAGTGAGCCGAGAATGTGCCACTGCACTCTAGCCTGGGCAACAGAGCAAGACTGCGTCTCAAAAAAAGAAAAAAAAAAAAAAAGGGAAGAAATTGTAGGACCTGAGCCAGAAAAAACTCATTTGGTCGTCTCTGAAAGCCTTTAGTCTTTACAAGAATTGCCAGAATCAACTGATGGTGTATTCTCTTGTCCCTGCAGCCCAATTGAGACCACTGTATTTAGTTGTCTATCTCCTTAGATCCACAATATTTTAGGGACTCCTGGCACCATTCCATAGTATGAAGAAAAAGCTAACATAATTCAAGTTACCAAAACTGGGGTCTGGGGAGAGAAACTGATAGGAACTTCATCTACACTTTCTCATAAAAACTGATACTGACAACATAGCAAACAAAAAGTATAGTAAAAACAAAAAGATGACACAATACGCTTCTCATTTATTTTATATTTATACAAACAGCGCTTCCCTGAAAAATCAGGGTATCGTTCAAGATTTTATCTTTATTTACAGAAGTTTTAAAATTCTTAACTTTTATATGCACAAGACAGTTCTGATTTGTTGAATTAAGTGACCGCGGGTGTGCTAATGCTTCTGAAAAACAGCATTAGCCTTCTCCCATCAAAAGTCCGGAAGCTGCCCTTCAGTCGTCAAAGTGTTTGCCTTAATTTGCAATCGTTATGACTTGAGCCAAATGCTTATACCTCATTTGTGTCGTATATGTGAAGATACAATTGCAAATCGTTCACGACCTTGAGTCAAGACCTTGAGTTTCCTGAGGTCAGGAGACCGTTAGGGAATGTGAGTGTCCCAGACGGGCGCTGACCCCAGCTCGGAGACCCACCCCGCCCGTAGCAGCGGCGCGGGCCCCAGAGAGCCCCGCACTTGGCCGCGCCTCAGTTCCGCTGACTCGGCTGTGCCCGCAGTGTCGCGCTGTCGCGTAGCCAGGTGTCGCCGGGCTGGCGCGGTTATTTATGACTGCGTGGTTGGGCTGGGGGTTCGGGGCCGGGGAGCAGCCGGGATCCGCCGCCTCTTCCATGATCTTCCCGGGCCGAACCACGGGACCGCTGCGCTGAAGGTGGAGTCGCGGGTCCCCGGGGCCGCGGGAGTGTAGGGGTCGCTCTCGGCCGGCCGCGAAGCTCGCGGCACAGACTTCTCGCGAGATTTCGGCGACCCCCCCCCCTCCCCCCTCCCCGCCGCCCCCGCCCCGCCGTTCTCCGCCCCCTCCCAGCTCTGGTGTGGGCGGCCTCCGCTATGGCTGCGCTGCGAAGGCTCTTGTGGCCGCCACCCCGGGTGTCTCCTCCACTCTGCGCTCACCAGCCCCTCCTTGGGCCGTGGGGGCGGCCTGCGGTGACCACCCTGGGCCTTCCTGGCCGGCCCTTCTCCTCCCGAGAGGATGAGGAGAGGGCTGTGGCTGAGGCGGCATGGAGGCGGCGGCGGCGCTGGGGGGAGCTGAGCGTGGCGGCGGCGGCCGGCGGGGGGCTGGTCGGCCTGGTGTGCTACCAGCTGTACGGGGACCCCAGGGCCGGCTCGCCGGCGACCGGGCGACCCTCAAAGAGCGCGGCCACGGAGCCCGAGGACCCGCCCCGCGGCCGGGGGATGCTGCCCATCCCAGTGGCGGCTGCCAAGGAGACGGTGAGTGCGCGAGCGCGCGTCACACCTGCGCGGGGGATGTGACCTTCGTGCCGGGTACGCAGGACCCTGGAGGCTGTGGGGACGGTGCAAGCGCTGTGGCCGCGGGTGAGGAACTTCCCGTGAGCGAGGCTGACACCTAGGCCGGACAGCCTAGGATCCGGTCACCCACGTATTGGGAAGACCAGTGATGCTGTCCCTGATGCATCAGGACCTTAAAGGTGGCTGCAGCTACCAAGTATCAATCCAAACCCAAAACCAACACCCCTCCCCCTCTTACAAAAAAAGATTCAGAAATGAAGGCCATGACAGGCAGAAAGTGGACCGCTGTAGGTGTGGGAAAAAGGAACTCCTAGATTGCGCGGGGCGACAGCTAATGACCCAGGAGGTCTGTTGCATTAGAATGAGTTTCGAAGCAGCGGTCTGAGATCTCAAAAGCCACTACTTTAGCATATGAGAATTTATTAGTCCCAAGAAAGGAAATGCTAAACCTTCATGCTAACGTCCTTATCATACCCAGGGAATGTTGATGTTACCAGGTCTGAAAAGAAATAAAAAATTGTTCAAAAAGAGACATAAGTATTTCTCTCTTTTTCCTTCCCCCACTAAAGCCAGAATCCCGTTAGTAGGTATAATAAAACACAAAATGGATAGGATAGCAAATGTAGGAGGCTGTGAATGACACTAACTCCTACAGAAGAAAGTCACGTGAAAATGTTCAACTGCCATTATGTAGTTAATAATACAAGGTAAAGATGTGTGAAAGGCAACAGTGAGTAAAGGAGCGTGATTTTTTTTGTCGCATCAGTATATTTAATAGTCATGTAAATGACTAGGAAAATTAAGGAGATTTTCCTTGCAAGGCTCGAAGAATGTGAACGGCGTAGATGAAAATAATTTAGAAAACAGGGAGCTATGCTGTTTCTAATGCAATTTTTATAGGCTTTGTTCTTAATACACAGTGGTGATCTGATGTAAGTGCATCATTTCCTTTGGTGGAGGTTGTCAATGCAATTAGGTTACGGAATCTGCTTTATGGACTATCTAGCAGCAGATCACAAGCACATAACATAAAGTCCTTTTACACATGAATATTCAAAATACTAGGAAATACCCTCAAATCTCCACCCCCTCCCCCTTCACACATACACATACACTTTTGTGGCTTGGCAAGGAGCATAGCGTTTTTCATGATGGCAGAACTTTTAACCATGGTTGGTCTAGGAACAGATCAGCAAGGTAGGGAATTCAAGTAGTATTTTCTTTTCTTTCTTAAAATTAATTTTACTTTTACAGTTGAGAGATGTTATCGTGCAGTTTTTAAAAAGACCACGTTCAGAAAGCTAGAACTTTGGCTCCACGACTTGCTACTTGTGTCATTATGGAGAAATTACTTGACCTGTCAATGCCTGTTTCCTCACCTGTGAAATGAGGCTAATAGTCTCCTGGGGTGTTATGAGAGTTAAATGAGTTAACACAGTACATTTAAAACAATGGTACTACTAAAGAACATTAAATAAATTTATTTTTTGGCTGAGCGTGGTGGCTCACGCCTGTAATCCCAGCACTTTGGGAGGTCGAGGCAAGCAGATCACCTGAGGTCAGGAGTTCGAGACAAGCCTGGCCAACATGGCGAAACCTCGTCTCTACTAAAAATACAAAAATCAGCCGGGTGTGGTGTTGGGCGCTTGTAATCCCAGCTACTGGCAAGGCTGAGGTAGGAGAATCACTTGAACCTGGGAGACAGAGGTTGCAGTGAGCCGAAATCACACCTCTGCACCCCAGCCTGGGTGACAAGAGTGAAACTCCATCTCAAAAAAAAAAAATTATTTTTTATTCGTTTATTTATTTTGTACTTTTGTGCAGTTATTATTGCTTAGTGTTTATAAAAATTTCTGTTCATTGTTTTAGAAGTCAAATAATGTTAAAGTCCTGTGTCTTATGCTTCCCTAGCCTCTAGTCCTACTTTCTGATTGTCATGCCTTTTGTATTTCCCTCTCTGAAAACTTTTATGATCTTCTGTTTATCCCTGGTGCTTGAAATTTTCACAGTAATGAGCTTCGGGATGTGTATTTTTTCACTGATTGTGCTAGGTTCTTAAGAGGCCTTTCAATATGGAAATCCGTGTCTAAAAAATTCTGTGTAATTTTCTTGTATTGTTTCTTTAATGATTTTTCTCTTCTCCCTCTTTCTATTCTCTTTTTCTGGAAATGCTGTTTCTTTGAAGTTAAATTTCCTGACAGATCCTAATCTAATTCTAATCATTCTTATATTTCGGTTTTAAAAAATATTTTCATCTGTTTATTTGTTTTTATAGGAGATATCCTGGGCTTTATCTTCCAACCTTCCTACTGAATTTTTTTATTTCTGCTATTCTACTTTTTTAATTCAAAGAGCGACTTTGTGTTCTCTGTTGTTCATGAGTTACAGCATTCTATTTTGCTTGCTATATGGCTGCTATATTTTCTCTTTTTGCTGTAAGGATATAAATTATAACTTTGTTTTGCCTTCTAAGGATATAAATTATAACTTTGGCCTTCTCTGTGCATTGCTTTGTTTCTTCCAGGTTCTTTTTTATTTCTGTTTGATTTTATAAGCTCTTGCTTTCATTTTGGAGGTTTTCCTCACATATCTGTGGTTGTTACCTGTCTCTTACTTGAGAACCTCTCAGAGAGTCTCTGTGCATAACATGTCCTTTCATCTGCACGAAAGGGCTTCTTATTAGCGTAACATCCAAATGTCAGTATTTTACAGCTCTTTTTCTCTGATGCTGTTGAGCGTCTACAAAAAATAGGAGAGATGAGAGGTGCAGTAGTCTTCTGGCAGCAGGCACATGTGCACATATATGTAACACCACTTATGTTGGTGAGTATTATGGGCTTCTTATTAGTGTAACATCCAAATGTCAGTATTTTATACCTCTTTTTCTCTGATGCTGTTGAGCGTCTACAAAAAATAGAGATGGGAGGTGTAGTAGTCTTCTGGAAGCAGGCACAGGTGCACATATATGTAACAGCGCTTATGTTGGCGAGTATCTAATGATATACTTAGGTATTGTTATCTAATCCTCTGCTTTTAACCCAACTACTTACTCTGACTCCATAGCTCCATAGTTCCCAAGGCCTTGTCCGTTTTGGGATTCTGTATAGCAAATATTACTACCTTACTTCTGTTTGGTCTCTGCAGAACTCAGGTAGTGCCTCTGTTCTCTTAAGTCAATTATCACTCCTCCATCTCTTCAATTTTATAAAAATTTTATAAATTCTCTTGAATGTTTTAGTTTCCCATTCTTTTCTCTATCTTAGCTCTTTTGTATTTTTACCTTTTTATACTCCTTTACTGTGAATTTAATGTGGTTAGGGGAAGAAGATGTTGAAAGAGAATCATGGAGTCAATCTGCCATTTTTCAGAAATACTATTTTAGTGGCATGTGCTTGTAGTCCCAGCTACTCAGGGGGCTGAGATAGGAGGATCACGTGAGACCAGGAATTCAAGGCTGCCGTGGGGTATTATTGCACCACTCCATTCCAGCCTAGGGGACAGAGCATGACTTGGCTCAAGAAAGAAAAAGAAATTTTATTTTAAACCTATGCTGCCACTTCATTTATTATTATTATTATTATTATTATTATTATTATTTTGAGACATAGCATCGCTCTATCGCCCAGGCTGGACTGCAGTGGTGTGATCTCAGTCACTGGAACTTCACCTCCCAGGTTCAAGTGATTCTTCCACCTCAGCCTCCCAAGTAGCTAGGATTACAGGCATCTGCCACCATGACCAGCTAATTTTTTTTGTATTTTTAGTAGAGACAGGGTTTCACTATGTTGGCCAGGCTGGTCTCAAACTCCTGACCTCATGTTCCGCCTGCCTCAGCTTGCAAAGTGCTGGGAATACAGTCGTGAGCCACTGCACCCAGCCCATTTATTATTTTTGATTTTTCTGAAGTGATATAAATGATTCATTTTGATGTTTAAAACTATAGCTAAGAACTTCTGATTTATAAAGTGTCTTTTAAGTATAATATGCTGCTGAGCATAAGCCTGGCGTGTAAATTAACCTGTATGTGTTATAAGAATAATTTAACTGATGTAAGTGAACAGCAGTAACTTACAGAAATACAGTTCTCTTATATGATAGCCTTGAAGATTTTTATGTCAAAGACATTGGCTCTCAACTCGGAATGCCTTCCCTGACTCCATAGATTTGTTGAAATATCTCTCTCTACTTTCAGATAATGTCTTTTTTGTAATTATTTGTTCATTGTTTGTCTTCTTTACTTGTCTTAGCCCCTTAAGGAGAGGCACTGTGTTCGTCTTTGTCACATTTATGTCTTCATTGCCTGTTAAGGGTCCTAGTCTGATAGGCACAATATGTATTTGTTGAATAAATAAGCTCATGCTAAATATTTGTATGGAACATACACTGAGAAATGAGTTTAATATTTTGTTCAGCTAAAGCAGTTATTTTTAGCATTTGAATTGGGACGACTTCAGTAAAGGTCAAAATTCCAGGCTTTGGGAGATCAGATCACGTGGCACTGTATTTATTTTAATTGTGCAAGTTTGGGTTGCCAAAATTTTTTAGCAAACTATGGCTTTGGCCTTTATTTATATTATAAAGAGATGATTCTGATTAGAACCTCAAAGTTTTAGCCTTAAAGCACTATTTTTATTAGTGGGAAAAAATTTTGTTCTAGAACTGCCTTTTTTTTTCATGCCCAGAATAAAAAAAAGATTAGATTGCTTAACATACTTCAGTGTTTTACTTAATTGTACAGAAGACATGATCTTGTTTTATGATTTATTCGCCTTAAAAAGCTTCAAGCAACATATTTGAGTATTACTGTGGAGTGGAAAACTAGTTAGACAAATTTTTTATCTCTTTCATATCTGTAATAATTGCAAATAGTCATACATTATTAAGTTTCCTTTACTATATGTTTTCCAGCCTCTTTTGTCAAGGCAGCATATCTTGAGATGTGAGGATATAATGCTTTTTCCCAGAATATCGAAGAATTTGCCAGATGCTTACAGGCATACGTTTTGCTGTGCTTCATTTTCTTGTGCTTCACAGATACTGCATTTTTTACAAGTTCAAGATTTGTGGCAACAGTGAATTGAGCAAATCAGTTGGCACCATTTTTCCAACATTATATGCGTACTTAATGTTTCTGTGTCATGTTTTGATAATTCTTGCAGTATTTCAGACTTTTTCATTATTATTTTATCTGTTATGGTAATCTGTGATCATTTATCTTTGACCTTACTGTTGTAATTGTACCATGCACCATGAACCGCACCCATATAAGACAGCAAAGAATAAATGTTATGTGTAGTTTCCTCCATGAACCAGCTTTTCCCTAGTCTCTTTCCCTCTTCTCGGGCCTCCCTGTTCCCTCAGTCACAGAAATACTGAAATTAGGTCAGTTACTAATCCTAGAATGGCCTCTAAGTGTTCACGTGGAAGGAAGAGTTGCACATCTCTCACTTTAAATCAAAAGCTAGAAATGATTAAGCTTAATGAGGAAGGCATGTTGAAATACTACATAAGCCAAAGATAGGTCTCTTGTGGAAAGAGTTAGCGAAGTTGTGAATGCAGCGGAAAAGTTTTTGAAGGAAATTAAAAGTGCTCTTTGTGAACACACAGATTATAAGGGGACAAAACAGCCTTACTGCTGAGATGGAGCAAGTTTTAGTGGTCTATGTAGAAGACCAAACCACAACATTCCCTTAAGACAGAGCTTAATCCAGATTAAGGCCTTAATTATCATCAATTTTTTTTTTTGAGACTGAGTCTTGCTCTGTCGCCCAGGCTGGAGTGCAGTGGCGTGATCTCCACTCACTGCAAGCTCCGCCCCGCCGGGTTCATACCATTCTTGTGCCTCAGCCTCCCAAGTAGCTGGGACTGCAGGCTCCCACCACCACACCCAGCTAATTTTTTTGTATTTTTAGTAGAGACGGGGTTTCACTGTATTTGCCAGGATGGTCTTGATGTCCTGACTTCGTGATTTGCCCGACTTGGCCTCCCAAATTGCTGGGATTACAGGTGTGAGCCACTGTGCCTGGCCAACTATCATCAATTATTTTAAAGTTGTGAAAAGTTAGGAAGCTGCAGAAGAAAAGTTGGAAGTTAGCAGAGAATGGTTCATGAGATTTAAGGAAAGAAGCCTTCTCCATAACATAAAAGTGCAAGGTGAAGTGGGAAATGATGATGTGCAAGGGGTAGCAGGTGATCCAGAAGATCTAGCTAGGATAATTGATGAAGGTGGTTACACTGAACAACAGATTTTCAATAGAGATGAAACAGCCTTTTAGTGCAAAAGGCTGCCGTCTAGGACTTTGATAGCTAGAGAGAGGTCAATACCTGGCTTCAAAACTTCAAAGGATAGGCTGGCCCTTTTGTTAGGGGCTAATGCAGCTGGTGACTTGAAGTTGAAGGCAGTGCTCATTTACCATTCTGAAAATCCTAGGGCCCTTAAGAATTATGCTAAATCTATGCTACCTGTGTTATGTTAGGGGGACTGCAAAGCTTGGATGACAACACATCTGTTTACAGCATGGTTTACTGATTGTTTTAAGCTCACTATTGAGACCTGCTGCTTAGAAAAAAAGATTCAGTTGAAAATATTACTGCTCATTGACAATGTACGTAGTCACCCAAGAGGTCTGATGGAGATTTACAAGGAGATCAGTGTTTTTATGTCTGCTAACACAGCATCCATTCTGCAGTCCATGGATCAAGGAGTAATTTTGACTTTCACATCTTATTATTTAAGAAACACATTTTGTAAGGCTATAGCTGCCATAGATAGTGATTCCTCTGATGGATCTGGGCAAAGTGAATTGAAAACTTTCTGGAAAGGATTTACCATTCTAGATGCCATTAAGAATATCTGTGATTCACTGGTAGAGGTAAAAGTATCAACATTAGTAGGAGTTTGGAAAAGTTAATTCCAACTTTCATGGATGACCTCAAGGGATTCAAGATTTCAGTGAAGGAAGTAGCTGCAGAGGTGGTGAAATAGCAAGAGAACTACAATTAGAAATGGAGCCTAAAGATATGACTGAATTGCTGCAATTTCATGATAAAACTTTAACAGACGAGGACTTGCCTCTATGAATGAGCAAAGAAAATGGTTTCTTGAGATGTAGTCTAATCCTGGTGAAGATGCTGTGAACATTGTTGAAATGACAACAAAGATTTGGAATATTCCATGAGCTTATTTGATAGAGCAGTGGCAAGGTGATATAGTTTGGCTCGGTGTCCCACCCAAGTCATACCTTGAAGTGTAATAACACACACATGTCATGAGAGGGACCCAGTGGGAGGTGACTGAATCATGGGGGCTGGTTTTTCCCACGCTGTCATCATGATAGTGAATAAGTCTCACAAGATCTGATGTTTTATAAAGGGGAGTACCCCTGCACATACTGTCTTGCCTGCCGCCATGTAAGAGGTGACTCTGCTCCTCATTCACCTTTCGCCATGATTGTGAGGCCTTCCCAGCCTTGTGGAACTGTGAGTCAATTAAACCTCTTTCCTTTATACATTACCCAGTCTTAGATATGTTTTTATTAGCAGTGTGAGAACAGACTAACAGAGTAAATGGATACTGGTAGAGGGGGGTGCTGTTGTAAAGATACCCAAAAATGTGGAAGTGACTTTGGAACTGGGTAATAGGCAGAGGTTGGAACAGTTTGGAGGGCTTAGAAGAAAACACAAAAATATGGGAAAGTTTGGAACTTCCTACAGACTTGTTGAATGGCTTTGACCAAAATGCTGATAGTGATGTGGACAGTAAAGTCCAGGCTGAGTTGATCTCTAATGGAGACGAGGAACTTGTTGGGAACTGGAGCAAAGGTGACTCTTGGTATGTTTTAGCAAAGAGACTAGTGGCATGTTGTCCCTGCCCTAGAGATTTGTGGAATTTTGAACTTGAGAGAGATAATTTTGGGTATCTGTTGGAAGAAATCTTTAAGCGGCAAAGTGTTCAAGATGTGACTTGGGTGATGTTAAAGGCATTCAGTTTTATGTATTCACAAAGATATGGTTTGGAATTGGAAGTTATGTTTAAAAGGGGAGCAGAGCATAAAAGTTCAGAAAGTTTGCAACCTGATGATGTGATAGAAAAGAAAACCCCATTTTCTCAGGAGAAATTCAAGCCAGCTGCAGAAATTTGCAAAAGTAAGGAGCCAAATGTTAGTCACCAAGACAATGGGAAGAATGTCTCTAGGCAAGGTCAAAGGTCTTCACAGCAGCCCCACCCACCACAGACCTGGAAGCCTAGGAGGAAAAAATGGTTTTATGGGCCGGGACTAGTACCTTTGTGTCCGGAATTGGTGGGTTCTTGGTCTCACTGACTTGAAGAATGAAGCCGCGGACCCTCGCGGTGAGTGTTACAGCTCTTAAGGTGGCGCGTCTGGAGTGTGTCCCTTCTGATGTTCAGATGTGTTCGGAGTTTCTTCCTTCTGGTGGGTTCGTGGTCTCGCTGGCTCAAGAGTGAAGCTGCAGACCTTCGCGGTGAGTGTTACAGCTCTTAGGGTAGCGTGTCTGGAGTTGTTCATTCCTGCCGGTGGGCTCGTGGTCTTGCTGGGCTCAGGAGTGAAGCTGCAGATCTTCGCTGTGAGTGTTACAGCTCATAAAAGCAGCGTGGACCCAAAGAGTGAGCAGTAGCAAGATTTATTGCAAAGAGTGAAAGAACAAAGCTTCCACAGTGTGGAAGGGGACCCGAGCGGGTTGCCAATGCTGGCTCGGGCAGCCTGCTTTTATTCTCTTATCTGGCCCCATCCACATCCTGCTGATTGGTAGAGCCGAGTGGCCTGTTTTGTCAGGGTGCTGATTGGTGCGTTTACAATCCCTGAGCTAGATACAAAGGTTCTCCACATCCCCATCAGATTAGTTAGATACAGAGTTTCGACACACAGGTTCTCCAAGGTCCCACCAGAGCAGCTAGATACAGAGTGTCGATTGGTGCACTCACAAACCTTGAGCTAAACACAGGGTGCTGATTGGTGTATTTACAATCCCTGAGCTGGACATAAAGGTTCTCCAAGGCCCCACCAGAGCAGCTAGATACAGAGTGTCGATTGGTGCACTCACAAACCTGGAGCTAGACACAGGGTGCTGATTGGTGTGTTTACAATCCCTGAGCTAGATATAAAGACTCTCCACGTCCCCACCAGACTCAGGAGCCCAGCTGGCCTCACCCAGTGGATCCCACACCAGGGCTGCAGGTGGAGCTACCTGCCACTCCCGCGCCGTGCACTCGCACTCCTCAGCCCTTGGGTGGTCGATGGCACTGGGCACCGTGGCGCAGGGGGTAGTGCTCGTTGGGGAGGCTCGGGCTGCACAGGAGCCCACGGAGTGGGTGGGAGGCTCAGGCATGGCGGGCTGCAGGTCCTGAGTCCTGCCCCGCGGGAAGGCAGATAAGGCTCAGCGAGAAATCGAGTGCAGCGCCGGTGGGCTGGCACTGCTGGGGGACCCAGTACACCCTCCGCAGCCACTGGCCCGGGTGCTAAGTCCCTCATTGCCCGGGGCCAGCAGGGCTGGCCGGCTGCTACGACTGCGGGGCCTGCCAAGCCCACGCCCACCTGGAACTCCAGCTGGCCCACAAGCGCCACACGCAGCCCCGGTTCCTGCTCGCGCCTCTCCCTCCACACCTCCCTGCAAGCTGAGGGAGTGGGCTCCAGCCTTGGCCAGCCCAGAAAGGGGCTCCCACAGTGCAGCGGCGGGCCGAAGGGCTCCTCAAGTGCCGCCAAAGTGGGAGCCCAGGCAGAGGAGGTGCCGAGAGCGAGCGAGGGCTGTGAAGACTGCCAGCACGCTGTCACCTCTCACCTTGCTGCTTTGTACATTCTTGAGACTTGGTACCCTGTGTCCCAGCCATGGCCAAAATGGGCCAATGTAGAGCTCAGGCCATTGCTTCAGAAGGTGCAAGCCCTAAGCCTTGGAGGTTTCCATGTGGTGTATGGAAATGCCTGGATGTCCAGGTAGAAGTCTGCTGCAAGGACAGAGCCCTCATGGAGAACCTCTGCTAGGGCAGTGCAGAAGGGAAATGTGGGGTCAGAGCCCACACACAGAGTTCCCACTGGGCACTGCCTAGTGGAACTGTGACAAGAGGGCCACCATCCTCCAGACCCCAGAATGGTAAATCCACCAATAGCTTGCACCATGCACCTGGAAAAGCCACAGACACTCAACATCAGCCCATGAAAGCAGCCGGGAGTGGGGCTGTACCCTGCAAAGCCACGGGGGAAGAACTGCCCAAGGCCGTGGGAGCCTACCTCTTGGATCAGTGTGACCTGGATGTGAGACATGGAGTCAAAGGAGATCATTTTGGAGCTTTAAGATTTGCCTGTCCTGTTGGATTTTGGACTGGCATGGGACTGTAGCCGCTTTGTTTTGTCCAGTTTCTCCCATTTGGAATGGGTGTGTTTACCCAATGTCTCTACCCCCTTTGTATCTAGGAAGTAAGTAACTTGCTTTTGATTTTATAGGCTCATAGGCAGAAAGGACTTGCCTTGTCTCAGATTAGATTTTGGACTGTGGACTTTTGACTTAATACTGAAATGAGTTAAGACTTTGGGGGACTGTTGGAAGGCACGATCAATTTTGTAATGTGATTTGGGAGGGCCCAGAGGTGGAATAATATGGTTTGGCTGTGTGTCCCACCCACATCTTGCCTTGAATTGTAATAATCCCCACGTGTCATGGGAGGGACCCGGTGGGAGATAATTGAATCGTGGGGGTGGGTTTTTCCCATGCTGTTGTCATGATGTTGAATAAGTCTCACAAGATCTGATGGTTTTATAAAGGAGAGTTCCTCTGCACATGCTCTCTTGACTGCTGCCATGTTAAGACATGACTTTGCTCCTCATTTGCCTTCTTACATGACTGTGAGACCTCCCCAGCCTTGTGCAACTGTTAGTCAATTAAACTACTTTCCTTTATAAATTACCCAGTCTCGGGTATGTATTTATTAGCAGCATGAGAACAGACTAATACACAAGGTTTGAGAGGATGGACTCCAGTTTTGGAGAAGTTCTACTGTGAGTAAAATGCTATCAAACAGCATCACCTGCTACGGAGAAATTTTTTTTTCACAAAAGGAAGAGTCCGTCGATGTGGCAGACTTCATTGTTGACTTATTTGTAATCCCAGTACTTTGGGAGGCCAAGGCAGGCAGATCATGAGGTCAGGAGATTGAGACCATCCTGGCTAACACGGTGAAACCCCATCTCTACTGAAAGTACAAAAAATTAGCCAGGCGTGGTGGCAGTTGCCTGTAGTCCCAGCTGCTCGGGAGGCTGAGGCAGGAGAATGGCTTGAACCTGGGAGGTGGAGCTTGCAGTGAGCTGAGATTGCGCTACTGCACTCCAGCCTGGGCAACAGAGCGAGACTCTGTCTCAAAAAAAAAAAAAAAATAAATAATAAATAAATAAAAATAAGAAATTGACACAGCCACCTCCAATTTCAGCAACCACCACTCTGATCAGTTAGTAGCCATCAACATCAAGGCAAGACCCTTCAGCATCAAAAAATTTTGATTTGCTGAAGGCTCAGATGATCATTAACACTTTTTTAGCAATAAAGTATTTTTAAATTAAGGTATGTACTGTTGTAGACATAATGCTGTTGCACACTTAATAGGCTAATTGTAGCATAAACATAACTTTTATATGCACTGGGAAACCAGAATATTTATGTGGCTCGCTTTATTGCAATATTTGTTTTATTGTGGTGGTGTGGAACTGAACCTTCAGTGTATCCAAAGTATGCCTGTAAATGGAGAAAAGTCCCAGTTTTTTATAGTGAGGAAAGTTACATAGACATGAAATTGAAGATAAGCTAATTCTATGTGGAATAGCATTGTTGTATGAGAAGCTAAATAGCTGATCCCCTCTCTTAGTTTCTTCAATCACCCCATGACAAGTGCACGAGAGTCTGGATGCCTTATAATGGCCTGACCATCTAATAGAGTCACATACAATGATTTGAGTAGAGATTACTTTTCAGTTTTAGTAAATATTTGGGTTTAATGTGACTTCTTAATTGATTCTCACATATAATGCTATATATAGGATTATACATACATAATTTGGGGCTGGACTATTTTATAAGTGCTAAGTAATATGTAGCTGCCCTCTTACAGATTGAATATGTAATTTATCTCTAGTAATTTTTGAGAAATGAATGCTATTTTATACCCAAAGATTAAAGGAAACATTTGGGATCATTAAACAATGATATTAACCCTATAAAATAATTTTATATATTTATGGCACAGTGTAATATTTTGATATGTGTGTATATTGTTGAGTGATTAAATCAAGCTCATGAAGGTATCCATCATCTTGCATTCTTTTTTTTTTTTTTTTGAGATGGAGTTTCGCTCTTGTTGCCCAGGCTGAAGTAGAATGGCGCAATCTCAGCTCACTGCAACCTCCACCTCCCAGGTTCAAGTGATTCTCTTGCCTTAGCCTCCTGAGTAGCTGGGATTACAAGCATGCGCCAGCACGCCTGGCTAATTTTTGTATTTTTAGTAGAGACGGGGTTTCTCCATGTTGGTCAGGCTGGTCTCGAACTCCCGACCTCAGGTGATCCGCCCACCTCGGCCTCCCGAAGTGTTGGGATTATAGGCATGAGCCACTGTGCCTGGCCCCATTATCATATTTTTAACCTTAAATTTTTAAAGCTTCTTTGAGGAAGATTTATTCATTACCCACGCTATAACATTCAAGTCTTGTATCTCAAAAGATTTTAATCCTTATTTAATGACCAAATTAATTAAAAATCCAGAAATAAATTACAATTTTTCTAATTATTATAGTTCTTCCAAAATCTTGCTTATACAGAATCATTTCATTCATGCAAATTTACATTGGACTTTATGGAGATCAGAAGATCACATAAACACCCTAACAGAAGGGGAAAATAATAGATGTCTGTTACCTTGTATTACCTGTAAGCATTAATGATTGGATACTGAGTCGTAGTAGCTTTAGCAGTAATGGTGAATTTAGTAACTTACAGTTTCATGAAATAGCAAGTGCAGAGATTATATATTTTTATTTTCTCCCCCATAAACATATGAAAAAAAATTCATTTTCTTTAGAGGCATCCTTAGACTTCAGTATTAGTGGCTGGTCAAATGCTTTAATGTTTTTCTTATTTTTATATAGTGGCACATGTAAAATTATATATGGTAGTCCCACTGTATCTGCAGGTTAACTTTCTATGATTTCAGTTACCAGTGACCAACCTCTGTCTGAAAATAATAAATGGAAATTCTAGGGTTTTAGGGGTCAGGAAAATGGAAGAATCAAGGGTGTTATTCAAGTGTTTGTCTTGGGCAACTGGGTGGATTTGCTGCAATTCACTGAGACTAGGCCTTCAGGAGAAAAAACAGGTTGGGAATAATGGGCATGGATGATGAATCTGTAACTTGTACAATAGATCAAGGTGTCTTTTGGACAGCTGAAGGTAAATTTCCATTTGGATGCATAGGTCAGAAGCTCAGGAGAGAAATCCTTACTATAGAAATAGATTTGGGAATCATCACGTATTAAAAATCATAAGAATGGATGACATTGCTCAGAATATGTAGAATGAGAAGAGAAAAGCATCTAAGGAGAGAACTCTGGTGAGCATCCATGACTTAAAGGACCGGCAGAGAAAAGAAAGTCTGCAAAAGCTGAAAAGTTGGGTCAAGACAGGTTAAAAAAAAAAAAAAAAAAGTCGGGGCCATGGAAGTCAAAAAAAGGTAATACTATATTTTCGGAAAAAAAGCAGTCAGTTATACTGAAAGCTATCCAAGGAGGTCAACTGAGATAGAAATACAAAGTGTGCATTGGATTTAGCAACAAGGAAGTCATGGGTGATTTTGTGAAGACATTGGAGGTGATAATCAGATTACAGTTGGATAAGCTGAGTAAATGTGAAGAAAAGGTAAAGTGGACTAAGTGAGGTAAGTGTCGACAGCCGTATCAAGAATTTGGCTCTGAAGAAGAGAGAGGATAGTAGCCTGAGGGACATGGAATTGATTTTTTTTTTTTTAAGATGGAAGACCCTCGATCGTGTTTAAATGCTGATGGAAAAAAGAAGATTAAATTTAAAGGAAAGAGAATAATTGATGTGATAAGGACCCAGGTGGGAGTAGGAGATAAAAATTAAAGCACAAGGAAAGAGTTTAATATTAGATAATAGGAGGGATGCTGTTTCCATTATGACAGGAGGATGGAATGCAAGGACACTATATGTATGCTTAGTGGCAAGTAGTTGAAGGTGTTCTTCTTGCCTGATGGCTTCTATATTCTCTGTGAAATAGGAGGTGATGTCATCTTCTCGGAGCAAGATACAGAAATATGCGGAGTAACTATGATAGAGGTTTGGGGGAAAGTGGAGGATTGACCTAGCCACTGTAAAAAACTAGAAAACCATGAAATCTTTACATTTGTTCATGTTTTGTAATTGCAAGGCTCAATATGAGCTTTTTAACAATGAAAGTAATTTTTAACTTGCTCATGAAATGCAGTTTTTTCATGGTCACAACTTTTACTATTCTAATTTATAAGTTGTTGATGTTATCTCTTTTTTGATTTGTATAAACCTTAGTAATCTGATCTAATTAGTACTTTTTTTACCCATGATGCAATATTTAACTTACACAGCAAATGCACCAAACTTATAATACAATGCAGATTTTGTTATTTTTGTTTAAACTTGATAGACAAGTTTTAACTGGATAATATTAGATCTCACTGCTCTCCTGTAATTGTGCCAAACGCTGAGAATGTAACTTCATTTTATGTAAACACTCCTGTGATAAAGAAAAAATGTGTTTAAAAAATCAAACAAGCTCGATTTATGGCATTGTCTATCTAGCATTAAAGAAAATGCCTAGTCATTTGTGTATTAAAGAGGATTTTCTAGATTTATTATTTTCTTCCCTTTCCTCTTTAAGTAAGTACTTACCCCTTTATTCTCTGATGTATTGATATATTATGTAAGCTAAGTAAAATATGGAACTTCAGTGCTGAATTGTTTTATTGGTTACCATAGTAGTGCTACCATAGCATAGTAGTGTTTTTGCTCATTAAAGAGTTATTTTTCTAAATTAGAAAAGTAGAATCTATATTTTCTGCTTTTTTTCCTATTTTCTAATTAATTGTCTTTTAACCGTTCTAAAACTCCATTTCTAGAATTTAGAGTACCGGAAGTGTATATAAAAGAATTTCGAAACAATCCTTTTTTCCTGTCTGATAAGGATGATATCTATCCAGTTGACACTGTAAGTATTGACTAGGTGAGATATTTGGATTGTCCCTTTTCCTCAAAGGGTTATAATAGATGGTTTAAACTGCTTGTAGCAATTCAAAGTGATTTTTTTAACTGGTTTCACATCAGATCAGAAAGGTCCTTATAATTTAGGCACAGTTTAAGCTAGCTCCAACCTATTAAAGTTAGTTATTTTAAAATAATATCATCTAAACCTCTTCCAACTGCTTTAAAATTATTCTTACTAATCTGACAATAAGAGGTTACTTGTAATTGTCCATATACATACATTGTCCTCAGGATATTGAGAAAGGTTTTGAGATATTACTATCATCAAGCTTAAAAATATAGTCATAAGGACAGTGATAGGCAGGTTTTGGACTAGGGCTTGTGGTGAATGGAGATCAGTGTGACTTAAACATTAGTTCCTTTCTGGACTCAATCTTTGCTGTCACATGACCTCCTCCAGACTGCTTTCTATCCAAATAAATGGGTCACATTAGGATTTTATGTTCTTATAGTAAAGAATACACAGTAACCTTTTGGTCCAGTACTGTGAAGATGTGCTATCAAATATGTCTGTCTGATTCTCTCTGTCTGCCAGCTTTGTTGATGAACATAAAAGTCAAGTAAGAGTTTTGATTCAAGTCTTTTATAATATGAACTTAACAAATCAAAGTCAAGACGTCCTATTTGGAGAGAAAGGTAAAATATATCCTTCATACTTTGATTCAATATTGTAAATTTTGTGAGTTATAAGTACAAATATTGGGTTCTAATGTGTATTAAATAGTGAACTATGAAAAATATCCCACATACATGTCACCAAATAATTAAAATCCTGAAGTTATTCTGAATTATAGTAGTCGTTTATAAATATTTCTAAAACCTTAGGCAAGAATGCACACTTAAGGTTCTTGCCTTTTGCTAGCAAATGATAGGAGGGCAACAATTTGTGCCTTTGTTCCTATACCCACACCTTTCACACAGCAGAATTTGGAACATGGTTAAAGCCGTAGATTGGGTTGAACATTGATGTTCAGTAGAGTGGTCAAAATGGGAAGGATATGAACCTGAAAGTTCATTATCTGAATGTCAGATATATAAGAGCAGAAGTTACCCAGGTAGTAGGAGGCTGTTGTTTGGTTACAGGCTAATACAGAAGTCATAAAAACATGTCTCATATATTTTGGTGATATGTTTTACTCAGGAAGCAGTCTGTTAGGATCTACAGAGAAAGTAGCATTCTTAGATGGTACTGTGTAATTCTAGTATCTTCTTCAGCAGTGTTTTCTTAATTGTAGGAGAGCAGAGTAGCTCCCTAGGAATTTAAAAATTTTTTTTGGAAAAACAAAGCACTGAAGACAGAGGGATCAGAGGGATGTAACCTAGAAAAATTGGTGAAAACATTGTGGTATATTGATTGACTGATTCACAGTACTACATCCTAGTCCAAAAGCAATGTGGATCTTCATGTAGTTGTTTAGCTTGTGCTTGGGAAAATATAGATCTTCCTCCTTTTCCCTTTCCACATGTCCTCACTTTACAGTGACCTCCTTGCCTGTTTCTCCTTACAGTTGGCCTCTACAGCAGCTTCAGGCTCAGAGATTATAGTGATTAAGGAAATAACATAGGCTGAAATAAGTGAAAGCAGGTGTAATAAGGAGCAGTTGGCTTGGGGTGGGTCAGGAGACCTGAATGAAAATCATGATGCTGCCATTCCTTACCTATGCTCCTGGAGCTAAGGGAACACGTTTTAATTGGCCTTCCAGAAATTCCCAAAAAACAATTTTATCTGTACTTCACTGGCCAAAACTTGGTCAAGTGGCCCTGTCTAACTGCAACAAAGCCTGAAAAAGGTAACCTTTATTTCATATGTCTGGCTAAAAACCAGGGCTCTTTTTTTTTTTTAAAGGAAAATTGGAGAATGAATAATCGGAGGTATCTGCTAGTCTTTGTTAGATGAAGCCTATAGTGTTGAGAAAGAGGCTTTTAAACGAAAATGCTCAAAAATAAATTATGGAATACTTTGATGTTATGAGGTAGATAGATAACATATGTTTTTGTCCACAGTTCCTGGCTCGTAACTACCATAGTCCTTGATAAACAGACTCTCTCTCTCTTTCTCCTGCCTGCCTTTCACCTGCCCACAGCAGGACTCTAATCTGATTGAAGATCATAAGACTTTCATTCCAGGGAGCATCCTGCCCCATACCCTGGAGGAAGGAATGCTGCACAGAGAGGTCAAGAAGAATCTGAACAGACAGGCCAGCTGGGTTTAGATCATACCTTTTTTATCCAGTCACATTTCAACATGGTTGTCCATGTTTTAGTCATGCTTATGAAGTCCCCATAAAAAGGCCTCATAAAAAGTCCCCAATGAAGTCCCGATAAAAAGACCCAAGAGGGCAGAGTTTGGGAGTTTCCAGATAGCTGAACATGTTGAGGTTCCTGGAGGGTGGCATACCCAGGCTGGCAGGGAAGCTGCGTGCCCCTTTCCCCATACTCTATCCTACACATCTATATTAGTCTGTTCTCATGCTGCTAATGAAGACATACCTGAGATTGGGTAATTTATAAAGGAAAGAGGTTTGATGGACTCACACTTCCACAATCATGGCAGAAGGCAAAGGAGAAGCAAAGTCACATCTTACATGGAGGCAGACAAGAGGGCATGTACAGGGGAACTCCCCTTTATAAAACTGTCAGATCTCATGAGACTTAGTCACTGTCATGAGAACAGCATGGGAAAGACCCGCCCCCATGATTCAGTTACCTCCCATTGGGTCCCTCCCGTGACATGTGGGAATTATGGTAGCTACAATTCAAGATGAGATTTGGGTGGGGACACAGCCAACCCATAGCATCTCTTCATCTGTATGCTTTGCAGTGTCCTTTATAATAAGCCGATAAATGTAAGTAAGTGTTTCCCTGAGTTCTATGAGCTGCTGTAGCAAATTATTTGAATCCAAAGAGGGATCACGTGAACCCCAGCTTGAAGCTAGTCAGTCAGAAGTTCTGGAGGCCTGGACTTGTAAATTTCACTGAAGAGGGCAATCTTGGGAACTGAGCCCTTAACCTTTGGGATCTAGCACTATCTCCAGGTACACAGTGTCAGAATTGATTGGAGGACACCCAGTTGGTGGCTGCTGCAGAACTGATTGATTGCTTGATGATGGGGAGAACCTCCTCATACCTCACATTTAGTCACAGAAGTCTTCTGTGATGATTGTTGTGTTGGTCTGAGAGCAGAGGAAAAACATGGTTTAAGCGTTTACAAACAAATACCTCTTTGATAAAGTTTTATCCTTTTGTTTTTGGTAATATAGAATCAGTCATAAAAATCTTTTAAATGTAACTAAATACCACACTGTACTTATAAGAAATTGAGAGAAATTGCCAGGGACAGAAATAAAGAAGAAACTAATAACTGCAATGGTGTGTGAACTGTGACTTACTTGGGGGAGGAGAGGTGTCATGATTCATGGAATTCTAGGCACTTGGACTTTAGTGCTCATGTGGGGACAGAAAACTAGACCTTGGGAAGCTGGAAGTGAGATGCCACCTACCTAACGCCAGAATTCTCATCAAAAGGATGGACAAGGAAAAAATCTTATGTCTGGTATAAGCTGATGACATGAAACCTGCAAATTTCCTCCTGGGCTCAGAGTAGAAAAGAAGACTCTTCTGAGAATGTATACACATGGCTCCATACCACCTCATGTGGGCTCAGGGTTAGAAGTTACATTACCCAAGCAGAGAAGGAGCAGACATAGCTGGCAGAAAGAAAAGCAAAACTTCTTTGGAAGGAAAAGCCCTTAACACTGGCCATATGTGATTCCTATGGATAAAATCTAGATGAGAATGAGCTCGTAATCCAAAGCACAAAATATATGAAGTTCTGTGATCAAGAGTCAGTAAACTGAATGATTGGATTCCTAACAGCTGGATAATAGGATAATTTGGTTGAGTCTGTTAATTAAGTATATTCAAAATCATTGAAGATACAATGAAAAATTAGCATGAAAAAGCAGATTGCTATAAAGAATCAAATAGAATTTCTAGAAATGTAAATATAACCATTGGAGGCCAGGTTGGCTAGACAGCATATAAGAACTGTAGCAGCAGTTAATAATCTGAAAGATAATTTTGAAGAAACTGCACAGAATGTAACACAGAAATGAAGATATGTCAAATATTATGAAATATTTTTAACATGTGGAAAATAGACTGAGACAGTCCAAAATTCATCTATTAGGGGTTACAGATGAGGAGGAGAGAGAATGAGAAAGGCAGTATCCCAAGAGATAATGGTTGAAAAGTTCCCAGGAAGGAACAAAGACATTAATCTTCAGATTCATATGTCCTGAGCAAGATCAATAAAAATGTTTAGTCACATTGAAGTGAAACTGTAAAATCAAAGATAAAGAGAGACAGGACAGACTTCCTACAAAGGGACTGCAGTTGACCTGATTATAGACTAATCCATCGCAACAGACAGAAGCCAGAGGACAGTGGGCTATATCTTCAAAAGTGAGAGAAAATAACTGCCACTTAGATTTCTATACCTCGGTAAGTTATTTAGGAATGAGAACAAAATAAATTTATTTTCATAAGAGACTGAGAGTTTACCAGTATCAGATCATCATTGAAAGAACCACTGAAGAGTGCATATCAGGAAGAAATGAAATGAATTAACATAAAAAGGGGTGAAATTCAAGAAGCAATGGAGAACAAAGAAATTAGTAAAAATGAGAGCAGTTCTTAACCATTGATTGTATACAACAACAATTATTATTTTAAAAGAAGTTACAATGAAGTGGATTTCAAATAGTGAACAACTGATACGCAAGATAGTGGGGCATGATGAGTTAAAGTGTTTCATGGGGGAAACCAAGATCCCTTCTTCATGTCATAATTATCCAGGTGGATTAGAATCCTACATGTGATAAGTAAAACTTTGAGATATTTAGAGGAATATATATGTCTCGATGTTCGAAACAACATAAAAAGCAAAACCTAGAATGGAAAATATTACTACATTTCACTTCATTTAAAATATTTAATAAAATAAAAAGAAGTCCTGGAATGGAAAAAGATATTTATAGTACATAGCCCTCACAAGGACTACATATCCTAAATGTGTAGATTTACAAATTAATAAGAAAAAGAAAACACAATAGAAAAATGAAATAGAAATTCACTGGCCTTAAAGAAGGCAAAGGAGTAGCAAAATCACATCTTACATGGAGGCAGGAAAGAGAGCATGTGCGGGGGAACGCCCCTTTATATAAAACCATCAGATCTGGTGTGACTTATTCACTATCACGAGAACAGTGTGGGAAAGACCCACCCCCATGATTCAGTTACCTCCTCTTGGGTCCCTCTCATGACACGTGGGAATTATGGGAGCTACAATTCAAGATGAGATTTTGAATTGAATCTTCTTCACAACTACCACTTCCTTATTTCATTTTATTTTATTGAGACAGGGATTCACTCTGTCACCCAGGCTGGAGTATGGTGGTGTGATCACCCCTCACTGCAGCCCCAACCTCCTGGGCTCAAGATATCCTCTTGCCTCCGCTTCCTGAGTAGATGGGACTACCTCATACATCACCACACCCAGCTGATACATTTTTTAAAAAATTGTAGAGACAGGTTGCCACCATGTTGCCCAGGCTGGTCTCAAACTGCTGGGCTCAAGTGGTCCTCCCACCCCAGCCTCCCAGAGTGCTGAGATTTTCGACGTGAGCAAGGCACCCAACCTGTCTTTGAACCTGGTCTGGGTGCATATACTCTGTAATGTGCTGGGAATTTATGAGCTTATTATGGATCCATGCAAATAAACAGTACACAGTTCTGTATTTCGGGGATGGATAACTTACTCCATTTCTTTGAAATGGAGTAAGCCGTTTTCTCTTCTTTCATAGGTAACTGAATATTTCAGACTGGGAACATTTCAGACTTTTCTCTTCGATGATGAGACTAAATTTCTAAACAATACTCTTCAGGTAAAAATTTTAACCCATTTATGCCTAGTGTTCCATTGTATCCTGGGACACTGAGCCAGGAAGACCGAGGGAAGGGTGGTAGAGCATGAGGCAGTGAAACCCACAAGAAAAAGCCAGACAGTTGGAATAGTTTTATCTCCTTGGACGTATTTGGAGAATATCTAACTTATAGTGCCACAGAGGTTCTAGATATTTATAAACTTTGGGCCTGGAGTTGAGTAGCCAAACACTATTTCTGGACCTAGCTAGTTAATAGTACATCAAGAGGTAGAGTCTCTTGATTCTGTGGGCCAAGGGAAAAGTCAGTATTTGCATGTAGTTTTCATTTAATCTTTACAGTTTGTGGGCTTAGTATTTATTTGTCCATTTTATAGTTGAAAATGCTAAAGTTTGCAGAAAGTTAAGTTATTTTTCCCAAGGTAACCAAACTAGGAAGGGATGAAGCTGGCATTTGAACATAGGCCGGAAGGATTGCAAAACCCATATACTTTCATTCCAATATAACAAGTTGTGTAATGTGAAAAAACACTGGGTTGTGTGTTGTAATACTGAAGTTCTGGTCCCAGACCCATTTGCTGCCTGTGTGACCCTGTTGAAGGCCCCTATAGATTAAGTTAACTCTTTTGTACAGTTGCACTAATAATATATGTCTGTTTGCCTTTTAAAAAATAATACTCCATTCCAAAATTTATCTACATCTTTACATACATATATTCCTATAAGACATGAACTTTTGTTTTTTTACTCATTTTTCTACAACCTGTTTTTTTCACCCTAGTGTGTATCTTGTGACTGTTTCTATGGTAGCACCTCTAGATCTACCATACCCCTTTCCATAGTCACAAACTATTCCATGGGTGTGCCATAATTTATTTACCCATTGTCCTGCTGCTGGAAATTTTGATTGTTTCTATTTTTTCACTATTGGAAACATGCTGCAGTGACTATCCAGGGATCTTAAGTACATGCAAATATTGAATTGTTGGATCTATAGCTATTAAATTTTAATAGAAACTTAAAATTATCTTTCAGAATGGTACGCTAAGATTTACTTCTACATGTAGTAAGTAATGAGCAGTTTTCTTACAAGTGCTGTATCCCTGAACAATATACATATATTTTTGTAAATTTTAAAAATAATATGTCCTTCTATAAAGTATATATTTTATTTAATATTATATTAGGAAATTTATACATATTGACACATGTACTTCTAGTTAATTTACTTTCACTACTGTAAAATATACCACTTTATTAATATTTCATTAAACTGATATAATTTCCATTTTTATTGATATTTTTGTGAAGATTGATAAATGGTCAGTTTATATAGTCCCTGTTTATTAAAAACAAAATTAACAAGCACCTTATTCTGTTACTCAGATCCTTTTTCTTATTTGGCTTCTCTATTTGATCTGTCCATTTCTAGTTGAGATCTATTCAAGTCTCAGCCATGATTGTGAACTGATAAATTTTCATTGCTATTCTCTAACAGTTTTTCCATTATGTAATTTTAAGCTGTTTAGTTCATGTGTGTAATATCTTTTTGGTGAGTTTTTCTTTGTCCCATTTAATGCTTTTGACTCTTAATTCCATGTATTTTTTAACATTCTGGGTAATGTTTAACAGTGACTCTTGTAGGGGACATTTTTATGGCTTTTTAAAAAACGCAGTATAAGAGTTGCTCTTTTTCAATGGGGGAGTTTAAACCTATCCTATTTATTGTGATTGAGAACATGTTTGCATTTATTTTTGCTGTGTTATTATGAGCATGTGTTACCACTTTATCACCTGGCATTAGATTGGTCCAGTTTCTTATTATTTCTCTCCCTCGAGTAGTTTGAAAGTCATGCATCCTGTTTCTGGTCTTCAATTGGTTACACATAACATTTAAACAGTTTTTTATATACATCTGAAACTTGAGGAAAAATCACTATCAGAAAATTTTTTATTCCAAAAAAGTTCATTGAACATGTTTTATTACATGGCCCTCCCCACCTTATATTTTTCTGAAGTCAGCTACAGTATTAGTACCACATAGGTATTGGTTTTTTAATATTATGTTTTAATTTTTTTATATTTTAATTTTTAAAGCAATCACCATTTAACAATTATAGTAAGCTTTACACCCACATTCACTTATTCATTTATTCAGCAAATAGTTGAGAGCCTGCTAGAAGCCAAAAACTCTTCTAGGCACTGGGGAAACTAAAGTGTACCAAGTAAACAATTCCTGCGTTCATGGAATTTATATTGTGGAATGCAGGAGACAAATTTTGTATTTCTCAGCATATTTATAATATTTGAAGGCTAGATGAGATCATCAAGTGGGTAATTGTAGATTTAAAAGAGGAAAGGAGGTCCAAGGATTGGCCCTAGGGCAGTGTAGTTGGGAAGTACCAGCAAAAATACCAAACAGGAATACCCAGAGGGATAGGAGGAAAAGCAAGACAGTGAAATCTTACAAACAGAAAATAAATGATTTCAAGGGGAAATGAGCCACCAACTGTGTCAAATGCTATAAGAGGAAAACTGAGAAGTGACCTTTGGATTTAGCAACAAGGAGGTCATTGATGACCTTGACAAGCAGTTTTGGTGGCATGGTAGAGAAGAGAGCCTTGCTGGAGTAAGATCAAAAGAGAATGAGAGGAAATGTAAACAACACTCTCCAGTAGCCTTGCTGTAAAGGGAAGGAGAAAAATGGCAGGGAGGAGAGCAAAGGTAGCTAAATAGAGAGGAGGGACACGGCACTTTCTAAGGTGGGAGGAATAGCAACGTGCGTTATGCTGAAGGAGAAGTATACAGTGGAAGAGGAAAAAATAGGTTGGCAGGGCCAGGGCAGTATTGCTGAACCAAAGTCTGAATAGGCAGGAAAAGAGGAGGTCTACACGCTGAACCACTATGCTATACTGCTTCTAGAGAAAAAGACTTTCATTTATATCATCTTTCAATCAAATAATGAGATGATGTATGTGAAAGTACTTTATAAACTTGTAAAGAACCCTATAATGTAAGCTACTATAATAATACAAGTAGAGACTTAAATATTTTTTTGTTTTTTAACATGATACATAATATTTGTATGTATTTATGGGGTATGTATGATATTTTGATACATGCATACAGTATGTAATGATCAAATCAAGGTATTTAGGTTATCCATCCCTTTGAACATTTATCATTTCTTTGTGTCAAGAACATTTCAAATCTTCTAGCTATTTTGAAATATTTGAATTTTATTATTAATTACAGTCACCCTACTGTGCTATTGAACTCTAGAATTTAATTTCTTCTATCTTACTGTGTTTGTACTCATTAACCAATCTGTCTTCATTTCCCCAACCCCCACTCACCCTTCCCATAGTCTGGTAACTATCGTTGTACAATTAGAGGCCTTAAAAATTATAAATGGTCAGTTGCTTTATCTAGCAACTTTTAAAAACTTTGATCTCAGCCAGGGAAGTACTATTAGCTTGTCTTCAGCTGTGTGTATTTCCACACAGACACATTTACTAAGCATCAAAACATTTCACTTAGAGTACTTGGGATTTTCCCACACTGGGAATTTGAGGTTTAACCTTTCGACCACCCAGCAAGCAAAGAAAATGCTACCTCTTTTATCTTCAAGATGCCTTTAAATAAGCCTGAAGCCATTTGGGAAAACCAAATGTAATACTTCCATGAACATCTTTTTTAGCTACTTGAATAGTATCCCATGCAACTCCATAAGATTCTTGCCCAGATAATATAGTGTAGAAATATAAATTTGCAAGATTATTTTTTATGTTTTATAAAAATGTTGGTACAGTTGCCAACATAGGGTAAATCCTAATACCAGTGCTCAATTCCCTACATGAAATTAATACATTTTAAAATCACTCTTTAAAATTTTGAATAAAACAAATGTGTCTTAAAGAAACTAATAAGGATGAGTAATCTAAATAATATTGGTGAATACAAATGATTTTAATTTTTTCTTCTTTCATTGTTCATTCTCATTTCTCTGTTTCACGGTTGCTAAAAGGTAAGGTATTATGCAGAGTAAGGTATTATGCAGTTTAGATAATTGATATAATTGTTTTAAATTGCCTCTTTTAGGGTATTATCAGCTGGTAGGCGTAAGTTTCTCTAATTGTCAAGTAGTGAATCCTTTATCTGGCATTTAGTCTTGCCTCCCTGGGAAAACTAGACCTTAACACAGAGTAAATTTTTGAATTGCTGACCTGAAGTAACGTGAGCCTGTGCCTTGGCAATGAACCTTTGTTTTCTGTTTTTATAGGAAGGATAATGATGTACTCTGTTGCCTGAAGGCCCTAGCCTCACTACCTTAACAAGTAACATCTAAGTAAGGTTGCAAAGGTCTGAGTTTGGAAATTCCAGAGAAGATAATTGTATTGACACAATATTTTTATTTCTCTGGGAAAGATGAGGTAATTTAAAAATGAAACTTTTGTCATTTTTTAAGCTTCTCATCTTAGTTCTGTCAACATGACTTAAAGCATCCACAAAGTTACCTAAAAAGAATTATTACTTAATTTTTATGAAGAAATCATGTATATTTTTATCATTTCAACGTAAATTCTCATAAATAGCTCACAATTTCTCAATAAAACAGAAGAAATAGAGCTTTCTAGAGGTAGAAAGAAGAAGATTCCCTAAACGTTTTTAGCAAATGTGAAAAGGTTGTCAGGCAATTCCCATAAAATAATTTCCTAGAAGGTGTAATGTGTAATTTCCTAGAAGGAGTAACATGAAATGGCAAATTTCAGTTATCTTTTAGCTCTCGATTTCTGTGATTTCATGTTTCTACTGTGTGGCCTCACACTTATAAATAAGGTAAGTCATGTGCCAGATCTGTGATCTGTGCTTGGGCAGTTTTCTGCAGGAGCTTTGCAAGGTCTTTTTGATAGAAAAAAAATTCCGTTTCAGCAAAATTTGCCACATCTAAAAATACTGCAATGATACCTTACCTTGAACTTCACAATGTCTATATTTTCCTATTCGGTGAAAAATAGCACTATAAAAAGTTTCACATATCTAGTTAGAATATTCCCATATGAAGCCAAGAAATTGTAATATTATTACATTTACTAGGTAATATTTGACAAAATCATACATGCCATGATTTCATTATTTTGAAGTTTGATGATATTTTATTTTCAGAATGGATTTTACTATATGAATGAAAGAAATGAAGTTGTTAGGATTTAAAACTTAAGTTTATATACATATATGTATCTGCGGGGAGTTTTATATTTTGTTTCTGTTACTTAGATTTTAGATTTAGAATTTTTGGTTATTTTTGTTACATACTTTGAGTATAGCAATCTGCCACCAAGTTTAGGAATAATTCAGTTGCATAACTATAGAGCAAAATGTGAAGACCTGTAGGTAGTTCAGTCAGTTTTTGTAAATTAAACTGTAGGATACTAATAATACTTACTGTTCAGTCTCCCTTAGGTAATGTGGGTAGGTTTGTGGAGGCAGAGCAAAAACCATTTGTTTACATTCAACATCTCTCAACATTCAAGGACTGAGGACCAGACCCAAATGTTTTCTTTTTCTTTTTCTTTCTTTTTTTTTTTTTTGAGACAGAGTCTTGCTCTGTCGCCAGGCTGGAGTGCAGTGGCACGATCTCAGCTCACTGCAACCTTTGCCTCCCAGGTCCAAGCGATTCTCCTGCCTCAGCCTCCCGAGTAGCTGGGATTACAGGCGCCCGCCACCATGCCCGGCTAATTTTTGTATTTTTAGTAGAGATGGGGTTTCACTATGTTGGCCAGGATGGTCTCGATCTCCTGACCCCGTGATCCGCCTGCCTCAGCCTCCTAAAGTGCTGGGATTACAAGCATGAGCCACCGTGCCCAGCCCCAAACGTTTTCTTAATCTGTTGCAGTGTTTTGAGAAAAGGTCAGAGTTACGGAAGCATTTTGCCAAATTTGGAAAACAAGGCCAGCCAGAGTACAAGTGCAAATAACATTAAATATCAAGCCCATGGCTATGTCTAAGAATTTGGAAAGAGATTACAGTCTGCAGGAGATGAAATGTATGGAACTGTCAACCTAAGTGAATCACAGCAGTTTAGTGTTTCCTGAAACAATGATGAAGGTGATTTAGAAGTGTTACCTCCCATGAGGCTTTTAATTTTACAAATGTGGTTTGTTTTGGAAGTGAGTCTCTCCATCTTTCTTAAACTTACTCTAATGTTTTTCTTTTTAGTCCTTAATATTCCATGAGTCCCTGATGTTGTCACCCAAAGTTGGTATGACAGAGAGACTGCAAACTGTTGAGCACAATTTCTTCTCCTTTTCCATAATAGTTAGGGTATAGATGTCCAGCTCTTCTTCATTTTCCATCCTTCCTTGCACTTCAGTGTGGTTGTGTGACTTAAGTTCTCTTCAGTTGAAGGTGAGCAGAAGTGATTTACACCACTTCTAGGCCTGGCCTATAAAAGCTTCTCACATGAACTTCTCCCATACTTTATTTCCCTCTCCCTTCGTTGACAATGACAGAGTCATCATCTGCCTGGGTCTCTGAATGACTATATAAAGCAGAGCTCCTTGATCCCACTCCCAGCCCCTGTCCTAGTACGTTCTCTTGGGGCTCTTATGTGAGAAAGAAAGACACACACTTGTGTTGTGTTGGAGCCATTACATTTGAGGAAGTTAGCCTACCCTGTCTAATACAGTAGAGAAGGGATTAATTGGTGAAGGTCTTGATCATTGAGAAGGGAGATGATTGTTTTTGGATAAAGGTGAATTAACTGTCAGCTAGACATGTCTCTTAAGTCCTCCCAGTATGAAAGTTCACCTAACTGCCTGCCTGTACGTTCAACCTCACCACACACACTAAGACCCACAGAATATAAGGAGCTTTAGATTAATAGCTAATTGGCCGCTTGACATTATTAATGTAACTGATTGATCCCTGTGATTTAGCCCCAGTCTTCTATCCGAATCCCCTGTTTCAGATTCCTACCTTAGAAGGTCACTTAAAGGATCCCAGTGACCTTATGTCAATTCCCCAGGGACTACATTTCTTCTTCCTGAATGGAGGCTCCTCTTATCTACTTACTCTTCTTTGAATAGTGGGCTTCAGTCAATTTGCCTGCTGCTTGAACCTCTTTGTAATCTCCTCTATTCCTGGCTGAGGTTCATAGTCTGGGTCTTGAAGTTGGTTAAGGATTGTGCCAAATGAATCATATGCTGCATCTCCCATACCTTTCCTGTCTGGCTTCTTGTTCCCTCCACTTGCTGCCTGCTCCTGCAGTCCTCCATGTAGTGCTCTCCTGCAGTCTTACTCATTTGAACCTCTTCCAAGTGATATTTATGTTTTTCTTTTCCTTGCAAGAACTTACGGCTCAAGGAATTCATGATTGAATGGAAGAGACAAACACATAAACAGATAATTGCAACCTGGTGTGATTGGAGGAAAGGAGTACAAGTGATGTAATAGGGATATATAAAGGAAATCACTAGGATTTATCCAGATACTGTGTTGGCTCACAGGGAAGCTGTGTGGTCAGAGTCTAAGGTATGCTATCACAAGGGATGTGATTAATTAGGAATCGATGTGGAGCAGTCAGTAGCTTATACAGTAGAGAGGGTGTGGCAGCAGAAGTTTTCTGGAAGGTGGCCTTCATGAGAATCTGAGTAAAAGAATCACATATTCCATTTGATATGGAACATCGTGGATTCATTTCCTTGGCAATAGCTGGAAAAGTATTGGAGTCATCGCCAGAGAAATTGCGAAGTTAAGCAGGGAACTGAAGTAGATCTAAAATATTCCCGGAGCTGGCCATGGCAGAGACCATTACGGTTTCCAGAGTTTATCCTAAGCTCAGATGGAAATTAGACTCATTCTTGTTTCTGTCAACAGGTTAAGCTTAGAGTTTGGTTAGTATTAGCTTAGTTGATTTTATGAAGTTCTGTCAGTAAATAACCATTGAATGTGTTGATAACTAGCAGAACTCTAAACAGACAGAGTTTAGAAAGAAGCATTAAGGAGATCTGGTAAGTAGCAGCCTAACACCAAGCACTGGGGTGGGTAGGTAAGCATGCACTGCAGTTCCAGAGGGAACCTGTGGAGCAGGAGGAAGATGTCTCAGGCACAGGTTGACAGGAACCCAGGTACAGACATTGGGAAATCAGGGATGGGTTGGTTCTAAGGATAGGGAGCAAATCAGGAGCTCAGTTCTTGTTCCCAGAACATAACAGGCGACACCCTGATCTCTGGCCTGAGAGTATGTGGTTACCTCCAACCTGGAACAGGATTGGTTCCAAAACTTATATGAAAACAATAATTCATGGTTCAAACAGTATTAATTATATTTAATCTCTAAGAATTTTTAATTAGAGCGAATTTTTAACATTGATAATAGCTATAATTTATAATTATTGTTACAATTAATATAAGTTATAATCTATAGAAATTAAGAATTTTTCTTATATAATTGCTTTATTCTATAACTCCTCTCAGTCTCTTCCCTACCAATTTGCAAATGATCTCCTCCTACATTACCACTTTTGAAAGGCATATTTTAAAGTATGTAACACTGAATTGATGATAATGATTTTCAGTTTAGCAATTTATGGTTTAACACATGAATGAATATAATTCAGGTTTTCTTGGCTTTAAGGTTAGCTTTCCCTGTTGACCTTTTTTTCGTTTTTTGTTGTTGTTCTTGTTGCTGTTGTTGTTGTTGAGACAGAGTTTCACTTTTGTTGCCCAGGCTGGAGTGCAATGGTGTGTTCTCAGATCACTGCAGCCTCTACGTCTCAGGTTCAAGTGATTCTCCTGCCTCAGCTCCCCAAGTAGCTGAGATTACAGGCACTCGCCACCACACCTGGCTAATTTTTCTGTATTTTTAGCAGAGATGGGGTTTCACCATGTTGGCCAGGCTGGTCTCGAACTCCTGACCGCAGGTGATCCACCCGCCTCGGCCTCCAAAAGTACCCTATTGACTTTTGACATATTATACTTAGCGACAAGTTTTTACTGCATTGGCAATTTGTGATGCCAAAAGTACCATTTACTGAAATAATACATAGTAATGAAAGATGTTTTGGTTGATTTTAGTAGGATTTTTAAATTAGAAATTAACCTTTAAAAGATATATTGGATCTAGGTAAGCAAAAAAGGTATTTAAAATGAAGTAGCTCAGCCAGTGAAACCTATTCCTAGTAATATAAGGATATACCCCTAATCACAGAACCACAGATTCATTGTGCTCCAGTGAAATGGCTATATTTGTTTTTTAAAAGGTCCAGAACATGAACGTGATACAAGATCATTGTCATTTGTAAACAAGCAAGACTCACAAGAGGTTTAGTAAACTGGTTTAATGTCATGTTCCGCCTTTATTATTGATGTTTTTTTTTTTTCTTGAATGTTTATAATTGTGATGTTAAAACTTCAGAGACTTTGGGGTTTTTTTAAACTTTGGAAAGTTCAGAAGCAAAGCTCAATCTCTGAAAGGTCTGAGTTCCTTTTGACACTTTGATGGTCTGCTGGCCAGCTGCCGCCTCTTTCTCAGAGGTTCCAGTAGATCGAGTATACTCAGCAGAACTTCATGGACTGCTCCAAGCCAGTCTCCTATGCACTCTGAGGTGTAGCTTGGTCGGAACTGTATCATAGTAACAAACGACAAATTATTCATCTTATGCCATTAGATCATTCTCTAAGTAAACTGTCTATTGATAAACTCCAGAGAAATAAGCATATGGATTCTTGAAGTGTTTGAAAGTAGTTAGGTGTATGTAGGCAGAACATGATTAAACCAAGTTTATTTATTTGTTTTGTCCTAAAACAGTTTTAGTTAATGTTGGTAATCTTCCAATTGACTAATTATTTTATAATATTTCATTTGTATGTAATAGGCACACAGCAAGTACCTGTTGAATGAGTCAGTGAATTTACATTTGTCATTTGTTGACATTAAATATTCATCTTGGAAACTATATAAGTTTAAAAGAATGCAAATAATAGAGTTTCATCCAATATAGTTTGAGTTTTTGTTTGGGGATTCCTATTTATGCTGCTACTCACCCAACACATTTTAAATATTTGTTTGGGGACTAGTATTTACGTTTCTATTCTGATGAAAAGGTGAAGAAACAAGAGGACCAAATGATCTCTAAGGACCATTCTAACTCTAAACTCATTTTCAGAGAACAAAGTAGACCAGGTGAATACCAATTCCTGATAAAAGGTAGAAGATAATTATCAAAACTAACAGCAGCCATTGCTTTTATTGGCAATTCATTAGAAGCATTCTCTTCAAAACGTAGAAAAAGTCAAGAGTGCTTAATATTACTGATAATATTCAACATCATTTTTATAGACCTACCACTCTAGCAATAAGACAACGAAAATGAGATATAAATGCTGAAAAGGAGAAGCTACAACTGTCACCATTTTGAAAGAATTTGTGATTACCTACTTAGCAAATCTGAGAAAAAAGTTTAGTGAAGGAATTTAATAAGATAGTTGGATATGAAGCAAATACACTAAAGTTAATAGCCTTCCCAAACAAAAAGTAACCAACTGAAAGTGTAATAGAATAAAAGATCCCATTCTCAATTCAAATTACACAGAAATTATGAAATGCTTAGGAATGAATCTACCAAAGAAAATTTAAATTTTATATGAAGAAAACTACAAAACTTTATTAAAAGACATAGTTGAAGACTTGATTAAATAGACATCTATGTTCCTAGGTTGGAAAAATCAATATTGTGAGACTATCAATTCTCCCAAAATTTAATGTCATCTCAAACAAAATACTAGTAGGATTTTTACAACAGAATTTGATACACTGATTTCAAAGTTTACCTTGAATAGAAAATTACCTGTCATCACATATATTTTTAAAAAGATTGACAGGTACAGTCTTGTTTTAATGTCAAAACATATTCAAAAGATATAGTCATTAAAACAGTATGGTGTTTGAGTAGAAAGAGACAAATAAGTTTGTAGAAGAGAACAGAGAACTTAAAAACCAACCCAAGTATTGAGTTTCTGTTTCACTCTCCATCCTGTCTCATTCTCCATCCAGATGAGCTGAGTTCTCCTAGTTGATAATAAGTAGACTTCTGGGATCAGACCAATTTACTGGGTTATCATGGGGAAACTGTTTACTTTTTTTTTTTTTTCTTTGAGATAGAGTCTCGTGCTATCAATTAGGCTGGAGTGCAGTGGTGTGATTTTGGTGTACTGCAGCCTCCGCCTCCTGGGTTTCGAGTGATTTCAAGTGATTCTGCTGCCTCAACCTCCCAAGTAGCTGGGATTACAGGCATGCATGCACCACCACACCTGGCCAATTTTTGTATTTTTAGTAGAGACAGGGTTTCACCATGTTGGCCAGGCTGGTCTCGAACTCCTGACCTCAAGTGATCCACCTGCCTTGGCCTCCCAAAGTGCTGGGGTTACGGGCATGAGCCACTACGCCTGGCCATTACTTACATTTAACCAGTCCATTTTTCATCTGAGTGGTATTAATGTGTTTTAGTAGACTGTGTGCTTTATTATACTAAATTGAGCAGAGACAATGGAGGAAGCAACCAGTTGGTGGTACTGGGAAGCCCTTTTAAGCACCAGGCCTCTGGTTATCTCTTTTATACATATTCTTTTTTTTAGGATATAACTTTTTTTTTTTTTTTTTGCCTGGGGCACAAACCCTTTCCAAACTCCTTACTGACCTTCTTTTAAAGTGGTGCTAAATAGAAATGTGGGCCCGCACCTAATACCATTGTCAAAAGCCCCACTTAATATTATTACTAAGCCAACAGGAGTGGATTCGTAAAGTGGAGTTTTAATGAAAACCTTCAACTCTGCTTGGTAAGATTTCTTTTCATACCCTTGCTTAGGTGGTTAAAGAATGCAAACTTTTCTGTAGTTCTGCATGTTTTCTCTCACTTCAACATGGGATAGATTAGAGGTAACAATCACAGGGCATTACTATAAAACTGTAGGAAAGTAGTAATGAGTCCCTGAACAAAGGTGGTGGCAGTGGTTTTGATGTGTGAAATTAGAGAGAGGACTGCAGGCTTTGTTAGTTGATTGTTAGTAGAGGTAAAGGAGGAGGGATTGTCAGCATCAGCTCAAAGAAGGTGGATCACATTCCCAGCTGCAGTGGTCAGGCGGGTTTGGTAAGCTGGGGGATTGATAGACTATGCTTAAGGAAAGAAAGTTTGATGAAAAAACAGGCATCTCAGGAGCAGTAGTGGCAAGAGATGAGAAAACAGGCATCTCAGGAGGTAACAGGGTTTGGTAAGCTGGGGGATTGATAGACTATGCTTAAGGAAAGAAAGTTTGGTGAGAAAACAGGCATATCAGGAGCAGTAGTAGCACCAGGTAGAGACAGAAGCCACAGATCAAATATAGATGTTATAGGCAGAAACTTGGGGTGCAGAATGGTAGATCGAGGCATGCTTCATTCAGATCATGGTGCAGAAAGAGTGGGAGCTCCAGGCTGAGTGGTCCTCCATGAAATTCACTAGTGATAAATCATGGTTGATTGATGTCACCTAGGCCCAGGGAAATGGCCTAGCAAGAAAAAAGCAGAAAAGTAAACTCTAGTCACAGATGAGATTGGTTTCCCACCTTGAGAGGAAGAAGAAACCCCGAGATATGCATATACAAGGGGACTAAGATGGTAGTCTGATCCCCGAGGACCATTCAGGGAGATGATTGCTCGTTTTTACCAGTGAGAGGTTCAGTATCTCATGTCTCACCCACGGCAGGGCCAAAACAATTTTCCAATACCTGTGGACACCTGAGCAACTGTTATCAATATACTACTGAGCCAACTTGTCTTTGGTACCAGGTTGCTTTATGTTTCTAAAGCACCATTTTCTTTGAGTCATTGCTCCACTTAAGAATCTCCTAAGACCATTTGTTTACTGTTAAATTAAACTCCGGGTCTTTAGTCTGGCATTCAGAAATCATTAGCTCACCATCCTTTTACTACACTTCTCCATGAATATGAATCCTCTGCCCAGGAAGATTATGGCCATCTTTCAAATGTGCTGTAGAAACCCCACATGTTCATATCTTTTCTTGACATTAAAATTTATCATTTTTCCTGAAGCCTTCTTTTTAAGCCCAGCCTATGGCACCTTTCTTCTATTTGCTTGCATTTAACCCATTCCGTTTCTCTGTTTGTGCCTTTTGTCTCTCCAGCCAGCATTCTCTCTTTCCATATAGATTGATATTCATTCCTTAAAGACAGACACCGCAACTTCCATTTCTTATGCCGTTAGAAGTGGGGAGCGAAACTTTTTTTCAGTTTTTATTTGACTACTGCTGTAATGTTTTGAGAAGTCTTAGTCTTCAGAATGATGGAAAAGATTAATCATTTGCCTGGCTTTTCGTTTAATGAGATGTAACTTAGAAATAAAGTAGTATTCTTGCCAAAAGTTTCTTTGGGTTGTTTTTGTTATGGCTTCTCAAGGTACTAAATATTTAAACAGTTTTTTCTTATATGAAATCATTTTATAAAATACGTGAAAGTATAATTTGTGTGTTACTGATAATCATGTAAATTGCTATAAACTCCATGAAGACAGTTTGACTAAAAAGTCTTCTTTGACTAATCAGTTTCACTCCTAAGGATTAAGGGAGGCTAGGCAGGAGAGTCGCTTGAACCTGGGAGGTGGAGGTTGCAGTGAGCTGAGATCATGACACTGTACTCCAGCCTGGGTGACAGAGTGAGACTCTGTCTAAAAAAAAAAAAAAAGAACTTATCCTGAAGAACTGTTATGGATATTTCTGAATATTTTCAAGGTTGGTCATTATACCATTGTTTTCTAATAGCAAAAGATTAGAAGTCAACATGAATAACCAAGTAGAATTGTTTATGTTATACTATAAACATTTTCTATGGAATATTATACAGTTAACAAAAATGGTCTTCTACAGGAATAGTGACACAGGAAAATGGCCCCGAAGTTTTATTAAGTAAAAAGGTCAGATTACTGAACGATAGATATGGTATAATCCCATTTTCTTTGCCAAAAGAAAGCAAAAACAATTCTATCTATAAATTTTTAGATTCTGTCTTCTAATTTTATACGGTAACTACTAGAATATTTAGTGACATAGAAAAATGGCCCTGATAATTGATAAGTGAAAAAGATCAGGTTATTGAACAGCATGTATGGTAAAATCCCACTTTTTTGCCAAAAAGAAAACAAAATTATACTTAACAAATTTTTTACAATTCTGTCTTCTAAATTACATGTAAGAGCTTTGCATTTCTCTTGTAATCAGGAAAATAAATCCTTTTATTAAAAAAAATTGTTCTAGTTACTTCAGAGAGAAAATAACAATGGAATATTATCTACAAGGAAAGGTCTTGAAGGAAAAGAGACCCATAAAATTCAGACCAATGATGGCCACTGTACTGTAGTGATCTGGAATTAGCAATTTCACTTCTAATCTAAATATTACCACTAAATGGTTTCCTTAGTGGTAGTTATAAGTAGCCTATTGGGATTTTACTTTATTCTTTTAGAAAATTAGTGGATGTTAGTGAATAGACTTGTAATTAAATACATTAGCCTATAAGAGTACATAGTAGGCATTCAGCAAGCGCTGGTGTTCCTTCTAAAAGTACCACTGGCTCCATAATTTAATGTTCTTTAAGACTGAAGCTTAAGAAATAAACCAAAAAAAAACCCAGAAATCACTTCTGCAAAGTGCCAGTTTAAAATCCTTAAGCTCTTAATGATATTTTTTGTAGAATCTTTCGAATATTAATTTATTTTATTTATGTGAATAATTTATTTATAAAGTGATTAACGTTTTTCAGAAGACGATATTTTCACACTTCCTCATTTACTCTGTTTATTCACTTTCAACATAACTAAAAGTATCTTCTAGAGGGAGGTATTACTTCACATCATCCAAATGTATTTGCTTTCTTAACTTTAGGTTGCTGTTGGCAGAACAGACATTGAAGACTTAGACCTTTATGCCACTTCTCGGGAGAGGCGATTTCGTTTATTTGCTTCTATAGAATGTGAAGGGCAGTTATTCATGACTCCGTATGATTTCATTTTGGCTGTTACAACAGATGAGCCCAAAGGTAAGTATACTTTTGAAATTATCTTAATAATTGTATAATTTTTTTTATCTCTAGCTTGTGAATGGATGGAGCAGTGTAAGTTTTTTAGAAGAACTGAGTAATGTGGTATTTCACATGATATTGTGCTATTCAGTGTTACAGACTGATATTTCTTACAAACTCTTACTCACATCTCTTCTCTTTTCAGAAAGTTTCAATTGCTCCATCTTTCTCAGCTTAACACCATCTTACTTTTGATACTCTTTATAAAAGACTCATATTCTGCCTATTCATTCTTATATCAAACCTGAACAGAGTAGTTCAGAGGACTGGCTTTGAGGTTAGCCCCGGGCAAGAATTCTACCTGTATCTCTTCTGCGTTTGTCATAGCTCCTGCAGTGTAAATATATTAATAGTTTCATTGTCTCTCACCTTTTCATATGTTAGAATAATGGTTCTCAAAATTTTCGGAAGTATGTACATTCTTGCAAATCTCTTAATATCTAACTTAGCAGAAGACAGCTGTATTCTCATGTGTGCTTTTTTATTTGATCTGTTATAATATGTTGTTTTCCATGAAATATATGAAGAAAATCTACCTCACAGACATGGACAGTAAAAAAAGGAGTATTTTAATTGCCTTTTTAGATTATTGTAGGTACTCTCCTTTGATACTGTATCACAATTGGCTGGTGGTAGTTGCAGCTTCAAAAGTCTCTATAGATGGTGGTAAAAGAGTAATGAGAACCGAGGATTTCTGGCTGGCTTACCTGGATGGATGGCAGTAGGGACCAGGTTTGAGGAGAAAAATCACAATTTCAATTTTGGTCATGTCTATTTGAGATACCTTGGATATATAAAAGGATACAGTGGATTTTTTTTTAAATAATTCATTTCACTTCACTGAAAGATCACTCACTAAAAATCAGTATAACAAATAATCATTTGTTCGACCCATATCTGCTTTAAACTGTCACACAAATACTTTAACTTAGACTAGAACAATTATAGCCATTTTTTCCTCCAGAGACAGCAATATGGCAAAAATGAACCTTAAAATAAATCCTCAATAATTTGACAGATTGGCTACTTGACATAGTAACTTTTAATGAATTTTTGATTCTTTGGATTATTTCCACTGGATATCAAGGAAGAGATTCAGGTATATATTTAGGATTCATCTTTGCATTATTGCTAATTCATAGAATGTGTATGAATGAAATTGCCTAGGGAAGCTGTATAGGATGAGAATATAGATAACCAAAGACTAGGCCTTGAGGAATTTCTGCTCTTTAAAAGATGAATGGACAAAAGGCTTTGAAAGGATGAGAAAAGGAGACATAGGAGAAAAATCATAAGGGTATGTAGTCATGGAAGCCAAGTAAAATAGCCAGAATTGCCAATTGAGTGCAGTGTTACTGAGAATTCAAGTTAGATGAGAACAGGAAAATGTCCACTAGATTTAAAAAGATGAAGGTTATTGATGGTTTCTTAAAATGATGTTTCAGTGGAGTCATTAGGGCAATTGCAGGAGTGAGTAGCAGATGAAGAAATGAAGACGATGAGTGTAAAGGACTCTCTTACAATATTTGATTGCAAAAGAGAAAGGAACTGAAAGGTAGCTGTAATGGAATTTGAAGTAGACACTTTTGATTATGCAAGATTTTAAATTAAAAAAAGATTTTAACAAGAAACTATGAGAGTAGCGTTTAAAGAAATGTAAACTACATAAGCAAAAACATGAAATCAAGACAGTATATGGTATAGTCATAGTAGCCACTTTGGGAATATGTAGGGCCATATAGTGATGGGAAAGGCGAAAAATTAAGTAGAGTTCTTTTTTTTTTATTTACGAATTTTAAGGCTGTGATAAGTGTTATATCCTTTTTATTTAATCCATTTGGTACAATGTAGATTCTTTATTAGTGAGTTAGTATAGATTTAATACTAATTTGCTAATAAATATAGAGACCATGTTGTACCAAATCAATTAAATAAAAATGTATGGAATATTTATATGTCTACTTCTGTATTAAGGTTCTTTTCTGTGTGCTAAGGGGAATACAAAGTCTGTGCACTCAGGAAACTTAACGATATTATAAGACGACGTAAGATACAGAACCATCTCCAAGGTAGAATATGGTTACCTGGCACATGATAGGTACACAATAAATATTTCTTGAAGGAAGGAATTTGTTAGATGCTAAATGGTATTTTATATCAAATTCTATAATTTTTTCAAACATATTTGAAAGCTATTCTTTAAGTGATTGTTAATAATCTATATATATATATATATATATATTTTTTTTTTTTTTTTTTGAGGCAGGGTCTTGCCCTGTCCCCCGGGCTGGAGTTCAGTGACGTGATCACTACTCACTACAACCTCAACCTCCGAGGCTCAAGTGATCCTCCCACCTCAGCCTCCCAAGTAGCTGGGACTACAGGCACATGCCACCATGCCACCAGCTAATTTTTAAAATTTTTTTGTAGAGAGAGGGTTTTGCTATGTTTCCCAGGCTTGGCTTGAACTCCTGGGCTCGAGCAGTCCACCTGCCTCAGCCTCCCAAAGTGCTGGGATTACAGGCGTGAGCTACTGTGCCTGGCCACAGTTTCATATTTTGAAAAATTTTACTTCATTATTTTCTAGAATTTTTTTCTTCAGAATACATTCACTGGAAGCACACTGTTTGATTTTGCTTTTTGGAAATAACTTTTGTGATTCTTCTCATAGATATTTTAAAACCATAACTTAAGAGTAAAAAACTGGTTTCTATTATAGAAAAGTTATACAGGATATTTTACAACCACAACTTCAGTTAATTTCTAACCAGCACTTTTCAAACATAATTAGGAACAATCACAAAAGATCAAGATATTCATAAATCCTGTTTTGAAAGTTGGGGTTTTAGAAAAGGAAAAGAATAGAACAATGTTTCATGTACTGAGTATTAAATCAGATATGTTAAAACTGTAGCGTAATGAAATTTGACTTGTGTTTAAACCTTGGCATTTACTGGCTTTGAAAACTTGGTTATTTAATCTTCTGTTTCCTCATTTATAAAACTAACAGCCTCATGAAGTTTTTCTTGAAGATCGAATGAATTATGGTTAGTATAGTACCTGGCACACAGTAAACATTTAATATTGGTATGTCATCATCATCGTCATCAGAATTCATAGCCATGATTTTTTTTTTTTTCCCCAAGAGGAGACTCGCTCTGTCAACTAGGCTGGACCGCAATGGGGTGATCTCAGCTCACTGCAACCTCCGCTTCCTGGGTTCAAGTGATTCTCCTGCCTCAGCCTCCTGAGTAGCTGGGATTACGGGCAGCTGCTGTCATGCCCAGCTAATTTTTGTATTTTTGCAGAGCTGGAGTTTCACCATGGTTTAACCATATTGGCCAGGCTGGTCTCAAACTCCTGACCTCAGGTGATCCTCCTGCCTCGGCCTCCAAAGGGGTGCAATTACAGGCGTAAGCCACCACGCCCAGCCCATAGCTGTGATAATTTTTAAGCAAATATTTACACGGCACACCATTTTTTTCCCTGTTTAAAATCATAGCCATTATTTTTGAAAGTTTTTGATATCATTTTATGATGACATTCAACAGGGAAAAAATGGTATGCTGTGTAAATATTTGCTTAAAAATTATAGATCAATAAATGTTGAGATATCTGATTGTTGATTATGATTTTGCATTATAATCTTATTTTGCATACTTAAATAGAACCTAAATGGTGACTTTCTTTTCTAGAACTAAAATCAGTAATTATTTTCCAACATAGCATCAAGAATTATTTTAATTTAGATTTTAAAAAATATATTAAATTTTTCAGACATACAAAAACGTATTAAAAATATAATGAACATCAACCTACAGCTTAAGAAATAATATTTCCACTAGAATTGAAGTCCTTCTTCACCTAAGTTATATTTATATATGCAGTAACTTCATATGAAATAAGGAATTCAGAAAATCCTTTGAAGAGCAATTTTAATGGCTCTTTAGTCTTTATTTAAAAAGATAATAGTATTGAACATGGTGACATTTCCGACAGAATGAATATGTCTTTTGTGAATAATTTACCATGGAAATCTCATAAACCCTGCAAAACTCAAGAGTACCTCTAACTTCCTCTTTCGATAAATACCTTCTGAGCATTGCATAAGAGCATGTGCATGTACTTTTCTACCATTTATTTTTCCTCTTTTCTTACTGCTATATTTTAAGAGCAACAGAATAATAAATACTATTTGTATTGTTCTGTTCATTGTTCAAAGGGAAGTGTCTTTGCACCAGTGTCATAGTTAAGTTTACATGCTAAATTCTAATTTGTAGACCTGTGATTTGAATCACTTGATTACACATTTGTATCAACTATCTTGGATAGATGAAGGATGTTGTTGCTACATCAAGAAGAAATCTATCATTAGAAACATATTTCTTCTCTTTTGCTTTTAAATTGAGTTGTTTTGTTGCCTAATAAAGAAAAAATTACACAGCAAAAATTGCTTTTTTTGTAATTTTGAATTTGATATATTGTTAATTATACAAAAATAGCCCCATTGCCAGGTAGAAAAAGATGTTGGTTGGCATTATTGTAATGTAGCTGAAATAATTAATATTAACCAGTTTCCTAATACAGCTGTATTACAGGGCTTAATCACATGTAAATCTGGTGCTAATTCTTAGGCAGGCATTAAATATTTACAGTGTTCAAATGTGAGCAAAGGAAATAGCAATACTGACTATACATTTGTCCCAACATTTTAAGTTTTGCAGTGTTTGAGATCTTTGGGGGTGTGAGGAGGAATCACAAAAAGAAAGTGATCCCTGACATTTTATTCAGCTGTAACACTCTTACTCCAGTGATGCTTCTTGAATAGTTGTAGGGAAGAGTAATGAAACAGGACAAGTTTCCCCATCACTTTGCCTAGCCTCCCTTTCCTTTCTTTTTTTCTTTCCCCAATCCTTCTTCATCCTAGAGAGACCTGACCTGTGAATTATGTCATGGAACACTAGTATAGCAAAGATCACAAGTAATACCTTAAAATTATAGTTTATCTATGTTAATGTTATTTTATATTCTAGTTTGAATATTTTATAAGTATCATTATTTGTGCTTTTAAGCCCACAAGATGTTTCACATGGAGAAAGTTAGCTTACTTTATTAGTCCAGAAAGCCCAAATTAAGATGATACGGCTGTGGAGAAATGTTTCCTGTATCACTGATACTTACTATGAACAGTGCATAGTATATATGAAACAAATAGATAACATATATGAGATCATATCACAGATCCAAATTTTGAGGTTAAAAGAAAACTTTGCCTTTTGGACATAAAAGTTTGGTTATGAGTTATGGTTGTAAGATGGTTAGCAAATATGGATATATATTCCATGAAGTATTTATTATCTAATTATCTTACATTTGTTTATTTTAGTTGCCAAAACTTGGAAGTCACTTTCCAAACAGGTGAGTTAAAGCTCTTGGTAGATATACACAAATTTTATATGTGCATGCATATATACATATATAATTAAAATATATTTCATAAAATATATTATGTATTTTTATATATCTTATGATTTTTTGGCAAATCAAATCACATCAGAGTTCCTTTTTTTATCCTCCAGATTGTCAGAAAATAAAAAGGTGGACGTTTCTAAGGGTTGGTGAAAATGTAGATTACTGGTAAATCTCATGTGTTGGTATACTCACTTTGGAAAACAATTTGGCATTATCTACTAAAATTGGCGATATGCCTACCCTATACCTAGTAAATGCATGCCTGCATTTAAATTCTGCAGTAGTGCATGCACATGTACCTTGTAAAGTTGAACTTGAATAGACTCTGTGATCTAGTAATTTCTATACTAAATACACTCGTATCTAGCATATACCAGTGTATATACCTAGGGAAATTCTTGCTTATATGCAGGAGAGGTTCACAAGAATGTTTATAGATTATATATCATGGCCCCAAAACTTTAATGTATCAATACTATACCATAAATAAACGTTGATATATTCATATAGTATACTACACAATAGTGAAAACAAATGAATTATAACAGTGCTTTAACTAAATAAGTCTCAGAAACATGATGGTAAAGAAAATAAGCAGTTCAAAAATACAAAGTATAATTCTATTTGTATAAAGTCCAAAACTGAGAAAGTAAAATCATATTATTTAGGATACATTCATACGTGGGAAAACAAAGGAATAATTAACATTAAATTCAAGAAAGTATTCATCTTCAGGATGATAGCAGGGAATATCATCAGTGATGGGCTCAAAGAGGCTTTAAAGTACTGCTAATTTTCTATTTTTTAAGTTAACTATTTCTTAACTATAAATTGCATATATATTCCTTTTATATTTTTATAGATATGATTTTTTTTTAAAAAAAAAGAATATTAGAAATCTAGGGAACGTCCTTAACTAGTTAAAGGGAATCCTCCAAAAGCCTGCAGCAAATGTCATGGTCATTTGTGAAACTTGAGAGACATTGTCTTTAAAGTTAGGTATATTAGTCCCCGTTTATCAGTGGGTAATATGCTGTAAGACCCCTGGTAATGAATGCTGAAAATTTGGAAAGTACTGAACCCTATATATACTATGTTATTTCAATTTGGTAGACGAGAGAACTACTAAGTGCCTAACAGGTGGGTAGCATATACAGCGTGGATATACTGGGTAAAGGGATGATTCACATCCTGGATAGGACAGAGCTGGACAGTGTGAGATTTCATCATGCTACACAGAACAGTGCGCAACTTAAAACTTAGGAATTGTTTATTTTTGGAACTTTCTATTGAATGTTTTTGGACTGCAGTTGACTGAGGGTCACAGAAACTGTAGAAAGCTAAGCCTCAAATAAGGGGGAACTACTGTACAGTGCAAATATGCCTGCTGTCACAACTGTTCCATAGCATTTTACTGGAAGTCTGGGCTAGTATAGTATACTAGGGCTGCTATGACAAAATATCACAGATTGAGTGGGTTTAACACCAGACATTTATTTTCTCACGGTTCTGGGGGCTTGAAGTCTGAGATCCAGGTGTCAACAGGTTAGTTTCTTCTGAGGCCTCTCTCCTTAGCTTTTAGGTGGCAATCTTCTTCCTCTGTCTTCACATGGTCTTTCCTCTGGGCATGTCTGTGTCCTAATCTCTTCTTATAAGGACGTCAGTCATATTGGATTAGGGCTCATCCTGATGACCTTATATAATAACCTAATTACCTCTTTAAAGAAAGGTCCTCTCTGCAAAACAGTCAGATTGTGAGGTACTGGGGCTTAGGACTTCAACATATGAATGGGGGAGAGGGGCACAATTGAGACCATAATATGTAGTATGAAAAAAAGAAGAGGCTCTAAGGATTAGAATAGAGGCATAGAATAGAATGTGATTGGAAGAAAAATGTAAAAATACATAAATTTTAGATTTGTTTAAATTTAATAAAAGTCTAGCAAGATTGCTACTGGATATAACAGCAATAAACCAAAGTTAAGAAGATGCTCCACACCAGCGAGAGCAATTAGAAACTAGTATTGAATAAAATGCATTTCATAGTAGAAACGAGAACTATTAGGTACTTAAAAGCAATGCCTAACAGAAGATGTACAAAACATTATTAAATTATGTTTTTAAAAATACAAGTAAATGGAGAACTGTATCATGTTCATACTGGTAATACGCCATTTCCTTATGATAATGATCCTCCAAATCTTATCTATAAATTCAATGTAACTCCAATTAAAATCCCAACCAAATTGATCCGAAATTAACTTTTAAAATTAATCTGGATGAGTAAGGGCCCCAAAATATTTAGAACAATTCTGAAAAGGAAAGAGGAAAAAAAAATCCATTGAGATGAGAATGATGGGGTTTATCACATATCAAGATTAGAAATAGAGCTATAATAAATAAAGTAGTATTACATCATTGCAAAGATATTTTTAAAAACTAGATCAAGGTAATAGAATATAGAATCCAGAAACAGATCCAGGTATATATAGGTAGATCTGTAAATCAGTGGCAGAAAGATTGACCTCTCAATCATAGATGTTTGAATAATAACTTTTCCATGGAGGGGGCAAATTAGGCCTCAGATTTACTACCATATACAAAAACTAATTTCAGATGGATTAAGTTCTTATTTGTGACAAAAATTCTCTAAGATTAAAAGCAAAAATGAGAGGCATGAGAGGTTTTTTTTTTTTTAGATAAGACACAAAGCAAAACTCAAAATTATTGGCAATGTTTACTAAATTAAATATTTGAAAGCTTAGCATCAAAACACAGTGTAAACAATGTTAAAAGATGTATGATGGATGGGAGGATATGCATGCAGCATATTAACAGAAGAGGGTAAGTGTCTTGCAGTCATGTAGAACCCCTTTTTTTATCTTTGTAAAAAAGATAATTGGCTTAATAAGAAAAAAATAGACAAACATACCTACAGTGGCCACTGAATATATGTAAAGGAGGTCAACCTTACTAGTAACTTAGGGTGTGCAAATTAAACCAATGATATGTTACTATTTCACACCCACCAGATTGTTAGCTTCCAGAAATCTGATAATACCGATAATTAGCAAGGAGAACAAGAAGGAACCAGGTGAGAATATAAACTGGTGTATTTACTCTTTGATTTTTTTTGAGATAGAGTCTCTCCCTGTCACCCAGGCTGGAGTGCAGTGGCACGATCTTGGCTCACTCCATCTTCTGCCTCCTGGGCTCAAGTGATCCCCCCACCTCAGCCTCCTGAGTAGCTGGGACCACAGGCACACACCACCATGCCCAGCTAATTTTCGCATTTTTAGTAGAGACAGGGTTTTGCTCTGTCACCCAGGCTGGGGTAGATTTACTTTTGAGTGAAATTTGGCAATACCTAATAATGTTGAAAATGCATATGAGAAATCCCTCTTGTAGAAATGCATACTGAGAAATGTTTTCAGATTTGCCACAGAAATCCTATATATCAGATCGCCCCCTTCCCGTGAAGCTTCGTCTGTATTTACAGCCACTCTCCATCACTCATTGCTCACATTACTTCCTGAGCTCTGCCTCCTGTTAGATCAGTGGCAGCATTAGATTCTCATAGGAGCCCAAACCCTATTGTGAACTGGCATGTGAGGGATCTAAGTTGTGTGCTTCTTATGAGAATCTAATGCCTGATGATCTGTCACTGTCTCCCATCACCCCCAGATAGGACCATCTAGTTGCAAGAAAACAAGCTCAGGACTCCCACTGATTGTACATGATGATGAGATGTATAATTATTTCATTATATGTTACATTGTAATAATAATAGAAATAGAGTGCACAATAAATGTTATGCACTTGAATCATCCCCAGAACATTTCCTCTTCCTCCCTCCTGGTCTGTGGAAAAATTGTCTTCCAAGAAACCAGTCCCTGGTGCCAAAAAGGTTGGGGACTGCTGCTATATGTGTTTCCTGAACATCAATTGTAATAGCAAAAATTTGGGAACAATATGTCAATCATCAGGCAGGTGAATGAAAAATTTGTGAAATAGAGAAACCCAGGATAAATGTAGAATTACAGAGTGAAAATGAATAAATACATTATAGCTATGTGTATTAACATGAGTAGAACTAGAAAACAAGGTTGAGTAAAAGGGCAAGTTGCAAAATAATATTAACTGACAGTCATTTAAAGTGCAAATACCTTTTCAAAGGTCCATGAAGTCAAAACTATTTTCATCATAATATTGAGAAGATACTTGTTTTATTCACTGTCATTCTCTCATGAGTGTATGGTGGAGTTTTCTTTTTCTTTTTCTTTTTTTTATTATTTTTTTATTTTTAGTAGAGAGGGGGTTTCACCGTGGTCTCCATCTCCTGACCTCGTGATCCGCCCGCCTCGGCCTCCCAAAGTGCTGGGATTACAGGTGTGAGCTGCCGTGCCCGGCCTGTATAGTGGAATTTTCTAGAGGCTGTTTGGTAATGATGCCATTGCTCTACCAACTAATGGAATGTGTGTTTGTGTTTTATTGTGTTTTAAAAATTTGTTTTTATTTTCAAATAAATTAAATATTGATAGATATAACCCATATAGACAATATCTCTTTTGGGTCCATAATATTTTTAAGAATGTGAAGAGTTTCCTTTCAGAACTGCTACTATAGACAACTGCTGTGTAGCCATTAAAATGAAAATGAAGAATATTTGACAGGAAAATATGCTCACTATAATATATTAAATGTAAAGGGTAAATTATAAAACAGTATGTAGAGAATGATTTAATATTTGCAACAACAACAAAAATACTATAGAAATATGCCTAGCTGGAGAATCAGACTAAAATGATGTTAAAACGTGTGTGTGTGTGTGTGTGTGTGTGTGTGTGTGTGTGTGTGTGTGTGTTTAACTTGCCACCCCTAGAGACAATTAACTTTAGTCTAAAACTTAAGTTTGTCATCCCTGGATTACAATTAGTTTTTATTTTCTGTACTTACTAATTTTTCTATAATATATCTCTATTAACTGTATAATTTTTTTAATAGTACTTATTTAAGAAAATTATGTAACTCCTTTAAAAGGCAACTATAATTCTAGGAGACTGACTTTAATTCAGCAAATATTTATTTTCTACCTACAATTTAATTCTGACGCTAACCACTCCGAGTTTCAGCATGGTGCCTACCAAGACTGCCCTCATTTCAGATGCTTGTTGCAAGTTTCGGGGCTCCAGGCCACCCACACTCTGACCTTACTGTCTACAAGTCTAGGAAGTTGCCACAGCTCCCCTCAGGTTTAATGATTTGCTAGAATGAATCATAGAACTCAGAAAATGCAGTACCTATGGTTATGGTTTTATTAGATAGAATACAGAGTAAGACCAGCCAGCTGAAGAGAGAGGGCAAGGTCTGGGAAGGTCCTGAACACAGAGCTTCTATGCCTTCTTTGAGAACATGGAGTTGGGGTGTGTCACCGTCCTAGCACAGCAGTGTGTTCAACAACCAGAAAGCTCCTCTGAGCTTAGTGCTTAGAATTTTTATTAGGGTTTCATTACATAGGCATGATTGAATTATTGGCTGTGTGATTGAACTTAATCTGTAGCCTCTCTCTTCTCCCCAGAGGTCAAGCTCACTAAAGCCCCAACTCTGTAATCACACTTATTCTTTCTGGTAAGCAGTTCCCCTCCTGAGTCATCTCCTTAGCATAAACTCGGGTATGAACCAAGGATTTAGAGTCTGCTCCCAGGACCCAGGGACAAAGGCCAAATTCTTTATAATATGGCACTGCTACATACGAAACCAAGCTGGGAGTTTGGAGTAGGGAGAGAGATTCCTGACATGGGTGGAAATATAAAAATTTTAATAAATTTTAGAGGTCCTTAAAGTTAACAGAGAAGTCAAGATGAATGTGTTGATTGGATGATTTAGACCAGGAGAAACTAGATTATTACTAAAATAAGCTACTTGGTGTCAGTAAGGATCTGGGCTCTGTCATTTATTAGTTCTGTGACCTTGGGTGTTACTTATCCACTTTAAGTCTCGGTAAAATATGCATAATGAGGATTGTTTTTAGAATGAAGTTATTATATGAGCCTATTGTCAAACCCATAGAGGGCACCCAATAAAAGGTAGCTTTGATTTTTCAGTCTTACACTGTAGCTGAGTTTAAGTTAGAACAGATGAGGTTGGAAGACATGGAAACAGTTAAAATGGAGAAAGATTAGTTAATATTTATACAGTTACAATAGAGATGGTATAAATTAAGCTATGTAAAATTTATTCAGAATGTTGTTTTTTAAGTTTTTTTATATTTTTTTGAGACAGGTCTCACTCTGTTTGCCTAGGCTGGAGTGCAGTGGTGTGATCATGGCTCACTATAGCTTCGACTTCCTGGGCTCAAGTGATTTTTACACCTCAGCCTCCTGAGTAAGCTGGGACTATAGATGAACGCCACCGTGCCCAGTTAATTGTTTGTCTGTTTGTTTGTTTGTGAAATGGGGTTTTGCCATGTTGCCCAGGCTGGTCTAAAACTCTTGGATTCAGGGGATCTACCCACCTCAGCCTCCCAAAGTGCTGAGATTATAGGCCTGAGCCACTGAGTCTAGCCCAGAATGTTTTATTTAATCTCTCAATCTAACAAAAATATTTGAGTTTACTGTTGTCTAAACAATAAATATCCCAGTTTCTCATTACAATTCGCACCTGAATTATTCTGTGCCATTGCTATTCTATAATCAGATGCACTGATTATCTGCTGGCATCTTTTACCTGCAGTGCATATACAGAAACGTGAAAAAAACAAACACAAGAATCCACATATGGGCTTCAAGGTGTCCATAAATCCCCTAAAAATGCTGTTCCTGCCTTTGACATACCAAGAATTTTTCCTCCTGCTAGCTCAGCTTTGCAGTTAAACAAAAATGATTTGTAAATGTCAGAAAGCATTTTTAGGTACAACTGCGTCAGAAATGGTTTGTCTGAAATGCCTTCCAAACTTCAATGTGTGTAAAAATTAGAAGATGTTGTTAAAAATGCAGGTTGTGGTTCAGTAGGTCTGGGATGGGCACTGAGATTCTGCGTTTCGCACAAGCTCTCAGGTGATGCTCAAACTATTGGGGAGCCACATGCTCTGAGGAGTGGGTGTCAGATCTGAAAATAGAAGTGGGTTCTGTGTTTGTCTAATGTGTTTCTAAGCAGACTAACTTTGTTGTTTCAAATTATTTCAAGTTATCTCACCATCTTTTAATCATTTTTCTTCACAATTAATCAAATTATAGTTTTCACTTAGTTGTTTTTAACAGACTATACACAATAAATTCAAAATTGATTTAGCATATGAGTAATGATTCAAATGTCTAAATTCTCCAATAGTTTCCGAGCAGCAGTGATAGTTTGACTTTTTTAAAAAAGAAGAAGCTAAGCAGCAGTTGAAGTCTGTGTTCTTTAATATTTAAGTTAAAATTAGAAACAAATTGAAACAGTGACCACAATGACTCAGTACCCTTGTCTTTCTGCTTCATCCAATGTTATCATTCTCTAAGTCACTAACCGTTAAAATACTCTTCATTCCTTTCTAACATAATTCTTTGTTCATTTACTTCCTCTACACAAAGCTCTCTAAATCCAAACGTGTTACAAAGAAGAGACGTTACGTGAAGCCGGGTGATGTGACCATCTCCGACCTTGATATGGAAATCCATGTTTTTCCATGGTTTTCCTAAAACGATTCCTTTATAACCGGCTCCAGAACTTAAACTCACTGTTTTATCTTGATTTGGTTGTCTTATGTATAACCTCCCGTTATTCAACTTATCTGAAATTTTAGTTAGCTCTAATTAAATTTAATGTAGCCTCTTCATCATTTATTTTATGTTTGAACCGTGGGCAAATACTGGGTTGTGCGCTTGAATGAACCACAGGCATAACATAGGATAAATAATGCCATGTTTCAGGTCTTTTAAGTGGAGAATTTTGCATGGACATTTAAACATGTTTTTGATCTATTTTATTAGTAAGTGGTTTACCAATTCATCAGTAGTATAATAACTTCTGTCATAGGAATTAAATCAAATGCTCGCAGAAACACCACCAGTTTGGAAAGGCTCATCGAAGCTATTTCGAAATCTTAAAGAAAGAGGTGAGTTAACCTTAGTACTTGTTCTTTTTTTAAACTATATTATGTATACTATTTATATATGCATATTTTCCCATACCTAAAATAATTTTTAAATTACATCTATGTGTATGCATAGAGAAAAAACTGAAGAAGAAAACAGCAAAATATTAACATTTCTGGGTATTAATGTTGCTTTTGGGTAATTCCACCCTTCATTAAGGGTGGTTTTCATGTTATTGTTTATATATTATTTGTATCTTCCAAATTTTTTATATATCAGAATGGACTTACATAGTTTAAAAAATTGTTCTTCAACCATATCAAAAAGTATATTTTATATTTACCCAAAGAAAACATTTCACAAAAATACTAGATCTTCAAAGGTCTGTTTTTCTTCCTTCCATTTTGCTCTGAGGGAATTATAGATGCTCCTAAACTAATTAACAGGAAAAATTTAGTGGATGTGTCCTTTGACAGCCTAATTTGGACATGTTTCCTTTAAAGGCCAACACTTACTGCAAATATACCTGTTTCAACTTACTCTATTATCAATATCAATATTAGCTTAATTCATTAATTTAAACATTTCCTGGCAATCAAATTATATGGCTTTTATTGTAATTTTCTTTTACAGGGTACCTTTTTACACATTTGTAGAAAAAATTTAATCTTTTTAATCTTAAAAAGTAATATTTCTTGGAAATATATTTTTTGTATCCTCAAATACAGGAATATGCAAAATAAAAATGTTAAAGAAATTACATAAGCAGTTATATTTTCCCTTTTCATCGATTTGAACCAATATTGGTTTGAAAATAATGTACTTCAGCCTGAAGACAAATACTTTGAAGGAGTAGTTATAATTCATATATTTTATTTAAGTAGAATTAGAAAGTTCATATTGCTTCCACGTGGTTTACATAGAATCTGAAAGGAAGAGACACCATATCTTTTATTGTAGGTGTTTCATAAGTAAGATTTTTAAATCTTCAAGAAACCTAGGCCAAAGTGTCTTAAAAAAATCTTAGAAATTTTTTTCCTAGATGTTGTCTTAAAGATTGCCATTCAGATCTTAGGGTGAGATAATAGAATGAGGAAAATTCAAAACTCATAAGGATCAAGTAAGTATGGTGAATTTCAAACATTTTTCTTAATAGACCTCATGGGAAAATACAAATTGGATCAAATATAATCTGAGAAAAATAATGCATAGAAGAAAGAACCTTTTTTAAGTTAAGGGGAGGGTTTAATCTGGAAGTCCTAGGTTTAGGCATATCCTAATCTTTCTCATGTTATACACATGTTTGCATTTTTTTCCCCAGGGGATAGAATCTATGCTGCGCCACTATGACGGAAATACTCTGTTTCTGTGCTGTCTCTTATGGTAGCTACTAGCCGCATATGGCTGTTGAGCACTTGAAATGTGTCTAGCGTAACTGAGGAACTTATTTTTAGTTGTATTTGATTTTAAGTATTTTAAATTTAAATAGCTACACCCTGTAGTACAATGCGTATCTGTATCATATTAATTAGATCATCAGGGTGATGCATGATCCCAGAAAGTTTTAGAATCATTAGGTTAGGTAAAATAGAGAAGTTAGAAGAGCCTTGCTTTTTTTAAATAGTGATTAAGTGGCAGAGAAATTTTAAGACTAAATCTTTAGAGCTATTGAAGACTAATTTTATTTTTATTTTTGTTTTATTTTATTTATTTATTGAGTCAGGGTCTCATTTTGTCACCCAGGCGGGAGTGCAGTGGTGCCATCATGGCTCATTGCAGCCTTGACCTCCTGGGCTTAAGTGATTCTTCCCCCTCATTTTTTGAGTTTTTGTAGAGACAAAGTCTCACTTTGTTGCCCAGGCTGGTTTTGAACTTCTGGACTCAAACGGTCCTCTTGCCTCGGCCTCCCAAAAGTGCTGAGATTATAGGTGTGAGCCACCATGCCTGGCTAAAGACTAATTTTAAAATTGTAAGTTTATCTACTTAAAATATTACCTCGAGAGAAAATGTTATGCATTTAAATAATAAAAAAATTGATATGCATTCATGAAAACATGTATTGTAGAGACTTAATTATAACAGCCAACTGCAATGTATTGTGTATAGGAATTAAGCCATGTAATGCTTTTAAGGAACTTCCCTTAAAATTTGTTTTGATTGAATTTTCGAAAGAAACCTAGTTGGCATCTTTCTTATCCTCTGTTGCTAAAGATCACACCATTACTATATGCCTGGCTTTTTTTTTTATTTTTTGATCCTGCACGCCATAAATAAATTGAAGAGTTAGTTTTATAGTATTCTGTTTGTATAATTGGAAAGCATTAAAAATATACTGTTCATCTTCAGTAGTAGTTTCTCTTTTCCTTGACCATTTTTATTAAATTATAATATATCATGGGTTTCACTTCATTTTTCTTCCCTGTGGTTTAAGCCACCTCAATCACCATGTGATCCTACAGACAAATGCCTACCATGATAGTCATGGTCTGGACACTCACTATTAAGTAGTCCTTTCCTTGAGGGAAATCTTGAGTTAACTATCAAATAAAAGATGCATAACAGTTATTAAAGTTCTTTATATCAACCAACATCTCTTGTGTATTCTACCAGGTCAACTAGAACAACAGTCAGTGAGATGGGATTATGGAGACAGCATGCCCATTTCCCATCCCATTTCCTTTTTTCGCCCCTTCTTTTATGCTCTTCTTTCATTTTTTGAAGGATCCCTACAGACTCTTAAGTATTGTATCTTTATATACATTGACCATTCCAGAATCTTTCTCCCATAACATTCATGGCAATCAACCAGAACTATCTGTCTATAGGTCACAATATTCTAGTATAAACAAAAGAAGGGAATGAATGCTTTCAGGGCCTCCTGGGTAGTGCCCTTCATGTCTCTGACAAACTGCCTGACAGTGACTCCTCTTCTCTTTGTTCTGTAACAAAGAAGACAGCCTCAAAGAACATCAGATAAAATGGAGTTTTAAAGTTCACAATCTGGTTATTTTAAGGATTTTTACACCCTTTTACCAAGCGTCAGAACTATCTGATATCTAAATAAGTATTATAGATACAGATTGCTGATGTCAATCTTCTCAGTATCTACTTGGAAGGTCAGTTGAAGCACTAAATCTAGTTTTGGGTTTTGTATTCCAAAAGCAAGAATTCAAGTAACAGAATGCACTTTTTTATTTACTTCAAAAGCACTCCTTTTAAAATTTGCAAGTATGGAGTTACTGAGAACTCAGGATGCGATGTACAGAAAGTATAAGCCGTTTAATTACAATAAAAACTCTTCAGGGTACATTTAATAGAAGCATCGAAGATAATTTGAAAGCAGAAAAGTGGTAACTATAGATCTTTATTCTTAAAATGCGAAACAAACATCACATTTCTAAGTAACAGGGTCTAAGTGTTTTATCCAAGTGTTACTAAAAAGTAATTAAGCACTTTACAGTGTTAATTAACTATTTCCAACCTTTTTATTTTTACTTGTTTTCTCCTTTAAGCTCTGTTGGACTTGACAACTTTTTTATTTTATGTTAAGAGTCGTACATTAGAAACTAGCAACAAGTTTAAAAGTTACTGCTATAAGTATGCGTTATAATTTTGCTTTTTTTGCCAATATATTTGAGAGCATAATGATTTTATATGGATATCTACAAAGGCATGTGGAACAATTAAAGTAAAATCAAATTTGTTGCTTCTTTTGTTATGATTTTATAATAATGATTGTCATTTAAAATAATACCTAGCATCTATTTTAAACTATAAGCTCATTATTTATAGCATTTATTGCTTCTAGAACAATATTTTATACATATAACTGATACTATTTTTCTTGTAGGTGTGATTTCTTACACAGAATATCTTTTTCTTTTATGTATTTTAACAAGTAAGTATACTTATTACTTTTATTTCTGGATGCAGCTTTATTTTTTAAACAGAATCTTGGAAAGCAGATCTTAGGTTCTCTTACTCTTGAAAATCAATATCCATGCTGTTCTGCAAAATTCATGTTTAATGCCGCAGAAAAATGCTAAGCATAGCACTGTAAAGAGTCAAAAACATAAATGCTACAGCTTATGGTATAGTAATAAATGCTCATAAATTATAAATTTAATATTATGTGTCAATTCTTGTGGTTTTAATCTACCTCAGACTCCAAAGGTCATGACATGTAATAATTTATAAATTCCCTACTGTACTCACTTGAATCATATTTTCTGCCAGACTGATGTGAGAGAGAGTGTCTCTTAACTACTGAGTCTCAGAATACCCATCATTCACATCTAAAACTTCTATTTTCTCCCTCTCAGGTGCAGCATTTCTTCGGAAATATATGAAGTGTTTACTATGTTTTCAGTTAAATTTCTTTACATTTAATGGAGACAATCTGTTATAGTTTACTGTGTTCCAGCCACCTGGCCTTTCTGTTCCTTGAATTGCCGCCTCAGGGATTTGTACCTTCTGCTTCCTGTGCCATCAGTACTTATCCTCAAGATCCCCGTGATAATAAACATCATTTAGGTTTCCTTTCAAATGTGAAGATTTAGCAAATCCTTACTTGGCCAGCCTCTCTAACATAGCTACCTCTCTCTTTATATCTCTTTACTGCGTTGCATATTCTTCATATCAGACTATTTGAAAGTATTATTGCTTTACATGTTCTTTTCTCCCCACACTTGAATGCAAGGTCCATTATGGCAAAGATTTTTTCTTTTTTGTTCATCTCTGTATCAGGAACAGTGTCTCACACATGGTACCCTTCCAAAAAGTAGTTAGTGAATGAATGAAGAAAGGAATACATGAAAGAATACTGCTAGTAGAATTTCCAGTTGTGGAGATGTGTGGAGATGCATGGGAACAAGAACATCAGTAAAACTCTGTCATTAGAAACAATCTAAAAATACCTTGTACTTCTTTGATTAAAAAATTCACACCACTGTGTTATTCTTAACTTTGTAACTTAGCGAGGAATGACGTTAACATTGAGTTCTGTTACAGTAAGTTTTGAGAACAAGGAATATGTACGTGCACTCACATGTGTATTTCAAAAAATATTTTTTTCTCTTGGACTTGTCACCTTGCTCACTGCCTAGACTGAGCCAATTTATCAAGACGGGAATTACAACAGAGAAAGAGTAATTTACACAGAGCTGGCTGTACAGGAGACTGGAGTTTTATTTTTACTCAAATGAGTTTCCCGAGCATTCAGGGATCAGAGTTCTTAAGGATAATTTGGTGGGTAGGGGGTGGGTGAGTCAGGAGCGCTGGTTGGTCAGGTCAAAGATGAAATCATAGGGAGTTGAAGCTTTTCTCTTGAGCTGAGTCAGTTCCTGGGTGAGGACCACAAGACCAGATGAGCCAGTTTATCGCTCTGTGTAGTGACAGCTGATCCATCAAGTGTGGGGTCTGCAAAACATCTCAAGCATAGGTCTTAGGTTTTACAATAGAGATGTTATCCCCAGGAGCAATTTAGGGAGGGTCAGAATCTTGTAGCTCCAGCTGCATGACTCCTAAACCATAATTTCTAATCTTGTGGCTAATTTGTTAGTCCTACAAAGGCAATCTAGTCCCCAGGCAAGAAGGAGGTTTGTTACGGGAAAGAGCTCTTATCATCTTTCTTTTAAACCATAAACTAAGTTCCTCCCAAAGTTAGTTTGGCCTAACTAAACAAGAAGCAACTGAATGAACAAACACAGCTTGGAGATTAAAGCAAGATGGAGTTGGTTAGTCAGATCTCTTTCACTGTCTCCATTATAATTTTGCAATGGCAGTTTCAGACTTTAAACGAAATTAAAATGTTAGTGCTGAAGAACTAGTATTTTACCTTTTGTAATAGGGCTACCTGAGGTTGATCCACTCTGCAAAGCCATAGTAATGAAGCAAGTCCAGTCAATGATGCTACCCTGAGAATGAGAGTGAGTGCAAAGGAGTGTCTCAAAGATGTGTTGAAAAGTTACCTTGTTTGCCAAAACAATGATGGATCCAATATTAGAAGTTAAACTAAGTACCTAAACCAGCAGAGTGATAGGCAAGGATAAGAAGTATTGGCTAGGAAAGCCACTTGTTGAGATGGGACAGGGTATAGTTTAGGAGGGTCAGAAAAAACATACATAGTGCGTTTTGGCACAGAAAGGTTAGGATCTTTGGGTGCTGTGAAGCTTCCTTTGGAGTTCAGGACTCACCAACAGAAGCTTCTAAGGAGTTTGAATTGAATAATTATGGGATATTGTTTACATTAGAACTAAGAAAACTGTGAAAAGAGGGCTGGCAAGAAGTGGGCTACATAATCTTGGTTACCTGTCTATAAGTGTCTCCCTCTTTACTTTGTACTGTATTTTTCCCTCCAAACAATGCTTGTAAGGAGGACTTCTTTTCTGTATGTATTTTCAAGATCTTTTTAAAGTGTAAAACTTGGTTATTAGAGATGGTGTAAATTTGTATTAGATTTCTGAAATACATGCAACAAGTGAGCTTCTGTTTCTGTTATTTTCAGAAACAGCTGTTATTAGTTAAGAAAGTAGGACACTATCTGTGCCTCTTTTGCGGGTTCAAGATTTCACAACAGGTGGTAGCAAATGTATCTGTGGGGGGTCCCTTTTTCAACTTTGTGCCCCTCACCCTGGTCATCTCAAAATAAAAGATGCAGTGTTTTGAGAAGGGCACGTCCACTGAGCTGCTCTTTGAAGGACACTTTCAAGTTTTCTTCTGTCCAAGTTTTCTCCTTTATGCTCTAGAAGTGAAAAGGAGAAAGAGATTGAACCTCATTATTATAAGGTTCATGAAATTGAAGCACTTCATAGTATGTGAAAGTCTTTTTCAGAAAAGCAATTGTTCCTTGTATTTTGGGGGAATTGATAATTACATATTCAGTCTTCTTTTGTTTTATATTTCTGTTTTTGAAGCCTCTAGAAGTTTAAACTATAATGTCTTATGCTTAACATTTATTTTCTTAGGTCATTTTAGTTATAATTTTCCCAAGAATCGGAACTAGTTCATTGTGTCGTGTTTTTTTTCTGCCGATCTAAGTAGCTGAACATACTGAATATATTTAAAATGTGACGAGTTGATATTTTCCTTTTAAACAAACTAACAGACTTTGGATTAAAAAAAAGTGCTTTAGGAAAGTATTCAAATTTTTCTCTCAGTGCTATGCAACGAGTATCACAGAAGTACTTTTAAAGTATATTATCAATTTTTATTAAGTGTACTAATTATAAAGCAGAAATATGTATACTTTTATACGCTTTTTACTATCTTTAACCAATACAGAATATGAGTAACTTTACAACTAATATGGATTTTGTGCTTTAAAATACATTTTTCCATTTTGTGAATACCTTCTCTGTTTTTTCTGGCAGAGCCACATGCAGGGTTCAGAATAGCTTTCAACATGTTTGACACTGATGGCAATGAGATGGTAGATAAAAAAGAGTTTTTGGTGGTATGTATATTAGATGCTGCATTTTATCAATAATTAAATATTGCTTACTTATATTTTTATGTTTTTGCCTTATTGGGAATACTACTGTAGAGAAAAGAGTGAAAAACTTACGCTTTTGCCTTTACTTAATAAAGTATATACTCAGGTACTTTGAACAATATTTACATTTTACAAATATAAATTACATTCAGTGTATGATGATGATTATCGTTGTTTTTTACCTTACATAAAAGTGTGAAATGTGTCAGGTGTTTTCTGTTGGGTGGATAACAGGCAGTCCTCAGGTTATACATGCCCAGTTAATATTCAGTCCCCATTATGTCATCCACCTAGGCACACAACTCCTTCCATAGGAACTTCTCTTCCTTCTCAATATGGGATTCATGATTTTTCTTTCTCTTTTCTCTTCCACTTACTCCTGCCTTGCATTCCAGTCTTGTCCCCACTTCCCTGTTCCTTTCTGTTATCTTTGACCATAGGCTGATAGTTCTTAGATATTTACCTTTTGATGTTTCTTTGACGGGTCCAGCTCTGGCACTGGTCTGACAGTGAGTTCAGTTGCTCACTCAACTTCACAAACCCTGCTTCCAGAATTTTTCTGTTTGTTTTACCCATGTATTTTGCATCTCTTTTTGTGACAAAATGCCTAGTCTATTTTTTTCTCTGAAACAGAAAATACTATTAATGTATTCCTTAGAGTAACATGCTCTACTTTTAGCATATATATTACACTCTGTCTTTACCTACACTCTCCAAGTAAAAAGAAAGGGAAATCAACAGCCATTTTCTTTTCTTCTTTTGTTTTCTTTTTAAATTATGGCCCTACCTCCTGAACAGCCATTTTATTTTCTACTTTTCCTTTGTAACATAGCTGTAAAAATTCCTCAGAAAACCTCTGAAAGAGCTTCATATTTACTTCAGAAGCTGAAACTCAGACGAAGTCTATGACATCATTCTTTTTCTTAGTAGGAAAGAGAAAATATAAAAATCCTCATCAGAAGCTAATTAGTAGCCATTCAAAGGGAAACAAGCAGACTGATTCCTGGGATTTATCAGTAGGCTTAAACTCTCACCCACGCAGCCCTTGCCCAGGTGTAGTCCCTGAGCCAAGCCACTGGAGCTGGAGCCTTCATTCCAGTGCTTTGCAGAATGATGGGGAGATGGCGGTTTTCAATTTGATTACAATAGATATAGATGTGTTTCTGCCATCCGAAAATGGCCAAGGTTAGTGTTGCTTTCTTATGATGGTACACAACTGTATTTTAGGAACTTTCAGAATGGGCCTGTTTTTCTGCAGAACGTTCTATGTCCACACTGCCAAGTTCCATCCCCCTGACTTAAAGTAAAAGATTAACTTTTGGAACTCACTCCTTTGGAAGTTGCCTGTGTGGATGTCTGCATTTTAGAGAAAAAGTAAAACTGTAACATTAAGTACATTTAACTTAATTATGGGTTACCAATACCAAAGGATATATCTTCTTGGGGGGAAAAAACTGAAATCAGAAAATAGATCTATAGCAGTTTAAATATTCTTGGTGGATGAAGCTGTTTTCTTTGTTTTTAGAATATACCTAGTCCAGAATAGTAGATACATGCCCAGAAACTCTTGTTGGATATTTGATTCTTGATTGATTTCTTTGTCAGCTTCAAGAGATATTCAGGAAAAAAAATGAAAAGAGAGAAACTAAAGGAGATGAAGAAAAGCGTGCAATGCTGGTAAGAATACTTTATAGTAGCTTTAGGTGGCTTTTCTAGGCAACAATTATTTTATTCATGTTAAGAAACAATAATTAAAGTTTGTAACTTTGAAGCTGTCCCTTTCTTGAAAACTTTGTTAAGTTTTTATGTAGAAAAATTGCTTCAGTATTTATATGCATTGATATCAATATTTACTTCAAATATTGATATTAAACATCTGTATCCATAATCATTCATTAAATCACTTTCATCCATATTGTTATCTGTGAGATTTGAAGGGTATATCATACAATAGATTAATACAGATCATTATGCATGTAAAAATTTAAAGGTGAATTGCAAAGATTTAATTATAATGTGAGAGAATTTAGTGGTAATATAACAATGTGACTGTCGAAACGAATAGAAGGAGATAATATGTTTTCTTGCATTCTTAGATGTATATATTAGAGATTCTTCTTCTGGGATATATAATATTTTCATCTTTTTCTGAAGTTAGAGTTAAGCAACATTACCCTCCATCTTCCTAACCAGTTTTCTTTTTATCTGAAGTATTTCAGCCTGACCATAGTCCAGGTTCACATAATAAAAATAACAAACAGGTACTAAGACCTTACAATCGGACACTATACTAGGTGCTTTCCATACATTTCTGATTTAAGCTACCCAACAATTCTCTTAGTATCCATAATTATAGATGAGGAAACTGATAATTGGGAAGGTTAAGTATCTTGTCCAAAGTTACATAGTTATTAAATGGCAAAGCCAAAGATTTGAACCTGTGTCTGGCCAACTCCAAAACCTCACTTTTATCCATTGTGACATATTTCTTTGTCTGATACTTAGATAACCAGAAATACAGTGAATTTTGTTGGCATGTAAATGACATTTGTTTCATTTGCAAATTGATGGCCCTGTGCAGTAGTTTAATTGTCCTACATAGAATTCAGATAACTAACTTCAGAGAGCTAAAACTTTATTTTTATTATTCTCATTTTTATAAGAATATGTATTAGGTTTTTCTTAACATAGATTATTATCTATAGCAGATGGGTGCCATATTCAATCCCAATATATTTATGAAGTATACGTTTATATTTAGTTGAATGAAAGCAGATTATCAAGATTATATAGCACATACTGCTTTACAGGATATTTGACCATGCTGAGAATTATAATTCTCAGTAGTCATTGAACATCCCTCAGTATACTGTTGACAAAGCTTATGGAAGACAGTCTTAAAAAATCGAAGAGTTCATTGTAATGTTAGTCAAGTATTAAAAGGGGCAGTAGTAGTTCTCTACTTAATTCAGGTCTCATGATTTTCAAATTGTAATTAATAAATCCTACATGAATAGCCGCATAATTGCAACTGTTTAGAGTATTAGCAAAGAAGACTAGAGAATTGAATACTTTCTTAAATTTTATTTCTTGTAAATAATATACTAAATGAGTAAACAGTTATTTAAATTTTGATATATTACCTCTAACTATAATTGACTGAATAGGCAAGTTGTTAATAAAATACTATTTAAGGAGGCTGAATAATGTTAATGAATCTATTGATATACTTTAATGATAAAGTAGATAGTATTTCAGTGGATATAAATATAATTGTTTTATTTATTTGTTTATTTATACTACTTCCAGAGAGGACTTACACATTTTCCAGTAAAAATACAGTATTATTCTAGTCATTAACATTTATTAATACATCCATCAAGTAATAAAGGGAGATAAAAAAGAGAAAAATATTAGCAGACAATGCACACTGAGAAAACCTACAGTGTTAGCACAAAATTTGGCTCTGAGCGTCACTGCAGCCAAGGTATAAGAAATTTAATATTGATTTAATGCAAATATTTTATAATAGTGATAGAGTAAAACCTCATTAACTTAGATTAATTAGGGAAAATCCATCTGAATTATATAATCTAAATTATACCAGCATACCCTAAATTGTATTATTTTATTTTATATGGGTTAATGAACCATTCCCTTTCAAATATATGGAGAAGGAGATTTGTTTTAAAGAACAGATTAAAATAACTTTTAAGTAATATATAATTTGTTTATATATAAATGAATGCTTACTAAAGTCTTTGATATCCACAGGTACCTCGGAAGTATTCGTTTTATGTAACTTAAATAGCGCTTCTAAAATCTTACTTTTGTAATGTAGCTATCAGAGCTCTTCCTTAAAACAATTCAGAAATAATCTTTAGTACAACTTTGGAACTAACAGCACTTTACACTATAGCTCTCCAAATAGTCATTACTGTGTTTAGCAATAATGGTAATTAGTGTTAACATTGTTAATCACATTTTAAATAATGCAAATCTGAACCAGGGAGGTTTTATTTTATATTACTTTAGTTATCAAAGATTTTAGTTTTAAAGTTTTTTTTAGTTATACTACTTTACTTAGAAAAGATTATGTAAAATGTAAGGTGATGTTATCAAGGTGATAGAAATGACAGTATGATTCCACATATTCTTAGAATAGTTTGGCTGAGTTTTGAGGCAATTAAAATTTAACTTATTGTGAAAATATGTGAATTACATAAGAGAGACAGCATAGCACACGCTCAGGAGCCAGATTTTTGGGGTTTGAGTATTAGCCCTGCCACTCATTACCTGGGTGACCTTGGACAATGTCCTTAACCTCTCTGTTCCTCAGTTTTTTCTCATTTGTACGATGGGGGCATTAGGAGTAATGACCACATGTGATTGGTATGGAGGTTAAAGCACATAGCTACTTAACCATGTGAAATGTAATAAACACTCAAAAAGGTTAGCTAGTAGTGAAACTTATTCTTTAGTTAGTAGAACCATGTAACTACTTTAAACTGAATCTTAACATACCTAAATAAAAATTAAATCAAAACTAAAGTTAAAAATATTTATATGCCAAAATAAAACTGTGATTCAGAAGGGAAAAGGGAAGTGAACATAACATTTCTTGGGACACTTATGTGCTGAGCTCCATGCTATACTCATTGTTAATGTTACTCCCATTTAGTCCTCATGACCGTTCTACCAGGTAAGTATTATACCTGCTTGGAGATGAGAAAACAGTCTTAGAGAGATTCATGTGCCTAATGTCACAGCACTGATGACAGCAGAGCAGGATTCCAGCACAGGTCTCTCATACCATTTCCACTGCCTTGCTGCTGCATCTGGATTTCCCCCTATGCCATGTAGCATTGCGGAAGCATGTCCAAATCAAACCGCATACTTCAGGGCAACGTGTTTTACTCAAAGCAGTAGTTCTATTAGAAGGTTATAATGAAATGGTTGAAATGAGCAAAAATTCATTTAATGTTTAATTATCTGAGATTTTTAAAACTTTGCTACTCATCTTTAACATTTATCCCACTTGTATTGTTCGTGTGCTCTATATAAAATGTAGCATAATGATTTGCCCTTCCTAATTGATTATTTTGTCGTCTTTTTCCTTTTTTCTTTTGCTGTACTTGGGTTCATTCTGAAATATGACACTTCATTTGGCCCTTTGTGCTCTATGTCAGCGTCTTCAACTTTATGGATACCATTCTCCTACTAATAGTGTATGTACAATACTTTAAATGTTCTTTATGTATATAGCCCTCACCTGTTATACTTGATAATGTTATTTCTTTATATAAAGCTATATCTGCTGTTTACTAATAGAATGTTTCGGAATTTATTGAACACAATAGGTGCAATGAAGCCATAATGTTACATTTCATTCCTAGATTTATGCGAAGACTAAAATATGCAGAATAATTATATATCTTTAACTTTAGATTAAAATAAGGAAAAGGTAAGTGTACAACAATTAAAACATAATAATTGAAATTTTATATTTTTTAGCAGTATTTGAAGAGTAATGTAGAGAGAGCAGATTCTCAGGCTATGTTCCTGCAGAACACAGGTATTTTATGAACCAGATCTATCCATCTTATGTACAGTCTGTGTTCAATTCTAATAAGTGTCTTAATGGATAGACTTTTTTTCATTTTCACTTTTGCTCACAATTTTTTTTCAAAGCCTTTGTTTCCTGCCATTTCCTCTGCTCTACACAAAAATCTGGTGTAAGCTGCTACTTGATATGTTTATATCAGTTTATCATATTATTTCTAAAGAGGATAATGACTTTCAGACTTTTCTTGTCTTAAAAAAATTGAGAATTTCTGTAGATGAACTTCCAGTTGTACCCTTCTTCTTATGCTGAGCTTTCTTCTTTCTTTTCTCCTGAGAAAGTCAGCACTTTTGGTTAGCCCAGCTGCTAAAGAAGAACAGGCCATGGCCCTTTTTGAATGTAAACATGTGCAGTTCACTTAATTTCCCCAAGGATCCTTAAGCCTCCTGCAAGGATCCCTCAATTTTTGCAAATTCCACCATAGGAGCCCTTGAATTCAGGGTCACTGATTTAATATTATCGTGCTAAAAGTATTCTAGTTGTAGTGTACAATTCTAAAAGTAGGTGTATTGTCTCCTGTATTGGAGAGTTAATCAAAATTCCAAACTATAAAAACTAATTCTGTCACAGATTTAAACAGCTACTGGAGGCTGATCCCCGTAAACTAAACCTAAGATGTTTTTCCTCATTATACAAAATGGACCTGGAATGGGTTGAGAAACAAGCCAAGTCCATAGGATCCATATAAGTAATTGTTTTGTTTACTTACAAGATACTTTAAATTTTTTCTACAGAAATCACTACTCTTTTCCATTAAGTAAAGCCTGTCATTTCCTTTCCATTTTTTAAAGGATTACTCTGTTAATGATTTCAACAATTTCTGGAATGTGTAAGATGAAAATCTCACAGATTATAATGCCATATGCCATATAATACTTAGGACTTTATGGGGGTTTTTTTGTTTGTTTGTTTTTTAAGATGGAGTTTTGCTCTGTCGCCCTGCTGGAGTGTAGTGGCGTGATCTCAGCTCACTGCAACCTCCAACTCCCTGGTTCAAGTGATTCTTCTGCCTCAGCCTCCCAAGTAGCTGAGATTACAGGCACATGCCACCACGCCCAGCTAATTTTTGTATTTTTAGTAGAGATTGGGTTTCACCATTTCGGCCGGGATGGTCTTGATCTCCTGACCTCATGATCCACCCACCTCGGCCTCCCAAAGTGCTGGGATTACAGGCATGAGCTACCGTGCCTGACCTATGATTTATTTTTCTAATGTAATATGTCATCATTGTATGAACCATTTTTCTAACTTTGACAATTTTTATTTTTCCCTTAATCTCATAAGCTGTTTTCATATAGGGTGATTATGCATTTTTTTTAGAAAAATACATCTCAGAATAACGTTGCTAAAAGAAAATAGATCCTAATGTTGCTCTAGTTTAAACTACATATGCAAATTGCAGTCACTGAGACATTAAGACAATACTGAGAAGCAGACTTAAATCGCAAATTTTATTTATATTACGCCTGTTTAATAAAAAATTATGATTTTTACATTTTATTGTGGTAATATTTTTTTCTTTTTTTCATTTTATAGAAGACAGCTTTTTCTCATGTAAAATGCACACATTAAAGTGATGTAACTTTATGTCATTTTTACATAGTCTAAAATATTACAGGATTTTTCAACTCCCCTATGAGTTTACTTGGTTAGATAAACTAAATTTCCTATAATAGAAAAATATTTGCTCAATAAGGAGTTATTATTTTCACAAACTACAAGCAAACAAGAGACATTCATTTACAATTAGAAAAAAATTCCAACAGCCTGAAAATGTATATGAAATATCATTGATACAAGTATTATACAAATCTATTAGTATGGTGTTATGAATTAACTAGCAATTATCTGCTAGTTTCCAGAGTTGTAAATTAACTCAAGTGTCTAATTTGAGTATAGATCATGGAGCTGGATATAAACTAAGAGATTTATAAGAGCTAGTTTCTACCTTTAGGAAGAAGTTTCCTCAGGGAAAGCAGTGACCCACTTGGCTTTTTACTATGGAGATAGAGACTCTGTGGTCCCTGTAGTGAACTGTTCCAAAATTTAATCACTTTTACAGTAGATGCTGCCTATTTTCCATCACGTTATTTCCTGCTACAGTGTAAAACTGAGCATACACCTTTGTATTCATGAAGACAGCTGTTACCTTATAACCTTTTCTGTTCCAAATAACCGTGATTCTTTTCCTATTTCTCATGTGGTCAACTCTTAATGTCATCATTGCACAGTGATGAAAAGAAGTACAAAAATTCAAAAGGATAAATAATGCCAAAAGCCAAGTACATTTGACTTTGGCATGTATTAGAGGATTTTTTTAGAAGATTATTCTAAATTCTCCTAGTTTCATTGCTGACAGAAAACATACCAGTTTTTATACCAGTTCTTTGGTGTATATTGAGACTTTTTTATGGACTAAAACAGTATCAATATTCTTAAATGATCTGTATTTGAAAAGAATGTGTATTTTCCAGTTTGGGGTACAGGGTTGTGTAATATATACAGATGTATATTACCAAGCATGTTAGTTATGTGTTTTAAATCTTCTCTGTCATTACTAATGTTTTTGTCGGCTTGATTTGTCAATTAGTATGTTAAATTACACATTACAATAGATTTGTTAACTTCTACTTACTGTTTTCTTAATTTTTGTTTTATGTATTTTGAATTGTTGTTACCTGTATAAGATTATAGATTATTTATATCATCTTAGTGAATTGAATCCTCTATTATATGCTATCCCTAGATCTCTAGAAATTTTTTTTGCCCTAAAATCTCTTTTAGTTATCAGAATAAATATACTACCTACCTCTATTTTAATGTTTTATACTACTTACTGTTTTTTCCTGTAGTGATGATGAGCTTTCCCTGATTTTTAAAATATATTTTAGTTCAGAAATTGTCTATAATTAAAACGTAAATATACAATAAAATAAATAATGATAAAATTGTAACCACCATAATATAGATCAAGAAGTAAAATACTGCCATATACCACGAATCCCCTTCATGTGTGTCCCCACTCATAATCCCTCAATGTCCTTCAAAAGTTAAACACAATCATGACTTTTATGTAAATCACTTACTTGCTTTGTTCTGTGGTTTTACCACCGACTTATGCATCCTAAACAGTGTAATTTAGTTGTACCCCTTTTTGTGCTTTATGTAACTGGCATCATGTTATATGAATGTTTCTGTCTCTTGTTTCTTGGACCCAACATCATGATTGCCAGTTTCATCTGTGTTGTATGTAGTCCTAGTTAATTCACTTTTTTTGCTGTCAACAGTGGCTTTCAAGCATTGTGGTCTGTGATCCCATTACATTGTCGAAAGTTATTGAGGATCCAAAAGATATTTTGTTTACGTATGTTATATATTATGTATTTACCATATTAGAAGTTAAAACTGAGAATTTAAAAATATTAGTCTATTTTAAAACAATAATTTAAAAACTCATATGTTAACATAAACATTTTAATGTAGGAAAAACAACTTGAAAAATGTAGTGAGAAGAGTGGTATTGTTTTACATTTTTTGCAGATCTCTTTAATGTCTAGCTTACTAGAAGACAGCTGGTTTCTCATAGCTGTTTTGCATTCGATCTGTTGCAATATGTTATTTTGGCAATAAGTACTGTCAGTTGTTTACTTTCAAGTGACAGGCTCTCGCTTGGTTTATTTTAAAAAAAAAAATTGTCTACCAGGTACTGAAATCTGAATAACCGTGGTTTGTCTATTAGTTGTTATTTCAAGTAAAAGTGGTGGCTCATGAAAAAAGTGGCTAGTTCAGCTTGCAACACAAACCATCACACAGGTGTTCTTTCTTAAGACAACCATGGTACTTCAGCATGCAGCAGTAGTGCCGTATGCACACTTCCTGTTTCATCACACCAAATATTAAAAAGATGCTCATTCTTCTATGCCTCTTAATTTCTCCTTAACAGTTTGCCGTATTTTTATCTTTTCATGCTGCATTGTGCATAATTCTTCATGTTTATCTTCCGGTTCATTAATTCTACTAGAGATATATAATCTGATATTAAATTTCAGTGGTTAAATTTCCAAGAGTTTTATTTGACTATTTTTTTAAGAGTAAAACAATTTTTGATAGTCTGTTTTTCCTGAATAATTCTTTCAAATCTAGCTTCATATTTTTCAAAGTTGTCAAAGTTACTTTGTATTCCGTATCTAAGCATTTCAGTATTGGAAGTCTGCACATCTGGTTCTGTTGTTTGTTTCTGCTGGCTCTCACTTAGGGTGGCTTAATGTTCTTTTGTCTGTAGCAGTTTTGTGTTTTGGGCATACAATTGTTGGAATGTCTCTCTTCAGATTCTTTAAGGACTAGATTAAGGATATGTTCTTCCTGGGAGGATTGTATTCAGTTTTCTTTTTCTTTTTTTCCTATGATATACCTAGGGTGCCATGTAACTTTAAATAACAAGTCTCAGATTACAGTTTTTAGGGCCATGGTTGTCATAGTGACACGAATTATAAAGATATAGTTTTAATATGTGTGTGTGTTTGTCTGTGTTTAAATATCACTAATAGCAAAGACAGTTTACTATCTGTTCCTATGGGCTGTTACTTTATTTTTCCCCTAGTTTGTTTAATCTCTGAATAGAACCTTCTTAGACCATTTATTCAGACAGGGTATTTGGCTCTCTGAACATGGGCAACGTTAGGGAGCCATTATTCTGCTTAGCACAGTGATATATTAACCATCTCTAAATCAATCTTCTTTCCTCCTAACTGCCTTTTTCCCTCCTTTCCTCCTTCCCTCTTTATTTCCTTCTTTCCTTCCTCCCTTCCTTTTTTGTCTCCTTCCTTTCTTGCTGCCTTCCTCCCTTTCAGTCATATGTGGCATGGAATGCCTTGAATGGGATCCTGCTTTGGCTCAGCCAAAAAGGCCCTGAGCGCTTTTGACCAAAACTACAAAGTGTAAGGAAGTTCTATCAATAACAGACTCTGAACTTAAGCAAAAAATGTGTCAGACTTACAGGGCACACTACATCCAGGACATCATTTTGCCTGTGCCTTTCACTTGTGAAGTTCTGGGCTACCTAACTGTATATTCTTTTACCTCTTTTAATGAAGGTCTACACATTTTACATGACATCTGGTAAAGGGGCCAGTAGCTCAGATAGCAAACAACGATAACTGAGAAAACTTCAGGAAGTCTTTGCGTATTGGTCTACTATTTACATATCAAAGCATCATAGTTGTCTGTTTCACAGCCATCAAAGTGTCCAGTTACACCTGGGCATTTTTCTCTGTCAGCCTTTCCTTACTTAGCCTGTATGCATAGATATGTTCTGGTTTTATATTTGCTTTGCATTTCTTGCTATTAAAATCTAGTCTGACTTTCATTGCTACTTTAAGCTTATGTAAAATATCCTTACTGTATTATATTTTCGTGGTGATAAAACTTCCTACTAGTTTGCATATTCTGAGAATGTACTCTTAACTTCATCGTTCAAATTGTTTAAAACATTTAAAACTGTCTCCAGAACAGATACATATATAGGAATCAGTGAGTGTGCCAGGCATATCACTGATTTATTAGCTGTTTTTTCCTGCAGCAATAGTTGCTGTAAGGATGTTGTTTCTGCCCTCAGAAACTTTATAATTATTTAAAGATGATGTAAGATAAAACAAAAACAAATATATCCAGTTACAGCAATTCAGTAGTATATCCTAGCATTATTTAATCCCTGAGGCTAAATGATGAACCAGAAAGCTTTCTGCAGCAGGACACTTGTAAAACTGTTATGTTCTAAATAAGATTTTTTAAATTTGAAAAGTTGTATATTATCCTAATAGATAAATATACATTTTCAAAAATATTTTCAAATATGGCAAAGCAAGAAGAAAATTTAAAATATCCTAACCCCAACATTTGGAAATAATTAATATATTTACTTCTTTTTCTTGCCCACAAAATACATGGTTGGTTAAACTAATTTTAGTTCTTAATATGTGTGTGTGTGTGTGTGTGATGGTGGACAGTGTTTGGAAGTAAGGATGAGGCATGGCTTCACAAAGTGAATCATTCCTGCTACCCTTCTAACAGTAGTGCACAGTAAGCCTTATTTTCTAGTTTGGTGGGTTTAACAATTCCTTTCTTTATCACACGTTAACCTTCTGAGTTGAACTTTTAAAACGCATCCACATTCAAAATATGTGAATAATATTTTCAGATCAATCATTTGATCTAGCTAGTATTTATTGAGGTTATTCCATATCTATATAAAATAAAATGAACTGTTATTAGTTCTATATTTAGCTAGTTTTACCTGTTTAGTTTATAACTGCTTAGTTAAAGCTTATATCATTATAAAGGGAGTGATGCAGATTCTCTGTCAATTTGCTACATTTATAGTTATGGTAATATTTATGTCTGTGTTATGTAAATGGTTCCTGCTAAATAATACTTTATTTACATTTTATTAAGATTTTATTAAAATATAGGCAGTGGGCAGTGTTTCTAGTTAGTAATAGTGAATTGAAACTTAGAGGACCTTTGAAATAATTCCTAGATGCATATAATTTTATTAGGAGCACTGGACTTTTAAAGATTAAGGCAAAATGAAAGAAAGAAAAGTTATGTTTTCATCCAGTCACTCTTGAGTACACCATGCAGCATTTCATCTCACATTAACCAAAAGACCACCTGAGAACCTGTGAAATCTTCCCTGATAAATCCTGACAGAAACTGGGTTTAATTATTTTTGTTTATGGGGATCCAAGTTAGGCTTGCAGTTTGACATCTTCCTAGAGTGATTAGACTACACTTTTTAATCTACACTTCCTGGTATCTCCTTCAGACTACCCTGTTCTCAGAATTTAGTATCCTGTCCTTGTAATAAATAATAAGTACCGTAACTATTCACAATAGAAACACCTGCCAAATCTCTAGTAGTTTTGAGTGCTTTGACTTAAAACAGGTCTATTTCTTTTTGACAAGTTTGGGATGAATTTAAACTTTGTTTCTGTAAAGTATAGATAAAGTTATTTTGAATCTTTGATACACTAGCAAGATGAATGATAGCCACCAATAATGTATCTTTTAATAGGTTGCTACAAAGTTACCAAAATTTTTCCCAAACAAATTTACTTCACACAAGGTGTGAACAGAATTTTTTTTCACCCTTTCTTAGAAGTTACACACGTTTCAGTAGAGGGGCAGAAGGAGAGATCGGAGAATTTGATTCTTTTCGACAAAGCTACATTGTACTTAGAAATAGTGGTTATATACTATTACACCTTTGAAAGTATGTGAGTTACCAGCAGTGTAATACAATACTGTGGTGCACAGCAGAAAACAAAACAAACAAACAAAAAAAGGTAAGCTAATGTGTTTCCTTTTCAAGGTTGGTTAGATTTAAAGTGTATAAATTATCATTCTTTGTAACTATTCTTTAGATTTCAGTTGTGCTTCTTAAAACTTCTACAGGTACTTAAAACAGATGCTGAGGAACTTGTCTCCAGAAGCTATTGGGATACACTGAGACGTAACACAAGCCAAGCACTGTTTTCAGACCTCGCAGAGGTATAATTAAACCTCAACAAGGTCCTTGTACTATTTGCCATCTTGTTAATCTAGTCCTCATTTCATTTTAGTCACAGTGATGAAACCCAACATGTATGTTACATTTTCCATTGTTTTAGTACAGCAAAAAATACTATATATAAACTGTGTATTTGAATACATCAGCTTTGACAGTTCAACTTAATTAAAAGGAAATGGCATTTTTTTAACTTAAGGATCACTTTCTAGAAATTAGAATATATATATTTTAAAGTTTCACTGAATCTTTTAAGCTTACAATTTACCATGTTACATGAAATGCTGAAATGTTTCCCCCAGTAAAAGATACCTGACTCTTCAGAGTTATGTTAGATTTAAACAAATTTCCTAGTATTGATAGTGAGTGGCTTACCAAAGGCCTGGGGTATGGGAGTTTGAGAAGGTGTGGTAGGAACAGCCAGTCAAGGAAGGGAGGAATATTTTACCTTGACATTAAGATTGCCAGTGCATAGTGAAAATAAAAAGCAGACCGACCTTATTTCAGTTCTATTACCGTTTATGAATTTGTTACAGATCTGCATCGTACTGCTGCATCGGAGTGGGCTGCTTCCATTATCCCATTCTTACGCCACTGTCAATAGGGATTTCTAGTTTTTCAAGATGGGCCATATCTTAGAAACACTGTTTTGTGTTTCTTATTAAGAATTTTTCCTAAGAACTTTATTAGAGGCAGCTAGCGGTCTTACCAGAAAAGACTTTTCAATAAATACTGAGATTTATTTTTCATTATCTCTTTCTCTTTAAAGTGGGCTTCTCATTTCTTTTTCTAAACTTTAAATTTAACTTTTAGAAGTTACACCTGAAAATATCTGGAGAAGTAAACTGGAATCAGTTGTGACTTCTGTTATCCATATATACAATGTTACTCTATTGACATATCTAGACTAGGGCAAACACTTGAAAATGTTAATTTTGTCACCCTTGCTCAGTTTTAAAGTCCCAAAGCAATTAAAGTATTTTGTCCTATGTTTAATGTGTCTGTGATATATAAATGTGATGTAATTATGACCAACAATTACCTTTTAAAATTACCTTTTCAATATGAGCCATGTTTAGGTATGAAGTGGCAGATGTTCCATTTACAGATATTTTAGAAGCACTTTATTTTGTAATCATTATGTAGGCACATTGTAGTAGTCAGTGCTTAAAAATAAGAGCAACTGGGACTCTTAGAGTCCATACAAGTCAACTGTGTCCTAGCTTCCATGCTTCAAATCAACAGTCATATCATTGTTGTCTCTCCCCATACTAGAGTATCCACCTTCCAGCCTCCAACTATCTTCATCCCATTTAACTCTGGTAGACATTCTCAGTTAGACAAAATCTGCTAATCAGATGTTGAATTTAATTTAAATCTTGGGAAGTTTAATATCAGAAAACCAGTCAGTTCCTGTGTACTCAGAGAATTATATGATTTCTGTAAGATCTTTGGAAAAGGTATATGGTTCTGTTGTAGATAGACTGGAGGAGCTGTGGGCTTTTACAGCTTCCCAGAGCTAATTAATTCTGCACACCTCTTCCCAACTCGACATTCTGTGACACCCCCTTTGTTACTTGAAAGTGGCCACGATAGGAGTATGAATACCACAGAAACTGGCCAACATTACAAATCAGCCTTTTTTTTTTTTTTCCTGGACAACTCAGTTTGCCAGCACACTATTGGCTGTAATTAATCCACACTCTGATCCGAAGCTGCTAAATTAATGAATGAATTGAATCAAATTTCATGAAAGTAAATCTGATGGAGACAATCAAGAAAGGAAAAAGAGAAAAAGAAAACAAAACTTATATCGTGTTGCAAAGTAAAATAATTACTTGGGGATTATCTGTTACTACCCTCCCACATTAGAATAATAATTGAGAATTAACTACAGTTCAGTTACAACTAATTATATAAATCCTTATAGGTTACTGTGAATACCAGTGGAACACAGAATTGTTTATAGTATTAGTATTTCAGGATTCAAATTGGTTCAGAAAGAAGGCTTGGAAATCTATTTGTTATTTGTATTTCTTTATTATATATTTAATATGTAATTATTGAGATAAAATCTGTTTATTATAGGGAAATTGGGTTATTAGCCCCTCATATTCTAGTCTGGAGCTGTTTCTAACCATAGATTTTTAAAATTACAGTAAAACTCTGTGTCTCCAATTATTGTGAAACCATATAATGAAAATTTGAATATCAGAGCTAAGACCACTTTCTAACCAAAATCATATATAATAAATTCTTAGTGCAGTATGATGAGTATATTGTGCAACTGTTGAATACAGTCTGTCAGTGTCAAAATTATAAACACTGTTTTGAGTTCTACAGATGAAATGTAAAATTTTGCTTTAAATTTGCTTTAAATTACATATTCTTGGTAAATTTCAATGGATTATTCAAAAACTTCATTAACAAAATCAAAAGTTTGAAGATTTCCTCTAGCCCTTGGATACCTCGTAGGGTTATTATCACGTTATAATCAATAAAAATATGTTAAAAGAATATTTTTAAACCCTTTAATAGTTTGATATATTTATATTTCATGCAAGTTTATTTATTTTATTTTTGATGAAATCATTTTAAATAGTTTTTAATCAAAACAAAGTAAGATAATGTCCTTTGAATAAATGGCCCATGGGGTTCTTTGGTGGCTTTTTCTCCCTTTGTTATGAAAACACCCGAGTTCATTTTATTTTAACAATGAGCACAAGAATCACAGGGATAAAGTCTCTATTTTTCTCTCAGTCCTTGGGTGATGTAAGTTACATAACACTGTTAAGATCCCAAGGACACTGGTATAGTTTTCAGTGGCTGAGCAGTACTCTGTTTCACTGAATGGGGGAAAAGTTTTCCCCATTTTCATTTTCGTTTCTCTGATGTCACTGTTACTTATGCCTCATTGGATCTGGATTATCTGGATAAGCGCAACATACATCTCATAACATTTTGATGCTGAAAGACTGTTAAGTGAAGATCTGCTCTGATCAGTGGGCAGGAGAAAAACTGGCTGAATGAGGTCATTATTTAAAACCTGTATAAGACAAAGCCATCTTATTTTAGTATACTGTGTCTTGAAAAGGACATCCCACACTGTAAGAAAACATTCCTTAATTATGTTATCTGAATTCACTAACTTTTGGTGTTCCTGTAACCACTCATTTTAAGGCTTTTTTTCCAGATGTATATAATATGTAATTTCAACAGCAAAAAAGAAGTAAGAGTGTATGATGTAAAAATCTTTTTTTCATTAAGATTCAACATTCTTTTCTGTGTCTAGTCCCTTTTCAGTGTCCTGAAATATGTTTGACAAAAATACATAATAACAGCTAACACTTACTGAGCATTTACAGTACACTAGTCAGAGGGCTAAATGATTTAAATGTGTTATCCTTACCACAACCCTTTGGGATAGATACTATTATTATTCCTTAAGATAGTAATATCCTCGAGAGATTAACTTCTCTAAGGTCACTTAAATAATGAGAAGTGCCTGGATTCAAAGCCAGCAGTCTGACTTTTAAACTCATCTTATTTGCTCACCACAATACTGGCTATTTGTGAAGCAAGCGACTTTTTCAAAAACAACATTTCCCCCTTCTGATCTACTCTTGTCTCCTTTCCTCCCACCCCATTCCTCTAGCTTCCAGACAGAGGCGCCTCTACTCTTATGCTCCACTCGAGCATGGAGTAACCTCTGAAATATTTCCTCCTACTACTAATTTAAGCGGATAATAAGTAAGATAATAAACTTATTAAGCTAGACTCTATTAAATCACAAAAAGAGTGCCTATAATTAATACCAGATTTCTTTTTTCCCAAAAGTTATTTGCATCTTATGACTACTAATAAGAACATTTGTTTGCTTATATTTTAACTTTATCCTCAAAATTGTTGTTATGGTTAGGATTATTCCCATTTTATAGATAAGAAAGCTGAAGGTAAAAAAAAGTCAGTGACCCATGTCTTCTAATTTTAAATCTTGTTCTATTAGAGCAGGCTGCCTCTTCAACTTAAAGTTCTGGGGACAGTAATGCCTTTGAGAGCTACTCCAATTATACTAGTCTCCCCTCACTTATGGAGCCCCAAAAGACTGGCACCACTAATATCCCTCAAGTTTCATAAGAAGCTTATTCAAGAAGATGCATTTAAAACATAGTATGTGACACTTGGCTACCTGGCTGTATTTTTTTTCCTCCCGGCAAACAGATCAAACTACTATCAAATCCTCAAAGAAGTTGGTTTTATTGTAGACAACTTCTCAGGTATTCCAGCTATGGAGAATTCTTGGGATTTCTCAACAAAGTAAACTGAGAAGTAGTAGTAGAGATCTACCAAACAATGACAAGGAGGTTATATGCTGGAAATGATTAGGAAAATCTAAACTAAATTACCTAAATGTGAATAGAATATTCAGTCGATTACTAAAGAATGTCAACAATTTTAGATAAAGTACAGATGACCCTACATGCTGGAGTTTTTAAGACATGTGAATAATTAGTCACTTTAGAAACAGATTTTAATGCATTAAAAGGGGACATGTGCAGGGGAAATCAGGTGTGGTCTTTGTTACTCCATTTTAATCATTAAAAGAGAAGAAGATTTGGTTCATGGAGAAAGGAAATAAAGATTTAACAAATGTTATGAAGGACAAAATTGCCATCTTTATGAAAGATTAGGAAGAGGGCTATGAGGAATCAAAGGAATATGAAAATTTAGTATATGGGTGAATGAAACTTTTGGTCAGCAACCACAGAAGACTGATCCTTTGTAGAGAAGTATTTGTTTTCTGTCTTATGTTTTCTATGGAGTACTATAAGGGTTCTGGACAAAAAGCTAAAAACTATGTGCCTATCTACAGCTATTTTTCTTGAATAAAAAATAGGATTATTTAAACTCTTTTTTTTCACATTTCCTAGGATGATGTATAGGAGAGTTACAATCCTTTGAATTTTATGCTTTTTGTACCTGAGTTTATGAAATGAGTTAATGGCCAACTGGAGAAGGAAGGAAGGAAGGAAGGGAAGGAGAGAAAAGGAAGATCTATAAAGCTATATTAAAGGAAGGTGGATGATTTTCATAGGCCATTATACTTTATAAGGACTATAACCAAGCAGTTTTAAGAAAATACTTAGAACTTAGTTTATTGAGTGGGAAAGCAAAAATCCTCTGGAATTAATTTTTTATCCATTTGACGTGTTATGTAAGACTTTGAAAAAATTATAGATCATATAAATTTTCAAGGTCATATTATTACTTTAGTTTTTCTCTTTCCCAATACAGTATCCATTTAAAGTATCATAATTTTGGAATACAGTGGTTAAAGGAAGCTGTTTTGTGAAGCTTGGGACCTTTCTTTTGTCAGCTCCATTTATTCAATATATCTGAAGAGGTTAACTCTTTGGAACATCATTTAAAAAAACACATTTTTCAGATTGATTAGGAAAATCCAAACTAATTACTTGTATAAAAATAGAATATTTAGATGATTATTAAAAGATTTCAATTATTTTAGATAATTTAAAAGATAGAATCCTATATGCATAATTTGAGATTAAACATTTCTTAAATCACATCTTCAGAAATTTTTGAGTACAATGATCAGTTCCATTCAAAGTTCTATTATTAAAATGTGAGCTTTATTTTAACTATAATTGCATGTATTAATATGCCTGTGTTTTTCATTCTAATATTAATATATTTACATTCTTGATGTTTGTATGTTGATAACAGAATTCTTTGAGAAATATTGGGTATCCCTATTCTGTTTCTTTTATTGAAGCTAACTTTTAAATTGTGATTTTTTTTTAAGCGTGCTGATGACATCACAAGTTTAGTAACAGATACTACACTTCTTGTACACTTTTTTGGAAAGAAAGGAAAAGCTGAGCTCAACTTTGAAGATTTTTATAGGTGAGCTTATTTTTATATTTTTATTAAAAATTATTAGCCTACTGAAATCAGAAGGATCTTTAGAAATTGTCTAGTACAGCAATACTCACCTCTTTGTTACTTTAATTTTAAATAAGATCCTCTGTATAATAAATACCCACATTTATCAGTACCTACATACCAGTGGTTGTATTGATAATTATAACAGGAAGTTACTGAATTTTTTAAAAAATTCCAGATATCTGGATTGATTGTTATCTCTTGTATATTCAGAAGAAAGTATGTTGCCAATTCCTTGTCTCAATAAGCTGCAGTGACAGTAACAAGTAGTTTTAAGTATCATTGCTATTCTGCAAGGTACTTTTGTTATCCCCATGTTATAGATGAGGAAACTAAACCCCTGAAAGGCTAGGTTATTTGCCCTGGGTGCTACAGTCATTAAGTGGTAAAGCGATCGTGTGCTCTTTTCATTCTCATTTACAGGGAGGAACTTTATTAATCTTTGCGTCATCATACAATTATTTCCATATAACCTTTTCTAGGACAGTGAGTATTTGCTCATCTCCTGTTACGATTACTCTTTATTTATCTTTTTCCTTCCTTATTACATTTTTGTCATAGATTCATGGATAATCTCCAAACAGAAGTTCTAGAAATAGAATTCCTTTCCTACTCAAATGGAATGAATACCATCAGTGAAGAAGATTTTGCTCATATTCTTTTACGATATACAAATGTGGAAAATACATCAGTATTTTTAGAAAATGTGCGTTACAGTATACCTGAAGAAAAGGTATCTAATCCTCATATTTAGTTGGTTATGTTACTGTTTTGCAATATGTGCCTCTAAAACACATTGCCCTTTTGTTAGTTCTTTGGCTTCTCTGTGGATTAAAAGATATCTTGGATGTGTTTCATTCTGTGTCCTAAATGCTCTGGCTACACTTTTAAAAATAAATTAATTGTATATTCTGGGTAGATATCCACATTTTTCTTAGGTATTTCAAAACTCCTTTAGGCTACTACCAGTTGTTTTATTCAAATTAACAATATCATTTTTCAGGAGAATTCCACTTAGCTCTATGCTTTGACTACTACCTAAATACCACCTCATAAAAAACAGTTTATGTTGACATCATTTCTGTCACACTCTATTCCTTTCCGTAACACCCTTAATAAAAGGTCATTTGAAGACCACCATTGATGAGTGAGTGATCTTATCATCAGCTGAAGTGAAGTTTTTCAAAGAGTTTGGATGGCATGAATGGTTAAGAACCTGGGACAACTGATTGCCTATTTGTTTAGTAACAAATGTGTTGTCAGTGCTTCTGAACAGTTGCATTATCTAGTGGTATTTGAATGCATCATTGCCACCAAATAGAACTAGTGTTACAAGCACCTCTTCAAGCGTGGGATGTTTTAGATATATTGCCTTCTATTTGTGTTCAGACAAGGATCAGGTTAGTCATCCAAGAAAAACTTGCAAATAGTTTGACTTTGTTTAGAATGGATACACTGTGACAATGTTAACAATTCTCCATTTCCCCTAAGGAATGAAAAAAAAAAAAAAAGACTTCATGCATTTGGCAATTAGTTTACGATATCTCCAAATTAGAGTACTTTTTGTCTGTTTTCCATGTTAAACAGAATTTTTCCAATTCATAGGTACTTCCCTAAAAATAAATATTGAAAATTGTACTACCCTAGTAGTGCAATTTTTCCAGCTACTGAGGTATTACTTAGGGACTTGAATCTGCTTTTTTTTTTTTTGCTTTTATTAAATGGAAATATTAAAATCTGTAACTTAAAAGGTTAAGTTTTTTAAAGTTAAATTCAGTTTCTGAAAAATTCCAATTTCTAGAAGTATCTTAAGCACCACAAATGATTACTTGTAGAAATGGAAAAATTTGCACGTGAATCAAAATTAATTGATTCTCATTGATTTTTTTTTTCTACATTACCTCATCAATCCTCAGAGCAACCTTCCAGGCTTGACAACTTTCTTCAGCATATTTCTTTTAGAATAGTGGAAGCTGAGGCTTTCAGATACTTAGGCCGTTGTCCAAGGATTCAAATCCAAGGCTTTCTAAGCCAATGACATTCTTACCACACTCTACTTATGTCTTTCCCCTCCTTCCACCTACTTAACTCTTCCCCTTCCTTCCATCTCTCATCTCCTTCTCTCCAGAAGAATAACAGCTACTAATATTTGAATAGCCCTTTACATTTCTAAATTACTTTCATTTTCATTTGTTTACCTAGCAGATATTTATTGAGCATCTACTATTTACTTGGCTTTATTCCAACCACTGGGGTTAAAGTGGCAACATAAGCAAAATCCTTCTCTCATGGAAATGTATGTTCGTGGAGAGACAAACAAGTAAAAAAAGACATACTTTCAGATACTGATAAACGTTATGAAAGGGAGCAAGAGTCATGGGGACTGGAAAAGAAGGTAGACTGTTAGGAAGAGCTTTGCTGAAGAGTGAAGAGGTAACTTCTGGGGAGAGACTGTGAAGAATGAGCTATGCGAACTTCTGGGTAAAGTCTTCTAGACAGAGGTAACAGCAAATGCCAAGGGCCTGAGGACAGAGAAGCTTAGTTTATTTGAGAAAATGCCAAAAGGTAAAGTAAGTGGACAGGAAAATTGTAGGAGATGAGTAAGGAGAGGTAGATATGGGTCAAATCTTTTAAGACTCTGTAGGCTAAGGTAAGAAGTTTAGTTATTCAAATAGTGACTGTAAGAGTGATGGGAAGCCACTATAGTATTTAAACTTTAAAGCAGGAGTCAGCAAACTACTGCACCTATTTTTGTAAGTAAAATTGTATTGGAACACAGCCATGCTCATTCATTTAATATACTGTCTGCAGCTGTTTTTACACTATAATGGTAAAGTTGAGGCAACAGAGACCATGTAGCCAGTAAAAATGAAAATATTGACTCTCTGGCCCTTTACAGAAAAAGTTTGTGAACCTTGCTTTAGCATAGGCATGATGCTCATTCAGCAAATATTCAACAAGTATTGACAATCAACTGTGACACTCAGATGTGGTCTAATTCATGTGCCAGATATCTGCTTCATGTTTCAAGAGATATCTTGGCTGCTACATAACAGAATAGATTTTAGGTGGCCTGGCTTTGAAAGGAAGAGACAGGTTAAGATACTGTTATAGGTGCCCAGGCAATAGATAAGCATGGCTTGGACCAGGGTAAGAGTAGGGAAAAGGGGTCAGATATTGATTGGATCATTTAAAAAGTAGAGCTGATAGTACCTGTTCATGGATATTTCATTATAAGAGAAAAAGGAATCAGGAACTCCTAGGGCTTTGGCTTGAACCACAGGCTGAAACAATGCCATTTGCTGAGCTAAGCAAAACCATGAATTTAGGGTTAGGAGGGAATCAAGAGTTTTATTAGGAACCAGTCATATTTTAGATTCCTAATAGTTATCTCAATGAAAAATTAAGCAGGCAAGTTGGATATGTGAATCTAGCGGTCAAGGGTGCAGTCAGGACTACTGATTAGTAGTCATTAGTGTATATCCACATTGTCTGCAGCTTAAACTTCTCACCTGAATTTCAGGCTTTTGCAATGTACTGCCTACTCAGCAGCTCCACTTGAAGATCCAATAGATGTCTTAGACTTAATGGTTGCAAACCTGAACTCCTGGTCATTCCATAAAACTTGTTCTGCAAACCATCTTCCCTGTTTCAGTTCATAGGACTTCGGTTCTTCTTAGTTCTTGTGGCCAAAATTTTGGACTCCCTCTTTTCACGTTCTACGTACAATCAGTCTATCAACAAATCCTATTGATACTACCTGTATAAGAATTTAACCACTCCTAGCCACCTCCACTGCTACCATCCAAGAAACCATTCTGTCTTGCCTGGAGTGTTGGAATTTCCTCCCAGATCATCCTTCTGCTTCCAGCTTTGCCTCCCTGCAATCTATTCTGCATTTAGAATTCACGGAAATGCTTTTGACTGTGATTTCAATCATACCACAGTAAGATTGCCATTCTTCTCAAAGTAAAAGCCAGAATCCTTACAGTGGCTCCTACACACACTGCTCCCTCATTACCTTTGACCTCACTTCCTATATTCTGATCCTCCTCGCTCACTCTGCACCAACCACAGAAACTCTTTACTGTTTCTCAAATCTTCTGTCTTAGGGCTTTGTATATGTTGTCCCCTCTGACGAGAATGTTCTTCCCTTAATAGCCACATGGCTCGTTATGCTATTTCTCAATGATGCCTACCCTTTCTAATCTAATATATAAATAATAGCCTATTATATGAATAATATATAACCTATTATATAAATGATACTCCCTCTCCTGGCTGTCCTTATTCCTTCCTACCTTAATCTGTTTTTATTTCCATAGCATAATCATATTCTAACATACTGTATAATTTGCTTAATTCCTAACAAATATGTTTTATGTATATGTATGCAAATATATATATTATGTTGAACTCTTGTTAATTGATGGATAGATGGTATTTTAAAATGTAGAACTTGAAGCTTTTTTGTTTTATGAATTTTACCTACAGATTTATTCACTCATGATGAAATGGCACATGTACAAGGTTACTAATTATAATGTTGTTTGTAATAGCAACAGGCTGGAAATGGCCTAAATGTCTTTCAGTAAGTTGCTGATCAAATATATCATGATATATCTATAGAATAGAATAAGGTGCAGCTGAAGAGAGATGAAAAAAATTCTTTACTAGTGTAGAACTATCTCCAAGATATACTAAGTGTGAAAAGGGCATGATTTAGAGCCGTTTGTAGACTATAAAAAGCTTATGCTAACTCTGGAAGGATTCACAGGACTAGAAATTGTTTCCTCTAAGGAAGGAAACTACATGGCTAAGGGTGGAAGGGACATTTTGTGCTATACAATCTTTGGGCCTTTTGAATTTTGAACAAGTGAATATATTAAATAAATAATTTAAAAAATTTTAAAATGCCATGGGACTAGGTAAACTTATCTAGGAGATAATGTAGATAGTGACCAGAAGGGATGGAAAGATGGCTTCTCATACTAACCATGTAATGCAAATGTTAACAAGAAAGTAGTATAATTATTGTTATTAAGCTTTAAGGAAATGGATATTCAGAAAGATTTAAGTGGCTTACCTTAGGTCATTCAGCCAGTAAATTTTGGAGTTTGGATTTATTTCTCCTAACCTTTTAAACTCACTTATATTTCTAAAAGTTATTATATACTTGCCATTTACATCAGTTACCAATAAACTTTGAACAGTATATATTGTGGCATAATTTATGGGATCAGCATGAATTTTGTGCTGAAAACAAACATGGCTTATATACACTTGAAAGCCTCATAAGACCATGTTTTCTGAACATCTGTTTGTATTTAGTCAATACTATATTGTAATGATTTGTTTGGATTTTTTGAGTTAGTCTTTTCCTCTTCCTAGCCTTTTGTTGTTTATTTTATTGAGGTAAAATTTGTATAACAAAAAATTAACCGTTTTAAACTGAATAATTCAGTGAGATTTAGTGAATTCACAATATTGTGCAACTGCCACCTCTTTCTACTTCTAAACCATTTTCCTCATACCAAAAGTAAGCCCCGTACCTGTGATGCAGTCCCTTCCCGTTTCCTTCTCTCCTCAGTCCCTGGCAACCATCACTCTGCTTTCTGTCTCTGTGGATTTACTTATTCTAATATTTAATTTCAGTGGAATCATATAGCATGTAACCTTTTTGTTTGGGTTCTTTCATAGTATTTTTATTATTCACTTAAATTTATTTCTTTTAAGAAATGGGGTCTTTCTCTGCCACCCAGGCTGGAGTGCAGTGGTGCAACCATAGCTCACTGCAGCCCCGAACTGCTTGGCTCAAGTGATTCTCCCACCTTAGCCTCCCAGGGAGCTGGGACTATAGGCATGTCCCACTGTACCTGGCTATTTTTTTTGGGAAGGGGGGGTAGAGACAGGGTTTTTTTTTGTTTGTTTTTTTTGCCTAGACTTGTCTCAAACTCCTGACTTCAAGTGATCCTCCCACCTCAACCTCCCAAAGTAGTGGGATCACAGGGGTGAGTCACCATACCTGGTCTCATAGTGTTTTTTAGGTTCATCCACATTGTAGTATGTATCAGTATTTCATTCTTTGCTATGGCTGAATAATAATAATAGTCTATTTTATGTAAATACCACAATTTGTTTATCCATTCATCCTTCCATAGACATTTGGGCGATTTCTGTCTTTAGCTGTTGTGAGTAGTGCTGCTGTGAATATATGTGTACATGTAGTTTTGATTTGTATTTCCCCGGGGAGTAATTATATTCAGCATCTTTTTATATGCTTATTGGCCATTTCTTTGGAGAAATGATTTTTCAAGTCCTTTGCCCATTTTTAAATTAGGTTGTTTATCATTTTGTTACTGCTTTGTACATGTTCTTTATATAAACTGGATTCTAGAGCCTTAACAGATATATTATTTGCAACTATTTTCTCCCATTTTGTGGATTGTCTTTTCACTTTATTTTTATTTATTATTTATCTTTAATTTTTTTCTACAGACAGGGTCTCACTCTGTTACCCAGGCAGGAGTGCAGTGGCATGATCATACTCACTGCGACCTCAAACTCCTGGGCTCAAGTGATCCTCCTGCCTCAGCTTCTCAAGTAGCTAGGAGTACAGTCCCATGCTACCACACCCAGCTAATTTTGATAGTGTTCTTTAATGTACATGTTTTTAGTTTGATGAAGTCTAATTTATCTATTTTTATTTTGTTCCTTATATGTTTGGTGTCATATTTAAGCAGTTGTTGGCAATTCAAGGTCATGAAGTTTTGTCTGGTTATTTTGTAAGTCTACTAGCTTTAACTATTAAATTTAGAACTTTGATCTGTTTTGAATTAGTTTTTATAAATGGTATGAAGTTAGGGTCTAGCTTCTTCCTTTTGCATGTGGATATCCAGTTGTCATAGCACCATTTATTGAAGAAACAATTCCTTCCCCAATAAATGGTATTGACATCTATATTAGTTCACTTTCACACTGCTATAAAGAGATGCTTGAGACTGGGTAATTTATAAAGGAAAGAGGTTTAATTGACCCAGTTCTACATGGCTGGGGAGGCCTGAGAAAACTTACAATCATGGCGGAAGGCAAAGAAGAAGCAAGTACCTTCATCACAAGGCAGCAGGAGAGAAAGAGAGAACACACAGGAAAAACTGCCATTTATAAAACCATCAGATCTCATGAGAATTCACTCACTATCACGAGAACAGCATGGGGCGAACTGCCTCCATAATCCAGTCACTTCCCTCCCTCAACATGGGGGGATTATAGGTCCCTCCCTCCCTGGACACGTGGGGATTGCAATTTGAGATGAGATTTGGGTGGGGACACAGAGCCAAACCATATCAACATTCTTATTGAAAGTCAGTTGACCATAAATATTTGAGTTTATTCCGGTACTCTCAGTGCATGTATTTTTTGATGTTTTCAGCTTTTCAGTTATCATTGTTTTATTTTTGTTAGCATATAAGCTACTTCTTTTCACCTTATTTCTAACAGTTAAGACAAGTTCCATTCAAGTCCTGATGGTTTATTCCAGTAGTGATTCTGAGGGTGAGGATGGTAGAGTGAAGAAATGGCCACACCCCTTTTGTCTGCCCCTCTCTGACTGTCTGTCCCTCTTGGCCATTAAGAAACATTGCTTTAATTATCTCCATCAAAATACATGGCCCATTTGTTATTTTATAATTTTATATTTCTAAACACAAAGTGTTTAATCTACACAAAAGAATGATTGTATGTTCTGAATTTGACCTCTTTCCAAAAATGAGAACCATGTGTTGAAAAATCTGAAAGTTCAGATGTTGAACATTATAGTCTGTCATTTTTAAATTTATTTCTTAATTTCATGCCTGCCCCCCAATATATTGATATTTTTGTTTTCCCTTTATTTAAAAATATTCCATCCTCGTGTGTTTTACTCCTACTAACAGTAGCCTGTCACCCAGACACTGCTGTTATGGCAGCGGGTTGCAGCATAAACTGGTGCAGAACCACAGCAGTGACCAGTTTTTTTGGCAACAAGCTCTCCACGTCACAACAAACCCTTTCTGGTGCAGTCCTCCTAACTGATTCAAACAGCCTTCTACAGAAAACGTGATGGGTGGGATAGAGTCACAAAGCAGGATCCAAGATTGGAATGGTCATAAATGATCAATATAAGGAAAGGAAAGTAAACAATGTGAGGAGAAAAGACAGTAAGGATTCTCCCATTGCAAGTAAAAGATGAGTTGTAATTGAAGTAACATATACCAAAAGCTGAGTGTTTGGGTAATAAATCATTTGATCTAATCAGTAGCTGGCTTATATGAAACTAGATCCCTGTGGGGCTTTCCCTGGCCTTCCAACACGGCCTTGTTAGTGTCCTTTCCTCTCACCCTTGTATTAAGTAAGAATTTGTTAGGCCTCAACTCGGCCTTCTGCTCTTCTCTCTGTTCTCTTTCTTAATTATGTTAATTTGCTGAGGAGAACCCATTAACTAAATGCAGCTCCTCTTGTCCAAATGTGTATTCTCTAAGATACATTGTAGTTATTTCAAAGACTTTCCCTATTCAACTGAAGTAACAGCAGTGGCAATAATTGCAGTTTATACACATGACATTCCAGAAGAGGCCACCCTGACCACCAATCCTTTACATTATCCCACACCAGCCCAGTGTGGAGGCACCCAGAACTGTACCTCTGAGGTCATTGCACTTCCTGCCACTGCCCTGGCAGTGCTATAGTGACAGGAACAAGTGTGAATACACTGCGTTGACATGGAGTCAGCACTTTGATTTTGCATTGTCATTATAAAGACATTCATGATCTGATGATGCTGAATTCCATTTGAGGAATACATGTGCAGGGGAAACTTTTTTATGGCTTTTTTTTCTGTTTTTTTTCTTTATTATCATATTTACCTTACAAGGTTAAAAAAAATCAGGCATAAAAGAGAGGATTTTCAAAATTGAAACTTTTTAATTCTTTTTTATTGGAGCTTTTTTTTTGGAATTTTGTGCTGACACGACAGTGTTTAAAAAATACTTTTACCTATTATTCTAATAGCAGGCAGCACTACCCAGTGAAAGTAAGTCTGAGTGAATTTTACATTCCAGTTGGAGAACAACGTCAAAATGTGCCCTGGAAATGTTTACTTACAAGATACATTGCAAATGCTTAATCTGTTTTTTTCTCTTATGTGTAGATCCTGATTTTAATAAATTTGGCAATACTAAATGTATTTCCATTTCCTTTCCCAATATAGGGCATCACATTTGATGAATTCAGGTCATTTTTCCAGTTTTTAAACAACCTAGAAGACTTTGCAATAGCCCTGAATATGTATAACTTTGCAAGTCGTTCTATAGGGCAAGGTAAGTAATCATCTACAAAAATTAAAAGCAAGAAGTAATACTACGTTGTTTCTATAGATTTTGGCAACCAATTAATTAAATATGACATATCACCCATCAACTTGTGTGAAAGTCCGGTGTATACTTTCAGTGACAAGTCAGTTCTGGTACTTGTTAGAAAACAGCCATGAGGGAAGAAACCTCATGGCCACTGGGTGACATTGAGGGACTTGTGTGTACCTATGGAGGAAGCAGCTGGTCATGCCCTGTTCTCACAGGATGGTATTTTATTTTACTAATTTAATGCCTGCTGACTCAGAAACTGGAATTTTCTCAGCAGAGCCACCTCTTAGCCATGGATTTACATTAACCAACTAACCTGTAAAATTGAGTATCAGTTTTGCATAATTTTCAAATAAATACAGTGGTCATAGAATCCCGAGTGCTGGTGTCCTCAGAGCCAGCTGTCTTTGGCTGTAGGTGGACTAAGAAGCCAAGCCCTTTTCCTAGGATCCTGTGGCTGTGATCACCTTCCCTCCCCTCATGGCCATGTCCTTTTTAAAAATTCTTGCCCTATGGGGACTTTGTTTGTCTTAAGGTGATTTTACCTGTCTCTGCCATAATCTGTGTTAATGCACAAGCTTAAACCCCAGAGGACAGGCTATTATTATGTTCTAGAGAGAAGCCAAATTGCAGTCCCTAAGTGCTGATGATAATTTCTCTTTCCCAAAAACATAGATACTGATTTCATCATGTGGCCTTATTCATTTATTCATTGAATAAGAGAAACCTGAAAAATTTTATATTTTACCCTTTCTGTAGTCTAGATGTTCAAATATGGCATATTCTCAACCCATTTTAGTGTTTTAAAGCCAAAACCTTTGGCAACTCTGCCTCTACAGACTAGCCTTTACTGCTGTGATAAATCCATCAACGTGCAAAGAAACAAATCAATATCTGGTTACTGGGTTCAGAATAGAAAAGTTGTTTGTTTTTTAGAACTGGGAAATGAAAAAAATTGATGGTGTCACCTGTCTTGCAGGCGCTAGAAATACGTCCATCTCTTTTTGCCATCACAAGTGTCTTTATTCAGGTTATTACCTCTTAAAAGGAATATTGTAGTAGCCACCAAAGTGACAATCCTGCTACTAGCTGCTTTCCTCTTTGATGTTTCCTACACACCTGACAGAATAATCTTTCTTAAAAAATTAACTTTTCTATGACACATCTGCAATGGAAAACTCTTAAGTTTTCCAATTGCCTATTGAAGAATGTTCTGGTTCCCTGCCTCAAAGTCCCTGTGCAGAGTTTCTTGAGATCCTAGATGTCCCCGGCTCCACCCAGACCAGACTCCCTGTTTTCTGAATGTGGTTTATGCCCTCCCACCTCCCCGCCTGCCTTGGTTCATTCATGTCATCTCATCTGCCATTTCTGTCATCTCTGTAAGCTGAAATTGTCCTTTTGTGTTCAGCTCAAAGACAAAGTCACATCCTTTTCCTAACCACTGCCTTTCTCTCCCTTCTCCCTGCTCCACACTACACACAGAAGCGATCACTCATCTCCAGATTCTCATAGCACTTTATTGGTAGTTTTTGTGTGGCCCCTGTAATGATTATTTGGGCAGGGGTCTCATTTCCCATCTGAACCGTAAGTTTCTTGAAAACCTATTCATCTTACTAACTTCTAAAGTATCTGTCACTGATAGTAGGTGCTCATTAAACATTCATCAAATGTGAATGCATTATTAATCTAAGATACAGCTGTTGCTTGGCTCTTTTCATTTAAACCACAAAAATGTTCATTACCTGAAAGACAGCAGGATTAATGGAAGGCCATGTTGCATAAGATCATGATTCACATTTAGAAAACAACTTCTTTTACAACCTTTCTAGTAATTAACACATATTATAAAAATAATAACAGTCTATTCTTTTTCTATGTAACATTTATCTAGATGAATTTAAACGTGCCGTCTATGTAGCTACTGGACTCAAATTTTCACCACATTTAGTGAACACTGTCTTCAAGATTTTTGATGTTGACAAAGATGATCAATTAAGTTATAAAGAATTTATTGGAATTATGAAAGACAGACTCCATAGAGGATTCCGGGTAAACCTACACATTTTAAACCTATTGATATCCTTTTTAAAGTCTGAGGGAAATCAATCTATCTAAGTTGAGAAATAATTTATCTTAATTTCTTAAGGATATAAACATGAATGCTTTATTTGAAAAGAAAAAACGTAGGCCTTACTTCCCTTAAAAAACAATTTGAGGTGATAAAAGAGAATGCTTTTTAAAAAATGTGAAATCAGTTTGACCTTATAATAATTTATTTTCATATTCAATTAATCTAATGTCTTCATCCTAGTTTGTGGAAGAAAAATGTTGCCAAATATTTTCAAAAAATTTAGTCTGCATATTAGCTTTTCGGACTTGTTACTATACAAATAAATATCACTATTTGTCACTTTATTTTATTTTAATTTAATTTTATTTATTCTTTTAGAGACAGGGTCTCGCTCTGCCACCCAAGCTAGAGGGCAGTGGCATGATCACAGCTCACTGCAGCCTTGAACTCCTGGGCTCAAGTGAGCTTCCTGCCTCAGCCTCCCAAGTAGCTGGGACTATAGGTGCATGCCACCATGCCTGGCTAATTTATATTTCTTTTTTTAGTAGCAATGAGGTCACTCTGTTGCCCAGGCTGACGTTGAACTCCTGGGCTCAAGCAGTCCTCCTGCCTTGACCTCCCAAAGTGCTAAGATTACAGGAATGAACCACCACACCTGGCCACTATTTCTCATTTTAGATGACACAGATTTCCTCTAGGTAACTTGATGCTCTTATGTTACTGCATAATCATTACTTTTTAATATGAAAAATAAGTTAAAAATTTTTTTATCGAAATCTTACAGTAAAAAATAATTACCAGAAATTCAGTGATTTTTTCCCCCCAAGAAACATGTTTTAAAGCTGGAAATATAGTATGAATCAATAAATGTGTACATATCTAACATATTATGGATGTGCCACAAATAGAAAAAGAGAAAAAATGTTCTGTTAAAATTAAGAGCTAGAATATTCAATCTTCCCTCTTGCAAGAATATCCCTAAGTTTTATCCTTTTTTTTTTTTTTTTTGAGATGGGAGTCTTGCTCTGTTGCCCAGGCTGGAGTGCAGTGGCGCAATCTCAGCCCACTGCAACCTCCGCCTCCCGGGTTCAAGAGATTCCCTTGCCTCAGCCTCCTGAGTGGCTGGGATTACAGGTGTGCACCACCGTGCCCGGGTAATTTTTTGTATTTTTAGTAGAGACAGGGTTTTGCCATGTTGGCCAGGATGGTCTCAAGCTCCTGACCTCAAGTAATCCTCTCGCCTTGGCCTCCCAAGTGCTGGGATTACAGGCATGAGCCACCGTACCCGGCCAGTATTATACATTTTAAAAGAGAAAAAGTTATATATCCAAAACCTCAAGATTCATCTGAGACAGTATTTTTAAAGATTTTTAATGACTTTAAAGTCCAAGCTACTTGAGTAAAGATGCTGTGTACTTAACTGCCACCTGGTGGTTAGTTGTTAACATTTTAGATGATGTCAGAAGTACTTGAAACAAGATACATTGAAAATCGTTTATTTTGCCTCAAAAATTTTAGAGGAGCAAGATCAAATTAAATATAAAGTACGCTAGAAACGTTTGCCACTGTATTGCTCTCTTAAGTGTTATGTTTTTATTTTTATTTATTACATACCTGTGGCCTTTAGCATTTTATTTACATTTGCCCTTTTTTTAATTTTTATTTTTAATCAACAAATAATAGCATACAAATATGTATTTATGGGGTAAATGTGATATTTTGGTATATATATATAGTGGAATGATTATATCAAAATTATTAACAAATCTATCAGCTCACATTTTATTGTGAGAACATTTTAAATGTACTTTTTAAAAGCATTTTTGAAATATGAAATACATGATTACTAACTGTGGTCAACTTACTGCACAATAGATCTCAAAATCATTTTCTTCCTGTCTAATTGGAACTTTGTATCCTTTGGTCACCTTCCCCCTTTCCTCCCCAGTCCCCCAGCCTTCCAGCCTCTGGTAACTAACATTCTACTCTCCACTTCTATGAGTTTGACTTTTTAGATTCCACATGTAAGTGAAATCACGCTGTATTTGTCTTTCTGTACATTTGCACACTTTGCTCTTCTGTTTTACAGGGTTATAAAACAGTCCAGAAGTACCCCACTTTCAAATCCTGCCTGAAGAAAGAACTTCACAGCAGATAAGTATGTTAGCTTCTATTTGTCTAAATTTGTTCAGTAACAATAGGGATCATAATTTATTTTTCTGTTATAACATTTAGAAAATAGCTGAAAGAAATAGAATTATCTAATTTATTTTTAATTTTTAAGTCATTAGAGTATCTTGATTGAAAAATTTTACATTAAACCTGAAGTTTTGTATGTGAGCAGACAATGTAATGAATCAAAATTGGACTTTTATAATATAGGATAATTAGCACCCAAAGAATATTTGTTACTGTTTTTTAGGATCATGATTCTGAGCATCCACAGAAAATAACAGCTTATTTGTTTAGTTATTTTAGTTGTCTGGCACTATATTAAGTGTTCTTCCACAAGTAGTATCTCATTTAATTCTCACAGATATCCCATTTAACAACAGAGAAAAATCAATGTTTAACAAGTAACTTGCATAGGATAACTTGCTAGTCAGTGGAAAACCAGAATTTAAGCTTCATTCTATCTTATTCATTTATTACTTCCTATTTATTATAACTTATTATTCTTTATCACATTTTTATTATTTATAACCCAAAGAAATGTGTCAAACTTGTTTCTAGTCTCCAAGCGAGGGGTTTGTTTTTTTCTTTTTTCTTTCAAAAGTCAACTGTAGCGATAAAATTTTGGTCAGTTGTGGGTTTTTATTAGTTAGATTTCTGCAATGGAGATTTTATTGTTGGTTTAAAAATGCTTGCAAGTATATTCATGTATATGTTTCTTGCTGTTTTTCTCAAGCTTGAAGCATAGATAGATAGATAGATAGATAGATAGATAGATAGAGGTGTTTCCCAAAGTGGTTCCTCAGCACATCAATGCATACTTAAAAAAAAAAGTTGCTTAGTCAAGTTTAAGAAATATCATAATAAAACTGGTTAAATAAGTTTCTTCCCCATAGAGTTTATTAGATTGTAATATGCTACTATGCATTTTGTCTTGCCAAAAGGAAATGGCAGTATTCAGCATTTTACAAATTAGGTTTGAGATCTAGTGTTTTATGGAATCCATTTTGGGAAATACTCATCTAAAATGTTTAGAGGCAAGCAGGCTTACTTATTGTCTAAGGTGGTAACCATTGTAGCTGAGTTAACAAAAGAAGTCAGGTCTTCCTAATCTCCATTTTAAGGAATTTTAAACTGCCTTATAAATTCTTAAACTAAACATTGAAAAAAAAGGAGGACCATTGTCTGGTATGTCCACACAGGTAGTGTTCCCGACCGACTTGTAGTATCACACTGGCACCATTGATTCTAAGTAATAGTGCATAGAGCCATACCGGGAAGTGGCTACCTTTCTCTAAGCCTAAGATTGAGGATTGCACAGATTACTAAACAAAACACTCAGCTTTTAAGTCTTTGTGTCTTATATTTTATGTGGGGTGTTTTTATTGAATTCCTTATGTTTCATATTATTATAAGAATATTTGATTAACACTATCACCTCAGAATTATATCCTAAATAAATATTGCTTTTGTGTTATTATTTTTTTTAATTAGATACTCCTAAAACAAAGTTTAAAGGATTACTATCTGTGTGACAAATAACAAGAAGCAACATTTTGAGAATGGAAGCAGGTCTGAGGTCAGAAGAAGTAGAGAATGAAGGAAAAGGTGAATGCTATGAAATTGATATTTTTTCTGGAACTGAATTCTTAAACATAAAACAGATAAAATGCATCTTGTTACTACAAATGTTATATATATAAAATCAAGTTGAGCTTTGCCTTGATTTGCTGAACTCTCTGCACTTTTTCATTCCCTTCAGAAGTATATAGATACTTCCGGTGACTACATATGAATGTACTTTCAATATTATTTATTTATTTATTCATTAGAAATTTTCCTCATTTCAAAATAATTTATGACTCATGGAATGTTGATCGCCTAAAAATGAACATCGCATTTTCTTTGATTTTGGACTGTGAACTTATTTTCAGAGATGAATATTGCTTGAGATTTATAATACCCTTAGAATTAAATTCCTGTTATTTGCCCAGTTTTTAATTACACTGAGATAATTTTGAAAACAAATAGAAATTAAGCTACTATATAAAACAATTGTTTATGTGTACTTTTAACTTTTAAAAGTACTTAATTAACATATGTTGTTTGACTTGTATAAAGTTTTTAAAAATTGTTGTTTATTTGCCACAGTCAACAGAATGTCTGTTATTGTTTTATGTATACAGTAAAGAAATTTAAAGTGTAGAATTTTCCTCCCCCAAAAAGTCATGTGTTGATAGTAGAAGCAGTGGTAGTTGTTGTAACAGTAATCATTGTCATTGTCATTATCTTCTTAAACATGAAGCTGCTCCTGATCATAGGTGGTACACGTTAATAACACTAGTAAAAATAACGTCTTACACTCTGTAACTTACTGCATATTGTTAATGTATGTCTAGCATCAAATAAGTATTGTAAAAGACTAATATAAAATGGTTTATAAGACTGATGTATATATTAAGTAGAAGCTAATATTTTTTGTTTCTTGCAAAAGGACCACTTGAAAAGTGATGCTAAACAGCCAGTAATAATAATTTAAATATAATTTATTATTTCAAAAGAATATGTCTTGAGGGAAAATAAAAACTTTCTGTTGAATCACAACAAAATTAGATTTGTACATAGAGAAACAATTTGATAATACTTAATAGAAATCTGTTCAATTAAAAATGCTTAGTTTATACAAAGATACTACACAAAAATAGAACAATTAATCTAAATTAACGTATTTACATATTGCATATGGAAGATAAGTTCATTTATCTTCCTTTCTAAGACATATTTAATGTAGGTTACATACACTCCAACTATTACTTTGCTTTTGCATATGAAACTAGAAAACACTGACTTTGTTTTTATAAGTTATTAAATGTGAAATTGATCTGCATCAGCTTATTTATAAAAGTAATGTTATTTCCAAGAAAATGTTACTCTTAGCATTGATTTTGTATGTTAGACTTTTTACATTGTTTATCTAATATTATTTATGACCGTAATTTTAAAATATATTATTCATAAGTTCAAGGATCCCATATAGTATAAGAATATAATTTCACTTGCTTTGAAAGTTGATTTAATTGACTGACTAAATGAAAATGCCTACCCACTCATATAACATACCTCAGGTCTATTTTACCTTACACTGAATGTTCTTAATATGATTTGGTACCTAAAGTAATTGAAAAAAATGCAATTTCCTTTAATCCTTGACTATAAGTTATACTATGTTGCGTACATGGCAAATCCTGCAAATATAGATTAAAAATTAAATTAGCCCATTGAAATCCTTTATAATTCTGTCATTTTCCCAAGGAAGAATACCATTGTACATATGCAATCTTTATTTTATTCTTTATTGCTTATCAGAGTGAGTGGATGAAAACATTTGTAAGGCTGCAACATAATATTAAAATGTGAATAAATAAATGTTCTGATAAAATAGAAAAGAAAGTAAATTAAAGTGATTTCCATCATATTATCACTCTTGAATTTTATCATCTATAAAATGAGAGATAAAAATATCTCACTGAATTGTTACTTATATCAATTTAAAATTTGCTAGTGGTTTGAAAATAATAAGGTACTGACTACATGTATGCTGTTATTGTCAGTGTTTCCTTCTATAAACTGTTCTTTGGAAGAATTAAGTTATACATAAAATTCATATTAAACTTTTTACAGAAAGCATACATGATAAACAGTTTATGGTACTTCTCAGAATCATTTCATAATAAGCAATTTATTTAGCTTAAGTTCCAACTTACTGTTCTTATTATAAATTGCAAAGCAACCTGTCTTACATTCTTACATTATCTTAAAATAAATATTTCTGCCCTTGAATCAAGAAACATTGTACTTGGCTTTTATATGTATCTGTGGACTAATAATGACTTTCTGAAAATGTAACCTTCCAACTTTGGAAATCTTTATGGGTTACTAAACCTCTTTTGATTTTATTCCCTCTTCTGTGGCAACACATGCTAATGACATTTATCTCATCAACACCTTTGTGGGTAGGTAACTCACAGAGCTATAAGGCTTCTCAAAGTAAATTGTAGGAATTCCTAAATTATAGAACTATGGTCATTGGTACTGGAAAACTTTTCAGAAAGTTTATATGTGACTTAATGGAGTATTAATTTTGTAGGTATCATCTTACTAAGGTAACACCTAGAAATGTTTCAAAATACACTAGTTATTATCCTACTACTCATAGCCATATAGTAAATTAACACTTTTTAAAATATAATGCTTTTACTTCCAAAAGATATAAAAATATGAATTCCATAATATTCAGAAAGTGTAATAAAAATTGTAAGTGATAAGAAATCACTGTGGTTTGTAAAAAATTGGTAGCATTTTTAATTTCTTAGTAGTTCATAAAATAATGGTACACCTTGCAATGTTGCATCTTAGATTCTGTGAAATACTTTATTTGTAGTTCTCTATGTAGCATAATCAGTATTTTTGGCACACATCTTAAAAATGGAGGAATATACCTATAATTGTGACTATATGCACAGAGAAAGTTTTCTGGGAAAGATAAATTTTGTCCAACACTGTGAAGAGAGAGAGGTGTACTTACGAAAAATAGAATAGAAAAGATAAGAGAATGGAGAGGGATCTGAATGAGGATAGATTTTTTTTTAATGGACTGAGTAGACAGTTTTTGGAAAAATAAATGTAAAGAAGTGCAAGTTAAAATGACAACATATCTTTTCACCTTGCACATTGAAAGGATAGTTATATAATGTATAGTATTGAGCTTGGGGGCAATTCAGAACTCTCGAATGTTGCTGGTGAGCTGTAAGTTTGGGGGCAGCATCTTTGGAGGGCAATAGAGAAATATCTCACAGTTTTACTTGTGGGACTATCATATCCCAATACATGGGTTAGTAAATTTGCATGTCAATAAATAGATTTATTCAATGAAATACTATATAACTATTAATAACTGAAAAAAGTAGGAGATCCACTTATGTTTATATGACATGATCTGTAAAATATTTTAATGGGAGCAAAGTAAGGTATGAAAGAATGTGTACTGTACTAGTTTGTGTTTAGAATATACTTTGATTGCATAGAACTATGTTTTAGTTTTATTAAAGTTATATGCATATATTTTTAAAAGACAACTCTAAAGTCTTAAAAAAAAAAAAAAACCACCATCCCTCTGTTGTGCTTCTCAGAGGCAATCACTTTCAAATCTTTTGGCAGTTTCTTTTGGTATCTACCTTCATATTTCAAGATAATATGTTTATATCAACATTTTTGATTGGTCTTATTTTTAGCTTGTTAACTATTTATTGACTTCCTACAATGGAAAAGAAGGATTTGTCTCCCTTACTCAAGTCCCCCTCCAAGACACACAGACATGTTTCCCCTCCACTATCCTTTCAGTATACAGTATAACCTGAGTTAATTATGATGTCATCTTCAGTTATTATATTTGCTTCCTTATACATCTTCTTACTTTCCCTAGAGTTGTTAATTTTCTCCTTTGCAGTTTGCTTGTTTGTCTACCTTTTATTTAGTTATAATTAACTTCTCCCAGACTGGTGACCAGAACTATATATTTAGTTATAATTAACTTCTCCCAGACTGGTGACCAGAACTATACATGCATGGTTAATATATTTAAATATGTAAGGTAATAGGTAAGGTTTTGTTATGTTAGAAATGCCTGCTGGAGCTTTCCATCCTACTGTCCCATCTAGAATGGTTGTCCTCTAGGCCTGGCCCAGAGGTGTTATTCTAGGATCTCCCCTCTCTCTCTCTTCAAGATTGTATTTAACCCTCTCTATCTCCTAGGTCATCCTGTTTCTTATCTTTTATTTTTTGGAATGGAGCATAAACCTCCATATTTCCTGAGAAAGTTGCACAGTAAGTAAATTTTGAGATCTCGTATGCTGAAAACGCCTTTATTGTACCCTTCTACTTGGCTAACGGCTCGTCCAGGGATAGAAATAGAGTATGGTATACCTTTTCCCTCAGAATTCTGAAAGCATTGCCCCACTGTCTTCCAGCTTCCAGTTTGTTCCCAAGAAATCAGATGCTATATTCTGATCCATTACCTTTTTCTCTTCTTTCTAGGACTTAGTAGAATCTTCCCTTTGCCCCTACTATTCCAAAATTTCAAATTAATGTACCTTGATAAAGGTCTTTTGTTTGATGTTTGTGCTGAGCACTCAACAGTCTTTTCAACCTAAAAACTCATGGCATTCATTTCTGGAAAAAAAATGTAATTATTTATTTGAGAACTTCTTGCCCTCTTGTTTTCTCTGCTCGGTTTTCGTGGTATTTCTATTATTCAGATAATGAATCTCCTATACTCAGCCTGTAATCTTTCTTTTCCACTGTTCATGTCTTTGTCTTTTTATTGTACCTTTTAAAGATTTCCTCTTAGTCTTCTATCTGCATTCTTGAGGTTTTTTTTTTTAATTTCATCATATTCTTTTTTCTTGAGTTTTCCTTTTTTATTTTCTCCCATTCTCATTTCATCTATTATCTTTTATTCTCTCTGATTATTTCAGTTTCTTTAAAGTTTTCTTGTGCTCCCTTCATTGCCTTATTTCTTTTTTTCCCATTTGTATTTTGGGTTTCTCATATTAGAGGTATTTCTCAAATATCTGGTAATCCTTTGGTATATGTTCATATTTACAAAGAAATTTGAATCTCTGTGTGGCTGAGATGAGCTTTTGACTGATGGATTTTATTATTTGCTGTTGTAGCTGGGGCATTTCATACGAGGAATCTTGACTATCAGTATGTATAGGTCTTTTCTCTTTGGCTGGCCAGATTTCGCCTGCCTGGCAGTTTAAAGGTTGGCTGCTATTTTGTTCAAAGTTGAGTGTGAGAAAGAAATCTTGAAGCCCCTTTCTTCAGTATGTTACCCCCAACTTCAATCCTCTCTTCTCCTTGTGCATATAACACCTCTCTGGTGGCCAGGCACGATGGCTCACACCTGTAATCCCAGTACTTTGGGACGCTGAGGCAGGTGGATCACGAGTCAGGAGTTCAAGACCAGCCTGGCCGAGATGGCGAAACCCCATCTCTACTGAAAATACAAAAATTAGCCAGGTATGGTGGTGCACGCCTGTAGTCCCAGCTACTCGGGAGGCTGAGGCAGGAGAATCACTTGAACCTGGGAGGTGGAGGTTGCAGTAAGCTGAGATTTGGCCACTGCACTTAGCCTGGGTAACAGAGCAAGACTCCATCTCAAAAAAAAACCAAAAAAAACCAAAAAAAAAACCTCTCTCTGATTTGACCACTGAAGGGTTTTCTGCTGATGTGTTTGGAAGGGGAGATCCAGGGGGATGAGTTTCAGGCAGGGAGGAGCCTGTAATGTAAATTCTTCCTAAACAGTTTCAATCATTCATTCTTATAGTACAACCTTGAGAGGTACCTGAATCCTTCACTTAAGCCTTTGAGGAACTCTGTGGGGTGAGTCTGCCACTTTCAAGGTGTCTCCGTATTGCAGGCATTTAAGTTCTCTATGGTCTATGAGTTTATTACCATATGTTTCTGAGATTTAAAAATTTTGTCTCTGTACTCTCTTCCAGTTTTCCTGTCCTTGAGAAAGAAACCTATACTGAACAAAAATTCCTTTCCTGTCATTATAGTATAGTTTCAAGAGGGAGTGAGGAAAAATCGGCATCCAAAACAACATATTTAACTCCATAGTTACACATAGTTCTAATATATCTGGAAGTACCCACAAGGAACTTAAGGATGGTTATCTTTGAAGATGGGGGCGTGGTTATATTTAATGAGCTGTTATTGAACTATTAGAGTATTGTTAGCATGGGCATGTTTACTTTTTAAGAAAAGCACATTTTTAACACTTAGGATCTCAGTCTGGTAAAAGTGGGAATAAATCATGAAGGCTATGTATTCGGTGAATTTATTCACCAAATCTAGAGTTAGACTACTTCTTGAAGTGGGAAGAGATGGTTTGAAGAAAAAATAAAAGTATTATGGTGATTGTAAATTTGTGGAACTACCACACAGTTTAGGTTTGGATGGTAGGACTGCAGAAGGAAAGAATTGAAAAAGGAACATCAGGGGGAATCAGTTACTCGGTTAAAAAAGGTAAAGATGGCAGCTACACTCTCTGACACAGTATATTCTGGTCACATTTACCATCAGAGACAAATGAACTTGATTATTAATCTAATTCAGTATGGCATTTCCTATATGCGTATTTTTTAGGAATGAAGCAAGTAGCTTAAAGGTACGCACATTAGCCTGCTAGCAGATTTTAAACTGAGGTAAAATGAGAGTTTAGGACAGAATAAAAGACAGTAAAGATATTTTGAGTGTATGCTATATCATGCTTTTGCAAGCTCTAGGTGCTATAAGAGTTAAATATTTAAGCTGAAAAATCTGTGAAAAGCACCCTGAAAATCTATACTTTTTTATGTTATTGCTCTTTGGTGCTAAGAGTTTCTCAAGTAAGTGATTATCTTATGTACCATTTGTGCTGTAATATTTAATTACAGTGAGTGTACAGAAGATTAGCTGTCACAAAGATTCTTTTGAAATCAGATTGCACATCAAAACTACACTGTGCCCTGCTAAGTAGGCAAATTTAAGAAAGAGGAGAAGGTGATGTCAAGACGTATTGCAAAATGAACAAATAAAGCAATAGGATTTGCTTGTTGTTCAGCCTATTAAAGCATAGCCAAATGTCAGCCTTCATTTGTCAACTTAAATATGTTTTTTCTAAAATTTACAAAGATTCAGTCTATGGAAAGTATCCTTTACTATTTGGACTGAGAAGTAAATTAAGCAAAAGGAAATACTAAATAGATTATGCTACTAATTCAGTTTCTCATAGTGATAAATTGCCACATAAAGATGTATGTTAGTAATTCAGATAGAGATATTTGTTGCCTTTTATTTTTGTTATTTGACTGATTAGCAAATTAACTTATGTGTTTTTGCTCCCAGATATGTGAGGTTTTAAAAGCTTAGGTTAATTTCTGCTCCACAATAGCTAAACCCCAAATACAATGTACACTGAACCATTTCTAGTGTCCTGTGATGTCTTCCCTTCAAAAACAAAAAACAAAAAAGGGGTAAAAATAATTTTTTAAAAAATCTAAGTGCTGAGCCCCAAGTAGCCAGGAGTGGAAACTATCAGTTTAGAGCCTGAATTGGACTTGCTAGAAATCACGAGGAACCAGACCACGTAAGGGGAGGCTCCTCAGCTAGAGCAACAGAGTTCACAGATGGTTGGAACTGGAATGGTTGGGAGCCTGCGGGCTTTATGGAGAGGAGGGATTGCCCTGAAGCCAGAGTTCTCTACTGACAGTGTGTGAGCATATTCAGCTTTGAAACAGCAGTGAGGGAGAGGACCTGAATGGGCCCTCCTCTTCTGAGTTAAAACTTTTAAGGGAATCCCAAAAGTTCCTGAGATCAGTGTACACACACACACACACACACACACACCCCAGAATGAAGCAGAAGAAACTATCCCAGAAGAGTCTTACATGATAATCAAGCATAAACTTTTAAAGAATTCAACCAAATCCAGATAAAGGTAGCCACTATGAGTGAAAATCAAAGGCAACAATACATTTAGACTGCAGAAAATGCATATGTTGGAACTGAATACAAAATACAGAATACAGGCTATATGTGAAATTAACTTTGAAATTTCAAAAATTGTTACACAAAATGAGAAAACTGTAGGGATTAAACAGATACACTTATGAGATAGAATTTCTAGAAATAAGCATTTGCTGAAATCAAAACCTCCATTGGAGAGCCATGACTATTAGACTTATCCTTCTACCATAAACAACTACGACATTGTACAACAAATAATTCAGGGCCTTGATCCTTGAAAGAAGGGAAAACTATGTGGTGGAACTCTGCATTCAGTGGCTTTCTTCCTGGAAGGGCTTTCCAAACTACAGCAGAAGTAAGTGGAGCCCAGACAAAAAAGAGTTGCATGGGATGGCAGAAATGGGACCAGAGTTAAGAATAGCTCAAGTAGCTGAAATTTATGGGACAGAGTACCAGGGAAGGGGAGCTGTGCAGAAAAGAAGCACCAAAAATCTGCATAGGGGTACTCTTAAGTCTGACTGAATACTAAGCTGTACGTAAGCAAGGCAAGACTTCATGGGGCACGGCAGAAAACAGTCACTGGAGGTCCCATAGTGCTGGGAGCCATCAGTGTTCAAATCAGCCAGTGTGTGAAGGTCTCACTGAACAACCCAAGCATTAAGTAAAGGTCACAGGTTAGGGGTAAGGCTACTGTACCTCTAAAGTAAAGACAACTCTTGACCTATCCTAAAATTAAGCCTTGACAGGACCAAGCTATCCTATCAGTACCGCAGCTACCTGCCAGAACAAAACTCAATACCTGCACAGGAAGACAGCAAATTCCTACTGTCAACAGTGTAGTATCCATAACATCCACTATAAAGTAAGCCAATATTAGGCTAAGCAGGAAAATGTGACCCTTAAAAAGGGGAGAAAGTCATTCATAGAAAAGGCCCAGAGGTGACCCACATATTTGAATTAGCAGATAAAAACTTTAAGAACTATTATAAACATGTTCAAGGGTTTAAGTAAAAATAATAGCATAATAGGTAAAGAGATGGTAATTACAGACAGAACAATGAAAACTATAAAAACCAAATGAAAATTTTAGAATTGAAAAATACAATACTTGAAATAAAAATTCATTCTGTGAACCTAATAGAAGATTGGAGACAGTAGAAATGATCAGTAAACTTAAAGGCAGGGAAATACAAGCTATCCAAACTGATGCACAAAAGAAAAAACTATTGAGGAAAAGAAAAGAATAGCAGCTCAGTGAACTATGGAACCACACAAAACAGACTACTGTAAGTGTAATTGGAGATCAAGAAGAGGGGAAGAGGGTGGGAGAGTAAAAGAAAAATTGAAAAAGTACTAACCACAATTCTTCCCAAATTTGAAGAAATGTGTAAGAGTTTCAAGAAGTTTAACCCCAAACAAACCCACATCAGTTCATATCCTAATTAAATGGCTAGAAAGCAAAAACAAAAATTTTTTTTCAGAGACAAAAGATATATACAAGGGTAATGATAAGAATCAGTGCTGACTTATCAGTAACAATGGAGAACAGAAAATAATCATATAGTATCTTTAAATGGTGGAAAGAAAAAAGTGTCAAACTGGAATAGTATATTCAGTAAAATAGTCTTTTAAAATAATGGTTATATAAAGACACCTCCTGATAAATACTGTCGGAGAGAATGTAACCAGCAGACCTGCACATTGGAAGAGTTAAAAGAACTTCTTTAGGCAGTTGGGGAATGAAACTAGCCAAAAATTTTGATACATACAAAATAAAGTTCACCATGTAAATGATAAATGTTTAGTAAAATATACAGTGTTTTCCCTTAAGTGTATAAAAAGGCAATTGAGACTAGGCATGGTGGCTCACACCTGTAATCCCAGCACTTTGGGGGACTGAGGCGGTGGGTCGCCTGAGGTTAGGAATTCAAAACCATCCTGGGCAACATGGTAAAACCCCATCTCTACAAAAATACAAAAATTAGCCGGGCGTGGTGGTGCATGCCTGTAATCCCAGCTACTCAGGAGGCCAAGGCAGAAGAATCACTTGATTGAGGTGGAGGTTGCAGTGAGCCGAGATCGCACCATTGCACTGCAGCCTGGGAGCAAGACTCTGTCTCCAAAAAAAAAAAAAGAAAAGAAAAGAAAAAGAAAAAGGCAATTGACTCTTTAAAATGAAAATAATGCATTGCCGCGTTTATCATTAAATTATTTGATAATATTGCAAAGGACAGAAAGGGGCAAATAGAAGTATACTGTTGTAAGATTGTATTGTAGGTGCAATGGCATAGTATTATTTCAGTTAATATAGATTGCGACTCATAGAACCGTAAGTGAGTTAAAATGCAGTAATTTTTTTAAATGGCTAAACCATAATGCAGGAAAGTAGGAAACAAAAAAATGGGTACAACAAATAGAATGAAATAGCAAAGTGATTACATAAATTCAACCAAATTAGTAATTAGGTTAAATGTAAGTTCACTAAACATTCCAACTAAAACTCAGATGTTAATCAGTTTTTAATGAAGATTATCTGCTGCCTAGAAAATATGTATTTTATATATAAAGACATGGATAGAGTACATGTAAAATGATAGAGAAAAAAGATCCTATGTAAACAGTAATAAGAAACTGGAGTGGCTGTATTAACATCAGACAAAATGATGCCAAGGCAAGGAGTATTACCAGATGTAGTAGTTGGGGTCCAGTTAGGAGACAAAAACCACCATTTAAACAAGGAAATTTTAATGTAAGAAATGATTAGAATAATGGCAAATTGACTAGTGAAAGTTAAGATAATTTTAACAAATAAAAGACTAGCAGATATCAGGAGCAACCGTTATGGCTAAGACTGAGATAGAGCTCCCAATACAGAGCTTTCCCCCTACTAGGGCTGAAATCCAGATGTCTCTGGAAAGGGCACACCTTTGATTCACTGGATAGTGGAGAAGTCACTAAGGTGCCTCGTAAGTGGGAGCATAAGTGGGAGTTGCTAGAAGTTTCTGGGGTGCCAGGGGGGCCATCCACAGAAAGTGGAGTCTTAAATCATCAGAGTGAACTCACTGAGTGTCAGAGGGAGCTGGTGGTGGCTGGGCACTGCTGGAACTGAAATCTGGAGAAGCAGCCCTCTAGGAGCCCAGCATGCTTGCAGGACGGCCCTGGGATTCTAGGACTGAAAAGATGTGGGGAGCAGTGACTTGGTTTGGTGTGCAGGCCCATACCATCTGGGAAATCCCGGATAATCTCCAGCTGAACACTTGAGAAAATTGCAGCCTGCAGCATGGGAGAAACCACACAGGGAATAAGCATGCAGGGGAGGGTGGAGTGTGCCCTACAATAGCCTAGAGAGTGAATCATACCAGAACCAGGAAAGGAAAATCCCTTCCTCCTCCAGCATCCTCCAGAACCCTCTACTGACAAGGTTTAACACTCGGCTAGCTAGCAAAGGAGAAATATTTCCAAAATCCATCTTCATTTATTACAAAGTAGGCCAAAATATGGTGAATTTGGAGCTAAGAGGAAATGAATCAATAAACAGCATAGTCTGCCCCTTTGAGTACTCACTGTCCATATATACCTTCTACGCACACTTGAATGCCATACAATAATAACTCTACATTTCACCTAACAGGATACTCATCATCTCCAAAATGAGGAGATGCAACAATCATTGCATACAGTGCTGTGGCTATATTAATTGCCCTTTAGAATCATCACAGTTCCACTGGATAGTCTGTTGCCCAAAGACTAATTGTGAATTTAACCTCTAGCAACTTGCATATAAAATTTTTGTTATAGAAGGGAGCAAGAAGAGGAAAATGTGAGCATATATACATAACTACATACATATGAAGAGCAAAAAAGGAAATATGCAAAATGACTACAGCCCTTTTTTCTGCAGTTGGTCACAAGGCCCTAATTGTTACTTATGGCTTACTTCTTCTACTGTTCATTGATTTCGCCCACCTCCAGCCAGAACCTGGTAGAGTAATTCAAACTCTCATTCCTGAAAGTTCCAAGTCCTTAATTATCCTGCCTTTTATTTTGGTTTCTGTACTTTTCTACTACACTTTTCTATTGCATATGGAGTACTAATATACACCCCAAACTGTCTCCTGGGTTACAGACATAGTCTTCCTTGCCCCTAATGTATAAAGGCAACCCAGTTTCCTCTTGGCCATAGGGATCAGTCACTCCACCTAGTAGAGCAATCCACCTTTCTGCCTGTTGATTCAGTAGCATGAGGAGTCCAGAATAGCCAAATGGAAATCTTTCTCCAATTCAGTGGAACCATTGTGTCTTATGGTGGAAACCATGTTCCCTTTAAGAACTCAGATCTCTGAAATGGCAGAGCTCAAAGATGCCAGAAGCAGCAGCAGATATTCTGCAAGTGTGTTGTTAAGTGTTGCTATGGTCTGAATGTTGGTGACCTCCCAAAATTTATATGTTGAAATCTAACCACAAACGTAATAGTATTAAGAAGTGGGGCCTTTAGGAAGTGATTAAGTCATGAAAGTGGAACCCTCATAAATGAGATTAGTGCCTTGGTAAAAGAGGTGCAAGGGAACTGTTCACCCCTTCCTCCAGGTGAAGAGCCACAAGAAGATGCCATATTGGAAGCAGAAAGCAAGCCCTCGCCAGGCACTGAATCTGCTTGATCTGGGACTTCCCAGCATCTAGAACTGTAAGAAATAAGTTTCTGTTGTTTATGAATTACCCAGTATAAGGTGTTTTGTTATAGCAGCTGAAACAGACTAAGACAAATATAATAGAGGAGCCATTCTTTCATCCTACTTTTGATTCCTGAACCCCTGTATTCTGGTTATGATGGGGAAAGTGCACTATCTAGTTGTTTGTTTGTTTTTAATTGGAGGATTAGTCCAATCAAACTGCTCCACTATTAACAGAAGCTGGAAATAAACCCCTTTGTTATTGACATTTTTTGCTAACCATTAAGATTTTTGTTATTTATGGATTATCTATTTCTGTCTTTTGCCACATATATTTTTTTAAATCTATTCAGTCACTCTCTTTGTATATCAAATATATAGATCATTTGGCTGTCCTATAAGTTGCACGTATTCTTCCAGTGTATTATTTCAGTTTTATTTATATATATATCTCAAAGATTTTCATTTTTATATATTTGGATGTGATCTTTTTAGTTGCCATTTCCTTATTGCTTTTAAGCTTAGAAATACCTCTTCCAATTTAATAAATATTCTGTCATATATTTTATTGTTTCTATTTTCTTTGCATATAACTAAAAAAAATCCACCTGGGACTAATTTTGTTAACCTGGTAAAAAATGAGGACCTAGTTTGTTTGACCCACAAATATCTAACCAACTTATCCAGCACTATTTATGGAATCATTCTTCCTTTTTGCCACCTAATATAATGCAAATTATATTTTAAATATTTAAAAAGATTTTTACATACCTAAATCTATTTCAGCATACTCCTTGTGTGGGGATGTAAAGAAATAAACTATTCTCTTCATTTGGACTATCTGGCTGTTCTTGTAACTACATTGTTTTACTTACTTTATAATATGTTAGACTATTTTGTAAGACTAACGTGCCTCCCTCTTCAATAGCCACATGTAAATTCCTCTTCTTTTTAATTTTTAAAAACTATTCATACTGGCTTATCCTTTCAGATGAATATTAGAATTGTTTTATCTTCTCCAAGTGAGATTTTTATTTACTCACTTTAAAATTATAAATTAATTTGGACTGATTGACAATTGTATTATGGTTCTCCAGAGAAACAGAACCAATGGGATGTACATAAAGAGATTTATTGTAAGAAATCGGCACATGTGATTATGGAGGCTGACAAATCCCAAGATCTGCAGGGGCAGGTGGCAAGCTGGAGACTCAGGTGAGCAGATGTTGTATTTCTTATTTCAATCCTAAAGCCTGAGAACCAGGAGAGCCAATGGTGTAGTTCTAGTCCAAAGGCTGGCAGGCTTAAGATCTAGGAAGAGCTCATGTTTCAACTTGAAAGCAGTTGGGCAGAAGGAATTGTCTTACTCAGAAGAAAGTCAGCCTTTTGTTTGTTTGTTTGTTTGAGACGGAGCCTCACTCTGTCACTCAGGCTGGAGTATGGTGGCATGATCTCTGCTCCCTGCAAGCTCCACCTCCCAGGTTCACACCATTCTCCTGCCTCAGCCTCCCGAGTAGGTGGGACTACAGGTGCCCACCACCACGCCTGGCTAATTTTTTTATTTTTTAGTAGAGACGGGGTTTCACCGTGTTAGCCAGGATGGTCTCGATCTCCTGACCTCGTGATACGCCCGCCTTGGCCTCCCAAATTGCTGGGATCATAGGCGTGAGCCACCACACTGGCCGAAAGTCAGCCTTTTTGTTCTCTTCAGACTTTCAAATGATTGGATGTGGCCTGCCCACATTAGGGATAGCAATCTGCTTTAGTCTACTGATTTAAATGTTAAACTCCTCCAAAAACACCCTCACAGACACACCCAGAATAACATTTGTCAAGTATCTGGGCACCAAATGGCCCAGTCAGGTTGACACATGACGTTAACCATCACAACACCTTTATACTATACCATTTCATTCAGTGATAATTATTTGAGTTCAGTTGTATATTCTACTTACAAGTCAAGATTTATGGGTTTCATTATCCAGGTCATGCCTGCTTCTTACAATTATGGTCTTTCCTATAATATGCATACCTATTGTTGCTTTTAAGAATGGACATTTGGCCAGGCGCAGTGGCTCATGCCTGTAATCCCAGCACTTTGAAAGGCCAGGGCAGGTGGACCACAAGGTCAGGAGTTTGAGACCAGCCTGGCCAAGATGGTGAAACCCCGTCCCTACTAGAAATACCAAAATTAGCCAGGTGTGATGGTGGGCAGGAGTAGTCCCGCTACTTGGGAGGCTGAGGAAGGAGAATTGCTTGAACCTGGGAGGTGGAAGTTGTAGTGAGCTGAGATTGCGCCACTGCACTCCAGCCTGCGCAACAGAGCAAGACTGTCTCAAAAAAAAAAAAAAAAGGACATTTTTCCCGTTAGATTTTCTATCTGATTTTTGTTGGTATACAGAGAAGCAGCTGATTTTATTTGTTCAGCACTTAACTGAACTCTTGGTAGTTCTGAAAGTTTTTCAATTGATTCTCTTAGGTTTTCTGGTGGGCAGTCATATTACATGCAAACTACGGCAAATGTGTCTTTGCCCTATCTACATTATTGCTTCTATTTCTATCTTCTGTATTATCGCATTGATCATAGCCTCCAGAAGAGTGTAAAATACTAACAGAGGCAGCAGAAATCTTTCGAATTCCCATTTTAGTAGGATGATCTCTATAATCCTTCAAATTAACATTTTGCTGTTGATCAGAAGAAAGTATCCTTTATTTCCTGGATTTGGAAGAAAAAGGATTGAGTGTTGAATCATCTCAAATGCCTTTCAGTAGTCACTGATAAATCGGTTATATCATTTTTCTAACTTGATCTCCAGAGGTAATATATCTTTTTGTAGGCTTCCTATATTAAATTATTCTACGTTAGTGTAATAAACTCAACTAGATCATTCTTTTCATTTTCTGATCTTGGACAAGTTGACTTCTCTATGTTAGCTTCTTCATCTATAAAGTAGAGCTAAAAATTGTACTTACTCCATGTTATAGGACATAGTTGAGATAATTCACATAAAGTAACTTCATGGAAAATACCTAGCACAATCTCCAACACAACACATAGGGTATGTTCAGCTAGTATCATCATCATGGTTATTAACCAGTAGGCTGGAATACGGTTACAGCAGGGAAAATTATATTTCCCTAAGAGTTTTCTTATATTCATGAGAGGGACATTTCTCATATATTTTTAAAGAAAATAAAGTAGGTATTTTTAGATTTCTATGTATGAATCACGGACAGCAACAATAAAAAAGTTATTTTTCATTATTTTATTGTAAAGCAATGTTGTTTGCTTATACCTATCTCCTTGGGTTAAATAGGAAGTCCCTTGTACAGTTGGGTTGGGTTCATGGCCTTGTGACTACCGCAGTTGCACAAAGCCCCATGTCAGAAGGGCCCCACATATGGGTTTTAATCCTCCGCTGTCACCCTTTTGAAATTCTTAACAATTTTTAAGTCACTGGGAAAATGGAGCTTGTGGAGGGGATTAGAGCCTCTGCTCACTCATGGCTCTCCTTCCCATTCCGTCCCCACCTTCCTAGGATTCTTGGCTACCCTCTGTCTTGCCAAGGGCCTCACCCTTCCCACCCTGTCCAGCTACTGCTGCCAGTCTTCATCCCCCAACAGGGGCCTGGGTGCAGGTATACATAGGAGTTGGGCAGGGCATACGTGACCCAGAAAGTCTTCAGGCAGAGCATGGTGGAAGCCATTCTACCCTAGGCTGGCAGTGCCGTGGTGCAGAGGCTGTAGCCAACTGGGGACCACAACTCAGGGGAGATAAACCTTTTTTTTTTTTTTTTTTTTTTGAGACGAAGTCTCGCTCTGTTGCCAGGCTGGGGTGCAATGGCGCGATCTCAGCTCACTGCAACCTCCGCCTCCTGGGTTCAAGTGATTCTCCTGCCTCAGCCTCCCAAGTAGCTGGAACTACAGGTGCACGCCACCATGCCCGGCTAATTTTTGTATTTTTAGTAGAAACGGGGTTTCACCATGTTGGCCAGGATGGTCTTGATCTCTTGACCTCATGATCGGCCTCCCAAAGTGCTGGGATTACAGGCGTGAGCCACCATTCCCGTCCAAACCTTTCTTTCACTTATCTTCAATCCAAGTACGTAAAGGCTTCTAGCCCAAAGGTTGCAATATCCTTGGGGTTGCCTATGTACCCCTATCTAAGGTTGGCTTATCAGTGCCATGAGGTATGAATTATGTGATTTCAGTGATTCTACATAGGAGTTAAATGTTCTATTTGCATTTAAAACTGGCATTGCCCAATATAAGCAGTAAACATCATACTAATTTTTTTCTCCCAGTGGCTGTGAGAACATCGTATTAATAAATTTTTTTAAATTTTATTTACTTAGAATGACATTAAATAGCACATAAAAACACTACGACAAGTTGAGAGAGACAGACCACGGAAGGAAGAAAAAAGTTTTATATTTAATACCTTAAACCACACTATTTCCTGCTTTTTTTAAAAAAAAAAAAGGGGGCCCTGTATTTTCATTTCACACTGGGCTTCAAAAACTATGTAGCCTATCTTTTCTTGGGATATGGGAATTTGGGCCAGTATGCAAGTATGTAAGTATGTCTAAGTTTGGATAAATACAGGATGGTAAGAAACAGACAAGGGAAAGAGTAATATTTTCTTTTCCTTTTTGTTTTTTTTTTTTTTTTTGAGACAGAGTCTCGCTCTGTCGCCAGGCTGGAATGCAGTGGCACAATCTCGGCTCACTGCAACCTCCGATTCCCAGATTCAAGCAGTTCTCCCGCCTCAGCCTCCTGAGTAGCTGGGACTACAGGTGCGCACCACCACGCCCAGCTAATTTTTTGTATTTTTCATAGAGACAGGGTTTCACCATGTTGGCCGGGATGGTCTTGATCTCTTGACTTTGTGATCCGCCCGCCTCAGCCTTCCAAAGTGCTGGGATTACAGGCATGAACCACCATGCCCAGCCAAGAGTAATATTTTCTATTACATGGAAGTGGATTTTGATTTTCTCAAAATTATAATGGAGGAAGGAATATTAAGATGGTAAAAATGCTCATGATACCAAAGATGTCACCCACGTAGTGATAAACTCTTAAGAGAATTTGATGTTTAAAGAGTTATGATGTCTGATCTGATTTCTTGAGTTTCATCAATAAGAATGAGGGACTCAACAACCAAATTCCAAAGAGGTTTGCATTAAAAAGGGTGTAACTCCAGCAGAATGTAAATGTATGTAAAATAGATAATAGCAAGATGTTATAATGTTCTTATTTTGAATGAGGCAGAAGCTGTTTCGGAAAAAAAGAAATAGAGGTTTAAAGAACACAGAACATACCTTCAACCGTCATGGCAGGGTGGTGGACCACAAGGAAATGACTGTCACAAGTCAGCTAATCTTGGAACAAATTAGGGAAGGAAATGATGAACAACAGCTGCAAAGAAAAAAATGCAAGAATTCGCAAATGATGTCCACTTTGTCTTTAATTTACCCAATGCTGGAAAGAATACTGGTCACCTCACTTTTCGGTAATACACGCACCATCGTCTTCAGACACAGAATGAGAAATAATTAAAAGTCACTGAGACGGCTCTCACCTCCTGTACTTCATTATCACACAATGTCTTGCTAGAGAGGCATTTTCATTCCAGATGAATATGTGGTTGATTAGCGCTTTTCCAAAAGCAAATTGTCTAAGGTTCTCTGTACTGGATTTCCTGGTACCAATTCCTCATTAAGGTGATTCATGAATTTTTTTTCAATTAGGTTCGTATGTCTTTTTAAAAATCAATTTGGTGTCTACCTTTCAACTAAATGAATGAGCCAGTGTATCATTCAGACAGGTGTGGACTTGCATAACTATTAAGTTAAATGAGCCTTGCATAGAATTGAGAAAATGGGCAAGGATTAAAAGTGGAATCTGAACAGGAATCGCTATTTCAAAAAGAACAAATTAGAAAATATGAATAAACAGGTGAACTACATGAGCCCTTCCATTCAGAATAGCATGGCAGGTAAGCATGGGCTCTGGAGTCAGACTTCTCTGAGTTCTAGTCTTGGCTCTTTTGCTAACTTCCTTTGTAATTAAACAAGGTCGTAACACTTTCCACCTCTCAGCTTTTTCATGTGTGAGATGAGATCATGATAGCAGCTGTGTCCTTGGGTGGTGGTGAGAATTAAATGGGAAATCGCCTTTAAAGCACTGAACTGAGCACATAGTAAACATTTAATAAACGTTAGTTCCTATTATTCCTAAAATAATACTATTCATTGAGAATCAGCTTATTAGTGATCAATGCTAACTTGACCTTAACGATTAAAATAAAGATAAAAATTCATGGGCTATCGAAACCTATAATGTGGTACTCATTATTCAAGTGGAATGAAAACGGTGAAAAGAAAATGTTTTTTCAAAATTTCATCTGGCAAATATTGCCAAATAATTTAAAGCAACCCTACATGTTTTTTCTATACCTCATTATCCTGTTCCATGAGGGGGAAGAAAGGATGTATTTTAATTGTTGTGACCACCTTCATCTATTGAAGTCTCGATTTTTCAGGCACCTCCTTCGTTTTATTAAATATTTTATGCTGTGCATGTGAAATATGTAGTCCATGTACCCAGGGATATTTCTGTCTACTAGTTTTCCTTGTTCCTAAAAACAGAAATGAGGAATGCCTACGGCTAAAAAGAAAAAAAAAACTGTCTTCCTGTCAGCAGCTCCTTCTGCTGATATCTCACCGATGCCAAATTATATATTCACGTAATTTGCATTTTCCCACTTTTAGTTTTTTTTTTTTTAATCATTAGGTCAAAAGCTAAAATGCATTCCTTTTTATAGCAAAAAATTGCTCCTGTTTGTTCAAAGCCAATTTGAAAGATTTGATCATCAGAAAAACATATGTGTCTATATATAATTTCTAAATTTGGCTTCAAACCCCTACTTACTTAGTAATGCCACACAACAGCTTTTTTTAATGTAAGATTTTCCTTTTAAGAAATGGGAATAAAGCTCTAGGTATTTATTTTTTGAAAAGTGCTGTTTAATCCTGTGCTTAGCATAGTGCCTGGTATTTGATAGATAACAAATATATATTTGTTGAAAAATAAGTGAATGAATGAATGAATAAGCAAAGTAAGGCATATCGAGCCTGAAAGATAGATATAGTCTGCTTGACTTTTCCTTTACTGCTTGACACATTTCCTAACTTTTTCTACCTCCTAACATTAAAACAAAAATACAATGACTTACTTGAGAGTTTTCTAGTAAGACGCATGTCCCAGCAACTAAAAAGCAACTCCAGCCGGGTGCAGTGGCTCACGCCTGTAATCCCAGCACTTTGGGAGGCTGAGGTGGGTGGATCACAAGGTCAGGAGATCAAGACCATCCTGGCTAACAGGGTGAAACCCTGTCTCCATTAAAAATACAAAAAATTAGCCGGGCGTGGTGGCACGCGCCTGTAGTCCCAGCTACTCAGGAGGCTGAGGCAGGAGAATCGCTTGAACCCACAAAGTGTAGGTTGCAGTGGGCCGAGATCACGCCACTGCACTCCAGCCTGGGCGACAGAACAGGACTCTGTCTCAAAAACAACAACAAAAAAAGCATCTCCATGAGATGGATTTTTTTCTCGGGTACTAAATGCTGATAGTAGCTAACATACAGTCATCACATATATTATGCATATAAAATGCTTAGCATATATATACATACATATATGCCAGATACTATGCTGAGCATTTTATGCACATACTGTTATTAATATCCTCAACATTCCTATGAGAGAGTAGACAATATAAGCCCCACCTCATACCTGAGGCATAAAGAAGTTAAGTAATTTCCCTAGGGTTATATAGCAATAAGAATAAAACCAAGACTCAGACCCAGGTTGCCTAATTCCTGAGCCAAGCTCTTAACCACCATGATGAATTCCTTACTGTGATGCACGAGTACTGGGAAGTAAACAGAGGTGACTTCTAAGCCATGGAAGAGGTGCCAGTGAGACTATGGTTTGGTGGGAAATTTAGGACTCTTGACTATTGCTGTGGAGCTGGAGCAGACTGGGCACGAGGTATCGGGAAAAGACGGAATATTAAAGCGAAGAACTGGATTGGGGGAAGGCATATTATTGGCCTGTATCTAGGGTCATATAATTTATCATCCAAACCAGGACACTTTTGAAAGTGAAAAGGGACTCTATTCAGAATTACATCAAGACAGTGCTACAAACTGGGACTGTCCAAGCTAAACTAGGACATGTAGTCATCTTCCCCATGTCCCTCTCTTGCTAACTTATATTTTCCTTTTTTCCTCTCTTATTCTCTTCTCCCTTTTCTCTCCCTCTTCGTCCTCCCTATGTCCCTCACTGGCTCTTTACATGTACCTTAAATGGCAGTAATTTGTTGCGTTTAACTGGAGTTGGGATGCTCATTAAGTGCCTCATGTTCGAACCGAGTTAAACAAATGCTCCAAAACAATAGTTCCGTTGTTGCTGTATTATTTATCTATTGCGGCATTGCAAATTACCCCAAATTGCAGGCGCCTAAGAAAACAAACATTATTTCCCACAGTTTCTGAGTCAGTCAGGAGCAGCTTTGCTGGGTGAGTCTAACTCAAGGTCTCTCCTGAGGGTGCAGTCAAGCTGTTGGCTCGCACTACAGGCATCAGAAGGAATGACTGCAGCTGGAGGACTGACTTCCAGAACACTCACTCACATGGCGACCCCCATCCTCTGCTACATGGCCCTCTCCATGGGGCTGCTCATGACAGGGCAGCTAACTTCTCACGGCGCAAGTGATGTGAGGCTGAGGAGGAAGCCGTGGTGTCTTTTTTTGAACCAGTCTTTGAAATTTCCCACTATTAATTCTGCTTTATTTTATTCATTAGAAGTGAGTCACTAAGTGCTATGGTCTGAATGTTTGTGTTCTGCCAAAATTCATATGTGGGAACCCTAAGCCCTAGGTGATGGCAGCGTTTAGGGGTGGAGCCTGTGTTAGTCCATTTTCACGCTGCTGATAAAGACATACATAAGACTGGCTAATTTATAGAGAAAAAGAGGTTTAATGGACTCACAGTTCCATGTGGCTGGAGAGGCCTCACAATCATAGCAGAAGGCAAAAGGCACATCTTACATGATAGCAGGCAAAGAGAGAATGAGAGCCAAGTGAAAGGGATTTCCCCTTATAAAGTCATCAGATCTCGTGGGACTTATTCATGACCACAAGAACAGTATGGGGAAACCGTCCCCAAGATTCAATTATCTCCCACTGGGCCCCTCCCACAACACGTGGGAATTATGGGAGCTATAATTCAAGATGAGATTTGGGTGGGGACACAGCTGAACCATATCAGAGCCTTGGGAAGTGATTAGGTCCTGAGGATGAAGCCCTCATGAAAGAAATTAGCACCCTTACAAAAGAGGCCCCAGCAAGCGCGTTGGCCACTTCTACTATGTAAGAGTACAGAGAAAAAGCATCTTTGAGGGAACCAGAAAGCTGGCCTTCACCAGACATCAAATCTGCCAGTGGCTTCATCCTAGACTTCCCAGCCTCCAGAACTGTGAGAAAGAAATTTCTGTTGTTTAGAAGCTACCTAGTTTATGATACTTTATTATAGCAGCCAGAATGGACTAAGACACTAAGTCCACTCAGCACTCGGGGGTAGGGGATGAGCCTTCACTTCTTGAAAGGCAAAGTATCAAAGAATTTGTGCACATATTTAAAATCATCACAGTTACATAGTTTTTCAAACTGACTCTTTGATTTAATTTTACTTCTGCGGCCCTGTCCAAAGAAAACAACTAAATAGAAGGGGAATGTTAGATGAGCCAAGTTATTTATGGTGTGTTATGCCAGTGAAAAATTAGAAAACACCTACATAATTAACAATAAGGGCATGGTTTAATGAATTATAGTTTGTCTACAGAATAGAATACTGTGCAAATATTTAAAATTATTCTAGACTGGGCATGGTAGTAATCCCAGCACTTTGGGAGGCTGAGGCAGGAGGATCACTTGAGCCCAGGAGTTGGAGGCTGCAGTGAGCTATGATCATGCCACTGCACTGCAGCCTGAACAACAGAGCAAGATCCTGTCTCAAAAAACTTTTTTTAATTTAATAAAATAATTCTGAAGCCTGTATAGCAGCATGAAAAAAATGTTTGTAATGAAATATTTATGAGAACACAAAATTGTATGTAGGCTATCATTTCAACTCTAAAAAGAAAACACACAAAAAGAGACCAGATGGAAACAAGCTAAAATAACAATGGTTGTGCTAATTGGTAAAATCATGGGAAGTTTTTATCTTTCTCTGTTTTCAGAGTTTCTGCTCTATAACTGTGATGTATTGTTCTGCTATATATAATTTTGTTATTTTTTATTTTAAAAGAGATAATTAAAGATAATATTGACTTTCTAAATAAGGAATTCAGTAGACTTTTTTTTTTTTTTTTTTTTTTTTGAGACAGAGTCTCGCTCTGTCTCCAGGCTGGAGTACAGTAGTGTGATCTCGGCTCACTGCAGCCTCCGCCTCCTGGGTTCAAGTGATTCTCCTGCCTCAGCCTCCTGAGTAGCTGGGACTACAGGTGCCTCCCACCACACCCGGCTAATTTTTATATTTTTAGTAGAGACTGGGTTTCACCTTGTTGGCCAGGCTGGTCTGGAACTGCTGACCTCAAGTGATCTGCCTGCCTCAGCCTCCCAAAGTGGTAGGATTACAGTCATGAGCCACCACGCCTGGCCAACTTTTATGTTTTTTTCCTTATGTTATTTTTTATGTTATTTTTTTTCTATTCAGCAAAAATAGACTGTACTGAGATTGACAGACAGGCTGCGGGGGTGTTATATTAGTAAGGGAAGAGATGATGCACTCAAACTTGGTAACTGAGAAGAATTTAATTAAAGGAAACAGACAGAGTGTGGTTGAGTACCCTTGGGAGTTAGGTGCTCACCCCCATCCCAGGCCTGAGGGACAAGGAGAGACAGGTACTGTATCCCACAGAAGCTGTGATCTTCGGTGTCAGGCTGGGGGAGGTGGAACGAACATCCTCATATTCTTGTCCGGCCTTTGAGCCACTGCCTACCTCCCACTGGTTGAACCAACCAAAATCCAGACACAAAGGAGCCCTAGATCTTAAAGGGTGAGCCTTCCATAACACAAGGGTGGAGAAGGCATCTAGAGGCGCAAATGCAAATATCCAATAAAGGGACTGTGTTACGGAGCTGCAGCATGTGCTGCTTTGATGAGAAGATTCCAAAACTCTTACTTACAATCTGTATCTTTATACTAAAAATTTACATCAGCAATATTTGAGGAATATATATTTTGGCATCAAAGCATTCACAGAAACATGTCCAGGTAACCCACTAATTATGGATAATTGGGCTTTTAGACACAGACTGCCTGCAGTTTAGGTCATGGCATTTCAAACTGACTCTTGTATCTGGATATATTAGGTTGGTGCAAAAGTAATCACGGTTTTTGCCATTAAAAGTACTGGGATGGGCCGGGCGTGGTGGCTCACGCCTGTAATCCCAGCACTTTGGGAGGCCGAGGCGGGTGGATCATGAGGTCAACAGTTCAAGACCAGCCTGGCCAAGATGGTGAAACCCTGTCTCTACGAAAAATACAAAAATTATCCAGTCGTGGTGGCATGTGCCTGTAATCCCAGCTACTCGGGAGGCTGAGGCAGGAGAATCGCTTGAACCCAGGAAGTGGAGGTTACAGTGAGCCGAGATCTCGCCACTGCACTCTAGCCTGGGCGACAGAGCAAGACTCCATCTCAGAAAAAATAATAATAATAACACAAAAATAAAAAATAAAAGTACCGGGATTACAGGCATGCGCCACCACTTTAAAAGTAATGGCAAAAACCGCAATTACTTTTGCACCAACCTAATTCACATTTCATAGCAAGTGTTATTTAAGCAGAGACAGTGTACAAACCAGCAGGACATTTTCAATGACACTTACACCAGTGGACCTCCTGATAAAATTATCCCCATTCAAATAAGAGCTGTAGGAGCAGACATTTTCTTTATCTGTGCTATGAACTTCACGAAGGCAAGCTCCTTGTTTTTGGTTTGGTTGGGCTTATTTTTTTGCACGTCCTATAACCATCGCCAAGCACAATACCTAGAACACAGGAAGTCATCCAAATGTGTTGAATGGATGAATGGATGGACCTGTTAAAGGACCTTCACATGTTACTTTCCCTGTGTTCTTCTTTAGGAAATAAGAAATGTCTCAGGAAACGTTGGAAAATTTAAGTAACTTGCTTAAGATCAAACAGCTAGCAGGTGACAGAAGTATAATTCAAACACAGATGTTTCCGTTGCAACCCTCCGAGGGAAATCAGACTCTTACACTGGTATTTCAGTTATACTTCTAAATATCTAGCCTGAAATATGACTATCCCTCTGCAGTGCAAACATGATAAAACTTTATCTTCTCTTCACTGTCTCTGGAAACAAATTTAATGTTCTTCCGAATGAGACTGTTTCATTATATAGTTGACATGAAAGTATTCTTTTTCTGTGTGAGGGAACATGATGGTAAAAATAACCCCACCCACCAATGCCTATTTAAGATGGAACTTCTGTACCATTTTTTTAGTCTATCAGCGGTTGTCTCGAAGCCGGTACTCTTTCCAAACCCTCTCCCACCCCCAATCCCCACCCAGTAGGAGGATGGTTTTGTTTGTCATACTGCCTAGGAAAGGGGGTGGCCCTGTATTTAGTTGTGCAAAGGAACCAGACGTGCTGAATGGCCTGCAGTGCTCAGGACAGCCCCACACAATGAATAACTGTCATGCCCCCAATGCCATAGCATTGTAGCCCCTCAGTGATTCTTCTGCTTTTTCTAGGTTAGATCTTTTACCCAAGAATATCAACTATCCTGGGTATACTTAATATTCTTTTCAGAAAACCTAACCATGACATTTTACTTGGTTCCCCCCTGTGAATTTTAAATTCCCGGGCTTAGCTTCTTTGATTAAGCTTGCCACGCTTGGAGTCTAAGAGAAAACAAGCTGATCCTCTTGGCTCGCGGTGATGTGGGAGGAACAGCAGGCTGGGCCTCAGGAGACCCGGGTTCCTGGCTTGTCCACATAGCAGTGTCGCCTTGGGCAACTCGTCTAATTTCTTCGTGCTCCTGTTTTCTCATCTGTAGCATGAGAAAGGGTGCACACAATGAAATAATTTTTCAAAGGTGCAGCCCTAACATTCTCTGAGTAGCTGCAGAGCTAAGCAAACCGGAGCCAGACGAAAGAGTTATTGTTAAACGCTTGAAGGAATGATAAAAGGATAAAACTTCAGATGTTACCTCAGTTAACACCCAAATGGGATGGGCATATGTAGCCTCCGCTGAAGCAGAAATAACCATTCCTACTTCCCAACTCTGTGTCTCTTTTCTGCGTCTCACTTGGAGGTCACAGTCTCGTGAAGGTTGTAGTTAATAGTAGATGTGGTGGCCAAAGTCTTTTTTCTTCCTTAGTTGCCGGTGAGCCCCATGGAGTGTGATGGGCCCATTTACCTTGAAAGCCTTTCCTCTGGATTTCCTTTCTGCAGATTTTTCCTTTCCAAAATCTAGAACACCTGCTTCTTCCTGTCTTTCACATCTGTTAGCTAACTGGTCTCTGGGCCTTTCCTAGAATCTGTTTCTTCCTCTCCATTCCTCTTGCCATTGTCCCAGTCCAAGATTTCATTTTTTTCTATTCTTTTTTTTTTCTTATCGAGACAGAGTCTCCCTCTGTCTCAGAGTGGAGTGCTTAGATTGGAGTGGCTCACTGCAACCTCCACCTCCCAGGTTTAAGCAATTCTCGTCCCTCAGCCTCCTGAGTAGCTGGGACTAACAGTGCCCGCCACCACGCCTGGCTAATTTTTGTATTTTTAGTGGAGACGGGGTTTCACCATGTTGGCCAGGCTGGTCTCGAATTCCTGACCTCAAGTGATCTGCCTGCCTCGGCCTCCCAAAGCCAAAGTGCTGGTGTTCCAGGCGGGGGTTTCTAAGCTTGCTTGTTCTAGTCGGTTGCCTGTTTGGTCTTAGATTGTTTTTCTTTTGCTTTACTTTATATACAGGGCACTGACCCCTGCAAACTACATTTCCCATGCTCTCATACCGTCTGGCTTTCAGGTAAATTTGCGTTCTCTCTCTCTCTCTCCTCTTTCTCTCTTCTTTCTTCTCTCTGTCTCTCTCTCTCTCTCTGTGTGTGTCTCAGGCTATGTCTCTAGTAGTGGCTAAATCACCTCCACGGTCCCCAACAACTACCAGGTGACCCATGATTCATCTTGGGCTGCAGTAACACCACCTTCCCTTTGTCCTTCCAGCCCTAGAGGTGGTAGTGACTTTCTACAATTGGTAATCTTTGTGTTTGTTTCCCCTCATCCTAATTGTTCATTCTACTGTTCCAACATCTTTGAATTTCATTTCCTGTTTTAAATTCCTCCCATTGAAATCCCTCGTGTGATATTTTCTTCTAGTTCTCAAAATTGGCCTCTCCAGAAGAGAAGGCATTCCCTGCACAAGGGAATCATCCCTTCCTTTCTCCATGATGCAAACTCCTACATGTTTTTTAAGCTTTAGCACAAATTCTACTTTTCTCTCAAGGCTTTCCTGACTATTCCAGGCACAATGAGTCACTTCTCCTTTACTGCCAATGTACTTGTTATTTATCTTATTATAGAAAATGTTTGCACATTGATCTCCTCACTAGCCCAGAAGCTCCTTGAAGCTAAAGACTAAATTTTTATTTATTTATTTATTGTGTGTGTGTGTGTGTGTGTGTGTGTGTGTGTGTGTGTGACAGAGAGAGATACAGAGTTTCACTCTTGTCGCCCAGGCTGGAGTGCAATGGCGCGATCTTGGCTCACTGCAACCTCCACCTCCTGGGTTCAAGTGAGTCTCCTGCCTCAGTCTCCCGAGTAGCTGGAATTACAGGCGTCCGCCACCAGGCCCAGCTAACTTTTTGTATTTTTAGTAGAGACAGGATTTCACTGTGTTGGCTAGGTTGGTCTCTAACTCCTGACTTCGTGATCCGCCTGCCTCGGCCTCCCAAAGTGCTGGGATTACAAGTGTGAGCCACTATACCTGGCCTAAATTTTTAAATTTGAATATCACGAATATCTGGGCACATGGCAGGCGATTAGTAAATATTTGTTAAATAATACACTACAAAATTTTGAAAAATTTCTAGTCATATTTAAGCAGCCTCAATAGGGTTATGATTCTTAAATTTTGCAAACACATCAGATACTTTAGCTATTTTATAATGAAAACAGTTATAACTGACCTCTTTATAAAGAAAATGAATTAATAACTGTAGCTGAGCTAGGTATTTTATTCCAGTGTTGGTTGCAGTATATAATTCATTGCAGTGCTTACTATATTTCACCAAACAGTGGAATACTGATGTTTTAACTTTAGTTTCAGTCCTTGGAATTTGCATTCAGGTTTGTGTATTCATATTCCAAAATGCTGCTCATTAAAGAGTAATTATAAATGTCTATAATTAGGAATAGGTCACTATTGTTATTACTGGAAACACACGCACACATATATATATGTATCACATCATATATATAGTCCAATTTACCTTTTCTACTCATTAAAAAAATATTTTAGAACTGTGTAATTTCTACATCATAATTAAATCAACATATTCTTTCAACAATTCACAAAGTGATTATGCCACGTTGTCAAATCTTTTGTGATTCCTGAAAGTTAAAAAATGTCATCTTTAACATTTTATTGAATTCAAGAGAAAGCTTAAAAGAATAAAAATGTGTTACCCAAACCTCTTATTTGGCTGAAAACATAAAATCCAAAATCTCTAATCATTTGGATTCAGAACCCTCAACATCTATACTGAATGTCTGAAAAACAAAAACACATCCTGTCTCGTACTCCAGATATAAAGGCTATTGATATTCCACTATCAACCTAGCATTTCATATAACATGACCCATTACCAAGAAGACTGAAATATGAGCAAATAGAGAAAGGTTTTATCAACCATGGAAAGAATCCCAAGAAATTCAGAATACACAGTGCCTGAGTATCACTTGAAAATAATAATTCAAAGTCTTTGAGCTATAGGACGTAATTACCCTGGATAAATTCTAGTTGATGGAAGAATCCCTGATGATAAAAATTTTTCTCCTACAAATCCGAAGCCAACATGCCTTTTTTGTTAAATGTCATCATTAAATATTTATTCTTTATTTTGCCTGCTCTTTTTGAAGGCCAGAGAAAACTCTGGTTAGCCTTTTTTCCTTGTACAGTTATAAATTGCAGTGTAAACTTCATGTCCAACTTACATTTAAAGTCTTTGACAATACTTAGCCATACTTATTAAAATTAAATATTAAAACTTATTTGATGTATTTTGTTTTCTTTCTTTCTGTCTTTCTTTCTTTTTTTTCCTCCAGGGGAGCATGTCTTGAACCAGAACCAATGTGGGTTTCCACAGACCACTGGGCAAGACACGTTGACTTTACCTCCACTCATATCTGCTGTACAGAAAACCCAACATGATTAATCTAGCCTACAATTTGACAGAGACAGAACTGAATATAAGCAGTTATTCCTCAGGTGCCCCCAGTGATTACCTGCTCTTCCAACAGAACAGAAAAGGTCTTAACGGCCACTGGATAAAGACACCATTCTGTGTTTCAAGGCTGGAGTTATCCAGGAATAAAGCTATATCTTCAAGCACTGTTGGTTTAAAATCTAAATCTAATATTTAGCTTTATGTAAAGGAATTTGGACATAGCATTCTAAGTTTCTCCGTGCATACACTTTAAAGTAATCATGTAGATATCTACATTTTCTGGAACATGGACAGTCTGGTTGCAGACAATGGTCTTCATTCTCACAGTAGACACAGCGAAAAGATGGTTTTTTACTCTTTAGATTCATCTTCAAAGGAAGAAATCTCCTAGTACCAAAAACGTAAAATTGTTTTCAACTTCCTGTTACTTCTCATTTTTGTTTCTATAAAACAGTGAAGGGATTATTACATAGGGGACTTTTTTGTTTTTTACATTTACACATATAAGCCTTAGGTTGAAGAAATCGATGTATAGTGTTTTTTCTATGATCCAACTGGCACCTTACTCTTCTTTTCTCCCCCAAATCAATAGGTCTTTTATTGCATCCTTTAAATATCACAAATAGGTCTTAGGAATCATCCGGCATCTTGTTTCTGTAGCTGGACTACTCTTAGGTCTTATTCAGCAGCCTGCTTAACTGTTCCTTTTTCAGAGACATAAATACCATCCACACATTTTCTGATATCCTTGTTTTTATTTAATTGTCGTGGCTGGCTGAATCAAAGCAGCTGAATTTGCAACAAGATCAATGTCATTTCCTACAAGGGTTAATTCATCTTTCTGGGCTTGACATACTGAACAAGCAACACCTGGCCACTGCCAAACCCTGTGGATTTATTTTTCACCGAGGAAATTTCAGAACTCAACCAGAGACCTATTCTTCTGGATAACGACATTGATGGAGAAGTGAGTCAGAGCTCATCTTGCAGCGGAAGCCCAGCACAACATCCTTGACCATGTCCTGTGCATGACTACAAATAGTGCAAACGGCAGCCAGTTCCTTTCTGTTTCCCCACCATTTTTTGTCAGTGCCGGAGCCTCATTTTTTTTCTTTCCAAGGAGACTGAGGTCTACATTGATGTGATTGAAGTCCATCCACAGCGTTCCTCTAGGGCCTTTTGCAATTACTGGGTGTCCCTTCAAAGTGATATCTACATTTTCTGGAATATGGACAGTCCAGTTGCAGAGAATGGTCTTCATTCTCACAGTAGACACAGCGAAAAGGTGGTTCTTTACTCTTTGGATTCCTCTTCAAAGGAAGAAATTTCCTAGTACCAAAACGTAAAATTGTTTTCAACTTCCTGTTACCTCTAATTTTTGTTTCTATAAAACAGTGAAGGGATTATTACATAGGGGACTTTTTTGTTTCTTACATTTACAAGAATAAAGCCTTATGAATATTCAGACAAGACAAAATGTCTAACCAGTTCTGTCCAACAGAACTTTCTTCAATGATGGAATGTTCTAGATCTGCAGCATCCAATGCAGTAGCCACTAGCCACATGTGGCTATTGAGCATTTGAAATGTGACTATTGCAACTAAGAATTTCCAATTTCATTTCATGTTAATTTTAACAAATTTGAATAGTGGCAACAAATGTTACTAGTGGGTACTTATTGAACAATGCAGGTCAAGAGAGTGTGATTTGAATGGCACCAAGTAAGCTTCTTCACCCCCAAATTCCTGTATCCCTATTTCTCAAGGTGCCTTGGTCTCCGTGAGCTGAAACTAACTCTTTAAGCAATGAGATGCAGAATGAAATTAAAACTACGTGCCATTCAGAGTTCTTGGTTGTAAACACAAGTCAACTCTAGTTGACTTACATAAAAAATGTTATGCAGTTATACAGGCACTCCTCCAAAATCAAAAGGAAGCCTGGAGAATGAAGCTTGAGCTGGAACAAAGGAAGCTGGTGCATGGCCAAGATCTTGCCACCAAGAACGGTCAACCTAGGATGCCATTGCTGTTCTTGACATCCCTGGACACTTGCCACTACACTGCAGAATTCTGCTGCCCTTGGTCACTCTCTGCTGGCTGTTCAGCTCTCAACTCCACAACGGCCACTTCTAATAATCTCCAGTTGAACTTGGGACATCGTATCACCCCTTAGAGATCCATAGTATAGCTGTGTCAGTCCACTGGAAGGACATGTCTGCTCACCTTTTGGGTTCATAGACAGTGCTCCTCCCCATTTAGGGGCAAAGAAGGGAATCAGTGTAAGCAAAAATATTATTTCAATGAAAATTTCCTATTTTATTTCCAAAGAGATTGACCTTAGTGCAAATTCTAAAGAAGTGCATGCAGAATCAGAATGATTTACTATATAGAAAAATGCTTTAAGTCTTTTAAATTTTTTGAATAGGGTTGTCATTTTTATTAATCGTTAGCCATTAAATTATAATAGAAAAACTGTATAATTATAACATAACTTTTTGTTTTGAGAAGAAGTTTTGCTCTTGTTGCCCAGGCTGGAGTGCATTGGCGTGATCTTGGCTCACTGCAGCCTCCACCTCCCAGGTTCAAGCAGTTCTCCTGCCTCAGCCTTCCAAGTAGCTGACATTACAGGCACCTGCCACCATGCCCAGCTAATTTTTTGTATTTTTAGTAGAGATGGGGTTTCGCCATGTTGGCCAGGCAGCTCTCAAACTTCTGACCTCAGGTGATCTGCCCGCCTTGGCCTCCCAAAGTGCTGGGATTACAGGCGTAAGCCACCGCGCCTGACCAATTATAACATAATTATAATTAGTTACAATGATATATAATTGTTCATGAAGTTATAATTCATATTTATAATTGCCTTGCTTAAGCTAACAGTTGATAACTATTGAAATCTATGGAGAAAAGGTGAAGACTGCTGCACTGCTTGGTGTGTGCCTGCCATCTAGTGGCAGGACACATTAATGCTACCGTGGAAGCCCTAGTGTGCCTGAAAGGCAGGTTTGCCAGGGACAGTTTGCTCCACTTTACATTTTCCCAGTGTTTCGACCCAATCAACTGTATACAGAGACATCCTTAGGCTTTTGAAATTATCTCCCATTTTATTCAATATAATTACAGCTGAAATGCGAACATAAATCTCTGACAGCCAAAACATATCTAACTTCATTCCTACATTCCCTAAGCACGATTCCTTTTCTTTTATTTTATGTATCTCCAGAAACAAAAAGTGGTTTAGGCATGCTATTCTTCTCCCACAGAGAATGTTTTGACCGCTATTATAAACATGCACATTGACACTGGAGTCACTGATGTCATGGACTGCTGCCTTCTAAAGAGCTCTTCTCCCCCAAAAGGTGATAAGATTAAGTTTGAGAAAATAATGAAAGAGAATCTATCAGTATTCATGCAGACCACTCTAGTAAGGATGGGAGAGCCATGAGTAAATAAGATATAGATCCAGACCTCAGCTTCATTGCTTCCAATCCTTGTAAGATTTAGAACTCCTTGTATTTGTGAAGTATCATACCCTCTTAGCAAACTCAAGACAATCAACGTCTCATATACATGAGACTAATACGACTGACCTCATATCTTGTTGCAATGTTGCCCTCTAAGAACCCTTCCAAAAGGAAGGAGTAAATATCAAGCAAGTGTCCTAATAGTTTCTGGTAGGTGGTTTGGCTGAAAAGCTTGAGATGAGGTTGGCATAGGCAACATTAAGGGGGATCTGTGCTCTCTAGCAGCAGGTGCGTCCACGCCTTCCTGGGTTTGGCTAGCATGCTATGTTTGATTCATACGATGCAAGAGACTATGTTAAAATGGTAATCTGGATCTGCAGGCAGAAGGAAGATTAGCAGTATTAATCATGAAAGTACGGTAGACTTGAGGTTTGGGAACTCAAGAATTTGGGGGACTGGGCTGGAGGGAGAGGAGGAACGTTTAAGGTTCCTGGGCTGGGCACGGTGGCTCACACCTGTAATTCCAACACTTTCGGAGGCCGAGGCGGGCGGATCACCAGGTCAGGAGTTTGAGACCAGTTCGGCCAACATACTGAAACCCTGTCTCTACTACAAATACAAAAAATTAGCCGGGCACGGTGGCGGGCACCTGTAATCCCAGCTACTCGGGAAGCTGAGGCAGGAGAATCGCTTGAACCCGGGAGGCGGAGGTTGCAGTGAGCCGAGATGGCACCATTGCACTCCAGCCCAGGCAACAGTGCGAAATTATGTCTCAAAAAAAGAGTGAGATTCCTTCATGGGGCAGGAACTGAAAATAAGAGTTGTGAAAGTTTGAGAGGTGAATGATGTTGCTAGACCGCTGAGTGCAAGGAGCATACAGGCAGAGGCCTAGCGAGGATGGAGTCATGGTCATTAGGGACTGGATGAATCTAGCAAGGGGGCTTTTCTCCCGTTCTCAGTCACTCCCCTCACCCTCCTCCTTGCCTGGCTGTCCGCTCGTCTCTTCTCTTCCTTAGCGTTGCCTTCTTCCTCCTTTGCTGTGGCTGGCTTTCTTTTTCATAAATGGTCATATCAGTTTAATCACAGTTATACATGAAACCTACTGAACATCCGAATTAAAATTCGTGAGTTGAATCTTCTGTATTTCTAAACAGTAAGTCTCTAGTGAAGTTTCTTCTTGTCTGTGACCTTCAAATTATTTTTTCTGTTTATGTAGTCCTAAAGAAAAAGAAAATAAATCAAAGGCTCTCTATACCTCAAAATAAAAGTTCTCCTTCCACTCTCATCAAAGACTAGTATCTAGAGATTGGCTACTCACCAAAGAGCTTACATTTGTGCATGCTGCTTATGCCTAATTAGAGACTACGCAGAGATCAATCCTGTTATCTTGTGGCTGTGGAGATGCTTCTTCCTACTCCAGACTTTTTTTGTATTTAAGATAAGAGAACTTGAAAAACCCAGCAATAGTAGTATCCTTAAAATGGCAATTACAAAAAAAAAGTTGAAAATATCTCACAAATATTTTCACAATTATTATTCACAATTATTATATTGTGAAAATTATTAAATTGTGAAAATATTTCACAATTATTATAAATAGGAACAATTAAACAACATCTTAGATGAGTAATAAAAATGTAGCTCCTTCAGAGATATGACACCTGCATACTTTTCCAAAAGGGTAGATGATGTGAAAACTGGGCAGAATGCTATTCCATTTCCGATTTCAAGACCCTGTAAGACTGTGAGAGGAGGAAGAGCACAGGGCATCGTCGCATCCAGGATCTACAGAGGCACTATTTGCACTTTCTCCACTGTTTCCAGTATGGAAAATCCGACTCCTTCCTTTTCATTCCTTGATGGTCTCTATTGACCTTCAGTCACTGATTTGCTTCTCTTTGTGAGGGTATTTCAGTCCCAGGAGGAACTTTTAATTCCTGTTTTTTACTCTCTTCTGATTGGGGGGGAACACAGGATTAATATCCATGGAAAACATTAAGGAATCCAGAGAAGTTTTATTTTTACATTAATATACAGAATATCCACAGAGAATATAAAAGGCTACAGCAAAATCAAGTGATTCACTGGGACATAATATGTCTCTCTTTTCAATTATTTAAAGTCCCACAGAAACTTGACTGACATTTTCTATGCATTTTTGAAGAGAAATGGAAAGAGATGTGGGGGGGGGGGCGGTAACATATAGCTATTTCGGGAGAGATTAGCTTGTTGTGTAATCCAGTCACAGAAAGATAATCGCAGACACCAGAGCTAAATTTCTTTGACTGAATTCATGTAAATCAGTATTTTTTTTTTTACTTCTACACATGAATAAGAAGTAATTTCATTCACTGGGGTTGCTGTGTGGTGTAAATACACATATTCACTAATGTTAAGAAAAATTGTGCTTATTATGTATAGTAGTGATGCACATAATTTACACACACTCATTGATTGAAATGTTTCCCTGTGGATCAGGTGCGTTCATAATCAGATGAAGGAAAAGCAAAGGAAGCATTTATTTTCCATTTCGTGAATCATAAAATCGGAGGTTTGGGCTGACTACCTTTAGGTTCCCTTACGGTGTTTTTTGGGAACCGCTTTGGAGTCAGCTATCTGCTAAGTTTGGAATTGCCACCACGAAAGTAAACACCGTAGTGAGGAGCGGGTTGAGGAAAAGAATAAATAGTTGGTGGAAGGAACCACCGTACTCGAGGGAGGGGACAGTGGGAACGGCCCCTGTCACAATCACTCAATCATTTATCCAAAGCATCAACATTCTCAGAGCAAAGAACTTGTGTTTCTAACTCCAGAGGTGCCTGGATTCACAACCAAAAATGCTTCTTCCTCGCTCTCCACAGCCCCTCCCATGCCATACGCCGGCTCGGCACCCCCTCTTCGCTGTGCATTTCTGCTTCCCCCCAAAGCCGGAGTAGTAAAGGGAGGCTCCTCGCGGCCCCCGCGGGCTCCCAGGGACCCGCAAGTTGAAGCGCGAGGGTTCCACGCGGGCTGCGGGGACGCGGGCCTCCGTGCTGCAGACTTTCTCAGGGCGCCTGGGTCGCAGCAGGCGCGGAGTCCCGCGCGCAGCAGCTGCTCCGCCGGCCTCGCCTCCGACCCCCGCCCTGCGCCAAGCGCGGAAGCGCTCGCAACCCAACTGCCCCGGGTGCCGGGCGCCTAGGGAGGGGCCGCCACCGCCCCCTCCGCCCGGGGGCCAGCGCCGAGCAGCCCCCGCCTCCCCGGAATCCAGAGGCCGAGCCGGAGGCGGCGGGGCCACGGTGGGAGCCCGCGAGGTGGCCCGAGCCAGGGCTCCGTATCCCCGCAGAGCCCGCCCGAGGGCGCAGCCGGCCACGCCAGGGGAGGCAGCCGGGCGGCGGGGAACGGCGGGGGCGGAGCGCAGCCTCCCGACGCCGCCGCCTCACCGCCCCCCTCCGCCTCCTCGTCCTCCGCTCGCAGCCGCCGCCTCCGCCGGGCTGAGGAGCCGGGAGTCCGCCGCGCCAGCTCGGGGCTGCGGGATGGGGAGTTAGCGCCACGGCGGCGGCAGTGGCCGCAGCGCACCCCGCCGCCGCCCAGGAGCCCGTCCAGCCAGGGGTGCCGGGCCCGCCCAGCCCGCCCCGGAGCCAGGCCCGCGGGCGGCGGCGGAGCTGGGCAGGTGGATGCGGCTGGAAGATGGCGCCCTCGGGCCCGGGCAGCAGCGCCAGGCGGCGGTGCCGGCGGGTGCTGTACTGGATCCCGGTGGTCTTCATCACTCTCCTGCTCGGCTGGTCCTACTACGCCTACGCCATCCAGCTGTGCATAGGTGAGTGCGCCCCCCGCCGCGGCGCCCCCAGCGCAGCGCAGCCCACCCCGACTGTCCCGGGACGCTCAGCCGCGCCTCCACTCTCGCCCCCCGGATGCGCCCCGGGCGCTGCCAACCTGCCGCGTCCCGCCGGCTCCGCCGCCGAAAGCAGCCTCGGGGCAGCTTTTTCCACGCGCACGCCCCTCGCCCTCCCCTCCCAACTCTCGGGTTATGGTGCCGCCTCCGCCCCGCACTCGCCGCCGAGCCTCCCGCCGCCTTCCGCTCACCGCCGCCGCCCCGGCCACACCCCCTAGAGGGGCGGACGGTCCCCGGGACCGCTGTGGAGAGGGGAGGCCGAGGCCGGCGAGGTGCGCCGGGGGCTGAAGGGCTGAGCTGGGCCCGGCCCCGAGCTGCGCCAGACCCGCGCGGGGGTGCTGGCCTTGGCGGCGGAGCTGGATCCCTTGCTGGTTGGCGTCAATCCACTCGTTAGAAATTTGTGACAGCGCTCAGGGGCGTTTTTGCTGCCTTTATGATTTGAGGATTGCCAGTTGGACACTTTTCTAGTTAAAAAGGATGTGGAGGAGGTGAGCTACTAGAAAGTATTTTTGAGGACATGTGCAACACACTAAACCATAATTTAGGTGTTTGAACAGTAGGGAGAGAAAAAAAGAGGTGATCGTCTGAGGTTTTTACACCCAGAGAGCAAAGTGGCTCCAGTCCGAGTTCGAGGTTCCTGAATTGGTGGGTAGGATACTTTTAATGCTGAAGATTAAAATTTTTTAAAAAGTTGATTATTATGCACAAGTAGGGAGTACAATGATGTCGCTTAATGTAAGCTGGTTTCTACCTTCAGGGGTTTTATGAAAACTGATCTGGGTTATCAGAAAAAGATGTTAAAACAGAAAATGACCTTTCTGCCAGTGACTTGTGAATGCTTTCTGTGTTTCGTGCTCCACCTAACAAAGTGTCTGTTTTTGCCCTACCAAGTGCTAGCTTTGGGTGGGACAAGGGAAAAGATTAAATAGTGGCCTATTATTTTGAGCCTTCACAAGCTCAGCATTTTCAAAGCCTCAAGATTCAGACATAAAATCTTGTCTGAAGCCATCTTACCTCAAAATGTTGCGCCTTGTGAGAAAGTGTCATAATAATACATCAAAATAATCACTGATGTAAGTTGTAAGAGAACCGAGACTTTTATTTCATATAGTTTTAAAATTTGCTGTTATTACTTGAAGGGATTTAGAAACAAGCTTAATAGTCCAAAAAAAAAAAAAAAAAACCTTGAGTCTGTTGTTAGGAAAAGATGAGGCTGTACAGGCATTATCATGAGGATGCATTTAGGTATGCAGTCGTCAAGTCATCTAAAATATATAGGAAAGGACGTGTAGTAAATTTTGTATTAGCTGTTAATATTAAAATAGCTTGCCTTATTGAGATAGACTGTATATGTTACATAACTGTTGGGAACCTTTGTTGTGTTTCATTCCTTCGTCCTCTTAAAAACAGTGACCAGTATCGATTAATATAACCTGCAAAGAAGGGACATCCTAGAAGGCCTTCATTATCAAAATAGCCTATTCTCCTGTATTATCACATTAAGCTAAGACGCTTATCTTGGTACAGTGTCTCATGTCCATTAAGAAGAAGCATTTGAAGACAGAGAGAGCTCTTCTGCCCGTTAGAAGGATGTCTGCTCCTAGCTGAGGTGCTATATGGCAGATCTTACTATTGTATTGGGTAGACAGGTGATGGGGAAGGAACTAAATGGAAAATTGCTATTATATCTGAATCGTATGTTTATATGTACTTTCTGTAAGTTTAAGACAAATCTAGAGTATCCATAAAATCCGCATCAGTATTTTAGTAAGTGACGATTTGACTAAGAGGAAGAATGCCTCTTTTTAAACTGCCTAAGTGGCGTGGCCTGTAATTGATACCTTATCTATCACTTCTTGTCCCTGCCTGCCTGGCGCAATGCCTGTCTGCCTGGCGCAATGCCTGTCTGCCTGGCCTGGCGCAATGCCTGCCACATTGAAAGCAACAGTAAGTGGTCTTGAATAAACAAATAAATGATTCAGAGGCACTATCTCCTAGGTTTTCAGAAAGTAGCTTTTATATTTTTATTGCTGTAGAAACAAAAAGTAATTGTTATGAAAGATCTAGACTCTAGAGTCTAAGAAGGAAGAACAAGTTGAAGCTGAATTTGATTCTAGAGACCATGGCAGTTTATGACTGGCAAGCTTTGCATAGCCTTGGTTGAGTGGGAAGTTGAAATTTCCTTATAGGCACTGGGAAAGATGGCGACTAGTGTGACTGACACACAAAACCAGACTCCCAGACTCCTTTCCTTTTCACAGACAAAGCAAATGGAAATACCAGCCCCCACCCCATCCCCAGCATTAATCACATCTCAGACTGCCCTGCCTTTTGAAGATTCTTTTTCTCTTGGAAGTTGCCATTTACAAGCAGATTTTCCAAATTTCTTCCATAAAACATTGGCCAAGGTTGGGACCAGAGTGTGGGGGTCGAGGGCTGGGAACTGGATCAGGTAGCAAATGGAATAGAAGAAACAAGGTGATTTACCCTGGTCCTCCTTCCGCATCTGCTCTCAGCTAGGGATGACCCTGAATATAAATTATTCTGTGCCCTTTGCTGAATGAACTGCAATTTAGGAGTAGTGCTTATCCTGGTATCCTTGGAAACTGGAGATAATGATTCTCATTACAGTTAGTTTCTATATTTAACAACGTGGATGTATGTGGCTCTCTAGGCACTTTTTCAGTTAGCATAATTTTTGCTTAGTGTTTGTATTTTATAAAAATAACCTCTCTTTGGAATATGTGTATATGTAAAATATATGGGATGTACATATATTGTGTGAGAGTCAAGTATTTTTGGTTAAGTCAGCTTCCTATTCTGCTAAAGAAAAGATCACAAAAGACAGTTATACTGCTAATCATTTGGACCACGTTTATCTCGTTTGTTGATGAACGAGGCTCTTCTATTCCTATTCCTCCCCCTCCATCCTTTCCTTCCCTTACCACTCCTTTTCCCTCTCCCCTGTCCCTCCTGTCCCTCTCTCCACTCCTGGCTTCTTTCGTGTCTTAACTCTCTTTGCTCTCTTTAGATATTAGGTTGGTTTCCATCAAGTAAGATAAACTCAAAGGTAACATTTGTACGGGAAACTTTAGGATGCACTATGAGAGGGAGTGAGGGTGGTCTGCAGCCTCAGGCATGCTCCATTCAGCGAGCACACGACGTGGTTTATGTTTTACAGATCCCTTGTGGCTGCTGCTGTGTTAACTTCGCTTGTTGAAGAAGGTTCACTGAAGTTTCCCCTTTTAAGTGCTAACATTTAAATTGTTTTAACTATTTCATACCGTTTTCTTTATTTCAAATTTACCGAAAAGTTTCAATAGTACAGGAAACTTCCACATACCCTTGTGTAACCAGTTCAGTTCCCATTTTTCTTAAATATATTACTTTCCTGCTCCTTAGGCAGGTGCTATGAGACGTTTATGATGATGTTGCGCACTTATGTAGTTCTGAATTTGCGTATGGTTTTAGTTTCGTCATTTTAAACAATCATGAATTTTGAAAAGCTTAAAGGTCATCCAGGCTAACCCCTTCTGTATTTTTAAATGAAAGAGTTAAACTAAATTCCAGAGTTGCCACAAGTTCAATGTTCTTCCTCCGAGTTACCTAGCGGAGGTGTCAACTATGACCTTAGCTGCTGTGATGCAGATGTCCAGATGTCTCCTTTTCCCAGCAAACCCCTCTCCAAATATCTTAGCCCATTGAAGTTATGCAGCAACTCTTTTTAACTTTATTATCGTTTACAGAGAGTTGACAGAGCTCTGAAAATAAGCCAACAGTCTTTACACAATTTTAGAGTTTTAAAGGGCTTTGTAGTTTGGGGCTATATAGTATGTATTTTTGGCTTTGCAAGCCGTGTGGTCTCTGTTCCAGCCACTCAACTCTGCTATCTTAGAGAGCGGCCATAGAAGATACTTTAACAAATGGGCGTGGCTTTTATTCAACAAAAATATGTGGCCAATCTTGGCCCTTGGGCAATAGTTTGCTGAGCTTTGGAGTATGTGGGAAGGTAGACCACTAGAATCTTGAGGTTTTACTCGCAGTTTTGCTGTCTTTATTACTAAACATCCTTCAGCAGTGATTGCAGCCTATTATATTCCACAGTGATTATAATACTTAGGGATCAGTTTGAGAGATACGCAGCCATGTTTTCATTCTTTTAAACAAACAAGAAAACAAACATCCCTAAGAACAAAATACATAAAGCCTCCTACTTGGATTCTGTGAAGTTATGACCTACCATTCATTCAAGGCCACTGCAGGCTCAAGGATAGAGACTGCTGGGGCTCTCAATTGTTTTCCAGCATGAAATGAATTTGAGCTACACAGAAGAAGAAATGTATTCTTGTTATTGATTTTAAACTGTTGCTTTATATTATTAATATCTTGATATTCCTGATACTTAAACTATTACTTTAAAAACTGTGTAGGACAATAAAGCATTTTTCACAAAAAAGAACAGGCAGTAGATCTTGGGAATACAGATGTTCTATTAAGTTGATGCAAAAGTAATTGCAGTTTTTGCCATTAGTTGGTTTTGCCAGCTGTTTTAAATATTAAAATAGTTTTAAGTGGAATGTAAGGCACATCCATAGAAAACTTATGTATGCAAAACATTTAATGCCTACATCACCTTAGAAATGATTACTTATTGGCCAGCACGGTGGCTCACCCTTGTAATCCCAGCACTTTGGGAGGCCAAGGTGGGAGGATCAGTTGAGGTCAGGAGTTTGAGACCAGCCTGGCCAACATAGTGGAACCCTGTCTCTACCAAAAAATACAAATATTAGCCAGGTGTGGTGGTGCGTGCCTGTAGTCACAGCTGCTCGGGAGGCTAAGGCAGAAGAAATTGCCTGAACCGGGGAGGCAGAGGCTACAGTGAGCCGAGATCACACCACTGCACTTCAGCCTGGGGTGACAGAGCGAGACCCTGTCTCAAAAAAAAAAAAAAAAAAAAAAAAAAATTATTAGTTGTTAGCAATATGATTCAAAATATATTCTGTGACTTTTCTTGATATTGTTGAATATTTTAAAGATTTGAATTTATGTGAATAGGGTAATAAAAACTCAACATTTCTTCAAATCAAAAATTCAAATGTATAAAATATGATATGTTCCAAACTCTTGATCCGTGCTGCCATTTTACTTTAATATAAATGGTCAAGTCGGAAAGGGGAGTAAGAGAAAGGACTCTGCTTAATGCTTTTTTTGGTTCCATTTAGTGTGTCAGAGACTTCCTTTTCTTTTGATGTACTGGACAATGCAGCATTACTATTTGCTATTAAACCCTATTAGAGAAAAACATTTAAGGCAATTAGCACAGTCTTAGCATGTACAAATGCGCAATAAATGTTGAATGAATTAATCTCATAGTTTCTACTTAGTCTTATTCAATTGTATAATGCAAATAAGTGAGAGGACAGGATCTGGGGTCAAACCTCAGTTTAAACTGAGGCTTATTATGGAAAAGTTCGCTTGCAATTGCTTACTGAGAATGTCATCCATGCCATTAAATTGGTACTTGCAGGAATGTTTCCAGTAATTAAACAGAAGCTGATGGGATGGTTTCTTAAATCAAGGTAATTAATTGTCTCTAGAGAAGGTGTGTTTCCATGAGGTTAGAAAGAAGGCAGCTTCTTGAGGGCTTGGGTAGGGTTCATTCAAAAGCATTTACTTGCCAGGCATTTCCCGCCACAGAAATGATTTAGAAGATAACTTAATAGAGATCTTTTCCTAGTAGTCAGGAAAAAAAACAGCCTCTGGGAAAAAACCCAAAACCAAAGCTTTCTAGCTGGCTTGGGCATGAGGAGAGGAGTTGCCACCTTTCCGGATGCCATTTCCACAGCAGAGTGGTAGGAAAGCAGAAATGGAAAGCAAAACGTCTCACTCCTAGACATGTGAGTTGGCTGCCTGGCCAATGGAAAAGGATAAACAATGAGGCAGGTAAAAAGAGCTTTTGGGGAGCACGTAAGTAGAAATGAATTTTAAGTCATGTTACAGATCTTACCACATATATTTAGTGGTTGACATAGTCTCAGAGTAAGATTATAAGCAGCAGTGTGTGCCTCTGCTATGAAGTAGGAGGTTGTTTTAGCTCCCTCACTTCTTACCTGATGCTCGGGCCACTTTTACTCTGCCCAGGGCCTGTGACCTTGTGGGTGAAACTGGGCATGAATGCAACTCTCTGAATCCACGGCGAGCCTGGAGAGCTTAGCTTAGAAATGGACAGAAACGAAGGGCAGGCGGGTGAAGCGGAGCTGACGTTGCACCTGAGGAACCGCCTTTGGAAAGAGCTGCTGCCTGGCAGCCGGTCACCACAGAGCGCTGGAACCACCTGTGCTCCAGGCTCCCCCAGCCTGGTAACAGCGGGTCCAGTGTTCCAGCCTGGGCAGTGTCCAGCTGGCAGGGCTGAGGTTGTTGCGCCCACATCTCAGGCTGCATGGTCCAGCGAGCTCAGGTGTTTGATCTTTTTTCGTTACCATAGTGAGAAGTGTGCTAGCGGGGAAAAAAGACAAATGTATCCCATAGATGAGTATATATGGGGGCGAGGGGTTCTCCATGAAATGATCCTCATTGATTTTTTTGTTTCATTTGTTTTTATGTTTTATCTTGATGGAGAATTTGTGATTTTCCTTCTCAGAAAAATAGAGCTATACTTACATTTCATAATTTATACTGCTGATTTATGCCACTGCGTTTTGACAGTTGTATCATATCACCCAGCCTTCTCTTCTCCAGGAAGTGGTGTATTCATGGGTCCCCTGAGATTCCAGCACTGCTTATGATGAGTGTAGAAATTTTATCTTGTCTATCTTGCAGAATGACAGATTAGAATATGGCATAGATTCTTAATGCTGTCTGTTGGGAAAACAATATTCTAAAGATGATTAGAAAGACAGTTTTAATATTATGTGGAATTCTGTTATTACATATTACCATTTAGAAATACTACAGAGAATTTATAATGAAAGCATAAAATAATTGAATGAGGTTTTTAATAGTCCATTAGAAAATTGTTGAAAATTTTTTCCTAATTCCTTTAAGGGAATTTTATTATAATTGTCTTGATTGTTGTTTCAATCAAATGGCAGAAGTGAAAAGGGCGAAATTATCAAGGCAGGGGGTAGGAGGAGGAGGCGCTGGGTAGGATGCTCTGATTTCTTGAGAACAATAGGATAGCTGTAAAGAAACCAGACATGATTGCTTGAGAATTTTCCTTTCAAAATGATAATATCACACTTTATATCATTTATGTAGCATTTTTCCTAATTTGACTTTTTATCTGGCCATGACTTTTAAATTCAGTTATAAATATTAGTTGCCTGAAGTGTTATAAAATCCATTTTTATTTGAGAGATACTCACAAGCGAAAATATATGCTGCATTTCTCGTCTTAGCACTTCACTCTGAAGTGCATACTTAATGGTAGTTCATTTTAGGTATGTTATTGATTGGATTACATTTTAAAAATGCAAATGAGTAAGTGCGTTTATGGGTGGCTGGGTTTTATTTCTTTGCCAGTATTTCTTCCTGGTATCCTGAAGTTTCTCCTCATGTGAAGTATACAATTAAGCATTCCTGTCATACTTAAATTAATTAGACCTTTTATTCACTAGCATTGCCACCCCAGAGGAACAGAGTGGTGCAGAGGAGTTCATCAGCAAAATATACACTAAACAATAAAAAAAAAAACCTTTTTCTCTAATTCTTTTGAAACAAAACATCCAAATAATAAAATAGTTTCTAGGTAGTTGTCTATCTTCATGATCATGTTATAAAAGATATAATCCTTATAAAAATAAGTTCATATTGTTTCAAAAATTGTATGTGATTATAATTCAGTGAAATTTGGGAAACCAGAATGGCTTTGTCATGATTACCTATTTTCTTATGTACAGATAAAATTAAATTCTGTCTCTGTGTTTACTGCATTATGTGAATGGATTTTCATCATATTTGAAGGGTATGTGACATGGAGTAAGGGTGAGTACATGGAGTAAGGTGACTTAAAATTCAGACTGAACTGGTCCCTCATCCCTTTGGATCCCATGAGTCCTCTCAAAGAGCTGAATCAAAGTATGGCTTTTCACCAGATTTGTAGGGATGTGAGGAATGGTGTGATTTGGAATTGTGTTTGTAATGTACATAGCACGTTGGAAGTATTTTGGTAGGAAAGACAGTCCACTCCAGAACAGCTGAGCTGGAGCTGTAATGAGAGATACCTGAGGCCAACTGCGAGCACGAAAAAGATTTCAGTTATGAGTCTTACACTGAAAGTCATAAGCTTGCTCCAAATTCCAGGGGCTAACTTGTGATCAAGTTTACTACTAAATGGGCAACTCCATGTGACCTGTTTTAGGAAGAAAGGCAGTCAGGGACTTATGTACTTAACTATGACTAGTGATTAGCCAGGGCATCTTCAGAGAGGTCAGTGAATGGGAAAAGATAAAGGGCAGGGACCAGTTTGACTTAATCAAGGTCTTAATTGTAGCATATTTTAATGAAATGCAATTTATTCCAGGACTAATACCTACTGAAAATTAAGATATACAAAACAAAGAACTGTATGTCATTCAAAGGAGGGGGAAGGGTAGTGATTCACCATAGCCTCCCATAAACTTGCCCTTTTACAAATCCAAGAACTGAATGCATTTTAACCGTCCATAATTCATTGGACACCCTTTTAATTTATTCATTCAAAAAATATCTATTGACAGATGTTGGAGCTTACATTTCTAATTGGGGGAAGGAAAATGAAATAAAAAACATAAGTACATTAGACAGTTTGTTAGAGGATCATCAGTGGCATGACACAAAGCAAAAAGTAGGGCAAGAAGGACTGAGAATGCCAGAGGAAGGTTTCAATTTTAAATGCAGTAGCCAGAGAAGGAGAAGAACTCATGAAATTTAAGCAGAGAACTGAAGGAGCTGAAAGATTTAACCATGCGGGTATTGTGGAGAAATATATCTCCGGCCAGGGGAGTTTGATTTACAAGCACAGAGGCAGGGGTCAGCCCAGCATGTGTGAGGAAGAGCAAGGAGGTCATTTTGGCTGAAGTGTAGTGAGCAAGGGAAAGGGAAGTAGGTGACAGGTCAGAGATGTGGGGAGAAAGCAGAGATCATGGAGGGCCTCAGGCCAGAGGCCACTGTGAGGACTTTGGTTTTACGTGGGGTGACATGAGAATCCACTGCAGGGTGTTGAGTACAGAGGTGATGTGCTGCGACTTATTTGAAAAGATCTTTCTGGCCGCTGTGGACCTAGGCTACTGCATCAATCCAGGTGAGCGATGATGGTGTGTGAAACCATGGCGTGGGCACTGGAAATGGTGAGAGGTGGTCAGATTCTGGACGTATTTTTACAGTAGCGACAGCAGAACTCATAGACAGATTTGAGTTGTGTAAGAAAGAACGGAGTCAAAAATGATTCCATTGTTTTTGACCCATACAACCGAAAGGATGATCAGTTGAGATGCAGAAGGCATCAGTTAGGTGGCGTGGAGGGTTGCATTAGATCTGGAATGGATGTGCTGTCATGAAATAGAGGTGCTGAGTAAGCAGTTGCACACATGAAGTTGGCATTTGGGAGAGAGGTATAGAATGTGGGAATAAATTCAGGAGTCTTCAGCATGTAAGTGGATTTAAAGACTTGGCACTGGATACATTTGTTCTACCACATGTGAGAACGTAAATGAGCAGAGAAATGGACCAAAGATGACCAACACTGAGAGTTCAGGAGATGAGTAGGAACCAGCAAAGAAGACTGAGAAGGAGCGCCCAATAACGGGAAGGAAAACTGAGAGAGTGTGGTGTCCTGAAGCCTGGGGAGGAAAGGGTATCAAGGAGGAGGGAGGAATCAACATTGCCACATGTACTGGCCCATCAAGTCGGGAAGGACAGAGAATTTAACAATGTGCACATTGAACCCTTGTTTTGAACTTATTACTGACTCTGATGACTTTCAATGTAATTTACAAGGTTACCAAAAAGAATCTTGTATACCAGTGTACGAGTTGCTGGGATATCTGAATTAATTCAATCCAAGTTAAAAAGGCTTTACTCTGTTAGGCAAGCTTAACTTTTCTTATTATCTGAAAATAATCTACAGAAAATTTCATGAGCTGTAACCATGTCTGGTTTATGCACTCTTATAGCCCTGGTATCTAACACAGACGTTGACACGTACTAACATTTGGGACATATGTTTCTTGGATGAATCAAAAGATGAGTGCCAGCTAAACTTGTTCAGTTTGAGCCCTCTGAGCAGGGTGGACCTCTCAAGCAACAAAGAATGTTGAATCCTACATGAGGGGATTATCTATTTTGGCTTTTTACTCTTTGATCATCCAGATGTTTATAAACAAGCTGGTAATACTTTTTTTTTTTTACTTTTTTTTTTTTTTTTTGAGACAGTCTCGCTCTGTCAGCCAGGCTGAAGTGCGATGGTGCAATATTGGCTCACTGCAACCTCCGCCTCCCGAGTTCAAGTAATTCTCCCGCCTCAGCCTCTCAAGTAGCTGGGATTACAGGCACCTGCCATCATGCCGGGCTAATTTTTCCATTTTTGTAGAGACGGGGTTTCACCATGTTGGCCAGGCTGGTCTTGAACTCCTGACCTCAGGTGATTCGGCCTCCCAAAGTGCTGGGATTATAGGTGTGAGCCACCACGCCCGGCCACAAGCTGGTAATATTTTTATGGTTTCACATATAACAATAAAAAAACCTTTTTTTCTTTCTGGACGTTAAAATGTTATCTGTAATGAGAATTTAGATGATCAAGTTAATTGTAGAACTCACTTGAAAATTTAAAAGATAAATTATATGTGTAATAGAATAAGTAATATCCTCATATATCTATAATAAAAATAATAAATAAGAACAATGTAGAATGTAAAATTTTTGCCCCAGTATACTTATAAAATAATCACAAAAAATGAGTGAAATGCATTTGCAGGAAACACTCCAACAGCATTGCCTAGAGATAACTGTAGTCCGTTTTAGTAGTTTTCAGATAATTCACCCCCACCCGCCCTTAATGTGCTAAAATTGTTACCCTTTTTAGATTTAAAAAGACCTTCTAACATGTGTTTCAATTTTCTTTTTCCTTGTCCCAGCCTTCTCAGAGTATACTGAATATAATTTAGCTCTGATTTAAGGCAGTAAATCCGAGATAGATACATGTATCAAGCTACTCTCCAAGACCCTTGGAGTTTGAGGATTTTACATTCTATTTCATCTATTTCCTATTGACTGAAAAAGGTCAAGGAAGACCGGAATTTTGGCTCGGCATTCTTTTGAATCTCAAGCACTGAGAATCTGGGGAGACTTGTGAATGAGCCGCTTAGCATGCGGAAATGCCTAACTAGGCATACACAGCTCAACAAAGCTTTGTTTTTCTCTGCTTATCACTTCTGGGGTTACTTTTATGAGATGTTAAACAACAGTGAAAACTTTTAACCATGGAAGTGACCAGAGGTGAGAAAACTTTAGCTAATGTTGATTTTTAACTTAATTTGTGGTTTGAGAATAAGCCCTAGAGCAGATTTTTTTTTTATTTTTTATTGTGGTAAAATATTGATAACATAAAAATTTTCCATTTTAACCATTTTTAAGTATACAGATTAGTGTCATTAAGTACATTCAAAATGCTGTGCGATCATCACTACTGTCCATTTTCCAACTTTGTCATCTTCCCAAACTGCATCGCTGTGCGGTTAACACTAACCCTCATTCTTCCCTCCCCCACCCTCTGGCAGCCACCATTCTACTTTCTGCCTCCGTGAGTCCAGCTGTCCAGGTAGCTCCTATGAGTGGAATCATACTATATTTGTCCTTTTGAATCTAGTTTATTTCACTTACGTAATATCTTCAGAGTTCACCTGTGTTGTAGCATGTGTCAGAATTTCATTTTTTCAAAGGCCGAATAATATTTCGTGGCATGTATATATCAGATATTGTTTATCCATTAATGGAGGTTTGAGTTGTTTCTACCTTTTTGGCTATTCTGAATAATGCTGCTGTGAACAGTATACAGAAATACCTGTTTGAGTCCCTGCTTTAAATTCTTTTGGTAGATACCTAAGAGTGGAATTGGTCAGTCATATGGTAATTCTGTGTTTAATTTTTTGAGGACACCATACTGTTTTTCTGGAGCAGGTGATTTTTGATGCAAGTGTCACCCAGAGAAGCCTATATATGCCCTTGTAAACATGTCCAAATTTGAAGGTCTCTAGAGGTATCCATGAGATGTATCAGTGTTACTGCAGAAATTTGTTTTTTTTTTTTTTTTTTTTTTTTTTTTACCATCTTGCCATTTCATGGTTCAGCAGAAAAGCTGATGGGCAGGGGATTGTGAAGGATCCCATGTTGCCCATATGGTGGCCTTCATTACTGGGTAGTGTGTTCCTTATGAGAGTGCTGGTCATCGGGCATGCCCAGGGCAGAAAACTCGAGGGCCTCTAGCTTACTGCATATAGGCAGGAATTCAACAACAGTTTTTGAGTAGCCAGAGTCCAGAGCACAGAAATGACAGATGGAAATTTAATCTTGAAAGAACATATTAGCAGGTGGAAATGGTACGCAAACTGATAAAGAGGAGCAGGTGGGAAGGAGGGGAAGTATGCCGTGAATGCATCATGAATACATGTGAGTGCATGGTGTCAATCATGAACTCGATTCTGATCCACAGCAGGGACTGAACATGATTTATAAATGAAGAGCAAGGTTTTTGTTTTGCCCAAAGATCCAGAGTAAGTGAAATGATTTTAGTAAGAGAAAGCATAAATCCACACATAAAATTAGGGGAGAGATACAGGCGGGAAACCTGAGACGCAGTTTACACATGGAGCAGAGGAAGACACTCATTCCAAATATTGATGACTGGATTCTTCAATTCCTTGCATAATTTTTTTTAGAACTTCTCACTTACATTAATGAATACATCTAGTATATAAACAGGTGGTACTTGTATAATATTACACTATTACAATATGTTGTGTCTTTAAGCAGTAGTCGTGGAAATCTTTCAACTGTGGGTGGCCAGATAATGACAATGTCAGATTTATTTTGGCTGTGACTGAATATACATACTGTTTCAGCAATTGCTGTCAGAGAGATTGGGCTAGTGCCGTAGGTGAATGCAGTGTTGGGCGAGAGTATGATTTGCTGCAAGTAAGAAGAGAAAGGCATTGTATAATTCCAGCTGGGATCAAGAAAGTTTGTGTATGTTTACTTTATGAATATATGACAGTGAAGTTACAGAAGAAAATAGTGCTTCTCAGTGACCCAATACTGAAGGGTGAGCTAGTGAATAGGTGGATACTCTTGAATGTTTTAATAGATATTGTGACCCAGTGCTATCGTGCAGCGATTACTGCTGGTGCTAGTGTTGGTTTAAATCTTTGATTTCATCTCTTCCAGTGTGCCACTGTAAATTTTATTCCAATGAGCTCATAAACACAAAGGTAGGAATTACATCCTTATATAGTTTCTTTCTCTGGAGAGTTGTAAAGTACTTATAAGTGTCAAATAATTTTATGAACCTAGAAATAATTGGATTAATTTTTAAATGTGTTACATGTGCCTGTACTCTGGTCATATAGTACTCAACATATAGCTGCTAACCCTGCTAGATGGTTTTAGAACGTTGCCTGTTTCCTTGGAGATGCAGAAAAGATGCATTGGTTTTTCTCCTTAATAAATCAAACAGCTAATAACGTTTGGTCATGAAAAATAAGGAACTCTCAGCATTGTCCTTTATGATAATTCTGAGTATACCAGATAATAAGAAACTGATGTAAGGACATTAAAAAATACTCTACAAAAATTGTTTCAACTTGATTGTATATATTTTTTAAATGATGAAATAACCAATATACATATGGGACTTTTTGCATGCTACCAATAAATAAATACATCCACACATATATAAGAAAGTTGAGTGTTACATTGGGCAAAATAATCATTGAGGCACTTCCAATTCTAAAATTTTGGTTCTGACTAATAAGGGGAGTATTTCAGGACATAAATCCCTAGTTGACATTCCCCTGGGTTGGTAAATAGCCATTATGTGGAAAGCAGGCAGATCTTTGTTGAGGGTGTAGTATCCACCATAGACTTACATGGTTCTACGGAGTCAGTCATGGCCTCTGTGGTCTTTCCTCAAGAAGGGAATCTGGAATTGGAAAGGAAGGGGGTGGGGCTGAAACGATTCAGTGATTGTAGGAACTTGGAGTTGAGTTGTAGCCATGTGTAGAAAAGGAAAGACCCATACAACTCTATCTAAACAGGAGAAGTAAACTTACAGCTGCCCTCAAATCTCCACAACTTGCTGGCACTAGGAGCCTCTTCTATTTTAATTTGAGACAGGGATTATAGGATTCCATTGAGTAAGCTTTGAAATGAGGACACTAAGATCAGGGGGCCAGCCCTGAGATCAGATTTCCTTATTTATCTACATTGCTTAGTGCAGTCAGTGATTCAGAAATGGTCCTTCCCTTTGCCAAGATGAAAGTGGCAGTGAGTTTTTCATGGCCGTCATTATGAGGTGACGTCTTTATTCCTTTTTCAGAACTGATAGATTGAAAGACCCACACATTCCTAATGATTTAAATACAAACATTCAGTGAATGTTTACCCAGCCTTCAATTAGATACGTTAGATTTTACACCATCTGTTTCTGTCGAGTAGAGCTGCTTAGCTATTTAGAGCAATGATTTGGTCATCAAATTGCTACAGAAATGATGTTGAATTCCACCACATGTGACAACATGGATGAACCTGGAAGACATTGGGCTACATGAGAAAAAGCCAGTCACAGAAGGACAGATACTGCCTTCTTCTGCTTGTATGAGGTGTAATGCCCAACCTTGTTTTTACTAACCCTGTTTTTAGACTCTCCCTTTCCTTTAATCACCTAGCCTTGTTTCCACCTGAATTGACTCTCCTTTAGCTAAGAGAGCCAGACAGACTCCATCTTGGCTCTTTCACTGGCAGCCCCTTCCTCAAGGACTTAACTTGTGCAAGCTGACTCCCAGCACATCCAAGAATGCAATTAACTGATAAGCTACTGTGGCAAACTATATCCGAAGTTCCCAGGAATTCGTCCGATTGATAACGCCCGAAGCCCCGCGTCTATCACCTTGTTAATAGTCTTAAAGCCCCTACACCTGGAACTGTTTACTTTCCTGTATCCATTTATCCTTTTAACTTTTTTGCCTACTTTACTTCTGTAAAATTGTTTTAACTAGACCCTGCCTCTCCTTTCTAAACCAAAGTATAAAAGAAAATCTAGCCCCTTTTTCAGGGCCGAGAGAACTTTGAGCGTTAGCTGTCTCTTGGCCGCCGGCTAAATATACGGACTTTTAATTCGTCTCAAAGTGTGACGTTTTCTCTAACGCGCTCAAGCACAACAGAGGTATCTACAATAGTCAACTAAAGGAAACAGAGACCGTTTCGTGGTTGCCAGGGGCTGAAGGGAGAAGGAGATGGGGGGTGGGCTGCAGTTCAGTGGGTATAAAGTTTCAGTTACGTTAGATGAATAAGTTCTAGAGATCGGCTCTACATCCATGTGCCTATACTCAACCACATGGTATTATGCACTTACAGTTATTTCAGAGAGTAGATCTCAAGTCTTCTTAATGCAGTGAATTATAATAATAAAGAAATGCTGAGTAACACTTATAACCTGGAGACTTCTATAAACGTAAGGATTAAGAGCTACCAACCAGGAGAGATCCATATTCTGTCTCTCTTAATGTCAGTGTCTACATGTGAGAAATGTGTTTTAGGAGTGTGCCTGTGTAGTACAAATTGGAGTAATTATCGTTCCTCCTTTCTTCTGCTGTGGATGGAGGTCAGGAAGCCTATCCCATCTCTTACTCTTTCTAGTATCACCATTTTACTGTTGCTCTAGGAACCCAGAGCCCTGTTCCTCCCCAAATTCTTGAAGTGTGATGGTTAGGAAAGTCCATATTCAGGTAGTGCCCTGAAATATGGCCAATAATTTGAATTTTTTGTATCCAAAGTTTGTAAAATTATGTTTGCAGAGGTTTTAAGTTGGTTGGTGGAGCAAGGGTGACCAGAAGAGGACATTTTAAACCCTACTTTCTAGAGTGACCCAGATCAGAAGTAACAGGGAGTGGCAGGAGTATCAAGCACAGACCAAGAACTGAGAGCAAGCAAGGAAGAGAACAGCTGCCCAGGACAAAGCAGCCCAGTGGCTGCGAGGCATCCGATGTCACAGATCCTGGCAGGCCACACAGAATCCTTGCATGAGTTTTGGGGCCAAACAGGACTATATGTAGATCCCATCATGACTTGGATGACGTTAGAAGTTATACCTCTGTGAGACTGTCTTCTCAGCATTTGAAATGATAATAATACCAACCTCACAGATGGTTGTAAAGTTTAAATGAGATCAACATTCAAAGAATTGAGGGTGCAGTGGCTCATGCCTGTCATCCCAGCACTTAGGGAGGCTGAGGCGGGAGAATCATTTGAGCCCAGGAGTTCAAGAACAGCCTGGACAACAAAGGGAGACGCTATGGCTACAAAAAAAAAATAAAATTATAAATTAGCAGGGTATGGTGGCACGCATCTGTGGTCCCAGCTACTCAGGAGGCTGAGGCGGAAAGATTGATTAAATCTGGGTGGGCGAGGCAGCGTGAGCCGTGATTGCACCACTGCATTCCAGCTTGGGAGACGGAAAAAGACCCTGTCTTAAAAAAAAAAAAAAAAGAAAGAAAGAAAGAAAAAGAATTGAGCACAAATCCCTGGCATAGAGAGCATTCAACAAATGCTCCTGTAAAGCTGCAGTCTGATTTTGGAGGATGCTGCAAGCTATATTCTGTGCCTCCAAAATTCTTAGGTGAAAGTCCTGAACTCCAGGACTTCAGAATTTGTTTGGAGAAAGGGTCTTTAAAGAAATAATTAAGTTAAAACGAAGTCATCAGAGTAATCCCTTATCCAACGTGACTTGCCGTCCTTAAAAGAAGAAATTTGGATACAGAGAGGCATCGAGGGAAAATGATGTGAACATACAGAGAGTAGGTGGTCATTGCAAGCAAAGGAGAGAGACCTAGGAAGAGACCAACCCTGCCGACACCTCAATTTGTGCTCTATTCTTTTTCTTCTTCTTCTTTTTTTTTTTTTTTTTTTTAACAAGGTCTTGCTCTGTCTCCCAAGCTGGAATGCAGTGGAGTAATCACAGCTCATGCTGCCTCGACCACCCAGATTTAATCAATCTTTCTGACTCAGCCTGCTGAGTAGCTGGGACCACAGGTGCATGCCACGATGGCCTGCTAATTTATAATTTAAAAAAAAATTTTTATCTCCGTCTTCTAGAGTCCAGAAATGTGAGAACATAGATTTCTATTTAAGGCCCATAGTCTGTGATACTTTGTTATGACAGCTGTAGCAAATACAGGTATTATCACGAAGACTTGGAATGTGATGAACACCTGATCTCATAGCCCAGCAGGTAAGGGAGGAAAATCAGGGCAGCCTCGAGTCTACTGTGCTGGAAGGGAGATATGTTTGGATGTTGCACTCAGTAGGCTTCCCTTAACACACAGTCACTAGTTTTTGTTATATTGTTAATAGTGTTATGCAGAAGCTTTTGATGGCTGATCTAGAGGCCAAAGCACAGAAAGCAAATCTTTTGGGTCATAACCTACCCTTAAGAGACTTCCCATATCTTGGTTTATATGCTTTAACTTAGTATTATTCATTTTTGTGTTTGATATTGTGCTATTCTTTTTTTTTTTTTTTTTTTTTGAGACATAGTCTGGCTTTGTTGCCCAGGCTGGAGTGCAGTGGCACTATCTCAGCTCACTGCAGCCTCCGCCTCCTGGGCTCAGGGGATCCTCCCACCTCAGCCTCCTGACTAGCTGGCATCACAGGTGTGTGCCACCACACCCAGCTAATTGTGGGGTTTTTGTTTGTTTGTTTGTTTTGGTAGAGACAGAGTTTCACCATGTTGCCAAGGCTGGTCTCAAACTCCTGGGCTCAAGCGATCCAACTGCCTTAGCTTCCCAAAGTGCTGGGATTACAGATGTGAGCCACCGCACCCAGTCACATTGTGCTATTCTTCAGGAAAAGGTTGCCAGTCATTTCTGGGCCATTTTCCATCGTTCTTTGATAATTTCTAGCATAGTTTAGCTCAGTATAGCTGTTTAGAGATGTGTTCTGAGGTAGAGGCTGGGGAAATCATCAGACTCCATAGGGCATTGGCATAGGACCAATGCATGCCAAGCCCTGTTAGAATCTGGACAGGGCGTCGTGGGTTGCAGGTGTGGGTGGGGTTGACAGGAAAGGAACTCTGGGAGACGTAGGGCAAAAGTTTAAAAATTTACTGGTTTAGTTTTTTTCTCATTCTGCTAATTCACCCACATTGTAATTTATTTGCATTTTTCTGCTTATTCACGCTTAAAAGGCTTTCCAGCAGTTTATTCCTAACAACTTGGCATTTCACGCTGCAGAAAATTTTAGCGTTACTACATGCTAATTATTCACTATGCACTTCTTCCCCTAGATTGTTAATAAACTGCTAGCACTAAACTTTAGGAAACTCCTACTCCTAACATGTCACAGTTTGGTGATGAATTTATCCTCCATATTTGATGAACAGACCTTAATAATGCGCCAAATTCTATTCTAGGTGCTTTTACCTTCTAGTTTAATTCTCGAAAGAGCTCGGTGAGATAAACATTGAGATGATGTTCAGAGAATCTAAATAACTTGTTCAACATAAAACATCACACAGGATTCAAACCTCAGTGAGAGTCATGGAAAAGACACAAATAAATGAAAATACAGGTTCTGTGAGATGCTAAGAGACGAATAATGTATTGCCATAGTGATTGCAGGGTCTAACTAGACAGGAAAAGCTGGTATTTAAACTGCACCCTGAAGGATGAGAAAGAAGGAGCCAAGCGTGGAGTCAGGTGTGGAGCTTTTCAGACTGGGCACAGACGCTAAGGTTTGGTGTGTTTTTGAAACGGGAACTCAGTGTGGCTGCAGCTTAGTGAGCAAAGGGACTAGTGACCAGAAGTGGTCTTGGAGGACAGAGAGGAAGAGCCAGATCATGCTTGACCACTGAGACTGAAGTGAGGAGATTGGACTTTATTTTACTGTAAATTGAGTGCAGAACCTTGGGAGGGTTCTTAGTGAGATGATATCACTGAATTGCATTTTAAATGAGATCATGGTTTTCTTATTGCAAAATGAATTTTCAGGGAATTGTGTGGGGATCCATTGAGGTAGTCGATTGCCTTGCCCCGTGTTTGTGGTTAGTAGACTGTTAGGAATATCAGGACTGGCTTGTATGTTAACTGAGAAAGTACAAACTGAAAACCGTGTGTTTGGAATTCAAGTTTTGCACCATCAAAGACTTACTGTTAACCTTTGCTTCTATTTTGAAGCTACTTATCTGTCCTTGACAAAGCAGTTCCTGCTAATTTACTGATCAGTTAGTTGTTAGAATGACTTTTGCCTTAGGTCTTCAAAAGTCAAGATTTTTGCCCCGAGAATACATCAGGGTAGGATTTAAGATAATTTTATAGCCAGAGAAACCTTCAAGATAAAGTGCAAATTTTAGTTTAAACAATAAAATTAAAGCGCCGCTCAGCTGAGTGCCGTGATCAAGATCACACATATTGGGAGGATTGGGCTGGAGTCCAGGTCTCCTACCACCCAGTTCACTGCCAGTGCAGAGGATCAAGGGAGGGTACAATGTTAGCTTGGTTAAGACACAAGAAAGCCCAGAGTGACAGAAGAATCATGCACAAGAGGAAAGACGTGTGAGGTGAGTTTGGAGAGAAAGGCAGGCGTTTTGAGTTATCAATAAAATCACAATGACATATGAGGACAACAAAGAAAAAAAAAGAAACAGTTTGACTTAAAGTATAATAAAAAATATAATATATAAAAATATATAAGTAGATAGGTTATAAAGAAAATAAATTCAAAAATGTATTAGGAAGAAAAGGGTACCATTGCAATTAAACTGAAAATGTTAACGTGAATAACATATTTTTCTTGCATGTCATTAAATAAGGTCTGGAAGGGGTGTCACTCTTGACCTCTAATACACTAAAAATGAACGAGAGATTTTTGGAAAGTAGCTAAAAGGACAAAGGATTTGGCTTCAAGGGGTTCCCCTGGCCAATTTTGTCAAAGAATTCTCTATGAATTTGACAGACTTTTTCCAAAAGAAGAGCATAATTAATTCTGTTAGAGTAATTTGAGTACAGAAAATTAGCTTAGGGAGGGTGTTGGTGACCTTGACACGGGTGATTGCAGTGGAATGCTGGGGAATTAGACCAATTGGAGTTGGACGAGGAGGTAAAAGGAGGTTGGGGGTAGAGAGAGTGATTTTGGATGATTGTTAAATTTTCCTGTGAAAAGGCCAGAAAGTGGGATGGCAGCTAGAGACATGAAGTCGGGACAGATTTTGTTGGGACAGGAGATGTTAAAGCATATTATAAAGATATTAAAGCATAAAGTATTTTTGTCATAATCTTTTGAATGTGAGCTACTTCTGTGAATTAACTGAAAATGTTTTCATAACTACATCCTTGTTTTTTCAGCTAGTTTTTACTTCTAACTAAAATGATATCATAAACGCTAAGCTTCAGCACAGAGGTAGAGTCTTATTTACCATTTTGTTCTCAACAGTGTAAGCACAGTATAGTCAATTGATGTTTCTCAATAAATGAGTTAAAGATAAACAGAAAAAATGTAGAGCTTGGCTATAAAATTATCCTTAAGATTCATTCATTAGGACCAAATCTCTGTTTTAGGGTGTGTGTGTGTGTGTGTGTGTTTGTGTGTGGGGGGGGCGGTATTCTTCATTATCAGATGTCTGAGGCTAGGCTGGAAATTGCATAGTGGTTTTATATTGAAAAGTTACTGTGTATGAGCAATAAAGGTAAATTATTCCTCCAAAGGAGAGAGATTGAATTTGAAGACAAGAAAAAGAAAATTCAGATTAAGAAAATAAATGTTAAAATCACAGCAATATACATTTGCAATAAAATACCCCAAAATCACGTTGTTTTAGAAACACTTTACTGTTCTTTGCTAATTCAAAAGGGGGAGTTCATTTTTTGTCTATTATGAAGGCGTAGTAGCACACAAGTAGCCATGTAAGTATCTGAAAGCTTGAATTTTGGATATATTTATGACTAAAAGTTCAACTAGATTTAAGTTACCATCAGTTTACTAGGCTGCTGTATCTCAGTAGATACCATTTAGGACAGTAACACTTTAATAATAATCACCAAAGCCGATTTTTAAATAATCAATTGGTAAAAAATATACGAGTGGAATAACCTTTGAGATGATCTCCTGCTTTTAATCAAGGTTGAATTTAAATCATTCTAGACTAAATTAATATATATAAATCATTCTAGACTAAAGCAAAATATTATCATTGTAGGGCATGGACCAAAAAGAAATCAGGCTAATCCAAGATAAAATGAGGCAAATAAGTGTTTGAAATTAAAATTAAAATTGTGATTCACAGTGTTCCTATTGTGTGTATTTAGATGGTATGAATGGTGCCATCCACCAGATGTAGGATTGGTAAATATTTTAGTGTAATAATAGCAGTGCTTTTAATTCCCAGGAATAAACTGCACCTAACTTCTTTGGGGTGATTATAAGATTTAGGTCTTTATTTTTTTTAAAGTAATTGTTTTTATTCATTAAGTTAAACAGTGCCTATCCAAAATAGATTCTTTCACATTTAAGTTCTCAAAAGGACTAACTGGCACATCAAGATCGAAGTTTTAACATCTCATCATTACTCTGTGTTAAGAATGAAGACCACCTTTTTGGTTTAAACAAGTTTCTGAAATGACACATCCGTTTAAAAAGGCAATTGACTTATAAGATAATTCAGATTTACATTATTTTTCACCTTTTATTTTCATTCGCCAAGTCTATTTTTGTTCAACATTTTGCATTTATTTCTTTCAGGAGCCTGTACAAATATTACTTTTCTCTTTGTAATTTATCTTCCTTTTTTAGCCCCCTTTCCTATACATTATACATTACAGTTAATATTATCAAGATGAAAGATGATATATTATAATTGTACATTCATAGGGCTTACTCTACACAAGGCACTGTGTTAAGTACATTCTTTTATTGTCCCTTTGAATTCTCCCTACAGCCCTAATGCTATTGCTGCAGCGATCACCCTCATTTTGTAGTGGAATAAGTGGGATAGCTTGTGTAAGCCAGCAAGTGGCAGAGGCAGGATTGGACCTTGCTTTCTTTATCCCCAGCCATTGCTCTTTGGTGCTATTATGCTTAGTAATAATCACTTTTCCATTTTGACAAATTCAACTATAAAAAAGTACAATACTAAGGAAGAACCAAAACCAAGGTGGGGGTGGAGGGAACCCTGTAAACTTATAGACCCTGTCTGTTTTCAAAGTTGCTTGAAGCCCAGTTGAAGCCAGTATCTCCCTCAGCTTTTTCCTTTTTAAAGGGACAGGAACCATTTTGTCTTCTCCCTCTCTCCTCTCTTTAGAGAAGTGTTTTCTTCACCTCACAGAAGAGATTACTTTCGCTTTTTTCAACTATGAGCTGAGTCCTACGGTGTGCTAAGCTAACATGGTAATAGAAATAACTTTTCTCTTGAGTTTTTCATGCCCACAAAAGAAAAATGAATACTTCTCATATGTCCACTTTGATATACCAGTTTTATGTGATTCAAATTAGTTGTCATGGTCTGTTTGTCTAAGTCAGTCTCTTACTCAGTAAACACTAATGGGGCAGATGCTCTATGCCAATTCTTGTGCTTTAATGAGGAATTAATTTTAATATGATCCAGCAGAGCTCGAAGTTGTAACATTTTTATCACATGCAGGAAATATTTAGATTGAAAATAAAAGAATTTCTAAGATAGAATTAATGTGCTACTCGTTGTGACTTTGAGAATAAAGCTAATTTGCTTTAGTAAAAACTGAGTAAACCTCAGTTTTCTGTTGACAAAAATTGAAATAACTATTAATTTATCTCAATAGCTGGTTTAAAGGAAATGGGATAAAGAAGGCTATACAACACTTGAAATTTCTCTATGGTAAAATTGGAGAATAGGTATCAGCATCATTGTTAAATCAAACAAACTGGAATTCTGTCTGTGAAGTAAGAAAATTAAATAATCCTGGATTAAAACTCAAAATCCACATTAAAACCAATAGTTATTTTTAGAAGACCTGTCCCAATTATGTTCAGTATTGCTATTTAGTTTTTGTATTGTTATAAATAATCAAATTATATTTGATTACCATCTATATTGTTTCAAAAATGAGTCTATTTTTCATCTGTTACCTTTATATACATAAATATTAGAAAAGTGTTGAGGCTAAATTTGAGCAATCTTTTCTTGAACAGTTACTTTTGAACAAAAATATTTGCATTTGACAATAACTTTGTATTTCATGTGTTTTTACTCTGTGAGAAAGGAAACTTTGAACTTGACAACTCTGCCATTAAACTGAAAATTACAAGGTAAATCACTGATTTACTAATTAAGTAAACATGGTTGAAAGAACATTCATTTCCTGAGTATCACAAAGCAAAACCTTGCATAGTCCATATATCTGTTAATGAAATAAGTTAATTTGCAAACTTTGATAATGTTATTTAATCAGTGACAAGTGATAAAAATGTTGCTAGTACTTCTTAAATCATTTAAAATAGCTATATGCAACTTTATTTGCAATATATATATAACAGATATGAGATTTCTGTCCAGAATATATAAAAGGCTCTCAGTAACTAAGTAGGCCAATAGGAAAATAATCATTCACATAGAAGAGAAAGGAAATCCCAATCATAGTGTTTTAAAAATAATGCCAAACTGCACTAATAATAAGGGAAATGAATGCTAAAATAATGATTTTTATTTAGGCCTATGATGTTGACAAAAATTAAACAGACTTACGTTTACAGGAAATTGAACTGGCTCATAATCTTGGCGAAAGTGTAATTGGATACAGCCTTTTGAACTGATCCCTTTCATTCTACAAATGTTACACAATTATTTACTATAAAGATGAATTTATGTGTAAGTTGTGTACTTTTAAAAAAATAGAACATCTGTGGATTTTGAATTACATTTAGGGAAAAGCAAACTGTGAATGGCAATAATAATAATAATAATAGCTTTAAAAACAAAGTCTTTGAATGCATATCAGGCTTATAGAGTAGTGGTCCAGGTCAAAAAGATTAGCAATTCGTACCAACTACACCTTTTTTGTTGTTGTTGTTTTTGAGACAGAGTCTCACTCTGTTGCCCAGGCTGGAGTGCAGTGGCGTGATGTTGGCTCACTGCAACCTCTGCCTCCCGGGTTCAAGCGATTCTCCTGCCTCAGCCTCCAAGTAGCTGGGATTACAGGCGCATGTCACCACACCTGATTAATTTTTTGTATTTTTAGTAGAGACGGGGTTTTGCCATGTTGGCCAGGCTGGTCTTGAACTCTTGACCTCAGGTGATCCACCCGCCTTGGCCTCCCAAAATGCTAGGATTACAGGTGTGAGCCACCGTGCCCAGCCCCTAACTATACCTTTTTCAAAAATGTCACTTTGTTTTAGTTTTCAGTTCTCTCACCTCGAGTCAGTGGAGTAGCAAACACATTTGTATGCAAGCACCAGCACCTCTGGAATGGTCAGTAGGGTCATTCATATATAAATGCACAAGTGGAGTCAAATTGCTTTTCCTTTCCTTAGATTGGCTCCACTGAAGGATTGGAAATTTTGATCCAGAAAAGAGCTGTCAATTTTGGAGCACTTTTGAAGACAGGGTGTAGTCAGTGTCTAGAGAGAAATGCATACCTGTGGCGGTAGGTTCAGATATTAAAAAACAGACTTGCCTCAAGCCTTTCCTGTGCCCTCAGATGAGCTGCTTCAGGGATTCTATGAGAAAGCAAACTCTGACTAGCCTCTGACTTACAAGCGGACTTGTAGAACAGGCCATTTGTAAATCAAAGGTCATCCAGGCCTGCCTGTCTCATTCTGGAGATCAGAAATGTTAAAAGGAATGGAGAACCTAGGAAGCATTTACAGATGCCACATCTAGGTTAGTAAGAGATCTGGAAACCATATATTAGTTGTTGTAAACTAGAACATTTAAGGGGGACACTATAACATCAAATATGTGAAGATCTGTAATTTAGATCTTCTGTTTGTTGCTGTGGTTTGGAAGCCTCAATATCACAGGTAAAAGTCACAAAGCAGCCAATTTCAACACCCTGAAAGGATGAATTTTCTTATTCTTAGGGCAATCCAACAGTGGAACAGGCTGCCCTCCAAGAAACTATGGGCTTCTGCTAGCTCTAGAAATGCCTGAACTTGTATTTGGTAGCTCTCTTGGGCAGGAGATTGGTTGGACTGAGCAATCTTAAAAATTTCTCACACTACCCTCTGGTTCCAGGCTTCAGAAGGCAGCGCATTTCATTCCAGCACCAAGGCCTGAGGTCCTGTGCCCTTTTGAAAAGCTGAATAAGGACAAAAATATACAAAGTCAGACTTGGTACAGCTGAGATAGGGCAAAACTTCCAAAGACTCTAGTACAAAGAGAGAGACCAAATGGGAAAACAAATAGACAATACAAAAGGCGTACAAATGTCTTGATTACTAAATACAGCTTCTTGCCGCAGCTTCCTTTAGCGCTTGTGGCCCCTGTCCTAATCTATAATACCTGCTAGCTTGGAATATTTACAACAGCCGCTGAGGAATGGCAGTTTCCCAGCACTGCCTGGCCTTTCATTGTGCAACAGGGAGCAAGTAAAGTCACTGTGCATAAGCATTTGTACTTTTAGAAATTAGGGGGAAAAAAAGAGTGTCTGCTGTGGACACATTTTGTTCTTTGTGGAAAGCTCACCAGGTGGTTGCCAATTTATCAAGAGCAATAAATGCCTGCGGAAATGTAATGACCTGGAGAGCATTGCTTTTATCTGAACTCTATAGTTGGAAGGAAAACCAATCAACCAAATGATACAGAAATAAGACCCCCAAGGGGCACACTTGACAAGTTTTGTTCTGCAGGAGAGGAGCCAGGGCTGAAGTGCGCAATGGAGGCATGGCTGACTGCAGCCTCCAGCCGTTTCCTCCACCCTCTCTCCACACTGTGCTCACCTCTCCTCCAAATAAAGTTGAATAAATATTTAGAGAATGTTGGTTTGAAGGGAAGCCAAATTATTAAGCTACTTAAATGCCTTATGTCTGTGTCAAGCCCTGTTTGCCATAAGCTTCATATAACCTATTACCTTTTTTTCTCTTTTTTTTTTCTTTTTATTTATTTATTTATTTATTTATTTTTTATTATACTTTAAGTTTTAGGGTACATGTGCACATTGTGCAGGTTAGTTACATATGTATACATGTGCCATGCTGGTGCGCTGCACCCACTAACTCGTCATCTAGCATTAGGTATATCTCCCAATGCTATCCCTCCCCCCTCCCCCCTCCCCACCACAGTCCCCAGAGTATGGTATTCCCCTTCCTGTGTCCATGTGATCTCATTGTTCAATTCCCACCTATGAGTGAGAATATGCGGTGTTTGGTTTTTTGTTCTTGCGATAGTTTACTGAGAATGATGGTTTCCAATTTCATCCATGTCCCTACAAAGGATATGAACTCATCATTTTTTATGGCTGCATAGTATTCCATGGTGTATATGTGCCACATTTTCTTAATCCAGTCTATCATTGTTGGACATTTGGGTTGGTTCCAAGTCTTTGCTATTGTGAATAATGCCGCAATAAACATACGTGTGCATGTGTCTTTATAGCAGCATGATTTATAGTCCTTTGGGTATATACCCAGTAATGGGATGGCTGGGTCAAATGGTATTTCTAGTTCTAGATCCCTGAGGAATCGCCACACTGACTTCCACAATGGTTGAACTAGTTTACAGTCCCACCAACAGTGTAAAAGTGTTCCTATTTCTCCACATCCTCTCCAGCACCTGTTGTTTCCTGACTTTTGAATGATTGCCATTCTAACTGGTGTGAGATGATATCTCATAGTGGTTTTGATTTGCATTTCTCTGATGGCCAGTGATGATGAGCATTTTTTCATGTGTTTTTTGGCTGCATAAATGTCTTCTTTTGAGAAGTGCCTGTTCATGTCCTTCGCCCACTTTTTGATGGGGTTGTTTGTTTTTTTCTTGTAAATTTGTTTGAGTTCACTGTAGATTCTGGATATTAGCCCTTTGTCAGATGAGTAGGTTGCGAAAATTTTCTCCCATGTTGTAGGTTGCCTATTCACTCTGATGGTAGTTTCTTTTGCTGTGCAGAAGCTCTTTAGTTTAATTAGATCCCATTTGTCAATTTTGGCTTTTGTTGCCATTGCTTTTGGTGTTTTGGACATGAAGTCCTTGCCCACGCCTATGTCCTGAATGGTAATGCCTAGGTTTTCTTCTAGAGTTTTTATGGTTTTAGGTCTAACGTTTAAATCTTTAATCCATCTTGAATTGATTTTTGTATAAGGTATAAGGAAGGGATCCAGTTTCAGCTTTCTACATATGGCTAGCCAGTTTTCCCAGCACCATTTATTAAATAGGGAATCCTTTCCCCATTGCTTGTTTTTCTCAGGTTTGTCAAAGATCAGATAGTTGTAGGTAAGCGGCGTTATTTCTGAGGGCTCTGTTCTGTTCTATTGATCTATATTTCTGTTTTGGTACCAGTACCATGCTGTTTTGGTTACTGTAGCCTTGTAGTATAGTTTGAAGTCAGGTAGTGTGATGCCTCCAGCTTTGTTCTTTTGGCTTAGGATTGACTTGGCGATGCGGGCTCTCTTTTGGTTCCATGTGAACTTTAAAGTAGTTTTTTCCAATTCTGTGAAGAAAGTCATTGGTAGCTTGATGGGGATGGCATTGAATCTGTAAATTACCTTGGGCAGTATGGCCATTTTCACGATATTGATTCTTCCTACCCATGAGCAAGGAATGTTCTTCCATTTGTTTGTATCCTCTTTTATTTCCTTGAGCAGTGGTTTGTAGTTCTCCTTGAAGAGGTGCTTCACATCCCTTGTAAGTTGGATTCCTAGGTATTTTATTCTCTTTGAAGCAATTGTGAATGGGAGTTCACTCATGATTTGGCTCTCTGTTTGTCTGTTGTTGGTGTATAAGAATGCTTGTGATTTTTGTACATTGATTTTGTATCCTGAGACTTTGCTGAAGTTGCTTATCAGCTTAAGGAGATTTTGGGCTGAGACAATGGGGTTTTCTAGATAAACAATCATGTCGTCTGCAAACAGGGACAATTTGACTTCCTCTTTTCCTAATTGAATACCCTTTATTTCCTTCTCCTGCCTGATTGCCCTGGCCAGAACTTCCAGCACTATGTTGAATAGGAGCGGTGAGAGAGGGCATCCCTGTCTTGTGCCAGTTTTCAAAGGGAATGCTTCCAGTTTTTGCCCATTCAGTATGATATTGGCTGTGGGTTTGTCATAGATAGCTCTTATTATTTTGAAATATGTCCCATCAATACCTAATTTATTGAGAGTTTTTAGCATGAAGGGTTGTTGAATTTTGTCAAAGGCTTTTTCTGCATCTATTGAGATAATCATGTGGTTTTTGTCTTTGGCTCTGTTTATATGCTGGATTACATTTATTGATTTGCGTATGTTGAACCAGCCTTGCATCCCAGGGATGAAGCCCACTTGATCATGGTGGATAAGCTTTTTGATGTGCTGCTGGATTCGGTTTGCCAGTATTTTATTGAGGATTTTTGCATCAATGTTCATCAAGGATATTGGTCTAAAATTCTCTTTTTTGGTTGTGTCTCTGCCAGGCTTTGGTATCAGAATGATGCTGGCCTCATAAAATGAGTTAGGGAGGATTCCCTCTTTTTCTGTTGATTGGAATAGTTTCAGAAGGAATGGTACCAGTTCCTCCTTGTACCTCTGGTAGAATTCGGCTGTGAATCCATCTGGTCCTGGACTCTTTTTGGTTGGTAAACTATTGATTATTGCCACAATTTCAGCTCCTGTTATTGGTCTATTCAGAGATTCAACTTAGAATCTCACTCAAAGCCGCTCAACTACATGGAAACTGAACAACCTGCTCCTGAATGACTGCTGGGTACATAACGAAATGAAGGCAGAAATAAAGATGTTCTTTGAAACCAACAAGAACAAAGACACAACATACCAGAATCTCTGGGACGCATTCAAAGCAGTGTGCAGAGGGAAATTTATAGCACTAAATGCCCACAAGAGAAAGCAGGAAAGATCCAAAATTGACACCCTAACATCACAGTTAAAAGAACTAGAAAAGCAAGAGCAAACACATTCAAAAGCTAGCAGAAGGCAAGAAATAACTAAAATCAGAGCAGAACTGAAGGAAATAGAGACACAAAAAACCCTTCAAAAAATTAATGAATCCAGGAGCTGGTTTTTTGAAAGGATCAACAAAATTGATAGACCGCTAGCAAGACTAATAAAGAAAAAAAGAGAGAAGAATCAAATAGACGCAATAAAAAATGATAAAGGGGATATCACCACCGATCCCACAGAAATACAAACTACCATCAGAGAATACTACAAACACCTCTACGCAAATAAACTAGAAAATCTAGAAGAAATGGATACATTCCTCGACACATACACTCTCCCAAGACTAAACTTTTTTTCTCTTTACAGTGTCCATGGAAAACACTGGCGAACAAGGTAAGCTAGATTATATTAATGTTATAGATTTTTTAAATAGTTTGAAAAAAAATTGTATTCACTTAGATTTGGTTGGGATTAATAAATTGTTCTTTGAGAATGTGGAGACAAGCTAGGGTTAAAGATGTCTCATTTCTCTTAAGTTTGCAGATTGAATTCTGTCAGACACTTGGCAAAGAATTCTATCCTGAAATGGCTGTCATTGTGCCAGAGATTCTTAAGGCTTTGAGGTATAGGGATATCAACAATTTCCTTTCCTAATTCAGATTATTAACTTATAACTGAGTCACCTACATAATTTATGAAAAATATTGTTGGCTTTAGTCATCTCACACCGATTTAAGTGCCTTATTGAATAATTCAAATTTTTAATGATTCTATGAGTATCCTCATTCTTTAGAAAAATTTAAAATTGCTATTAAAGTTTTAAAATGCCAAATATGCTATATTTAAATTAGCGTATTTTATTCAATGATATCTTACAGAATTAAATTGTGTATTAATGTATTACCCAGAAGGAATCATTATCACCATATACAAAATTAATATTTAAAATTTGGGCCGGGCACAGTGGCTCATGCCTGTAATCTCAACGCATTGGGAGGCCAAAGCGGGCAGATCATTTGAGGTCAGAAGTTCAGGACCAGCCTGGCCAGCATGGTGAAACCCTGTCTCTACTTAAAAAAAAAAAAAAAGAGAGAAAGAAAAATACTAACATTAGCCAGGTGAGGTGGGGCATGCCTGTAATCCCAGCCACTCAGGAGGCTGAGGTAGGAGGATTGCTTGAGCCCCAGGGGGCGGAGGTGGCGGTGAGCCACTGCACTCCAGCCTGGGCGACAGAGTGAGACCCTGTCTCAAAAAAAAGGAAAGAAAAGAAAAGAAAATTTTGGATAGTATTTCAAGACTTTATAACACCACCCAGAGTGTGTTTATATGCATTACTGAAAAAAGTATTCAGAACACTTTTTTAAAACAATTGTCCCATGTAATAAATAAGACACTTGAACTCCCACTGAAGGAAATCTCTTTGTCCAGATGTTCTCCATTTAAATGTGTTATCATTACACCAGCTTTGACTAGAGCCAAGCAAATAAGCAAACAGCTTCTCAAATAGGAACTGCCTTTGTTATCTGTGTCAGTACAGCAAAGTTCTTAAAGCCTGAGTGTTTTAACACTTGTTTTTAATGCTGTGTTTGCTGTTTAAATTTGCAGGCGTAACGGCCTCATTTTTACAATTTAGAAAAGGTCCTTGTTAGTGATTTTGCCAATAGATGGTCTGTCTACAGATGGGAGGCTTTTATTCATGGGCATAGATCTCATTATGCATTTAGGAATTTTTGTAAAAAACTCTTGGCTTTGGAAATAAATTCGTTGAGTTGTGTTTATTCTAGTATAAAGTAAAGGAACTTTCATAATGTATTATAATTGGTAATTTGGTTATTTTAAAACAAGCAGATCGGTTGTGACTATCATAATTTTCGTATGTATTTGCATATTATGATGATAATTATGTTTCTCTCATTTTAGTTGTGTGCCTGATGGCCTATCATCTACTTTTTGCAATGTTTGTCTGGTCATACTGGAAAACTATCTTTACATTACCAATGAATCCTTCAAAAGAAGTAAGTTAAAATATTAACGAAATTATTCTAATGATAGAAATCAATAATACTGATGTATTATTGAAGAATGAATTTTATTTTAATGTTGCAAACTTATTGAGTGTAGTGACTTTTTAGATTAAAAAAATTAGTATGTCTGTTAATAAATACTTGAATTTTCACCTGGAAATATTATTGTTTTCACCAGATAAGCACTGCATTTTCTGTATTGAATCTGTTATGAATTCCATTTCCACTTTAGAGTCAGACATCAGGATGGATGGATAGGTAGACAAAGATAGATAATAAAATAGAGCTAGAAGGTAGACATAATTCTATGATAATTATCATATTAAAGGTGTATTAGTTAGTTGTCAGCCACCAGAAACAACAACAACAACAAAATAATGGCTTAGCTAATCTTCTCTGCATTCAAGAAGTCTGTAGCTAGTCCACAGCTTCCAGGTGCCCACACTCCTTCTATCTTGTTTCTCTGCCATGTGTAGCCTCCATTTCCAAGGTCCCCTCTTGGTCTAAGGGGGACTCTGCAGTTCCAACCATCACATCTACATTGTAGCCAGCAGACCGAAGAAAGTAGGAAAGAGAAGTAAATGTCCTTCTCTTCAAGAACACTTTCTAGACATTGCTGACGTCATTTCCACTTACATTTAGAAGTTGGTTATATGGCCACATCTACCCACAAGGAAGTGGGGAGTGTAGCCTTTCTTCTCGATGACCATGTTAAACATGAGAGAAGAAGAGAAATATGGTTACTGAGAGACAACTAGCAATCTCTGCTTCAGAGGGTTTTAAGTAGAGTGATGGATCAAATTTGCATGTTGAAAAGATCATTCTGTTTGTTTCTGGATCATGCATCCTGGTTAAACGTTCTTGGAGCAAAGAATTGTGTCTTACTCATTTTTGTATCCTTGGCGTATAGCCCAGTACATTGTTGAATAAAAATATACTTTGCTAACTCTAATAACAGTGTAGTTTTAGTAAGCCAAGTTTAAAAAAAAAAGCATCACTGTAGACTGTTTACTGAAGTAATCAGTTTGAAATGCAACTTTGGTCAAAAAAGCCAATAAATATGCTATCTGGCTTGGGAGAGGATGGTAAAAACCACAGATGTTTGCACAGAATTAATGGTATGCCTGGCTTAGAATGCTCTATCTATTGCCTGTTTTTCGTCTATTCTCCACTTCTTTTTCTATCCCAGTCTTTTTTTTTCCATCCTCCTACCATATTTGCTTCTTTTCCATCATCTCTCTTACCCTCATCCTGTCCTTAGTGGTAGGTTTGAAGAAAAATACTGACTTCTATCATAGGTAGTCTCATCCACTCTGGTAGTTTACATACAACCTCTGTTTTGATAACTCCCAAATCTGTTTTGAGTTCTAAACTCCCCCTTAAATTTCAAACTTATGTATCCCCCTGCCAAGCATAGCTTCTTGATAATTCCACCAACACCTCAAATACAAAACATCAAAAACAGACGTCATCACCTTCTCCTTCCCCAGACTGTGAGTCATCTGTTTCTTATGTCGGTTAATGGGCAGTTTATCACTGCTCTAATTCTGGGTCTTCATCATCTCCCTTGTCTGAGACATTGTATTCTTCTCCTGGTAATTTGGTTATTTTAAAACAAGCAGATCATTTGTGAATGCCACAATTTTAGTCTGTACTTGCATATTATAATGATAATTATGTTTCTCTCATTTTAGTTGTATGCCTGATGGCCTATCATCTACTTTTTGCAATGTTTGTCTGATCATACTGGAAAACCATCTTAAGGTTTTCTGTTTACAGCCTGGCCTACCTTTCCTTCCCAGAACCCCACAAAACTTCATCCAATACCCTGAAGCTGGAGTGGTCCTCCTAAAAAGCAATGTAATGCCTTCCCTCTACTGCTTGTATCTATTGTGATTCCATATATCCCACAGGGGAAGGCTCAGTCTCTTCTGCCCAGCAATAGCAGCTCTTGTCTCAATTTCTGACTTTATACTTTGTACTCTAGTAGTTCTTAACTACACATAGTTTCCTGTATACAACATGGCATTATTTCCTTTCCAAAATATTCTTACCCCTTTCTCATGGAAATAATATATTTATTTTCCATTCATACTGGCAGCTCCTTCTAGGTCTCCTTTGCTGTTTCCTCTTCAGCTCCTAGACTGCCAAAGCATTGGAATGTTCCAGAGCTTAATCCCTGGACTTCTCTTCTTATATACCTGCATTTATTCCCTCGTGGATTTCATTGAGTTCTGTGACTTTATGTGTCACCCCAGTGCCGCAGCTCTCAGATTAATATATTAGCCTGGTGCTTGCTAATAAACGCCCGACACATTTCCAGCTCCCTATTTGACATCTAATAGAAATTTCAGGTTCAACAAAACTGAAAACAAACTTCTGATTTCTCATTTAATTCCCCAGTTCTTCTAGTCCTAAAGTTTTCTTACGTCAGTAATGACAGTTTCACTCTTCTGTTCAGGCCAGAAACATTGGTGTCATCCTTGGCCACTCTTTTTCTCTCGGACGCCACATCTAGTCAATCAGAAAATTCTATACCCTCACCCTCAGAGTATGGCCACATTGTGAACTCATGTGCCGCACTGCTCCCTGCTCCCACCCCGGTCCAAGCCACCATCCTCTCTCATTTATAGATTTGCAGTAGCCTCTTAACAGGTTTCTTTTTGTTGGTTTTTTTTTTTTGGTATTTTGTTATTTTTTTTTTTTTGGCCTCCTCTTGTGTATTTTCAACACAGTAGCCAAAGTCATCCTTTCAAAAGACAAGGCAAATCTCTCACTTTTTTGATGTCTTTATACAAATGGTACCTTATCATTGAGGCTGTCTGTGATGACTCAACATAGAATAGCAACCCCACTACCCTCAGCTTTCCCTGCACCTTACCTTCCTGGATTTTTGTCCATAACATTTACCATCATGGCAACACACTGCATATTTATTTGTTGAATACTTTTGAAAATACACCATCGTTAGAATGTAGGTTCCATAAGGGCATGAAATGTATCTTTGTTCACTGCTTCATCACCAGTGCCTAAAGCAGTGTCTGACCTATAAAAGGTACTCGAGATACTTTTTAAGTGACTAAAAGTAGGGAAGAAGTTATTCATACAGATGCAGGTTTATTTTTATGGCCTTGGCAGGAAGTTGAAGTGACTTCTAACTTCTCTCTAAAATTATATATGACATCATTGGCTAACAGTGAAGACGTAAGTGGGTTAATTAAGGGTTGGGAGAGTAGAGAAGGTTTGAAATAGTGGATTGGACAGAGTGGCAAAAGGATATGAAACACACGGAAGAAAGAACACAGCATTGAAGGAGCAGTCAAATCAATGACAGTGACATTGTAATGGTATCAGGCTTCGTTGTGTGATTTTTCTACAAAAGACGTACCTTACTCATACAACTGTGTGAGATAGATATTATTTTTTACTATTTTACAGTTGGAGCCACTGGCTTTGAACATGAAACAATTAAGGTATCTAGTGCTACTGTGTGGGAGAGCTAAGGTTCAACCAAAAGTCCTTTCAACCCTTAAGGACACTTTCTTTTCACTACACCATGCTCTAGTATGGAGAGCAAGCACAATGGGTGGGAGTGCCCAGGACTTCAATTGAAGCATGGGGGAAAACATAGCAAAAATTTTTTTACATATTATTCATTTAATATTTGTATTTTTTAAAGTTTTGTATATGAGGTACATAAGATATTAGCTGATAAAATATATACCAATACACTTGAACCTGGGAGGCGGAGGTTGCAGTGAGCCGAGATCGCACCACTGCACTGCAGCCTGGGTGACAGATCGACACTCTGTCTCAAAAAAAAAAAGAAAAAAAAAGAATGTATACCAATAAATACTCATCTGTTAGCAGTGTGATCTCACGTAATTTTTTACGGTTAGGGGAACATGATGAAAAGAGTTTGGAGACCACTGTTAGGAAGAAAGAGCCCTTGTCTGGTGGTTAAGAACCTTAGAATATTCCCTTTATAAAACACAAGGTCTTGGGCTATTCTTTTAATTGATCAGCTGTTAGAGACCTCTCGCTTGTAAAATGTGGATCCTGAACTGAGAACATGTGAATTAAAATTTGCCCTTTTCATAGCAAGATTGTTAAAGTGATAATAGTTTTTCATTGGTAAGATTTTCTCAATATAAAAGTAATACAACTGCACTAAATTATATTTTGAAAATGAAGACTAGGCAAAAAGAAAAAAGAGAAAAATCCATTACACCAATTCAGGCACTTTACATTCTGAATTTCTTTGTAGTTAAAAAAAAACTTGTGAGTACCTAATAGGTATATATATTTATGGGGTACCTGAGGTATTTTGATACAGTCATGCAATGTGTAATAATCACATCAGGGTAAATTGGGTATCAATCACCACAAGCATTTGGTGCATAGCAAAAAATCCTATTATACTCTTAGTTATTTTAAAATGTACAATTAAATTATCATTGATTGTAGCCACCCTATTGTGCTGTCAAATACTAGGTCTTATTCATTCTTTTTTTTTTTTTTTTTTTTTTTTGAGATGGAGTTTCACTCTGTCACCCAGGCTGGAGTGCAATGGCATAATCTTGGCTCACTGCAACCTCTGCCTTCTGATTTCAAGGGATTCTCCTGCCTCAGCCTCCCAAGTAGCTGGGATTACAAGTGCCCGCCACCAAGCCCGGCTATTTTTTGTAGTTTTAGTAGAGATGAAGTTTCACCATGTTGGCCAGGCTGGTCTCAAACTCCTGACCTCGTGATCCGCCCGCCTCGGCCTCCCAAACTGCTGGGATTACAGGCATGAGCCATGGCACCCGGCCCAAATTTTTGTATTTTTAATAGAGATGGGGTTTCGCCATGTTGGCCAGGCTGGTATCAAACTCCTGACCTCAAGTGATCCACTCGCCTTGGCCTCCCAAAGTGCTGAGATTACAGGCATAAGCCACTGCGCCCAGCCTTATTCATTCTTTCTAACTTTTTTGGTTTTGGTACCATTAACTTTCCCCACTTATGTCCAAGTTCCCTACTACCCTTCCTAGCCTCTGGTTGCCATCCTTTTATTCTCTATCTCTATGAGTTTAGTTGTTTTAATTTTTAGCTCCCACAAGTAAGTGAGAACATGCAAAGTTTGTCTTTCTCTGCCCTGCTTATTTTACTTAACATAATGACCGCGAGTTCCATTCATGTTGTTGCAAATGATGGAATCTCATTCTTTGTTTTGTGGCTGAATATATTCCATTGTGTAACTAAACACCGCATTTTCATTATCCATTCATCCGATGATGGACACTGAGTTTCCTTTCAAATCTTGGCTATTTTGAGTAGTGCTGCAATAAACATGGGAGTGCAGATTATCTCTTTAACATACTTGTTTCCTTTCTTTTGGGTATATACTCACAGTAGAATTGCTGGGTCATATGGTAGCTCTATTTTTAGTTTTTTGAGAAACCCATCGTAGTAGTACTAATTTACATTCTCACCAACAGTATACAAGGGTTCCCTTTTCTCCACCATCTCACCAGCATTTGTTATTGCCTTTATTTTACTTTGTTAGTATTTTTTGAGATAAGGTCTTGCTCCGTTGGCCAGGCTGGTGTGCAGTGCTGCAATCACAGCTCACTGCAGCTTTGACTTCCTGGGTTCGAGCAATAGTCCCACCTCAGCCCCCTAAGTAGCTGTGACTACAGGCATGCATCACCACGCCTATCTAATTTTTTTAAATTTTTTGTAGAGATGAGATTTCACTATGTTGCCTAGGCTGGCCTCAAACTCCTGGGCTCAAATGATCCTCCCGCCTTGGCCTCCAAAAGTGCTGGGATTATAAGCATAAGCCACTGCACCTGCCCTTTGCCTGTCTTTAGGATAAAAGTTATTTGAACTGGGGTGCGAATGATAACTCATTGTAGTTTTGATTTGCATGTCTCTGATGACCATGGATGTTGAGCACATCTTCATATACCTGTTTGCCCTTTGTGTGTCTTCTTTTGAGAAATGTCTGTTCAGATCTTTTGCTCATTTTTAAATTGGATTATTAGATTTTTTCCTATAGAGTTGTTTGAGCTCCTTATACATTCTGGATATTAATCCTTTATCAAATGGGGAGTTGCCAAATACTTTCTCCCATTCTGTGGGTTGTCTCTTCTCTTGGTTGATTGTTTCCTTTGCTGTGCAAAAGCCTTTTAACTTGATGTGATCCCATTTGTCCACTTTTGCTTTGGTTTCCTGTGCTTGTGGGGTATGATTCAAGAAATCCTTGCCTACACCAATGCTTTGGAGAGTTTCCTCAACGTTTTCTTTTACTGGTTTCATAATTTGAGGTCTTAGATTTAAGTCTTTAATCCATTTTGATTTTTGCGTATGGCAAGAGATATGCGCCTCATTTCATTCTTCTGCATATGGATATCTAGTTTCCCCAGCAGCGCTTACTGAAGAGACTGCCCTTTCCCCAGTGTATGTTCTTGGCATCTGTGTTGAAAATGAGTTTACTGTAGATGTAAGGATTTGTTTCTGGGCTCTCTGTTCTTTTCCATTGGTCTATGTATGCCAGTACCATGCTATTTTGGTTACTATGTACAAATGCTAGTCTTATGCCAGTACCGTGCTATTTAGGTTACTCCCCTACACTAAACTCTGTAGTATAATATGAAGTCAGGTAATGTGAGTCTTCCAGTTTTGTTCTTTTTACTGAGGATAGTTTTGGCTACTCTGTGTCTTTTGTGATTCCGTATACATTTTAGTATTTGTCCTCCTTGGGAAGGCTTTCCAGGTTAGGTGTTGTGATCTAAGCTGCATCTGCATTAGGAGATACCCCAATCCCAGTAATACTGTGGTTCTTACAGACTGGTAGATGTGTACTGCCTTGGTGGTCTTGGATAAGATTTGGAAGAATTCTCTGGATTACCAGGCAGAGACTCTTGTTCTTCTGCCTTATATTCTTCTAAACAAACAGAGCCTCTCTCTCTCTGTGCTGAGCTGCCGGGAGCTGGTGGAGGGGTGACATGGCACCTCTGTGGCCAACACCACTGGGACTGTGCTCAGTCAGACCCGAAGTCAGGATAGCACTGGGTCTCGCCCAAGGCCCATCATGTCCACTACCTGCCTCCCCTATCTGCGTTTGCTCAAGGCTGAAGGGCTCTGCAGTCAGTAAGTAGCAAAGTCAGCCAGGCTTGGGTCCTTCCCTTCAGGGTAGAGAGTTTGCTCAGGCCCTGGCCGGGTCCACAGATGCCATCACGGATCCAAAGACTGCAGTCAAAAACCTTTTAGTGTTTTTTGGTATTCAGAGTGTACCTGTTCCCATTTTTTAAATGTAATAGTCCATCAATGGCTTATTAGCATTTTTTTTATTATACGTTAAGCTCTGGGGTACATGTCCAGAATGTGGAGGTTTGTTACATAGGTATACACGTGCCATGGTGATTTGCTGCACCTATCAACCCCATCATCTACATTAGGTATTTATCCTAGTGCTGTCCCTCCCCTAGATCCCCACCCCCCGACAGGCCTTGGTGTGTGATGTTCCCCTCCCTGTGTCCATGTGTTCTCACTGTTCCACTCCCACTTATGAGTGAGAACATGCAGTGTTTCGTTTTCTGTTCCTGTGTTAGTTTGCTGAGAATGGTGGTTTCCAACTTCATCCACGTCCCTGCAAAGGACATGAACTCATCCTTTTTTATGGCTTCATAGTATTCCGTGGTATGTATGTGCCACATGTTCTTTATCCAGTCTATCATTGATGGGCATTTGGGTTGATTCCAAGCCTTCGCTATTGTGAACAGTGCCGCAATAAACATATGTGTGCCTCTGTCTTTATAGTAGATTCTTTCACTGACATATCACTTTTAAAGTTTTTTAAATTGTAAAATATTTTACACATATTTTTGTATATATACAAAATATATAAATATATGTATACAAAATATATAAGAACGTATATATAATGCACTACTTAAAGAATAATTAAGTGAAAACACCTAAGCAGCCACCGAGCCAGTATGTCAAACATTGTTCATATTTTCCATCTCTGCTGTGCATCTCCCAGCTGTTTCCCTTTATTCCTGAAAACGTAACAACTATCCTGCATTTCTATTATTCTTTTTTCTTTATAATTGTATCACATGTACATGTATCTCTCAACAACAGTGTATATGTTGTTTAGCTTGCTGGTTTTAAAATTATATGAATGAATCATTGTATATATGTTCTATAAGATTGTTTAATGTTGTTCAGTATACTGAGGTTCTTTCCTTTGCTATACACAGCTATAGTTTATTAATTGTTAAATGCCGGTACTATTCCATTATTTGGATATATCATACTCCAATTTATCCATCATCCTTTTGATGGACATTTGAGTTGTGTTTAGTTTTTTTGTATTTCAAACAATGATACTGAGATTTTTCTTGTACATGTCTCCTGGCGCACATTTATAGAAATTTATACAGGTGTATGTGTGTCTGTGTGGAAGATATGTATTTATATACATATTATTAAACAGCAGCCCAAATTTTCTTTTTCTCAAATATTTTAAAATTAGCTGGGCAAAATTGTCAGTATAAGAAGTAAAATAAATAATTAGACCCTTTAGAAGTGCTGGGGGAGAGTTTATGTAAGGATTATCCCTAAGTTAAAACTCACTTAGATAAGAAAATATGCTTAATGGATTTTCTACATTTGTTCTTAATGATCTAAATGAAAAATTTATTCATTGAGTTGTGTTTATTCATTGGGCCATCTTATCTGTCAATATAACTCATATTTTGTTGGAACTCTATGGTTTATAAGCATTTTTATGTACTCTGTTCCTTTTGAGTTACACAAAAACCAGAGGAAGTAGGTATAGTTGTATTATGATGATGATTATTGTACCCTTTTTCTAGATGCATAAATGAATGACCTGTGAGGTGAACAGACTTGCCCAGATTTCAAATTCTATTGTCTCTTTGAATGTACAATATACCATTAATATTTTATAAATACCCTTTTCCGGGTATGGTAGAGAAGACCAATATGTTATAATTTCTTTGAAAATACTGATTAAGATTTAAATGTATTCCACAGTTCCATCTCTCTTATGCAGAGAAAGATTTGTTGGAGAGAGAGCCAAGAGGAGAAGCCCATCAGGAAGTTCTTAGGCGAGCAGCCAAGGATCTTCCCATCTATACCAGGACCATGTCTGGAGGTAAATGTTGATAATGAGTGCTTTGCAATGGTATGCAAATAACATCATTAAGGTGACTGTAAGAAAGTGTGTTTATGTACTTGAAATGGTAAAACACTCATTTCAGAATGCTGTGTTATTTCTTGGATTGCTGTTAAATCTTTCCTGTGTGATTCCATAAAACAGAATGGAAACATGAATAGCACTGTGGCAAAGAGATCTCAAGGAAATCACAACTGACTTTAATCCTGTTCTGCCTACTTAGTTATGACTCAGTGAAGATGTGGGAACTGCTGAAATCTTGATTTATAGTAGTACTCATGTTTAAGGTTTTAATTGTAGACTTTCCTATTCATATTTAATTTAAGGCAGCAGTATCTGTAATGAATATAAAATGAATACTTTTACATGTATTTTTTCGTAAACTTAGAACAGTCATATAGGTGATGTAAAATTTCATTTAGGTATTGGTATAATTTTTTATCTATCTTTAAAATTTTCTTACAAATGCAATAAATTAACAAATCTCTTACTTGGGATATATTTTAAGGTAATTTGACAACTATCCAGTTAAACAGTTATCTTAAAACTGATGTACATGGACTAGTGATGCTTACCCACCAAGACTTGCCCAGAGCTTCTGTGACTTCAGACCTGTGCTGTCCATTATGGTAGCCGCTAGCCCCATGTGGCTGTTGAGTGCTTGAAGTATGGCCAGTTCAAACTGACAGGTGCTCTAAGCATTAAATACACACTGGTTTCAAAGACTTAGTATGAAAAAAATATATAAAATATCTCATTAATGAACAGACACAGTGGCTTGTGCCTATAATCCCAGCAACTCGGGAGCCTGAGATGGAGGATTGCTTGAGCCCAGGAGTTAGAAGTTGCAGTGAGCTGTGGTTGCACCACTGCACTGCCGCCTGGGTGACAGAGTGAGACCCTGTCTCTAAAAAATAAAATAAATAAAAAATGTTAAAAAAAAAAAAAAAACAGGAAAAACTCATTAAGATTTGTGACTCTGTGTGGTGATTCATACACGTGTAATCTCAGCACTTTGGGAGGCCGAGGCAGGTGGATCACCTGAGGTCAGGAGTTTGAGACCAGCGTGGCCAACATGGTGAAACCCCATCTCTACTAAAAATACAAAAAAATTAGCCTGGGCGTGGTGGCGCATGCCTGTAGTCCCAGCTACTCAGCTCACGAGGCTGAGGTGGGAGAATTGCTTGAACTCAGGAGGCAGAGGCTACAGTGAGCTGAGATGACACCACTGCACTCCAGCCTAGGCGACAGTGACATTTCGTCTCAGAAAAAAAAAAAAAGAGGTTTTTATATTACTTATATTTGTTTCTGACTCACTTTAGAATCATAATTGAATCTGACTGTAAGTCTCACACATAAGGTTTTCCTGGTTAATATTGTGACCTTAGTTTTACCCTACAAAGACAGAGATGTGCTTATATATGTTTAGGTATATTTACCCTGTAAGTCTAAACAAACACTGCAGAAATTTAAGCCCCCTAGAAATAAATCATTGCTGAGTTTCCAGAGCTAGTTAGTGACAGTAAAAGGTGCAAAAACCTGGTGTCGTTATTCCTAGTTCAGTTTAAAACTTTTTTTGATAAATAACAGGGTACAAGAAATAAATTGGTTTAACTGAGGGAGACATTCTATTTATTTTGATTAACATGGACATATTTGTACCCTTTGTGAGCCTTGTTATAACTACTGACAATTGAAAAAGCATCAGAAAAATTTCCTTAGGAGATTCTCTCTTCTGGTTAAACCTCCAGAGAACTGTGGCTGTAGGCAAGTCATTCCATTTTTGTATTTAAACAGCATCAAATATCTTATTTTTTTACCAAATTTAAATTTTATATGCTTTTTAAAATTTAAATTTGGAGAGATGATAAAAGCCATTTAATTGTATTTTCAATTCAGTGTTAACTCTAAGACTAAGTGGAGCTTTTTGTCCTTAGCCATCCGATACTGTGACAGATGCCAACTTATAAAACCAGATCGCTGCCATCACTGCTCCGTCTGTGATAAGTAAGAGAACCTTTAACTTCTAAAGTATCTACATGCTGGTGGTCTTTTTCTTCATTATGTTTCTTTTCTCACTGTTTTCCTGATTATCTTCTCCATATTCTCGCTTCTCAGCCCTTGATTTAGGAAATGCAGTTGGTATAACCCGCTGACATTCATACCAGTGAGGCCTAAGGCCACAGTCAAGTGTCAATTTGCCCCCAGATTCACGGTGCCCTGAAGTATGTGATTTTTAGCAGTTCTGACTTGGCTAGTTCAATTTAGGAAATACTTCTATGAGTGTTTTCCATTTTTATAAAGATAACTCAGTTGACTTCATGACAGTCAGACGTTGTTATATATTTAATATACTCCAAGGACAGTATGACTTGGCATAAGGATTGATATTGAAGGAGAAGTTTTATCCAGACTTTCTGTAAATCCGTTGCAGTTTTGTTCTTTCTTTAGCCTAAGATAGTTGTATATTAATACATTATATTGTTTTTAGGAAATGAGTTGCTTTGCATCTTAAGCATGTATATTTTGAATTCAAGTTATATTATTATAAGAATTGGCTATAGGGTTTATTTTAGATGAGAACTTCTGCTATTATCCAATTTTTAGATAAGTAAATAATTTTGCAATATTTTACTTGCCGCAGCTGTTTGAACTAACCATAATTTATATCTTTATAATTTAATATCATTAAAATTTCATGGGGTATTAGGTTTTGTGTTCTGCTTTGTTTTTTAGATGTATTTTGAAGATGGATCATCATTGTCCATGGTGAGTTGGCTGTATATTTAAACAAGTTTGTGTCCCTTGTAAATGTTAATAAATTAAATCACTTATCCATGTAAATCTTTTCACACATGAAATATTACTTGAGTTGACATGGCAGGAACTTTTGGATTTACTTTCTAATATTTGTTTAACTTAAAAGAGCCTTTATTTAGGGGAGTTTCCATGAAATACTTTTAAAACCAGTAGGTTAACAGTCTTAAAGTTAATATCGCATGTTAGCTCAGAACAAAGGATTTTGTTTGTGTGCATGTGCATAAACAGAGATTCCAGAATACTTCACAGAAATACACACAAAGATGTACAAGTAAATTATACATAGTACCTCACTGGAAGGTTTTTATAAAGAATTAAGTCATCAAAAGCTTTTTAACAATTTATTTTACGCAGAATTTGACATTAAGGAGTAGAATAGCAACTACACAGATATACAAATGCACACATAAATTTAAATAAGATTTTCCATATAGAATTCATTAATATTTGCTAATATTTCTCAGTCACGAAATTAGGTAATTTAATAGAGGATTATTTGAAAGATCTGATTAGTAAGGTTAATTTTCCTTCCTTTTCCTATAATTTTACATCTCAGTGTAGGCATATCTGTGACAGTCATGCCCAGGTTGCTGGCCAGGTTGGATTTGGGCGTGAGTAATGCTTATTCTTCAAGCTTTCTTTCAGGGATGGCTCTACAGAAAGGTAGACACGCCCACAAGTCCACAGTAGGTATAGGGTGAAATATATGTAGGGAATGGTTTTCTTAGCAGCAGGAAAGATTCCCAGGGGAATGTAGGATTATGGTATCCTGTATCTTTCACCAGTATACCTCTTTCTTTTCTCCACCTCGATTTTCTCCTTTAAAGCGTTCAGGCTAGTCAACCTGTATAAGAATGGCACTCTCCTTAAAGGTCTCGGTAAATAACGCCCCCTTCATACTAATTGATACTTGCACTCATTCTTTTGACCCCCTGCCCCCAGTTTTCTTTTCTGGTTTTTTTTACAGCAAGTGTTCCCCCTCCCCCAGTGTCTTTAATAAGACTTCTTCTTCTTCTTCTTCTTCTTCTTCTTCTTCTTCTTCTTCGTCTTCATCTTCGTCTTCGTCTTCTTCTTTCTTCTTCTTCCTCTTCTTCCTTTCTTCTTCTTCCTTTCTTCTTCTCCTCCTCCTCCTCCCTCCTTCTTCTTCTTCTTCATCTTCGTCTTCGTCATCTTCTTCTTTCTTCTTCTTCTTCTTCCTCTTCTTCTTCGTCTTCTTCTTCTTCCTTTCTTCTTCTTCCTTTCTTCTTCTCCTCCTCCTCCTCCCTCCTCCCTCCTTCTTCTTCTTCTTTTCTTCTTTCTCCTTCTTCCTTCTTTCTTCTTCCTTCTTTCTTCTTTTTCCTTCTTCTTCCTTCTTCTTTCTTCTTCTTTTTTTTTTTTTTTTTTTTTTGAGACAGAGTCTCACTCTGTCACCCAGGCTGGAGTGCAGTAGCATGATCTCGGCTCACTGCAACCTCCGCCTCCCGGGTTCAAGCGATTCTCCTGCCTCAGCCTCCTGAGTAGCCAGACTACAGGTGCCTGTAACCTCACCTGGCTAATTTTTGTACTTTTAGTAGAGTCGGTTTCACCGTATTGGCCAGGCTGGTCTCGAACTCTTGTGATCCGCCCGCCTTGGCCTCCCAAAGTGCTGGGATTACAGGCGCGAGCCACCATGCCTGGCCAACATCTTCTTAATTCTCCTTACATTCATTTGTTGACTTCCTCTGCAGCTGCTGTCAGTGCCCCACCTGTATCCCCATGACCCACCTGTTGAGTTCATGGCATCTGTGGTGAACATCTCCCGTACCTGCTGGCAGCTCCCCATTCAGGCACCTGTGTTTCTTTTCTTCTCTGCCTGAGGGGTCTCTTCTACCTGGGTAGTTTCGTTCAGCTCACAAGCCAGGCAGTCCAGAAGTGCCAAGGCATTCATACCTCCAGGGGCAACCCTCAACCAGTGACAGCCTGGCCGGTAAAAAATGCTTTATCCTTCCTGTCTCAAATAAACTGCATCCAAGTTCTTGTCTCAGAGTCTGCTTTGGGGTAAACCCATGTTAAGCACCCTCCTTTCTGGATAACTGTATACTCCAGATATATTCAGCAGAGTGGTAGTCATCATAGGCATAGTGTTGATTTTGATTTGTCTGACCTTAATAAGGGATTGTGATGACAAGGAATGGAGAGGTGGAAAAAAATCAAGTCAGTACATACCTATAAAGCTTCCCATGCCCTTGCTGTACTCACAAAATTACAAAAAGAGAAAATAATAATTTACCATTATAGTAATTTTGCTAAATCAACAGTTAATTTGGCCTCATGAGATACTTACAGTCTGATAGCCTTTACAGTTTTCACAGATTCTGTTAAATAAGTGAAGGAGAACAACAGAAATGAGACCCTAGAATTTTTAAAAATAGGTTCCGTGGCATGCCTACACACCACCTGCTGTTACTCCACCCTTAGGTGGCAGTGTGGGAAGGTGAATGAACTGACTGCGGTACCTTTTAACCTGTGTCATTGTTCACTTCCCCATCACTTCCCTTGCTGCATCCACTGTCTCCACCACTGTCCTAGCTCTGAGTACTCCCTTGCAGAAAGCAGCAGCCATGTTGACTTGTGAAGGATTTGGTGCCAAGGGTCTGTTACTCACTTGGTGCCAGCTGAATGGAGCAGCCATTGTATTTAATTTTTTAATTTCAAATTAAAGTTTTAAATAAAAAAGTCTATAGCTAATAACATGCTTTTGGTTCCAAATTCAAAAATAAAACAGGTAGCCATGTTCTTCCCAGTCCCTCTCCCCACCTTCTTCCACTACGCACAGAGAACCAGGATTGTTAATGTCATGGCACTTTTCAGATCTCAATGTATGTGTGCATAGCCTATAAACCCCCTCGTTATTTATTTATTTATTTATTTTTAGTACAAGTGACTACACTATTGATTGAATCTGTTTCTTTTTGTTTTCTTCACTTAATGTATCCTGGAAATGTTTCCATATGAATATATAAAAAATATTTTTCTACAGGCTTTGTGTGAATGTATTCATCTAATGGCAGTCACTTATAGGACTTTTAGGATGTTTTCAGACCCAGGGGCAGCCTTTTCTCTCTCTTTTTTTTTGTTTTGTTTTTGTTTTTGAGACGGAGTCTCGCTCTGTCACCCGGGCTAGAGTGCAGTGGTGCGATCTTGGCTCACTGCAATCTCCGCCTCCTGGGTTCATGCCATTCTCCTGCCTCAGCCTCCCAAGTAGCTGGGACTATAGGCGCCCACCACTACGCCTCACGGTTTTTGGGGGTTTTTTTTGTATTTTTGGGTTTCACTCTGTTAGCCAGGATGGTCTCGATCTCCTGACCTCGTGATCCGCCCGCCTCAGCCTCCCAAAGTGGTGGGATTACAGGCATGAGCCAACGCGCCCAGCCAGGGCAGCTTTTTTATACAGGTATTTTAAACAGGTCTTCTGAACCTTAATATCTGTCAACTTTGAATATTTGAAACATTAGATCAACAATACCTCTCTATTTGTCAGTGATTTCTCAGTCTCTGCTCTGACCACTTAAGATTACCCACCAGAATTCCGGGGATCAATCTCATACTTGTGTTTCAACTAAAACAGATTCCGTAGTATTTGCTTTATTGGATTTTCTATCAAAGTATTTTTTTTTCTTTAGTATAAAATTTTAGTTAATTATTTCATATTAATAATACTTTCACATGCTTGCCAAAGGTTAAGTAACACAAATAAAAACAAATTATTTGAGCTTCAGTTTATTGAGTGCCGGTTATGTTCTAGAGGCCATACACATAATCTGTAATACTTTTAACAGCGACAGAAGTAGAAATTATTTGTCTCATTTTATTTTATCTTATTTTTTTGAGACGGAGTCGCCTAGGCTGGAGTGCAGTGGCACGATCTTGGCTCACTACAACCTCCGCCTCCTGGGTATTTGTCTCATTTTACAGGGGAAAAAAATGAGGCTCAGAAAAGAGAAAGAGAGGGCTCAAAGTCACATAGGAAATTTTTTTTTACTTCAAAGGCCACACTCCTTCCAATGTATTATGTTCTTTTTCACATTTAAAGTCAGAAAGCAATTGCCCAGAAACAGGGCCAACAGCTGTGTTTTACACTGAACTTAAACAACATAAGAAGAATATTTACCTAGAACGTGTTTTGTTTCTCCATATGAAATCATTCCTTTTCTAGATGGAGAAATAGATTCAGAATAAGTCTTCTTCCTTTTCATAATGAGTCTATAAAGCAATAGGCAGTTAAAATGTCTAGCCAAAAGCTGTCTATTGTGAAGACAGTAAGGTATTATTCAAAATAAATGTCACTATATTTCTTCTAGTTATATATATATACACACACACACACACACACATACATGCACATACATACACACACACATACTCTATGTATATACATATTAAACTCTAAAATATATGATCTTTATTTACTGACCTCCTTTGTCCCTAGCTCTAACATGGCAAATTTTACCATCCCCTCAAGCAAAGCTAAATTAGTTGTTACAAAATCTGTGATCAAAATCATTCTATAAAAATACTCTTTATTATTTAATGCAAGAGCTGCTGCTTATATTCCTTCAGGAAGAGAAACAATCTTTTCTATCCCTTCCAATTTCTTCCTAGTCCACAAGTCATTATTTACACCCATGTTGTCCGAAGTCTTTTTTTTTTTTTTTTTTGAGATGGAATTTCACTGTCACCCAGGCTGGAGTGCAGTGGTGAAATCTTGGCTCACTGCAACCTCTGCCTCCCGGGTTCAAGCAGTTCTTTTACCACAGCCTCCCGAGTAGCTGGGATTACAGACGTGCACCACCATGCCCAGATAATTTTTGTATTTTAATTTTACTTTATTAATTAATTTTTGAGATGGAGTTTTGCTCTTGTCGCCAGGCTGGAGTGCAGTGGTGCAATCTCAGCCTCCTGGGTTCAAGTGCTTCTCCTGCCTCTGCCTCCCGAGTAGCTGGAACTACAGGCATGTGCCACCATGCACGGCTAATTTTTTGTATTTTTAGTAGAGACGGGGTTTCACCAAGACCATGCCAGGCTGGTCTTGAACTGCTGACCTCAGGCGATCTGCCTGCCTCGGCCTCCTAAAGTGCTGGGATTACAGGCGTCAGCCACCACGCCCACCCATATTGTCCAAAGTTTTAAAGCACCCAGCTTTTGCCTACCCATTCTTTCCCCTTGAAACCAACCTAAGTAAGCAAAGGGAATACCCTGTATCCTTTTGAGACAGAATACAGTTAGATTAGGCTGTTTCCAATATTATTTCCTGCCATGATTCCATTCAAACACCATAAAAGGCAACCTCAGCAACAGGCTTGCATCCCCCCACTGGAACCTCTAGAGATGCAGATGTAACTGTTTCCATACCAATGTGCACCCACAATTTGTGGCTTCTTTTTTTTTCTTTTTTTTTTTTTTTTGAGAGGGAGTCTCCCTTTGTTGCCAGGCTGGAGTGCAGTGGCACAATCTCGGCTCACTGCACCCTCCATCTCCTGGGTTCAAGCGATTGTCCTGCCTCGGCCTCCCGAGTATCTGGGACTACAGGCGTGTACCACCACGCCCAGCTAATTTTTGTATTTTTAGTAGAGACAGGATTTCACCATGTTGGCCAGGATGGTCTTGATCTCTTGACCTTGTGATCTGCCTGCCTCGGCCTCCCAAAGTGCTGGGATTACAGGTGTGAGCCACCACGCCCAGCCAACTTGTGGCTTCTTTATAGATTATTTGCCCATATGTAAGACCTTTAAGTTTACAAATTACTAAATCTAATGCTATTCCCTTTACCTTATATTTTTTGAGGGAGATGATGTAAACATTTTTTTCACATGAACATGGTTTCATTTTTACAAATCTAGAAAGAAAAGTGTTTCATCTTAGTAGCTAAGTCAATGGAGAGTGAGATGATTTTTACCTACGTTAGAAGGGGAACAAGAACGTTTGAGAAAAGGAAACAATATGTGTATGTTCCGTGCAATAGGCTGAATACTAGAAAAGGAAACCTGTATGTTCTATTTAATAGGTTCGTTATACCGGTTAACCAAGAAGTTACTCAACCCGTGAAGGTATTAGCCAATTCCACATGGGTGATGTATCACATTGACACAAGGTCATCCAGTAGTGCCCTTGTCTTTATGAAAAGGAAATCAAAAACTTTGATAGAAAGAGAGTGAGCCTATAAGCCTATGAGTGGGAGCTAAATGATGAGAACACATGGACACAGAGGAGGGAACAACACACACTAGGGCCTTTTGGAGGGAGGAGGGTGGGAGGAGGAAGAGGGCTAAGCAAAACAACTAATGGATACTAGGCTTAATACCTGGGTGATGAAATAATCTATACAACAGACCCCCACAACTCCCGTTTACCTGTCTAACAAACCTGCACTTGTATCCCAAAAATTAAAGTGAAATAAAATGTAAATAAATAATTTTTTTAAAAAGAAAAATCTTAACAAAAAGAAAGTGAGCCTATAAAAATGAATTGTATTTGTACTTATGTTTATTGATACAATAGTTTGATTTGTCCCCCCTCAGATAACGACTTTGGAGTGAGAACTGAGATTTATAAATTTCCATATTTGGAATTATAGCATATTTAGAGCCGACTTTTGGAAATGACCTCAGAGTGTTTAACTTACAGATAAAGAAAATGAAATTCTAATCGATGATTTCACTTCCTCAGGGCCACATCATTACTTAGTGTCAAATGGGCCTTCTGACCCGGCTGTCTAACTCCCAGGCCTACTTCTTTTCTTAAAGCTCCCATTTAATATGCTTTGACAGTCCGCTTGCTTCAGTGAAGGCATGCAAAGAGTAATTTGTGAATATATTCCATCTAATTTGGGAATACTTGAAAAATTGTAACTTAATTAATCATAGTTGGATATCAAACCCAAAGGTGGCATAGAGGAAGGGTTTAGTAAATTCACCTAAGCTGCCTGGCCTGGTACGGTTTCTCGCAGGCTCTGTGCTTTGAGGGATGTGCATACTTGCGTAATTTGACATGACATGCAGTTACATTGTTTGTGATTGACTAAAGCAATATTAAATATCATGTTTTAAAAATAGAAGCAGATTTTTTAGTGAAATGGATTTTTAAATGATTGTATGCATAAAGAAATCTTATGAGTTATATTTAAAGAAATGCCAATAAATTAGAAGTGAGAGGAAGCTAAACACTTGCTTGAGCATATGCACACGTAGGTTGAAGATGTAAAACTCACTGGAAATGTTTTTGTTTTGTTAACAGGGTGAACAATTGTGTTGGATTTTCAAATTATAAGTTCTTTCTACTTTTCTTGGCTTATTCTCTGCTCTACTGCCTTTTTATTGCGGCAACAGATTTACAGTATTTTATCAAATTTTGGACAGTAAGTCATTAACTTGGTAACTTTTTTTGGTATACAATAATAGATAATATAGGCTTTTCAGAACAGAATTATTTCCGACACTGATTTTATAGACCAGAGCTCATTGACATGCAGTCAGTCCTCATTATTCGCAGATTCTTTATTTGTTAATTCACTAAAATGTAACTGTAACCCCCACATCAATACTGACAGCTTTCGTCATCTGCAGACATGTGCAGAGTGGCAAAAACATTGAGTTGCCCCCATGCCCATTCCCAGTTGAGGTTGAACAAGACGATGCTTTTGCCTTCTTGCTTCAGCTCTCATACTGTAAACAAGTGTGCTTTCCACAGTCTATTTAGTGCCATGCTTTTTTCCATTTTTGTGCTTTTTGTTGGTGATTTTGCTGTCAAAAAAAGGTCTTAAAGTGTAGTGCTGAAGTGTGGTCTGATGTTTCTAAACAAAAGAAAACCGATATGTGTTATGGAGAAAATAGGTGTATTAGATAAGCTTGATTCAGGCATGAGTTATAGTGCTGTTAGCTATGAGTTCTTTATTAATAAATCAATAATGTATATTAAATAAGGTGCATTTAAGTAGAAACACACATAAAACAAGGTTACACACTGATCAGTTGTCAAAGATGTTGTGACCAGAGGTTCATAGAAACCTAACCCTGTATCTTCCCTAGGAGCAGTTTTTCAGTGTTCACAAGTTCAGTGTTTGTGGAAAGTTTATAAAAAATAAGTACTGCGAATAACGAGAATTGATGACTATATAAGATTTTTTTCAGGATTTAAAAATAGAAGTATTTTCTTTATGTGTAAGAAGATTATTTTTTAAACTATTATGCCTATAATGTCCTTATGCCTATAATATCCTGAATTTTTATTCAGTATTTCTTGATTACGCTTTATACACTACATATTTTAAATGTAGGCAAAAAGAAATTAAAATTGAGGATTTAAGATATCCACAGGTCCTCCTTGTGAACACCAAATGACAGTAAAAAAGCAATTTATCTGCTGCCAGGATTGATGTATTATTTTCATTAAATTATCTTTATTATGGTAAGAATTTCTAAATTGCTAGATCACTTATGTGAGATTTGAACCAAATTTAATACCAAAGAGTTATTGAATGCCTACTGTGTGCCAGTTCTATTGCTAAGCATAGAAAGACATGAGTGAAGAGACCTGCTGCTAACATTCTAGGATTCTTTCAGTGTCCAGCTTGAAAAATGAACCGTAATGAATGTCTGGGAGAGCATTACCTCACTGCTCCTCCTTCCTGTGGATGATTTTAGTTTCAAACCACAAACATATATGAAAAGGAATGACCAGAATTTTCGCTATCAAAAGAACCTGCTGCTGATGAAAACTGTCAGTGAGGTCTTGTGACCGGTGTCATTCGGTCAGGGACGACAGGGTATTGAAATCTCAGGACCATTTATCAGAAGAGACACCTCGTGGCAGCCATGGTGCTTCCCTATGTGTCCATAGCCCGAAGCCCTCCATTCTAGAGCCATTCCAGGTCTCTTTGGATTTATAAACAGTAAGAGAATGAGAGTCTAACTGGTTTTCTGTGAGATGGACTGTTTCAGCCCATGGATATTAAGATTTATTTTAGACAGGTGTTATGCACTGGCATTGATCTTTTCTGTGGTGCTATTATTTAAGATAGCTTGAAGCATTATTGTGAATGTGTTGTTATATGTATTCATTTAGTTGATGCTGTTGTTTGTAGTAACGTAAAACATCAATAAGGATAGTAGCCAAATTGTGCCAGTTAGCCTTCATTTTCTGGCATTATAATGAAACTATTTAAACAATTGTGATTCTGTAGTATGTTAACAAAACATACTCCGTTAATAAATTTAAAACTACATTTTATAGTTGCATTTATCTTGCTTCGTAGTATTACAGTTTATACATATACTACCATAAATTTTCTATGATTTGGTTATGAAAAACACAGTTAATATTCCAAATTTTAATATCATTTTCATATATATTCATATTCTAGTAAACTTTTAACCTGATGAAATATATGCATATTTTTCCTAAAGTTTTAACCATAAAGCCACATTTTTTAATATTAAATTTAAGAAAAATTTTAAGCAAAAAAAAAAACTTACTAATTTACTTATAAAAGTAGGGGAATACATATCCCTTTGACAAAACATGTTATTTTCTTCCTTTCTTTATAGAATGGCCTACCTGATACTCAAGCCAAGTTCCATATTATGTTTTTATTCTTTGCTGCAGCTATGTTTTCTGTCAGCTTGTCTTCTCTGTTTGGCTATCATTGTTGGCTAGTCAGCAAAAATAAATCTACATTAGGTGAGTATCCAATTATTGTAGTTGACAGAACTTTAAATACATATACCAACATTCATTGACAGTTGCTATGTGATTAAATGCCAGCTTGCCCTGAAGTGGTGGGAAAAGTCATTCTTATTTTCCTCATTGTTTTTTTGATATGTCGCTTAGACACATACAGCTTTGCTCATTCCATATATTGATTGATTGTCTCATATATATATATATGAGACTATGTATATATCTATATATATACATATATATAGTGGCATATAGATATATAGATATAGTGGTGAGCAGGGGCAAAACAGTCTAATGAGGGGCACTAGGAATATTTTAGAAACACTCCATGTGGCTGAAGCATAGAAAGCTAAAGATTGAGAAATACATTAATGAGGTTTGAGAGGTAAGCAAGGACTAAGCTATGTAGAATTTCTAGGCCAAGGATAGGAGTTTGGGAATGCAACCAGGACCACACATGCTTATGATCATAAAGGACACTCCAAGCTGTGAGCTTCAGTTATTATAATATGCAATGAGGATTAATTACAGTGGGTAGTCAATTAGTGTTCATTTTCAGTATTCTGAAATGAAACATTATGGAATTCTGAAATGAAATCATTACACCAAATACTATTAGGGTGAAAATTCTGATAAAGTAATTTCTAAGCCCAGGAATTTTATTTCAAATTATGTGTTAGGCAGTTAAATTATAATTCATCAAAAGTAAATTTATTGTTTCTAGAGGTTTTTAACTTCTGGAAACCTCTAGATTTAACTTGTAGCACTGAAAGGACTTCCCCTGGATAATATGATCCTTTGAAATGTTTTAGAAAAAGCTATGTATCCTAGGATGAAGAATGCTAAGGATCTTGCAAATGACCACATTTTTTCATAGTGTCTAACTCTGCTGGTTAGATTTTTCTTTTTAATGGAGAAAAATCATTATACCTCCATGTTCATATTCCAAAAACAATATTTTACATTTTGTATTTCAGCATGATTCAAGAAGAAAATGTAGTATTTTTGAAGGAATGTTGATGACCTTATTCAAGTCTCAGTCTGTTGTGTGTTTGTTGTGTGACCTTAGGCAAGTCCCAGAGCCTCTCTGAACCAGCTTCGATAGGCAGAATGAGCATCACCAGATGCAATACATGGTTCTGGACTGGATCCCGGTTTGGACAAACTAGTTTAAAAGTAGATTTTATAGTCAGCTGGAAAAATTTTATTAGATGAGAACCAATTTCAATGAAATTGGAAAATACTTAGCCAGGCATGGTGGCATGACACCTGTTGCTCCAGGAGGGTGAGGCAGAAGAATTGCTTGAGTCTGGGAATTCGAGGCTACAGTGAGCTATGATCATACCACTGTACTCCACTCTGGGCAACAGAGTGAAACCTTGACTCAAAAACAAACAAATGGATTTACTTAAAAACAAAGGTTGTAGAATGTATGTAAAAGATAGTCTGATTGTGGTTTTTTTAAAAAATACACCTGTAGATTTGTAGATCTATGTTTATGGATCCATCCATTTATCTATCTATTGATCAAAAGATCCAGAAGATGCAGTTTTAGTTTATTTGCTAATTTTTATTTTCTAATTTTCTACAATGCACATGTACTATTATAATAAAAAGGCATATTTTAAAATTAAAATAGGTATATCTTATGATATTTTAAAACAGAATGGACACCCTATATTTCAGGGCTGTTGACAGGCACATAAGCCCTCACAGTCAGCTAGCCATTGATTTTCAGGGTTTCTTCATTTACTTCAATTATTGATAAATATTCAGGATTGCTAGTAAATATGTTCTTTACTCATGTGATTCCTTTACCGTCTTTTTTTAGAGGCATTCAGAAGTCCAGTATTTCGACATGGAACAGATAAGAATGGATTCAGCTTGGGTTTCAGTAAAAACATGCGACAAGTTTTTGGTGATGAGAAGAAGTACTGGTTACTACCCATTTTTTCAAGGTACTTTTTTGTTAAAATTTTCAGGCTTTAAACTAATGAAAATAATACAGCAAAAGATAGTTTCAGGAAAAGCTTCTAGTTCCATAGGCTTGTAAGTCTGTGTAGGAACTCTTATTTTTAAAAAATATTATTCTATGATTCACCATAATATCAATGTGGAAGTCAGTTAATTCATCATCTTCCTAAACACTATGTTGAGCTCAGTGTCTAATACGCATTTTTTTTGCCTAGAGTATAGCATGTTCTGCTCTCGGACATCAGCATTTTGGCAGGGTTTCACTCCGTTGTCTTTTGTATGGTTCAGTTCTAAATTTTTATTTTAATTCTAGTCTAGGTGATGGCTGCTCCTTTCCAACTTGCCTTGTTAACCAGGATCCTGAACAAGCATCTACTCCTGCAGGGCTGAATTCCACAGCTAAAAAGTAATCTCATATTTTTTTTCATTTTACTTTCAAATAATATATTTTACCATATTGTGTCTTTTGGTTATATGTTCCTTTGAAAAAAAATGACGACCATAAGAAAATTTACTGCTGTGGTTTCCACTTGAAATGAGGGAAAAAAGAAAGTATGATTGAGGATACATTGGAAGCTTCAATTATACTTGTAAAATGGTGTTATTAATCTAAGTGTGAGTAAAAATGTGTTAATTCTCTATACGTTTTGGTTGACTGAAATCTTATTTTTTAAATGTAGTGCTTAAAAGAAAAAAAAAAAGTAAGTCAAAATTAGCTACCCACTGCTCAGGTAGGCAGACAGGGTAAAATCGCCCCTGACCCGCCATATCTTTCCTTTCTGTGATAACTGTTAGAGTAAAGAAACTTGAGGCTTTTGGAGATCAAATGGATCCCCAGACACCTTCTTGACAACTCCATTTTAATGTATATTATGGACTTAGTGCCCTTGGAAGACCTCTAAGGATTATCTGAGCCATTTCTGTGGAGAGGGAAGTCAGAGTCTTGGAAATTCATTGTCTGGAGGCTTTTGCTCCAGCTTTAAGTTTGTTTTGATTCCAGACTATCAAGAATTTGAGGGTGGCCAGAGAAAGACCTGACATTTCATTCTGAACGTGCTACCAGCTGGCAAAAGGAAAAGTTACTTAAACTTTTAAAATGCTGTGTATGAATTTTCAATGGTTTGAAACACCAGTTTTTATACCTTTGTGACAGATTTGAGTATAACCATTCCTCTAATTTTTCAATGAAAGCCAGTAGCAAAAGCTACCATAATGATAACCATAATATCATTCTTCATTAAATGTTAGAGCTTTTCTTAGTTGCTGCAGTGCCACATACACAGTATCCACACCAACACTCCATATTGAACATTTCTTACTGATCACAGGACTTTTTCCTAGGGAGCCTGGAGTGACCCCATAAACCTCAAGGCAGTGTTCCTGGTAGCCATTCTAAAGTTCTTTTTGTTGTTGTTGTTTGTTGGTTTGTTTTTGTTTTAGTTTTGAGACAGGGTCTCTCTTGTCACCCAGGCTGGAGTGCAGTGGAGTGATCATGGCTCACTGCAGCCATGACCACCCAGGATCAAGCGATCCTCCTGCCTCTGCCCTTTTAAATCGGGAATTAAATGTAAAAGGAATTTATATTTAAAATCCTTTTAAATTGTCAAAAGAGATGAAAGGTATTTGTCACCCCATCCCTAGAGTGAGCTATGTACAGGCCAGACCCTACCAGTTAGTAAATGGGCCCAGTGTATATATTTCACAGGGACATTCATGAGCATCAGAGTTTTTTACTAGATCATGCCTTGTGCATTTGGGCTTGAAAATCCCACAGAGCTAAATGTTTATGGTTTTTCATATACCTCAATGCAGAAAAATCTAGTTTTAATAAATTATTCAGAATATGTTTCAAGCTTTTACAAAATTCAGTAGTAGTTTATAATACTTTTTTGCCCTTTGTGTTTTTTTTTTAATAATTTAAGAAATTATTTTGGTTTTAGAGATAATATTTCTCCTTCCACTAAGGGCACCATGAGATTTGGGAGAAATCTTAGTTCTGACACGGTTACCCAACTGGGTGATCTTGAAGAAGTTAAATAATCTTTTGAGGCCTCTGTTTCCTTTCCTTTGAATGTTGAGGTCAGATTTAGACAGCTAAAGTCTCTTTCTTCTGCGGAATTCTACTATCTCCCATGTTGAGCCCATATAAAATTTTCGTGGCAAGTTCTGTTCTCTTCTTTACTCCAGAGTTGAATATCTTGCTGTCTACTTGACATACCCACTTGGACACCTAAAAATCATCTCCAACTAAACAGGTTCAGAGCAGAACTTTGAATTTGATTCCCAGCCATGTGTACCCTCATCACCACCCTAAACCGGAATCTCCTCCATGCTTCCATTATCAGTATTAGTGACCTCCATTCTCCCACGTGTTCGTGCTAGAAACTGTGGGGTCATCCTGGATTCCTCTCTTTCAATTACTTTGTATTTACTCCATTTGCAAATCCTATCAGATGTCTCTTTAAAGTATATCTATAATCTGAATACTTTCTAACCACCTCCAAGGCAGCTTTCCTGGTCCTAGCCCTCATCCCTGCTCCCATGGATTACTTCAGTAGTTTTCTAACTGATGTAATATTTTTGCCCCACTCCAATCTATTTTCCCTTCAAAATATAAGTCAGATTGTGTCACTCTTCTGCTGAAAGCTCTATTAGTTTCCCATCTTACTTGGAATAAAAGCTAATGAATGTCTGTTCCATCACTTAACAAGACTGATCTGACCCCAGACAGTCATTCTTTTTTTTTTTTTTTATTGGAGACAGGGTCTTCCTGTCTCTATTAAAGCAAGTTAGTAATGTCTCTGTTATAATAAAATGTCTCTGTTAACAGCCAGTTGCCCAGGCCGGAGTGCAGTTTTGTGATCATAGCTCACTGTAGCCTCAAACTCCTGGGTTCAAGCAGTCCTCTCACCTTGGCCTTCTGGATGTCATTCTTTTTTACTTTCCTTTCACTTACAATCCTCAGACACAGATCTTGCTGTTCCTCACATGGACCAAGCATGTTCCTTATGTAGTGCCTTGTCCTTGCTAATTCCCTTTCCTTACCATTCTTCCTCCAGATCTGAGTGAGCTGTGTCTTCTCTTTATTTATATTCTGTTAAGGCGTAACTTCAGAATAGAGGGAATCTTTGATAACCCTTTGTAAAATAGTAACTTTCTCCGCCTCTTCCTGTTACACTGATTTTTTTTTTCTTTTTTTTCTTTTTTGAGACAGTCTCATTCTATCACCCCGTCTGGAGTGCAGTGACGCAGTCTCGGCTCACTGCAACCTCTGTCTCCCAGGTTGAAGCAATTCTATTGCCTCAGCCTCCCCAGTAGCTGGAATTACATGTACACCACAATGCCCGGCTAATTTTTGTATTTTTAGGAGAGATGGGGTATCACCATATTGGCCAGGCTGGTCTCGAACTTCCTGACCTCAAGTGATCCACCTGCCTCAGCTTCCCAAAGTGCTGGGATTACAGTCATGAGCCACTATGCCCAGCCTGATTTTTTTGATTGTTATAGCTCTTATTATCACCTGACTTGTTTCATTCATATATGTATATATTATTTATTTTTCTTCCTCCATAACAGTGAAATTTCCATAAGAACAAAGACTTTGTTTATTAAAGTGACAGGTGCTCAATAAACATTGTTCAGTGAATGGATTCTTGCCCTTTGCTAGAGTCCTGTTAGCAGTTATGAATCTTCAGAGTCCCTAAACCAGGATCCCAGGATCTGGTTAGTCTTCTGTACCCGTTATATGGTCCCTTTCTTGAAGAATAATAAGAATTAAAGTAAGATTTTTTATATAATATATTTAAACCTGTGTGGAGATATGCTGCTTTCTGTTTTTTAAGATTTACCTCCAAAATTTTAGTAGGTAGTTGTTAAAGCTGCACAAAATTGAAATATTCTAAAATTTTAGATATGAGGTAATTAAGAAGAAAAAGCATACGCATATATCCTTTAAAAACATAATAGTTACTATATATAATTGAACTCAAATGTGTGAAATTATTCTTGAAAGAGTTTTAAGTTGTTTTTTTCTTTTGAATACTATTACAATTACTATTTCAGAACATTCTAAAACATCACTAATAGTTTCTATGCCAATAATGTTTCCTAAGTGAAATATTTTTATGTATACTTTTTCATGCCATCCAATATGTTGATGTATGGCATTTCCACCTAAATTTTAAAGAAAATTCTTCTTAGAAGACTGCTCATTCCCCAGACTGAACATTGGGTTTGTAAGACCTGATAATTTCAGATGTTTTTTATATTCCTGCAAAATAGTTTGCTCAAAGTTGTTGTTTCAGTTTTACAGAAGAAGATAGAGAAAATTGTGTTCAAGACCAGTTAGGCCACTTTAGAAGCTGTAGGCCATTTTTTCCTCAACTTTGTCTTCCTACCATCGCATTCATATTTTCTTCCATATCCACATATCACTTACAAAATTAATATTTTTCTGTATTTAAATTGGCACTTATGCTTTTTTTAAACCAAAGTTTATACCACTCTCATAAATGAGAAACTCGCATAACTTTCTATAAATAGAATATAACTTTAAAAATAGGCCCGGTGTGGTGGCCTATGCATGTAATCCTAGCACTTTGGGAGGCTAAGGCAGGAGGATCACTTGAGACCAGGCATTTGTGATCAGGCTGGCAACATAGAGAGTCCACTCTACAAAAAATAAAACAAAATAATTAGCTGAGGGTGGTGGTGTGGTCCCAGCTACTCGGGAGGCTGGAGGAGGAGGATTGATTTGAGCAAAGGAGGTTGAGGCCATGACTGCACCTCTGCACTCCAGCCTGGGCAATAGAGTGAGATTCTTCCTCAAAAATAAATACATACATAAAATTGATAATAAAATACTGTTATTAAGTTCTAACTACCTGCTAAAGCCTGGGGCTGAGGACTATTCTCTGGAGATTTTCCAGTGTTAGAGATTATCATCTTATGGTAAGCAGAAGAAGGAAAAGAGACTGAAGATAGAACACTTTTCTCACCGCGAGTCAGTGCTATTTAATGTCTTATTCTTGTATTCCCCACGTTATTTTGGGTACCTCCTGCAATCATCTTGCATGGCAAGTGGTTTTGGTTCCATACATTGAGAAACAATCAACTTTACTATCAAAAATTAGCTTATGATGATTTTGATGATTATTCAATTATTATTCAGTCTCGAAAACCATCAGTTTCCTGCAAAGCCATTGAGAGAGTCCCAGAGCCACCTTCTTACTGATTCTCAGTCTTGGACGGAGAGCAGCATAAACCCAGGAAAATGCAAAGCTGGTAAGGGTGTGCTTGTTTGGCTGTTTTTTGATATATTTTATTTTTAGAAGGTAAACGTGGTTTAAAAAAATCCATTATACTACCTACAGACGTTTTCTTAGTTTGGAGTCAGACTTCTATTCTAAATTCAGAATTATTTTCAAAGAACTATTCATGAGGTTCATTAATAACCTGTTAGCAGCAGAAAATCATTTTGTGAAAGATGGATCTGCATTGCCTTTTTTCTGTTTAAAGAACCAAATCTTTATCACCATTACTCAAATAAAATGATAGAAGTAAATTCAAAATATAAAGTATAAAAATGAAAAAACTACAATCAAATCAGATAGAAGATAAATATCTACTGAAAAGGACCTTAAATTATTCAGTTCTATCTTTTACTCCAAGATTGCTGTCCAATTTCAAAATGTCTGAGTGAAGTTACTGTGTACCATAACTTCAGCTGCCTGCGATTTCTTCATATCCCACTCACGTTCCTCTTGTTACTGTTGTTGATTTTAATCTTTTGTTTTCTTCAGTCAGTGTAGTTTGTTAGCAAGGAACAAGCAAGGCTCCGAAGTCAGACCTGATTTAAAAACCCTAATTTGGGCTCCTAGTAGGGTGTGATATGTGTCACGTTACCTAACATCTTTTAGACTTAGCTTTGTTCTTTTCAAAAGACTACCTATTTCTCAATATTGATAAGGAGTAGACAAAATAGGGTGATCATACATGCATGTGTGTGTATATATGTGTGTTGTCCACATAAAGGAGTTAAAGCCATACATCTGTGATTAAGGCGTTATTAGCCAGAAAATCTTCAGATTGACTACTAACCTTTTCTCCTTCGTTTCTGGTTTTTTCAAATAAACCAGTCAATGTTTTAAAGTGTAATGAACCAAAGTCGGGTAGTACGAGAGTTTGAAGAAACCTCTGGGATTTAGTGGTAGCGAAAAACAAATGGATGATCCTGAGTAAATATTCTAGTCATTATTTAATATATTATCAGTCATCTTCTCCTAAAATAGAAGCTTTCTTTAGCCTTATTTTTAAGAAATATATTTGCCTCCCAGAGGGTCCCATTATTTGACTATTCATAATTTGGTCACTCTCTCGACCTTCACACATGCCATTTCACTTTCTAATCTATGGCAAGGACTAGGCATTGCCTAAACAAAAGTTGATGACACCGATTTGTTCTTTGAATCCATCATTTTCGTTAGAGGCAGAGAAGTGATAAATAGTTGGGGGTCAATTGTTGAGACGTGGAAAAACAAAGAATTCCTCTTCCTCCAGAAGGGATTCACATTTCGTCTTACATAATTTATGTTAACATAGCAGTGGTTTCTTGATTTTCACATGCTATTATAATTCTTCGGCATGTTCGATTAATTTTTTTGTTGGATGAAATGAAGAACTACTTAAAGTGTAAAGGATGATGTATAGGAAGGAAAAGAAGCAAGAAAAATGAGGTGAGAAAGTGCTCAAAGATTGGTTTGACTAGAATGAGGTTGGTAGAGGAAGAATTTGGAAATGTTGATGTAAGCTGATGTGAGCAGTGTGGGTCAATATATCTTTCATTATTATGTTTCTCTACTTCCTCAGATGTATATTTCTGTTTTTAGTGTTTTGTGTGTGTGGGAGAGAGATAGTGGTTGTAACTGACACTGTATAAGGGGTGTGTGTGTGTTTCTATATCACCATCTTATACATACCCTTATTATGTACAAGGCACCTTTGGAAGTCTACCAAGGGATTCCTTATTCATAGATGAATAAGAAGTTTCTGCCTATTTGTTCAAAAGCAACCAAAAATGCTAACTTATGTTCTTTCATTAAGGTATGAGCAATCCTGCATTAACCATGGAAAATGAGACTTAACTCTTCAAGCAAGATAAATTCATACTTTATAAAAGTACGATAATTTTCCCTTTATTGTTTTATATTTTTAACAGTCTTCTAATTTTCTTAGGGCAAATAGTTTCCATAAACATTTTTAATAATTTGTGAGTGATTCATATAGAAGATCTTTTACCTGACTTGTGAGATTGCATTAGCCATGCTGGGGCTTCTGAGTACAGACCTAGCTTCAGTATTAGCTGGTATTTGTGTTAACTTGATTAATTCTAGAAATAAGTTGATGAACAAAAGTCATTTTATAGTAGTGCATTAAGTGGTAGGGATCAATCCTAAAATACTGAACTATATGTAAAAATTATCTTGTCATTTTATAGGAAATTAGAATAATTATTTTTAATTTTTCTTCATCTTTCAGAATATACAGTGGTCATATCCTTGACCATCCAGTAGGAAACACTAAGTCGAAGTGCAATATAATTATATCTCATTAATGTACTCATTAGCACACTGTCATTCCCATTTTTGGGTCATAGTAGGGCCTTATAGCATGTGTTAACCTTAAAATAATAGGTGTTCCAAATCATTTTCTTTAAGCCTTATTTTTTTTTTAAACCTGCAGTTCCAAATCAGTTTCTTTAAAATATGATCTGTTTGTAAGCCTGCAGTCAATAAAAAGCTACAATAAGGAACCCCTTTGGAACAAACAACTATATAATAAACAATTTACCGAGCTGAATATTAAAGATAGCAAGATAACTGTCTCTTTACATAACGGCAATCTAGAATCCTAAAGTCTATGAAAAGCAAGAGATTCACTTGTAAAACAAAATGATTTGCATCAAAGTTCATGGATATCTGTTTTTATTTGTCTGTTCTGGTTTTGGTAAGTTAGCCATGTATTGTCAGCAAAATTCTGACCTGGCAATTTGCCAGCTGACTAGTATCTGATTTTGGGAAGAGCAGGATCAGTTCTGAATACCTGTTGCTACAATAGGTCAGACTGACTATAACTGGTTAAAATAGTGAAAATTTCATCTGAATTTGATTAAATAGCAAAGACATTATTAAATTTCTGAAAATAATTTTAGAATGTAACTATGAATGTAATTTCAGAATATAGCTATAGCAAATATGAGTCACTACCAGCCAATACCACAAATAAAATATACAGAACATAGTTCTGTAAGACATAGAATTTCACAGGATTTTTTTCAATGTTTTGAAATCATCAGTTGCAATAACCATTGTTTTTAAGGTCAGTGCTATTAGGAATTTTTCTGTGTGTTAAGTGTTTTACATATTTACATGGTAATATTATATAAAAGCCATCGAGACTTCCCAGTATTTTGACAATACCAGTATTGTGGTTATTTATCTCCAACACCTTGCACAATGCCAGACACATAGTAGTTTCTCAACATTTGATGGATAAGTGACAAAATAAAAACATTGAAATTAAAAATCTGACAGAAACTTGATTTTATTAATTCAAATATGGCATGATTAGGCATAATCACAAAATGGCAGCATGAATCAGCGCTATAGATCTAAAAATACCCCTGATTTTCTGATGTCATGTTTTCTATTCTATTGATACAACCAGTTGCAGTAACATGTTTTGTTTTCTTAAACTTTCCCTAAAGTAGCTAATAGAAACTAGACTTTTAAAAATAATTTTTTCCTGCTTTACATCTCAGATTTGCAATTCATTCCAGTTGTATTTATATCAAATAATAGTCTGATATTGATGTGCCTAATTTATATTAAATATCTTCATATTGGCCGGGCGCGGTGGCTCACGCCTGGTAATCCCAGCACTTTGGGAAGCTGAGATGGGTGGATCACAATGTCAGGAGCTCAAGACCAGCCTGACCAACAAGGTGAAACCCCATCTCTACTAAAAATACAAAAATTAGACGGGTGTGGTGTGGCGCACCTGTAATCCCACCTACTCAGGAGGCTGAGGCAGGAGAATTGCTTGAACCCAGAAGGCAGAGGTTGCAGTGAGCCAAAATCGTGCCATTGCACTCCAGCCTGGGAGCTTGGGTGACAGAGCAAAACTCTAAAAAAAAAAAAAAAAAAAAAAAAAAAAACAGAAAAAAACTTCATATTTTTCCTCCTATTTTTGAACTACAATAGTAAATGATGTCACCTTTTTATAAAATATTTGTTTGTTCAGCAGTTTCCAGATGGTTATAATGTGCCTAAACCCATAGTTAGTACTAAAAACTAAATTAAATTTAGCTTACCAACCTTTCCTATCGTATGGTATAAATAAAAAATGCTGGCCAGGCGTGGTGGCTCACACTTGTAATTTCAGCACTTGTGGAGGCCAAGGCAAGCAGATTGCTTGAGCTAAGGAGTTGAAGACCAGCCTGAGCAACATGGTGAAACCCCGTCTCTACCAAAAATACAAAAAGAAAAAAAATTAGCTGGGTGTGGTGGCATGTGCCTGTGGTCCCAGCCACTCCAGAGGCTGAGGTGGGAGGATGAGAGGATGACTTGAGCCAGGGAGGCGGAATTTGCAGTAAGCTGAGGTGGAGATCGCATCACTGCACTCCAGCCTGGGTGACAGAGTGAGGCCCTGTCTCAAAAAACAAAACAAAACAAAGCTGTGCTTCTATGCACATGAAGTTTCAAAATCATTTCCCTAAATGTCCTTCCTGACTCAGTTGCCACTCCTAAACTCCATTCAGCCTCAGATGAATGCAGAACTAACAACATAGAACCCTGCCACTCACATTGAAGCCCCAAACCAGCAACATTGTCATGACCTGGAAGATTAATAGAAATGCAGAATCTTAGGCCTTATCCTAGACCTACTGAATCAGAGTCTGCAATTTTTTTTTTGCATTTTAATAGGATCCTCTCGTATATGCATATTAAAGTTTGAGCAGTATTGATGTAGAGTTCCGTATTCAAGAGCACGTCTACTGAGCCTGCTAGCATAGTAAACAATTTTGAATGAGGGATATTATTGAAACAGATTATGAAATGAGTTGGTTTGTTTTGCGTGTTTATGGTTAACATAGTAGTTTCATGTTTTCTGTTTCATTTCAAGGTATCAATGCTGTAGATGGATGGAAGAGGCTTCCCACAGGAAGGTGCCACCAGTCAGTTGTGCCTATGTCCCTTTGGCTGGAAATGCAGAATATGAATTGATTAGTTCTCTCCAAGCCATTGCTTAAAATATAACATGTTTTGGATCCAATACACACATTGTTACAACTAACACAAATTCCTATTAAATATTAAAAGTAGTTCTGGTTTATTAATCAACGGGGAAAACATCTTCTCCGAAAAACTTGGAATAAATCCAAGGACCAGTTTTTACCCAAATATATGGGTAGCACAGTTTATCACATAGAAACTCCATTAATCATCTGATTTTCTGAATCTGAAAATTGAGACTATTAAAATATTAAGATTTCAGAGATTTCAAGTCACATTATAATGATAAGCGTTATTCATAAAACTTGTTACCTTTAAGAAGGTGGAAGTGGCAAACCATACTTCTTTTTTTTCCTTTGCTGTGAATCCAGCCTCAGACTGAGTGAACTGTAATAATTATGAATTCATTACAGAGTCCAGGTGGCCTGCAGTTGAAGATCATCAACCATTTTTGCCTCACTTAATTCCAGCCTTTTGTTTTCTGCTGGAAAATAAGTGTGGACATTGAAGCTTGAGCTCTCAAAGCAGTTGGCTGGAATACTTTTGTCAGAATACGGTACATTTCTATTACATCGGAAATATATTTTCATCTCTTCTTGTTAAATTGGGAGGAAATTTACGATAGCAATTATGAAGATTGTTTTATGACATTCTTTTGTCAGTTTGGCTTTCTAAAAATCTCTTTTTAAATTATTTCTCCTGTTGAACATAGTAAAACTATTGAATTTCTCTTAAGATTTCCCAATAGGTCAATAGATTTACCCTCCAGTGATATCTATATTATTTCTTTCTCATCTCATCAAAATGATGACAGGTAAACTATATTTTTCCTTAAACACCTATTACAATTAAATTATGCAAATCATTAAATAAAAATCATACAACTTTTCGATAGTTCAACATGAACTAAAATGGCATGCTATTTGGAAATTTAGTTTGAGATAAACTAAAGTGGTGTGTTTGTTGATGCCAGAATGTTCAGCTTCAGTAAATATAATAAGCTCTTGTGCCTTGTATGCACTATTTAAAAAAAGTTTTTTTTATTTGAGTCCAGTATAATTTATGTAAATGTTAACAATTAGAATAATACTCTGTATGCTTTTTTGGTACTGATTTTGAGAATTTAAAGCAGCTTACCTTTTAAAACTGGACCAACTAAGTAATTGGTATTTAATCAAAGAGAAAATGGTAATAAACTTTTCAAAATCTTTGTTAAACCAAACATTCAACACAAAATAAACTAGAAGGCCAGAGGATAATGGAATAAAAGATCATTGCAATTACTTATCCTTCCTAAAAATATAGTTTTATATTAATTGTGCTTATGGAAGAAACAATGTCAGCCAAGTCCATTTTATAGTTTGAGTGCAATTCTTTGAACAATAGAAATATCTGCAGTCTTTCACAGATTTGTATTATGCTGAAGAGTTTCATCTGACAATCTGCTTCAAGAAATCTCAGAAAATATGATAACATTTTAACTTTCATTTTAGAGCACATTTTGGTCATTTTAAAAAATACCTAAAGTGCCAGACCGGAACCTATAGCTACTGCTAGAAGTCTTAAAAAAAACCAACAGCAGCACAGGATGTATTAAGAATTATATGAAGTCAGGTTTGTTTGTTTGTTTGTTTTTCAAAGCACAGTACTGTTAGCTGTTTTTGTGGACAGGATTCGATTAAGTATTCCCTCTTGTCAAACTGGAAGCTAGGGGAAAAAGAGGGATTTTTATCCTTTACTCTTCTAGAGTACTGTTAATGCCCCTTTCCCACAGTCTTTTATATAATTAAATATATGTCAATACACATTAGAATCAGATTTGAAAAAGTTAAAACAATTTCATTGTTGTAATTGTTCCCTTTGTTTTCATATAGTGAATAACCTTTAAAGGGTTGTTTTGTTTTGTTTTGAATTATAGTAGTTATAATTTTTGGAGATGATTGCATATCTCATTAGATATGCAATATAAATTTATCTGAGTGAACAAAGTGCTAAATAAATAGATCTACATTTTGTACATATTTATATAAAATTTACCTTTAAGTATTTACTTTAAAAAATTTAATGGCTTAACTCGAACTTGAAGACACATACTTCAACTGTCCTTATTGTCCATTAAACTGATAATTTTGATTTTTCTTGTTTTTATAGATTTTACTATATAGGAATCAAGATTTAAGAAATTTTGCATTAAAAATAGTGTACCAATGCTTCATATACGTTAGCTATTTGCTATTATGTAGGGAAGAGGATTGTTATTTCAAAGATATATTAAAGAACAGTTGCATCTGAATATAATCATGATGCAGTCAATGAAGTTCATATCCATGAATTCACTCCTAATATACCCTAATAAAGTGGTTGATCACCTACATTATCTGTCTATAAGAAATTGCCTTTGCACTGACAATGTAAATTATTTTAAGCATAAATTTTCCTAATAGTTTATTAGAGCTACTAATGGCAAAATTCATGTCTTCAATGTGGCCATAACATAGGTTTTGAGGGGAGGGGTGGTGAGAAAATAAGGTATTTACTTTGTAGTAGTTAAGTGATTCTGAGGACAATTAGAAACAGACTATAAAACTCAAGTACACTGTAATCAATAGACAACTATTGGAAATATGGCATACGTTGACAAACACTTAACTAGGGAAATCAGATATAAATCATATTTATAAAAAATTAGGCACGCAATTATGTGATTCATGCTTCAAGAAAACATATGAAAAAAGTGTTACTCCATTATGTTATAAACTAGCGGATTTTCCCTATTTTGAAATACATGTAAACGGGCTCGGCTGATTCTGAAATCGTACTGTATCCTTTGGTATTTACTTATATTGTCAAATACTTGTTTGTAAAAGTGATGGTTCTGATACCTTTGATCAAACATCGATACAAACCTCAGAAAATGGTAAATGCAAAGCAGTTTACGTTGTAAATCATGATGGTGTCCTCCAGCACAACTATCCCACCCACACACCTAGACTACAGATTGTGATCTGTGAATATTTTCACCAAAGTGACATTTAAACAAGTGGATTTTTCACAAATAACACGTGTTTAATATCTTTCTGCAGAAACGTGTTCTTCTAAAGCAGAAAACCACGTGGCTTAATCCCAAATGTTTTACACTTCTTTTCCACATACTTAGCCAGTTCAGCACTGATTTCCTCTTATATGTGGAAGGAGACTATGTTACATACCTGAAGTATTATTCTTTTACAAAGATACCATTAGAATTTTCTCACTGTCTTGGTAAAAATTCCTAGATTCTACTTTTTATTGCAAGTGTTAGCAATATGATCTTGTAACGCCATGAAAAGCATTAAGTAGAAGCCAACATTAACCTAGATTTTACAACTGAGCAATCTGTTCCCCACCAGATTTCCTTTAGAATTTATTACGAAAGGATCTTATTTTGTTACAGAACACAGGAAATTGTTAAACCTTATAATGTTGCAAACCATGCATTTTCCTTTTCTCTTTTCCATAAGATTTTTTTATTGTAGTAGTGCCCTGGCTTGTAAACAGTGGACATCACTGAAAGGATTAAATCAAGTAGGCTTGTTTCAAAGAAACTCCTGTGAATCAACTATGAATATGAAGTATCTCCCAGAACAATGTTGAGTGTTTCAGGAGACTCTGAAACAGGGCACCCATTTTTTTTTTCCTTCCTCAAAATAGTGTCCTTGAAATGTGAGCAAAGAACTATGATGATGCAGTCCAGGTATCTAATAGCTCAATCACCAACACCGCTGAGAATTGTTCTTATACCAGCAAAAAGTTCAAATACAATAATCTGGGCAATGCCAACAGAAGACACTTTTAATCATTTGCAGACCTTTCTTGTTGCAGGAAAGTGAGGGCAAAAACAAACTGGTGAAAAATGTTCAAAAATAGATCTTTTTGATGTTCATAGCCAGTATTCAGTATTTCTGTATTGTTTACAATTGGGGGAAAATGTCTGTTAAGGCTAATCATCTGAGTGATTTGAGTAGCAATTAAACCAAAGGGAAACTTTTAATAAGTTATTTTAAGCCCTGATTTATAGCTAGTTCCCTTTTGCTCAGGAAAAATAGTACTACTTTATGGTTTATGAAAACCTATGATTTATGTTGCATCTTCCGGGGAAGGTTTAACAGTACAAGGAGCTGAATCCTACCTGAAATTATTAATGCTTAATATATTGCTTCTGTTTGATTGATAAAGGTGCTTAATCAATTGAAAAAAAACGCATAATGCTTCAAGGTAAAATTCCGTTGATTCTGAATTTAAAAAGATACTACAGAATGCGTCAGTTCTCCTGTTGTATTTTTCTCAGTTATGAGAGCAAGGCTATTTTGTCAGTTTAGATTTTGTGTCTTTTTCTGTCAGTATGTATGGCTCCCTAAAGTGTACTATTGAAAACATCTTAAATGAACTAATCAAACACTTATTGTGTGAAAGCTGAATACTTTAAAAAGCAACCTTAATTATAAACTCATCTTGGAGTAGCATGCAAATGTGCTAAAGTTATTTAAAAAACATATACTTAGGCAAGAAGTAGAGGACAGCCCCAGAATGGCTACAATGAATGGAAGGAAAGTCTGTATACACACATATAGCTCAAGAACAAGTTTTTATTACGCATGGGTTTTGCAGTGATTAACAAGACACCTGCTCACAACTTACAGTATTATTTTTTAGAAAAACAAAATAGGTATATGGCATGAGTGAAACAGTTCCCCATTAAAAGCACTTAAAACCTATGACATGGCTAGTAAGATGTAAAATATTAAGTCCCCTTGGGGTCTTGCAAACTTCTATTTCCTAACAATTTGGAAGCCATGATGATAGTCTGAAGCTAAAGGAACTCCAATTTCTTGGTATGATACTAAATAAAGATTCTTATCTTTTGGGAGAAAGAGCCAAAACAGAAGGGTGTGAAAGCAGTGAATTTCCCCTCCTATGACAATAAAGCAAGAGGGCAGATTATATTCATGAATGCTTCTCATACACAAAAAATTCCTCCATACCAGGAAGGAGAGTATTGACCAGTTTATCTTTAAAAAGAAAATGAGTAATTTTGGAGAAATGTAGCTTGTTCATTCACCTACAGACTATGGCTACAAAGCAATGAAAAGGACTTCTAAAGAGAAATTGCTCAATTGCTTTTATACTAAACGTTAAATGTAACTAATGCTATAGAAAACTGTTTAAAACAAATGGAAATTGTCTAGTGATAATGTACATGAATCTTGTTTTCTTGGAATTTTCATTCCATGGTGACATTTTTTTAACTTTCAAAACCTGAAATGAAAATTCTGCAGGATTTGGATGTGTACAGTCCTACGTTTCTATGTCTTAATAGAAAAATAAATGACAGGTAACATTGTTATAAATGAAACTCTCATATAAATTACACCAACATAGCAAATGGCATGTGTGAACTGGCCTTCACTACAAAGCACCGACACACAGAATAATCAGCATTTTTCCTATCCCTTTATTTATAAATTCTAACACATTTATTTTATAGACATGAGATAACATATGCATTCATAATTTGATTCCACCTCAGGTTGCCTACCCAGAGGAGCCACTGCATTTGGCAATGCAGATGAAATAGCAAACAGGACAGACATAGACCTTTGAGTTTCTTCTAGTAGAGAGGTGGACAAGCCTTTTTTTTTTTTTTTTTTTTTTTTTTTTGAAAAGGGCAGGTAGCAAATATTAGAGGCTTCGCAAGCTAAGACAAAATGAAGGACATTATTTAGGTACTCAAGGAAACTTTTCACAATTTTTATTCTAAAAATTGAAAACTCAAAATATCGAGTACAATTTTTCTTTTTTTAGTAATAGAGTTCTACTAATGGGAATAATGGGATTTTTTGGCAGGGGACGGGAGGTAACATTTTGCTCAATTTGGGCAGAAAGTTGGTATCCCCTCATTGGAATAAATAGAAAATGTTAATCTGTTAATGTTGATGTGTAATAGGATTTCACGTATTTCATCTTTGAAAATGTCTTTTCACACAAACAGGTCAAGGTACTGCTAAATACTGACACATCCACCCATGAGCATGTGATTTTAGTTAAGCCTATTCATCACTTGTAAGGCATTTGTAGGATTCATCTTTTTGGTATTTGCCCTTTAGCATGTCATTCATTCAAGATGATTCATTTCCAACAGAAGATTAAGAGGAAACTTTAAAAGCATTTAATTGCAGTTAGATGCTTTTAAAATTTAAAAATTTTCTTTGCACTGTATCAAGGTCCAAAAAACTGCTACAGGAAAATATATCCACTAAAAATGGATTTGGCAATACAGCGCTGTTTTGACTTCTCATAGCACAGAAAGTATATAAAGCAACTTAACAATCTTAAGTTTTAGTTTTTATTGAAATGAATTTACCATATTATGTTGTACCTTGTAATTTCAGGTCAAATTCATTAAGAAACATTTTCAAGTCTGTGGCAAAAGTTAATTTCCAAAGTTACTCAGTGTTAAAAAACAGTGGTTGAGGATGGTTTTTCTCATTCAGAAAAATTTCAATGTCAGCCCAGAGCCCAAAAAATAAAAATAAATCTTTAGCACTGCTAAGCCATTGAACGCCTGTGTGGCAAATCAAATCAGGATGTTCAGCTTCTGTTTCTCACAAAAAAAAAAATCATGGAACTGAAGATGGTTAAGTCCACAAGAGCAAATGAAGTTAACTGTTGACCAGTTCAGTAACACCAATATTTCCTGTGAAGTACCTGCTGATGAATAATCAAGTGAGTAACTACAGGCTTTAAACAACTTATGTTTTCACAAGCTTTAAAATTTGACCAAATAAACTTTTTTTCTGCTTCATGCATTTTTCCCAGCATCAGTTGCATCACATCTTAGTAGATTCCACTTCAGGTTGTACTGTTTATCAACTTTTTTGAAAATATTCCCACTTGTAGTTCCATACAAATTCTTCGGTCACTTCAAATCCAGCAATGGTTTCTCAAAAAATAAAGCTAGGCAGTACTGACTAGTAAGAGGCAAAGAATTAACAGTGTCATTTGATGTTGTGTCCAAAATCCTCATTCTTCAAACTACTGTTCTCATCAAAGGGCTGATGTCTTAATTTTCTCTGGACACACGTCTTTGTGTTGGTTACTATCTTCAAGCACGATGTAATTCAGCATTAGTAAATGGTTTTCTTTGCTTGGCTAACAAATAGGCTACTTGTAAACATTTTGGTTGCAGCCTCATTTTTATTACTTTTGTGAAATTTTGCTGTGATGTTTGATTTAAATTTTCTAATTCTTCTGACTGTTGCTTTCCCACGAGTTGGGAATATTGTGATGTTAGTCTGATACTGTCAGTCTATTCTTTTACCAGTTATGGTGACACTGCATTATAAACACAATGTACCACCATATAATAAAGTAGTCCATATTCCAGTGTGCCTTGAAAGTGTAACATTCAAAGGTACTTTTCTTGTTCTGAGATACAGGGCATGAACTGGTAGCAGAAAAAGTAATAAATCTAGCAATACACAGGGCATTCCAAATGCTTTCAGGTAATATCTGCATCACCATGATTCTGTAGCTTGCCAAGCGGCAATGTGAAACAAGACACACATACACAGGTTCTGTAGCAGCTACTCAGCTTTCCCATTATAGCAAAAAAGTATCCATAGATAATATGTAAATATTATCTATCTAAATGTAAATAATATCTATCTAAATGCAGTGTGGCTGCATTCCAATAAAAACTTATAGACACTAAAATTTGAATTTCATGTAATTTTCAGATGTCAGGAAATAATCTTTCTTTTGATTATTTTTCCCAACCATTTAAAAGCCATTTTTCAGTTCATGGGCCACACAAAAACAGGCAGCAAGCTGATTCTGGCTACGGGCCATATTTTGACAACCCTTGCTCTAGTAGATTTAACAGAATATATGAGTCTGTAATTAATGGCTCAGTAACACTAAAATATCAGCCAAATATCTTACATCTGGAACCTAGACTTTACAAACATTGAGACTGTCTGGAACAAAATAAAAAAGTAAAACTTAGACCCAGTAAAAGTCAAAATGTTCCTCTACAAAAGTTACACTATACGGTTGCTCAACCTACAATGAGGTTACATCTGAAAAAATACTAAGATGCATTTAATGCAGGCAACAGCATACAGTCCCCCAATTTACGATGGTTCAACTTATAAATTTTGACTTTGCAATGGTGCAAAAGCAATACACATTCAGTAGAAACTATAACCCCATCTTTGGTCCTAAGGTGCTCCTAAACTTTTGATGGGGTTACCTCTCAATACACCCACTGTAAAGTTGAAAAATCATTAAGTCGAAAGTAAGTTAGGGATTATCTATACTTTTTAGGGACAGAAGCCAGAAATGATACAAGTTATGAGATTGAGCAACTATGTGGCTAATAAAAAGGCAATCTTTATCATTCCTATTTGAAATCCAGCATTGATTTCTCAAATAGTTGAACAGAATTTAAATATTAGTTTTCTCAGCTAACAAATCACAAGCGAAAAGAAGCTTCACTTCCTTTTTAACGAAGACAAAAGAAGCCAGTTAGAAACTTACTACATTGTGTTAGATTTTTTAAAAAGCCACAGTTATACCAAATGTATTTACTTTGTGAAGTATATCCTTCGGAATAAATGCATTCCTGGAAAGGAGAAACAGAAGTCAGTCCTTAATTAGCTAGTTGAGGTACTCATAAAGAACAAGAATAAGCCAACACTTGAAATGCAGAAAACTCAGATTGATTTTTCAATTAATGGACTAATAATCATCTAGGGTTAATGAAGGAAGTTACTGAATTCTGTTGAGTTGCCCAAATAAAAATGAACAATATCCCCCAAATAAGTATTTCCAAAAGAAAATCACCAGTCATCAACATTTATAAGAAAACATTTTGAAGCCTTTATTTACAAAAGCTTTAAAAACAAATAATACCCTCTGTTTTGCAAATAATGTTTTGTTTAAAAAGGACCACCCAGTTACAGCACTGTAATATCATGAATAAAGAATGTACAAGGGAGACAAACCAATGTGACTAACATTTGGAGATTTGCTAATATTACTGATTGAAGTGTAGGTAACACACATTATAACTTGTAGTCCATCATTTCGGGGTAGAGTTAATGATTACCGAAAAGTCTTCCTACACATGCTCTGGTCTGGTCACATATTCTGCATGGCTAAGTATTTCACAGTCTCTTTTGTCAATATATATAAAATAGATTGCAAAGATATACACAAAAAAATAAACAAGCATTACACTCCTCAGGTAATTTTATCAGCTATATATATATATATGAGAATATATATATATTTTGTTGTTTTGTACCAAATCTCTCCATTATTTACCTTTGTAGCAACTATGAAAGCACAATTTTTGTCTTCTAATTTAATTTGGTACAAAATATACCTAAAGACTTATCTTTGGATTTTAATAAAATTGATTTGTGTAACCAACAAATCAAGAGCATCATAAGAATGGCTACAAAATTTAAAAAAAAAAAAAAAGGGTAAATGGTGATGGAATAAAAATAAGCAGATCAAGGGAAGTGTGCTATCATAAAATAACTGTAGCTTCAACATCTTGAGTACCAGTTTCCTGGCAGATAGATAGTAAACATCCAATCACAAGGGATTTTTCCTGAAGGGTGTAAAGCTGGTTTGAAAATTCTTCAGTCACAGAGCAGCCTACACATGCCAATTAGAAACTGACAGACACTAGATGTGCTTGGAAGATTAAACACTACGTACAGAAACAGCAGTTACTAAGCTCCTCAGTAGTTTCTTGTCTAAGTTTCGCTGAATCAAGAGTTTGCACAACGCGCTATATTCTGTGGGTCAAAACCAAGTAAATACTGTGTAAAGTTGGCAGATTTTTCCAGCTAAGATCAAGAAAAAACAAATTTTCTGATAAAACAGGTTTAGAGTCAGAAACACTCTCTAAAGTGCAAAACTGATGGTCCACGATCTCAAATAGCTAAAACTCCTGCAGAATGGAAGGGAGAGACGTGAAACAGGGAAATAAATTACAGTCAGTGCTAGTTAATTTAGGAAAAGGGAAAAATAAACCAAACTCAAGTAGGTAAAGTTTATCAAAATATTCAATGATGTAGCTTTCCCCACTCTCTGTCACACACGCTTGCTAACAAGTATATTAAATTAAGGCCAAATTTAACCTGAATGCGTTTTTTTTTTTTTTTCTTTTTATTAAGATCTGAGATAGGAACGGTCATACTTAGTACTGAAAGGCAGACAATAAAATGGGCCATGAAAGGGGGGGGAAAGGTACTGTCTATTGTTCGAGGGATTCAACCAGAGATAAAACCTATATACAAGCATGTGTGTAGCTCGAAATAAAAATAAAAGGACTATTTCATGTCATGACTGCTTGTTGGCTTCCTCTTCATATGCATTCCCTGTGCCATTCTGTACATAGGATGAACCAGAACCAAGGCCATACAAATGACCACAATATTTGGCATCATCAATATGATCTTCAAAGAACATCTAAAAAGGAATTTTGAAGAAAAAAAAAAGATAATTTTAACCAAAAGGAACCACTTGTAATTTATATTTCAGCAATGTAAGTACTGACTGTTCACTGACAATAATGATGGCTCTTTTCTATGGTGTTCCTTTGAGGCTACGCATTTCAGTTCAATGAGTAAGACTAATGTCCTCAAAAGTACAGAGCTCAGAAACCAAAGAAAGAGACTACAAAAAAAGTGTATAAATGCATGTCTTTTCCATTTAGACCATTTTTATAAGAATTTGTCATCATGGAAAAATAACTATTCCATTAATTTAACAATACTCAAGAATGAAGAAAGCCAATGATGGTGGGGGAAAAAAAGTTTAGGTTCATAAACTGTCTTAAATCTGTATGCAAGGCTGAGCTGGCTATAAATGATCAAACCATAAAGTCATGGACAGTAAAATCCAAACATTCACACTCTATTACTGTCCTTGAAGAAGCCAAGAAAAATAAAGATAAATTAGTGCCAGAAATCCACTTTTAGTTAAATAAACCATTAAGACATTTTTAAAATGCAAAGCTAAAAAATCCAAAAGGTTGTTTCAATTATCTAATGAAACAATTGGAAGGAGTCCAAAACAAAATATTTACGTGTCATGAATGGATAGTCCAAATCACTTCTGAAGCAACAACACTACTTAGCAAAACAGCTTTAATGCTATTATCAATACATTGCTACAAAAAGTTTTAAATTCTCAGTCTCAATTTAATGTCTAAGAGAAAATATACTCAAATCCACAGCGAATTTTTGCAAAAGGGAAAACTTATAGTCAAGAAAAACCTCACTTGTTTTTTGCACAACCAATTTACCTGTTTACCTATAGCTAGGTGTATCTGTGCATATCACTTAATTACTTAGGAGTAGATAATGGGTTCATTAAGTTTCATTCTTCCATCCCTAACATTTTATACTCAAGGAACTGATCTCTGCCTTTTGCCGTTTAAGGAGGGTTTTCCTAATATGGTTTCTGATGCAACTACTACGTTGGATTTATTTGATCCCTTCGGAATTCAACCCCCCTTTTAAGACTCAATGCAGTAAAAGAGCCTGAGTTCTTCTCTATAAAATCTTCAAAGCACTGAAGAATGACATGAGCAAATAATATATTTATCACCAGTTTAAACCTTAAAAGGGGTCATGCTAGAAGAAACCTAATATAAAGATTCCTTGCCTTGTAGAAGGAACACCAATGGGAGTCAGAAAACAACTCTGGAGTTCTCCCACTTGTAATGTGTTTAATCATGGAAGTTATTAGCCTGTTTTCTCACCTGAGAAATAATATGGTTGGACCTACATGACTTCTCAGGTAGTTTATGTTTTAAAATTGTTGGTTCTATGATGAACATGTTCTCCCAGTTCCTTCTGAACTACATTTCAAGATGACTTATTTTTGAATACTTTTAAGTGTGGTGGATGTGACTCATATGGTATCTCTAATTATATCTTTACTTAGTAGGTACTTGTTGCCCAAAATCTTTGGCCACAAGATTTTTAATGTTCTCAACCTAACAACCAACTGAGAAAAAGGCAGTGATGTCTTCATACTTCTCTCATTTTGAAAAAGGCCATTCCTGTGAGCAATGAATCAGATCCTGCCTGATGTTGTGGTCCTATCCGTTCCAGCTCTAACTGTTCTGCCACCTCCTGTAATCCACCCTAGAAAAAATAAAAAATTGCTTGTCAAGAAGAAAAATCTTACAAGGCCTAAATTCACAAATTATAAACTTAGACGCTGACCAAAATAAAAATAAACTTTAGTATGTAAAGGTGAATCTTATAAAGATTGGGGGGAAGAAACAGAGAATGTGAATTACTAATGTATTTGTTGAATGCGGAAAAAGTATCATTTAATAGAAAACAAGATCCTAATTGGGAAAATGTATTTTCATCATGTTTTAGGGCATATGACAGGTAAATACTCTCCTAGATACGGGAAGGAAGCAGACCATATATAGGGTAATATTTATCAAGTACACTCATAGTCTATCAATCCAGTAATAATTATAAAACTGAAAAGCTAGTATAACACCATTTTTTTCATATTTTCTTAAACTTCCCACCATCCATTTGTAGTTTTCACTTAATTTTTACAAAACAAAGCCATTATGAATAATCATTAAGAATATGCTAAATGCTTCACTATGGTTTTGTTAGTTAAGACGAGTATATGCACACAACTCCTTAGAGTGGTCTGCTATAATCCACCTATGTTAATACTCCTAAGATTAAAAAAGAAAGATGAGAGTGGAAAGAGTGGAAAGAAAGAAAAAGACAGTAACAGAAGGAAAGAAAGTGGGAGGACAGGGAAGGAGAGTAAAGGGAGGGGAGAATAAGAGTAGAGAGTGAAGGAAAGAAACACCAACAACAAAACAAAAATTCTTCTCTAACTTGTTAAGGCCTCCACCAGCAAAATGGCCCTTCTGTGCATCACAGCTTGAAACAAGGCTTTGCACAGCAGTTGCTTCTGCGCTAAAAATAGCACGAGGATTAGGTATCATTAGCAGCTGCTTAGGAGAACAGAACTAGAACTGAATAGAACAGCATGGCTGACTATAGGTCAAAAAGCACCTTTGTCGTTAACCTGAATTTTAACACAGCAGCTTACTCAGGACACATTCAGAATATCTGTACTTAGAAACTTCCCAGTAACAACCACATGATGAGCAATAATTTGGTTCCCTGTTCCTGAAAACTATCATTATACAGACATGTCAATTAAAAAAAAAGTCAGATGAAAACATGTAGGCCTCAGCATGCAGTGCTTTCACAGGGTGGGCTGAGTTTCTCAAGCAAGGGATACCCTACTGCAAGTTCACTTCCTGGAAGTCCCCTCAAATTACACAGAAGTCTACTGCTACAAACATAAAATAATCTTTCTTGAAAATTTCTCTAGTCATATGCTGACCATATCATGTATTAAAGGTAAACACTGGCCAAAAGAAAGCTTCTCATCTTCAGTTATCTGTTAAGACCAGCGTGACCAACATGGTAAAACCCCAACTCTACTAAAAATACGAAATTTAGCTGGGTGTGGTGACGGACACCTGTTAATTCCAGCTACACAGGAGGCTAAGGCAGGATAATCACTTGAACCTAGGAGGCGGAGGTTGCAGTGAGCTGAGACCACGCCACTGCACTCCAGCCTGGGCGACAAGAGCAAGGCTCCGTCTCAAAAACAAAAAAAGAATGAATGTTTAGAATTTAAAAATACATGTTATGCAGCGTCAAAATGTTACTACTATCTAGGCAGGACCTACACATTTCCCATAGTACTTAACTGTAACAAGCTGACATCTTTTGGCCAGAGAAGAATCTTTTAGCTATATAGTTTAATCCTAGGAACATTATCCTATCACTAGAACTGACAAAATAATTTCTAGCCAAGATAAGCCAAAAGGAAAGAAAAACTTTTGCCACACTACTGAATACATCTGCATATCGCTGGCCACCTTAGATTCCACCTTGTAAGAACAGATTCTATGCGTCTTGGGAGAAAGTAACAACTCACACTGGCATGCATATGAGAGCCTCACTGTCCTCAGATTTTTGTTTTGGTTTGTGATTTTCAATCTGGCAAGCAGTGACAAGAACCGGCCCTAAGCCTGAAATTTGTTGAAAATTCTGCCTTCTGCCAAGACATACTGAAGCTCTGAAAAAAGGATTCCCTACAAATTATGTATGCAAGAAAAAAAATCACATGACCGGATAATATAATTGCATTCACTGTAATACTTTAAAATATGGTTTAAAACAACATCCCAGCCTAGGCTCTCATGACAGTCACTTGGTCTGAACAGTGTGCTGCTGTAGATAATGCCATCCGAAGCCTTACTTTGAGATTTTTGCAGCTCTTCATGAGGTACTTCACATCATAAATGACAGGAAAAAACAATCGAAGGATCTCAAAGAAGTCAAGTTCTTCTTCAGGCAAGTTAGAGTTGGTTAGGATTTTGATTAAGTAGCCAAAGTCGTAACCGCTATAAAAGGGTTAAAAGAATAGAGAAGAGGGACATATAAATACTATAAAGATGAAAAAAAAAAGTTTTTCTGATTCAAATTTAAGCAAGTCACACTAGAGCCCTCCCAAAAACATTAAAGAGAAGTGCACACAAGAACAGAGAAAACAAACATATTGAGAACTATAATGAGAAAATGTCATCATCTTACAGTATTAAGAACTTTATCACTTTATTATTCAGAGATATCAACACAGACCTACACTACCAAACCAAGCCTATGGTCAATAAAATACTATTTTGTTGATATCTGAATAGAGAACACCAAGAAGAGTATCAAGCTGCCCACAGATGTCTCAAAATATTTTTTAAAGTAACTATGGAAATGGAGAAATAAAGATGAATGGAAACTTGGCCAGAAGAGTTAGCAAAGGTAGCAAGAGAACTGGCACTCGGTAGACAAAAGTAATGCAAGTCATCCCACTTTTACATAAGGTGGTCATATACTTTATCCAAAGAATAAGACTGTAACAAGGTATTTTCACTTCTCTTAAATGACTGTGTTAAGTAGTCTCTCCCTTTTCTTCCTTCACAATTCTCTTCCTTTCACTGTGGCTCCCTAAGAGTCATTATTAATGGAAATGCTGCACATGGAAGAAGTGAAGGGTAGTAAAAAATAACTACTCTCTTGATCATAAAATGCAAACTCCTACACTCTCAAATCCAAAACTCTTCTCCCTTTTTCCGGCCTTTTCCACAGCTTTCTGTCTCCCTACACTCCCAGGCCACTTAGACACGTCCGTCCCTTGTCTACCTTTCCTTCCAGGACCTCTAACAGGAAGCCTATATGACATTTGCTCACTAACATTAAAAGATTATATTAGCGCTTAGGATTTATAAACTTCTTAAACTATTCTTTATTACTTGAAATTAGAATATGAGGAAAACAACTAATGATATTTAATGGAATAAAATCTTCTATCTTGATAAATATTCAAATATATCAGTCTAACTTAGATTCTAAACTCCAAGAAGACATGAATGAACCCTGTTTGTTTTTGTTCATCTTAATACCCAGTGCCTAGTGCACTGTATTTTGTCAGAGTATTTTTTAAATGAAAGGGTATGTCATACACAGTAAAAGGGTAGGGCAATACTTTCCAGTTCTTTTGCATCTTCATGTCTAGGGAAGAAAAATGACTAAAAAAAAGGTATTTGTATCAAGAGTCTTAAGTTATGTTTCCTAAGGTACAAGTTCAAGTGCAGAAGAGACAAAAAAGATGATAGGTAAGAATGAGTGTGTTCAGTACCTACAACTCAACCATTTCTGGTTAGTACACATCAAAGTTGCCCACATCACTATAAACATCCCACAGATCAGAGACAGAAACTAAACCATGCAGGAGACTCAGATTTAAGATACATGTGTGAAGTGGACCAAGTATGAGAGTATTAACATCTATGTAACACAATGCTTTTTCAAAACCTAACAAAAGCCAATATCATTCTGAAGGTTACTTTTAGTCCCTGGAACGTCAGTTTAGTTTACTTAGATGGGAAAACTCTTTTTCATATGTGGAAATCTATTTCACAAAATCGGAAGTTTCCTTACCAGAAACACTCTTAAATAATCTAGTTTCATAACAATAAAGAATTTAGAACCACCACTTATTGAGAATTTACTGTTTATAAAGTATTTTGGTGACCATTAAAACAAGTCTTCAAGCTATTTCTTCTAAGGGATGCCTTATCACTTTAAAAAAAAATTAAAATCCACCTCCACACCCACCCCTAGCATTTTCTTTGCTGTTTTGAGATAGTACTTATCACTATCTAACAAATCACAACGTGAACTCCATTTTTAAAAACTGTCTGCCCACCCCCATGTATAAACTCCATGAGGAAAATAATTTTCATCTGTTTTATTCACACCTTAGTTCCTAGAATCTCATCTCAGTGCCTGCCATATGGTAAATACTCAATAACGTTGTGTAAATGTAAATGAATGGTTTCCCCCGTAGAACATTAAAAACTAAGGTGTAGAAATAGTAAAAGAAAACCCTGGGTAACACCAATTCCAAATGGCACCGCTGGATTTAAACCAGGGTCTTTCACTTTTTAGAGAACCCGTACTGTTTCCACTATGCAACATGCTTCTCACAGGCAAAAATGGATCCCATATTTTAAATTAACCTTTAAGTAGACCAACATTAGCCTCCTAAGAGTTAGGAGACAACTCTATATGGCAGTCAACTCTTTCCAGAATTAAACCTGAAATTGCTAACATAGTGACCCAAGTAAGTGTGGAGCAAGTATGAGATGGAAAAACAAATGCCATTTTCAATGTAGTCCTTTTACCTATGAAATGACAACCATTTGACCCCTTCACAGAGGACCACTCCAGAAGTCATAAGAAGTTCTGCAAAGTACTGGGTTTCAATTCCTTCCTCCTCATGTTTTTTAAACTGGATACCAGATGTTGTTAGTAGCTCTATAGAGTCCTGGGCATACATGTCCTCCCTGGCAGAAGAAAGAGAAAGAGAACATTCAAACATGCCATTACTTCAAACAAGCTGTTCTTCTGCTTACATCTATAACTACAGTGCCAGAAAAGAGACAGAGGATTGGCTTGAGTCCACCTGTTTCAATGCTTTATATATATGCAAGAAAAATGCAATTTAAATACAAAGGTCATTATTTCAGAAAAGTGTTTCGAATAAAAAATCATTCAGAGAGTCCATAGGTGCAATTTTAATCGTTTTTCTATTAGCCTTTCATACTTAAATACATTTAACTGGGTTTGGAAAAGGGTCTCCTATTCACCAGGGGCTACCGTCGCAAAGTGACAGACAAGTTTTCTCAGAGACTCTCAGTCTCAGCAGCCACTGTAATGCTCCCAGATAGAGCTGCAGCCATAGCTGTGGGGCATATGCCCATCTCCCGTGCTCTCAGCAGCACCAGTAAGGAGACCCAGTGGAAAATGTCTCATGTGGATGAGTGAAACTACACTTCATCTTAAAGAAGGAGATGCCTCCTTTCACAAATGATGAGCCTTGCAAATGCCTCCAATAAGCAACACTGTATAAAGTTAAGGACTGTACTGTAATAGCAATAATTTCTTCTGCCAACAATCCTATTCCTAAAAGACTGCCTTACAAAATCAAGCCAGGAAATCTAAATATAAACCAATTCTTCAAGATTTCACTTAAGCCAAAAAGAAAGCCATCTCCAACCACAAATATATGTGTATCTGAAATATTAAAAGTTCCCAAAATATATCTGTATCTGAAATATTAAAACAAAAAAGTTACCAAAATACAGATACATTTTTGAGAATACGTGAAGAAGTATTTTTTTATTTACTTTTTAAATTGTAAGAATACTGGTTTCTACCTCTTGGCAAAAGGAATTCCTATTAAACACTTGACAAATCTAAACCATGGGGTTCATTTCACTTGGGCCAAAAAGTATCGTTATGGTTAGTCCTTTAGAAATCAATTTATTTCTAAATGTCTGAAAAATTACAAAACAAACAATGGAAATATTTTAAAAGAGAAGGAAACCACAACAATCACGTAAAAGTCAGTCTCCCCTGGAAAATCCTTTAGGAAGGGTAACAGAATAAACCCAATGAAGTAGTTTTTTTTTTTTTTCCAGTGAAACCACAGCTTTCCTATGCTAAAAATATGTACCTCAAAAAATTAGAATCTCATTCATCAGGTCCCAGTGCTCACACTGAGGCATGCCTTAGCAACTATAAGCAATGAAAGGCATAAAAAACAGATTCTTCTCCAGGTGCACATCATTCTTGGCCATTTGCCAAGGTATAGGTATACAAGCAGTTTAGACCTTTTTCTCTTAAGTTTCCAATAACACCCTTCACCTGTTTACTTGCAGCATATGGCTTCACCCCATACCTGCTTTACAAAGAAACATCAGATTAATATTCCTGTCTTTCTTTACATCTACGTATGTGAAGATCTTTCTTACTCAGACTCCAAAGACAGCTTGCCTCATCGCCAAAGCTAATTGCTACCAATGCCTTAGACACTATTCCATGCCATTCCTCAAAGGACTTGTCAAGTGCCTATCTTTATCCTAACATACAACTCCTTAACTAACTCATGAACACTCAAATATGTCTGTGTATTATCTGTAAAACAAAATAAAAACCACTATTCTGTTGATTCTGCTTTCCCTTCTTGAGACAGGGTCTGGCTCTCATCCAGGAAACAGTGGCTTGAACACGGCTCACTGCAGCCTTGACCTCCCGGACTCAAGCAATCCTCCTTTTGCAGCCTCCCAAGTAGCTGGGACTACAGATATGAGCCACCATGCCTGGCTAATTTTTCTATTTTTGTAGACAGGGTTTTGCCATGTTGCCCGAACTGGTCTTGAACTGAGCTCAAAACAATCTGCCCACCCTGGCTTCCAACTGGCCTCCCGAAGTGCTGGGATTACAGGAATGGGCTACTGCATCCAGCCTTCCTTCTTATGGCACTCTCTATCTCCTTCTTTACACTGCCACTTTCCTTAAATGAAGCATCAGCATCCTTTCTGTTACCACCAAACCCAAGGTGCCCTGTAATTTCTACTATCCTATTGAATTATTGCAATCACCAAAAGTGATTTTTCTTTTTTGAGACGGAGTCTCACTCTGTCACCCAGACTGGAGTCAGTGGCATCTCGGCTCACTGCAAGCTCCACCTCCTGGGTTCACGCCATTCTCCTGCCTCAGCCTCCCGAGTAGCTGGGACTACAGGTGCCCACCACCACACCCAGCTAATTTTTTTTGTATTTTTAGTAGATACAGGGTTTCACCGTGTTAGCCAGGATGCTCTCGATCTCCTGACCTTGTGATCCGCCCGCCTCGGCCTCCCAAAGTGCTGGGATTACAGGCGTGAGCCACCATGCCCAGCCTAAAAGGGAGAATTTGTTAAAAATTTGTTTTAATTCTCTTTATCAGTGACATTATTTCCACAGAATGCTTTTCTTCTTCACAGCTCATCAGTACTCCACTTCAATTTTCATGGATGTATCAACTCCAAATTCAGTTTGGAGAGAATTCCCATACGTTACAATTCTAATTCTTAGACTTTGGCAATAGAGAGAAAACAGAAGAGTTACAAAACACTGAGTTATAAAGACCATGACCAACTTTCCTCAGTACTAAATCCCTAGTGTCTAGCACTGTAACTGACACTCATTCTAGCCACCCCATTAAAAAGTCAATTTTTATCTTTCTTCAAAATTTCCAAGATTCTCTTCACGGTGCTCTCTCTATATTAGGCATTACTCGTTTATCTTCCAAATGACTTCTTCTACCTAATGTTTTTCACTGTATCCTTCTCCTTAAACATCTCCTAACATCAGTGTAAATCAAGCTTGTCCAACCTGCAGCCAGTGGGCCACATGTGGCCCGGCAGGGCTGTGAATGTAGCCCAATACAAATTTGTCAACTTTCTTAAAACATTTTGAGATTTTTTTTTTCTTTTTTTAGCTCATCAGCTATTGTTAGCATTAGTGTATTTTATGTGGGGCCCAAGACAATTCTTCCTCTAGTGTGGCCCAGGGAAACCAAAAGATTAGACACCCCTAGTGTAAATGGTAGCAAAACTTGGTAGTAAACTTTAGCAGTCGTTTTTGAGTAAGAAAGAAAAAATGTCACTTACAGGCTGTACTAAGAAAGCAGTTGTTACTAGAACAAAGGTGTTTCTGGAAAAGGAAACTGTCAATTTTATCCAAACTGAGAAGCTGATGGGTTACCTCCTTCTCACGTGCTGAGATCACAATAGTATCTAATTTAAAAACAATGTTCTAATTCACTTGAACAAAAAGTTAACATGGAACAAATGAAATGGTAAAGCACTAATTTTAATAAAGGTTTATCATTTGAGAAAAAGGATAGGAGGCAATTTTCAGTGTTTCACAGATGTAGTTCTTATAAAAGGTTTTCAGTTTGAGTGGAGTACTTTTCACCCTTTATAAATAGGGTGTTCAATCTTTTGGCTTCCTTGGGCCATACTCAAAAGAACTGTCTTGGGCCACACATTAAATAAACTAACTTAAACAACAACAAAAAAATCTCATAATGTTTTAAGAAAGTTTACGAATTTCTGTTGGGCTGCATTCAAAGCCATCCTGGGCCAAGGGTTGGACAAGTTTACTTTACAAGGTTCTGTAGACTGTGCGTGTGTGTATAGATACAGGTATTTTTAGAGACAACGTATCACTCTGTTGCCCAGGCTGGAGTGCAGTGGTGCAATCTAGATCACTATAGCCTTGAACACCTCAGTTCAAGCAATCCACTTGGTTCAGCCTCCTTGTACCTGTAGTGCTAGCTACCTGTACCTGTACCTGTAGTGCTAGGACTACAGGTACACAGCCACCATGCCTGGCTTAGTTTCAATTTTTTTTTTTTTTTGTAGAGACAGAGTCTATGTTGACCAGGCTGGTCTAGAACTCCTGGCCTCAAGCAATCCTCCTGCCTTGGTCTCCAAATGGAGAGTATATTATTAAACCCAAAAGAGTGAAATGGAGAGTCAGGCTAAACACAGTGTAATTACAAGCCATACTACTATACCACAGGCATCATTACTCTGCTTTTCCTAAGCCCTACTTTCGTAAAATTGTGTATACTAAATATCTTTGTTTATCTGACAAAGACCAGGAAGAAAGAATTCATACATTGGCACTACCATTAATTGCCTACAGTTTCTTTCACTATTTTACCTACCAGATATTAGGATATATGACACAAATGTAGGATGTCAAATAGAAGAACAATGCAATATTGCAACACGCAGTTAAGTACTCACTCAACGTTATCAATAAGTTCTTGGAAATTGCAACTTTAAGCCAAAAGATGGATAACGAAACCAATTTTTACCACAGGCTAATTGATAAAAACAAGAGTTAAGTTCCTACGGCATATTTCTGGTCACAAAAAAATCATCAAACTTCTAGATAAAGACCAAAATACTTCTAATATTAAACAATGAAATAAATGTGAGCTATATGTAAATTTAAGAACGATTAATAAAAACAAGATAATTATTTGCTCCATTATTCAGTTGAGGGGTGAAGAAAGCCAGAGCCTATTCTGGCAGCTCAGGGCACAATGTGGGAACCAACCCTGGTCAGCATGTCATTCCGTGGCACAGTGCACTCACACAGATACACCTACTCACTCACACTGGGACAACTTAGCCACACCATTTCACCTAACGTGCACAGCCTTGGGATGTGGGAGGAAATCAGAGGACCCGGGAGAAAATCCACACATACACGAGAACGTGCAAACTCCACTCAGGTAGTGGCCCGGGTCGGGAATCAATTTTATTTTTTATGAAGGTTACCATAAAACAATGTTGAAGAAAATGACATTTGAGGTCCTGCTGTAATAAGAATGTATTATTTTATTTACCCAACTTACAGTTTGCAAATAATCTGCCCCTCTCCAAAAACATCTAAAACTTCCCTTAGCTATCAAGACTACTTCTATTAATAATACAGAAATATTATAACTAAGGAAACTGGGTGAAGACCCAGGGCTTGAGTTAGAATGAAGATTTTGACATATGATAAACACCAGGTTCAAGGATACTACTACTTCTCCTATATGTAAATTAAGAGAGCTTTTGTGGATTGAAGTGGCAACATAATGATTATATAATACTGACTTGAAAGGAAAACGTACCCAAGGTTCCAGAAAACGTCTTACTGCATTTGACATGTAATCTACTCATAAACTGGAATATGAATGCAACAAAAATCTTCACAAGAAGGATAAATATTATAAAAGGCTATATTTCAAATTGCACACAAAATTTTTGAAAGTAAAACTAATGTAGGATTATTTTTTCTATCAGAAGTACTTTCAATACCCAAAGTCTTCCAAATACAAAAAAAGTTGCAGTCATATTTTAAATATAACATCTTTAACATCAAAGTATTTTTTTTGGTCCCATAGTAAAAAAGAAAACCATGCTTTTGAAATGTTACGTTTTATATATTTCCAGGATAACTACACCAAATTCACCTAGCATGTCACCATACTTGAGGAAAATCAATTCCTAAGATTAAAGAAAAAAAAAAAAGTCTGGGTTATACAGTTATTTCCCACTTACGTCAAATTAAATTTAAAATTAAACTGCCAAGTTGAAGTTCCTGGAGGGTATTCTCCTTGCTCATTCATAAATGTCAGTCCTAGCTGAATTATCTTTAACAAGTCTACATTACACCGCAATAGTTGGTATTGATAGTCAGCATTGCTCCTGAATTCTCCAATGGGTCTTGCAACCACACCTGGAAACTCGGTGTCCTGTAAAATAGTTTTAAGATTCATTATGTACTAAACAGTCAAAACTACAATCCACACATTCTTAATTTTTGATGCAAATCAAAGAATGCTACAGATGATATTCTACACATTTATATTCAATTACAAAGTATATTTTAACTAGAAAGAACATCACTTTTTAGAACCATAAAACTCTATAAACTTAATAACCTTTCCTTAAATATATCCAAAAAGTTACTACACGAGATACATGTGATAAATTTAACCAAATACTTACTCTATAACCAAGAAAGGGGGGAAAATCATAAATTCCTGTCTCCCAAAGGATACATGAAATGATGCTCACAGTATTCCAATGCTAAAACCAAGTTTCTTGAAGAACTGGTTCAAAAGAGGGGAAAACGCCCTGTACTTTCCAATTGCTTCTCTGACACAAGGTTTTTCTCAACACCAAAACCCTAAGAAAAACATCATTAGCTTCCTAATTTCTCTGGCTGAAACAATATTCTCTCTATAGTCCACAGAAAGCATGTTGTCAAGAATTGCATGCCACCTACTCACTCTTGTAGGATGTTATCACTTCTCTATGTTGCCACTCTTTATCATCTGAGAAATCAATGATCACTATGAATTTCCATTGGTTAAGAAAACAATTTTAGTTCTAATCATGGGTAAGTACACCTTTATCAAATAGTATGTCATCTACAAAGAAACAGTCATATTTTAACCAATCAACTTGCTCCTCCCCAAAGTAATGCATTTGTTTATTTTTATTAAAAATACTGAGACAAAGATACACCGGTTTAGTATTAGAATTCAAACTAGGGCTAGCTAAGAATAAAAACTACCTATCGAGTCACTATGAAATAGTAAAGAAATCAATATTTCTCTAAATTCAGTGCAATTCAACAGCCACTTTATTGAATACTATATGTGTTATGCTAGGTGTTGGGAGAGAAAGGATGATTAAAGCACTTGGTTTATGGAGGTAATAATAATCCAGTGGATGTAGAAAACAGTAGGGTAGCTAACAGATATAGACAGTATAACGGTAAAGAAGAAAAATCATTAACTGGATAGACAATCTAGGCAGACCGAACAGCACGTGCAAAAGCAGAGTTGCTTAGTAACACAGTATATTCACAGAACTCCAGTGTTAATTATGAAAACAAATTGCAGACCAACAACGTTTCACTGGCACATCTGATTTTTTTGTTTGAGAAAGAGCACCCTAGCTTCTGGGAGCTCATGTGGTACTACCAACTAGGCTTTGGTGTTGCTAGGAGCAGACCTGGCACTCATAGCTACGCCCTCATGTTCTCCTGTTGAACACAATTTCACAAAAGTTCAACCTCAAATAAGGCCACTCTGTAATCATGTCTGAACAAGGACAAAAAAATAAAAATGTCAAACCACAAAATGACCAAGTATCTCCATCCTGGCTAAATGAATGACTGTTCCTTCTCTGCAGCTTTAACCTCATTCTAGTCTCTCATTTAAGACTTAGTAAGATACCCAATCACAGAATTACCCCAGCTTCCCGAACATATCCAATCCACAGTAAACCCCTGCTTCCCTTACCTTCCCCTAAGACCACCTGACACTAGCCCAAATCCTTCCTAACTCTTATTCAAACGGCCCATGGTTCCCATGAATTCCAATGCGTTTTCCCTCACTGCAATGAGGGATAAATCCAACCTGTCAAATCACAGGTGTATTCCTGATGGATTTTGGCTGGAGGGCAGTGACAAATTTTACTTTTCATGGTGAAATTAATCCCAAAAAATATCAACCAAAAGGGTTGAATTCAAGACTTTAAAATTTCCTTTTCCTCCTTTATATGAAGCGTTTTAAAGATCTGCTTGTGGGCATACCATAGCAACGTAATTATATTTTCGGATAACTTGACGAATTTTCTTCATCTCTTCATCCAAGTTGCAAGCCCAAACTTCACAAATTCTTTGGCTATGATCTACAGTTGCCGCTGGCATAGTGAGGGCACAAGGGAGTCTAGATGCCAAGCATCAAAATGTTATACTTGATTGAAGATTTGTTTCATAAAATATTTTATCCTTTATTTATGTACCTGTCAAAATAAAAAAACAATATGAAGACCAGATATATCAAATCTGAATCACAGAATAATTGAGCCAACAGGAACCTAAGAAGTTATTTATTCAAAGTTCTCGACTCATAAAAAAAAAAAATCAAAATTTAGAGAGTAACTTAAGGTCACACAGCTAGTCTATAGGAAAAAAAGGACTACAGTACAGATTTCCTGGTCCTAATTTCAGTTATTTTAAAATAGCTTTTTTACACATACATACTAATCATATTTTATAACTTTCCACTATTTATCTGAGTTCAACTACTCTGCATAAAACTTTATAAAGCCATCCATTTCCAGACAAAAAATGAAAAATTACTTATTTACATGTGACAAGATCAGATGTTACCATGGCAAAGATGGTGTTTATTTTTATTCCTCATTAATAAAACAACCAAAATCCGACTTGATAACAAGATCTACTTTACTGGCGTTTATTCTAACTAGACTAGAGGGGTCAAAAATGTTTGTAAATGCTCTGAGAAAAAAGTAACAGCCATGAAAATTATCTGAATGTTCGCAGTTACAAAAGGGAAAAAGAACACAATAGAACGTCTAAAACTTAGAGCATATTGCGTGGTTACCAAAGATAGATCTCACATTTCTGGTCTATAAACAGAGTTCCTGTTGATTCTTGGGCAGGGAAATTTCAAATCCTTCTGCATTTTTCATACAAATTGGAAAAAAAAAAAAAACAAGAGTAAAAAGAGGGTCTTATGACTGTCTTCTAAACTCTGAAGAGTCACAAATGTAACTTCCAATTCTCCAAGTAGAGAAACTAAAGGAGATCCACAGGACACCCCTCCTTTATAACTCTCCCACCCCGATACGCACACACACACACATAAGCACAAAAACACAAAGACTTGGAAAGACCCTGTAGTCTAACATTGTTTTCCTCCACCTCTCTCTCTACTGCAGTCCCAGAAGCCCCGAAGAGACACCAAAGGCCTTCTCATTACTGGAGATAGCATCTCCGTACTGCAGTTTCCCAGAGAAACGAGAGGACGGCACCGAGGTATTCAAGCCATAGGTAACTCTCTTCCCTGGCAAAGCGCCAGTGCGAAGGTGCTGATACCACTGACTGGAGCTACACTGACTCCCAAGCACTGCTGCGTGAAACAATACGAAGAGGTGAGGATCTAGGCCACCGCCCTCCACTCCCAATTTCCGTCCCACAGCGAAGCCCCAGGTACAAAGCCTTTGCGTCATCACTACGCGCCAACCCCTTGACAAACCCCCAGCCCCAGTTACCCAGCCCCCAACCCGCCGCCAGGCTCCTTCCTCCGCCAGCCGCACTCCAGCTGGCGCCATCGCGCACCCTCTCAGGTTCATCGTCCCCGCCCCCTTTCTACTTCCCTAACCCGCCCCTCCCCCCGTAAGGCTGCAGCGGATGCAAGATCTACTTGTGTCGCTGAGCTCGCGCTCCTCCTCCTCCTCCTCGCCATAGAGACAGCACCCGGCGGCGGTGGCGGTGGCGGTAGCGGCGGCGGCAGCGGGTGCCCCATAGACACCTCTCGCCCAGCGAAGGGAAAGGCGAGCAGAAGCTGCGCCGCACCGTGCTGCGCCGTCGCTTTTCGCACGTCCTGACGGGGGCGCTAGATGATGACGCGTCACGCAGAGGGGGCGGGGCACGCAAGTGACGGCGGCGCGGGTGGTGGAGCGCTGGGCGGCCAGGCTCCCTGGCTGGCCGGTTTGGGCGTCTGGGCCGTTAAAGTGGGACCGGCTGTTCCGGGCCGCAAGTTTCCCTCTCCAGCCGCCCGCCGTTCGTAGCATGTCCCCCAGAACCCGGGGAGCGCAGGCAGGACAGACTTAGAGAAGACGCGGTCCCCAGCGCTTGGGCCACGGACGTCCCACCCCGCTCATCTGTCGCTGGAGAACCGCCGGGCCGAGCCACTGGGAGAAGCAGGCCAGAGCCTTCCAGGGCCTCCGGCCCGTGGACCCGAGGAGGATGAGCTGGCTCTTTCCCCTGACCAAGAGCGCCTCCTCCTCCGCGGCTGGGTCCCCCGGTGGCCTCACCAGCCTCCAGCAGCAGAAGCAGCGCCTGATCGAGTCCCTCCGGAACTCACACTCCAGGTGACTGGTCTCTGCCTCTCCACCGGAGGAAAAAGTAGGGTGGGAGGGCGGGCTTGTCCTAACCACCCTCGCAGCGCCTCAGTCTGCTCCCCACCAGCTCCTCATGTGGTTTACCTCCCTTGGTTGTGGGTCACACGCTTGCTCTGCCACTCCTGCCCCCTTTTACTGTTTTCCTCCGGACCCTCCCTGCCTCCTGCCGCACCACTGCTCAGCGCTTCTAACTCGGATTTCCTCATCCCTCCTGACACATAGCTGCTGACTGTAATCTCTCAATCTCTCTCATAGTCTATTTCCAGTATCCCTTGCTGCCCAGGCTTCGCCACTGATCTTTCCCTTTGCCCACCTGATTGCCGCGTCAGCAGAATTGTTAAAATACAATTGTGAAGAGTAATCTCCAGGTTTCACAAAGAAGGGAAAATAGAACTGTTGCAACATCAAAGGAAAGGGAAGCCAGAGTTTTCATCAGTGAATGCTTCTCGTCTGAGAGTCACTTATCACGTAGTCAGTCTTCTTGAGACTCTAAGATTTACCCTGTTGGAGAAGTCTCTCCCCATCTCACAGCGACCAGTGCATGTACATTTCTCACTTCTTTCATAGTCTTGTCCCCACGCTCAAGAATTACTTTATGTTCATCTTGATTGTTCTGTTGTCTTCCTGTGAGTTTTTCATTTTATCATGGTCAGTTTAGAAATATTTTTACAATTCATATTATTTCAACTTTTACTGTAAATTGGTTTGCTGCAGCCTTTTACATTGCAAATGTCTATGGTCTCTAATGGTTTTCAAAAATTAGAACTGCTTCTTTATATTATATGCATTTTGCAAGTATATTTACTTAACAGTTTCACACTATTTTAAATAAAGATGACAACATTGTTAAGTCCCTAACCCTTTTTTTTTTTTTTTTTTTGCCGGGGGGACGGCTCTCCTGTTGCCCAGGCTGGAGCGCAGTGGCGCGATCTCGGTTCACTGCAACCTCCGTCTCCCGGATTCAAGCAATCATCCTCCCTCAGCTCCCCACACCCCTCCGAGTAGCTGGGATTACAGGTGCGCGCCACCATGCGCGGCTAATATTTTGTATTTTTAGTAGAGACGGGGTTTCACCACATTGGTCAGGCTGGTCTCGAACTCCTGACCTTAGATTATCCACCCGCTTCGGCCTCCCAAAGTGCTGGGATTACAGGAATAAGCCACCTCGCCGGGCTCTTAGCCCTTTTAAAAATATTATTTTCATACAGTTAAAAAATACGTATCCTCAGATAATATCGAATAATTCTTATTTAAAATGGAATAATTTTTAATTAAATAGTCTAGTTAATAGAAAAATTTACTGCAAAATCAGTTTGGCTAAAATAAGGCCTGATGCTGACTGAACTTTAGGTGTTTCTTGGTTCGTTGTCTCAATTGTTCTGTTTGTTCAGAACTTTCAAAAGGTGAAATTTTATGCTGTTTAACAGAAAAGAATGGCAGGCTGTTATTGGTGGCTTTCATTCTGGAAAATTAAGTTCACAAAGTTCTTACAAGTCAGTCTTACTCCAAATCATGTTCTGTACTGACCTTTAAGAGCTACTCTCACAAGGTATGCTTATAAAATAAGGGGACTCGTTTTTAACATGTTTGTTCCCTTAGAAGTTGTTACCTTGGTAGACTATATACCGAACCAGTCCTGCTATTGCAGAGACACTTTTTTAGAACCACACTTTTGGAATTAATTGCTTTTAAACCTTAGTATGTAGTATTATGTTAAATATTTTCAATGCTGACTAATTTTTTTCTTCGAGGTTGGAGTTTAATTTTTTAAATACTCCAAAGTCTCTTGCTGCTAAGGCTGGTAAGTAAGGGAAGTAATTGATGTGAAATTTATAATTTTGGCCTCCCAAATAAAGTGAGATTCTATAGCAGCAATTATTAATGTAAAGAGTTCTGGAATTGGCTTAAGAGGATCAGTAAATACCCTGAATTGGATACAGAAAGGATTCATTTTATGTATTATTTTTTGAACCAGAAATCATGAACATATGATTGGACATGATTACATTAGATAATGTAATATATTTTGTAGTGTTATGAACAAATAACTAAGTATTTTATTGTTTTAAGTTCTTTTATAAAAACACTTGAAGTTTTATTGAGATGTTTCGCATTTACAAATTACACTCGAATAATTCTGGAGACACTTAAGTAGGTCATATGCTTCCAGTTTTCAAAGAATGGCACAATCCTGGAAAATGCCACTCACCTATTCTTGTTAGTCCACCCTTTTAAATAATGACATATATTTGTAAGCTGGGAGGTAAAAAATAATCTGTCTGTATGGTATCTGATGTAAAGATGGAAAAGGTGTGATATCTTTTCTCATCAGTCATAAGGAGCACAGCTGACCCTCCTGTAACAAAAGACAGGTTAACAAGCGAAAAGCATAACAGATTTATTTAATCAAAGTTTTACACTGCATGGGAGCCTTCAGAAATGAAGCCCCAGAGACCGAAGGAAAACTGTCTGTATTTATGATTAGGTTCAATGAAGAATGGACAGCCATGTAGAAATGTGATTGGACAAAAAGAGTATGGTAATGGTAATAGACAGAGGTGGGGGAAACCCACCAAGGCCTGTTTGTTCAGATTTTTCTTGGCTTCTCTGTATAACCTTCTGCTCCTCTAGTGGATGGGCCCGGGCTCATATGGAGTGAGGGTCTTCAGGGCGGAAGGGAAAGTGACCTTTCTAGATTTTTTGTAGGGAAGAAGGGTTGTAGTTTGTAATATACCGCCCAGGGGAGGAGGAATTCTGGTTTCTATGACTTCTTCAACGGAGAAAGAGGGGCAGGAGGTGGTCAGAGAGAGCTTTACTTCTGAGGCCCTCCAGACTCCTTTAATTCAAAGTAATCAGCCTACCAAAGTGCGATATTTTGGGGTATTGTTTTCTGAGCCCCAATACTGGCAATATGTTGCCTGATTACCTAAATTAGTGGTACGACTTACACTTAAAAGATTTTTGTGCGAACAGATTGGTTATTCTGAAGGTGTGGTGTGTAAAAGTTGAAAGAATTTCCAGTGTTTTTTTTCCTATGAACAGTACAAAAACTTGTTACATGAGGAATATCAATATCTTGTTACATGCTGCCCACCTCCCTCATGTTTCGTTTTATGTCTCTTCTCCAAATGTAAGCTCAATAGGTGAATATCTTTTTTTGGCCATGAAAGTATCTTTTCTTCTGCTCTACTGAGTAACCTTTCTCTACCCCATTCTGTCATCTCCCTTCCAACTCTTACCATTTTTAACCCCTTATAATTCCGAAAATTCCACTTCAGCAGTCTCTTTTTGTCCCTTTCTCTAATGATTGTGAACTTTTTAGTTGCCTTAAATTCTTATCTCCTCAGCTACCTCAGTCTTCTACAAAAAAATAGGTGAATTTTATGTAAATTTTTTCATCTGAGTCTCAACAATATGCACAGCAAATGAGATAACTGTCATAGATGACACGCACAAAAGTGTTTAACCAAAGTGTTTAAGTCAGCTGTGAAAATGGAAACTAGAAATTATGCCTCCTGGGCTCAAGTAATATGTTCTCTCTTCTAAGTATCACTTACCACAGTATTCAGTTTATCACCAAAATTCCTGACTTTATGGACAGGAGTAGAACTAATTCTGTTTCTTATACTTCCTGAGGAAGCTGACTTTATGGACACTGTTGGTTTTTCCCTCTGCAAGGCCCATACTTTGTGGAGGCTAGAATCTTTCAACCCAGCCTCCACTAGAGGTGAATAAGGATTGTTTATGCCTGTGATGATGGTCTCATCACCCTTCCCCCCAAGTTACTGTGGAAGCAGGACTCTTCGTTAGTGGGAGTTGGAGGGGAAGTCTGCTGGGGAGCTGCTCAAAATGTTTTCTCAGCAATAGTAACAAATGACTGGGAGGAAGAAATGTCTCATGTTTTGGATATTTTTATGTGAGACAACCCTGATCCTCCAATTCCTATCTGTAAAATCAGCAATTGTGATTCCTGTCATGCAGGATTTTTGATAACTAAAAAATATATGTAAGACATTTGGAAGAGTATCTAGCACATAGTAGGCATAGGACGAATTACATTCCTTCTTTCTACTACATAGAATCAGTGTGCTTGAATCTTTGCCTCTTAGCCTATAAGCTTCTAGCCAGCTTATTGTTTATAGATCTCTCATAAGCCTACCTACAACTCATCTGTCTCTGGCAGAACTACTTCTGACTTTCCATTTAGAAAGCAAGTCCATTCCAGAGAGTTAGTTTCTTCATAAAATTAGGCATGATGCAGGTAAATAACCTAAAATATTATCTTGCACACAGGAGATGTAAAAAGCAATTGTTACTGTATTTTGTTCTTGTCCGTATCTTTAAAATAGTAGTGCCATGCTCCATAGTCTTTAAAATTTGTTTTAATATTTTCTTTTGCTGCCAGTCTGCGGATTCCGTTGTTCTGATTGCCTAAATGTTTAGCCTTAAAACTTCTTGTAGAGTCAGCTCTTGTATAGTTCTCCCCCACAGCTGCTAAGCTTAACCTTTTGATCACAGCTATAAGACTTTGTCCCCCTATCTCATGGGATTCTGAGTAAGCTTAAATTCCATGCTCTTGTTTCTATAGAATTCATTCTCAGCTCATAAGGACTCACACACAAACTTGGTAACACAAGAGATATTGTAATGAAGGGATGTGTATGTCTGTGTTTCAACCCGTCGCATGTTATATATTTTTATGAAAAGGATTTATTATCAACAGTCAAAATTTGCAATTTTTGTATTAAAATTTCCAGGTTTCCTTTTTATTTATTTATTTTTTGAGACAGGGTCTCACTCTGTTACCCAGGCTAGAGTGCAGTGGCACGATCACAGCTTACCGCAGCAATCCTCCCACCTCAGCTTCCCAAGTAGCTGGAACTACAGGCACATGCCATCATGCCTGGCTCATAAGTTTAATTATTTTTGTTGTTGTTGTTGTTGTTGTTGTTTTGGTAGAGATGGGGTTTTGCTATGTTGCCCAGGCTTGTCTCTCAAACTCCTGGGCCCAAGCGCTCTGCCTGGCTTGGCCTCCCAAAGTGCTAGGATGACAGGCATGAGCTGCCACACCCAGCCCAATTTTTCTTTATTTAATAGACTTTATTTTTAGTGTAGTTTTATGTTCACAGCAAAATTAAAAGGCAGGAGATTTCCCCTATGTCCCCTGTCGTCTCTAACTCTTCTTTTAAAATGGAAAATCTGGGAAGGTTGGTTTCCACATAGCAACATTTGCTTCAAGCTGAAGAGTAGCTGTCTCCTTTGCTGGGCTATCCACTACCCATTTCACTAGTTTGTTGGACTACAAGCAGCTGCCTTCATTCATGTGTGTTACCTTGCTGGTGTAGTTATTTGATAGGAAAACTTCTTTATGGAAGGAAATAACATTAACTTGTTGTAATAAAAAATTCTACAAGCATCTGTTATGCCTTAGCCCATTGAAGCTACAGAAATCTCCAAAATATCAACATTTTGACTGTGTAAATGCACTTTGAGCTCTATGTAGTAAACTTTAAAATTATGCGTATCAATCCTGTAATTAAGTTAAAACTTTGACACATTAAATTATATTGTCTATTTGCAACCAGTGATTAAGACGTATAATTGCAGAGCGTATGACGCAATAAAGCATGGTACCATTTAAGAAATACCATACAGCTCAAGTGCTCAGTTAATTTTCTCATTAGAAATATTAGTCCGTTACTGCTTTAAAAAAAAAGTTATGATAAGGCAGTCATTTCTCCATTGCTAGTTAAATCAGCTACATCTGCCCCTCCCCCTAACCTGAACTCCTTCCAAACCATTTCTGCTGTTGCTCACCTAAGCCGAAAACCTGTGCCCTCTTCCATTTCCATTCAGTCTTCCATGTCTGCTACCACAAGGTTCTAACAGTTCTCTCTGCCTCCAGCCTTTTTCCCTCTGCCTTTTCTTCCACGTTGCTGCCAGAGTAATCTTTCTAAAATTCAAATTTGACCATGTCACTCCTTTCAGTAGTTTCCTAACTCTTGTCAAAAAAGGCCAGCCACCTTAACTTGATTCCTGGTTGTCACAGAAGATGGTGATGTGACTGGTGGAAAGATATCAACAAACAGAATGTAACGTTTCATATATGGCAAAGGCTATGGAGACTTTTGGAGAACTTGTGTTATTTTGTATCTGAAGCTTTTCTGATAGGGCTTCTCCATTTAAAATGTACACTGTATTTCCCTGATTCACTTTTCTGAGTATTAACTCTTTTAAATGTAACTCAGATATTATTTTTTCCAGAAGACCCCACTGCCGCTAGGTTAGGTGCTTTCTTCTGTGTTTTCATAGCTCTTTGTACATCTCAGTCATTATCATGTGTTCTATTAAAAAAAAGTGAAATAAGTGCTCCATGTTACACAGATTTTGAAAACAAACACAATTTACTTTGGAATTTCTCAAAATCTTTAATGTGCTAAAGTGGATCAGCATTCTCCAAGAGACAGCTATAGTATGAAGGATTTTCCAAACAACACTGAACCATTTTTGGAGCTGTTTGTTTTAAATTTCCAGTTTCTTGCTTTTTCATTCTTATATCAGTTGTGTAAGTATGTGTTTGTGTGCAAGTGCTATTGTCTTTTGTTGTTCTGATGATATTACATAAATTTATAGTCATCTTGTCTTTGCTCTTGAGTTTTTTATGTTTCAATTTGTTGAATTTGGTGCACAGTTTGTGTGATTTTTTTTTATTCAAACCTTTATGACGTTCTCGTTTCTGTATTTGAGCTTCCCTGTTGACTTGTTTGTGAATACTTACTGTTTGCCATAGTCTGCTTCTGGTGATGAAGAATAAGAATGACGAGTCCTTAGGTAGGGCAAGTTGATAGTTATCTTCTGGAAAAGGAGGCTTCCTGGGGAGTCAGTAGCTGTCATGGGGTTAGTAACTTCCTGAGGAGTCTCTGCTAGCTTAGAGGCTATCTCTGTGTTAATCTGAATGCAAATATTACTGCTGTTTACCAGCAACAAGCTGGAAACAAGCTAGGAAAAGAGGCTAATTCCCTAGCCTACCTGCTGCTCCACGAATGTCACCCTGTTGATTAATTACTCTGAGAAATGCTCCTGACCTGCCTTCTTCCCCCCAAACTCTTAGTTTGCACTGACCTGGTTCAAGGGCTTAGAGGACCTTCAAACTGCTCCAAACTTTATATTGGACTTATGTTTTGGATTGTGATTTTTTTCCTTGTTTACTTTCTTTTTCTTCTTTTTTTTTTAAATGTTCACTCCTTTCTTACATGTAGTCCTTTCTGTTTGTCAGTTTGCTCAAAATTTATCTGTATATGGTAGTTTTTGCTTTTCAGCACTGTTTTGGATTTGCTTTTTAAAAATCTGTTTTGTACTTCTATCAAAACATCACAAGTACCCCATAAATATGTATAACTATTATGTATCCATAATAATTAAAAATAAAAAATCTGTTTTGATTTTTTTATCTAAATCATAGAGATTTAGATAGGATGTTTGTCTGTCTGTTCTCCATCTATTCTAAGCACTTGAATCTTTCATTTGCAAGATTCACCTATAAACATTACTTGAGTTACCCAACACTGAGGGAAATGCATGACATCATTATCTTGAATTGATGTTTTTAGTAACTTGAGTTTCTCATCACACTGTATGCTCATTCAGAGCACAAAACACCCCATATTCATCTCTGTATTTCCATTTCCTTGCAGGATGCTGGATATATGGTTGGTGTTCACTTAAACTGAGTCTTATGAAATCAAACTAAATATAAACATAAATACAAAATATAAACTAAGTGGGCCGGCTGCAGTGGCTCACTGAGCGCCTGTAATCCCAGCACTTTCGGAGGCTGAAGCGGGTGGATCGCCTGAGGTCAGGAGTTCGAGACCAGCCTGGCCAACATGGTGAAACCCTGTCTCTACTAAAAATATAAATATTAGCCGGGCATGGTGGCAGGCGCCTGTAATCCCAGCTACTAGGGAGGCTGAGGCAGGAGAATCACGTGAACCTGGGAGGCAGAGGTTGCAGTGAGCTGAGATAGTGACATTGCACTCCAGCCTGGGCAATGAGAGTGAGACTTCGTCTTAAATATATATATGTGTGTGTGTGTGTGTGTGTGTGTGTATGTGTATATATGTGTGTATATATATAAATTAAGTGATAAATTATTGTTTATTCTGTAAAAGGAAGCTTCAGAAATAGTGCCTCTGTTGCATTTTTAAATCTTTTAAAATTGATACATGTACAAGACCTGTACAAACACTAGGTCTTATTTCTTTTATCAACTGTATATTTAAACTCACTAATTAATTTCATTTCTCCTCCTGTTTACCCTTCCTAGTGTCTGGAACCATCACGCTACTTTCTTTCTTTGTGGATCTACTTTTTTAGCTTTCACATATGCAATGTTTGTCTTTTTGTGTTTGGTTTATGTCACTTAACTTAATGACTTCCAGTTCCACTCATGTTGCTGTAAATGACAGGATTTCATCCTTTTTTATGGTGGGATAATATTCTGTTGTGTATTATGCCACATTTTCTTTATCCATTCGTTGATGTGTACTTAAATTTATTACATATTTTGGCTGTTGTGAATAGTGCTGCAATAAACGTGGGAGTGCAGCTATCTCTTTGATTTTTTTTCTTTATTTTGGCAATATACCCAGTAGCAGAACTGCTGAATCATATGACAGTTTCATTTTTTTTTCAAGGTTCTAAAGGTACAGAGATATTGTTAGTCTTTTGAGGAACCTCCATACTGTTCTCCATAGCAGACTCCAAATTAGTTGTACTAATTTGCATTCCCACCAGCAGTGTATCAGGGTTCCCCTGTCTCCAAATCCTTGCCAGCATTCGTTATTGCCTGGCTTTTTGATAAAAGTCTTTTTAGCTGGGGTAAAATGATTTTTTTTTTTTGGAGATAGGGTCCCACTGTGTTTGTTGCCCAGACTAATCTGGAACTCCTGGGCTCAAGCAGTCCCACTTCAGTCTTGCACGTAACTGGGTTTACAGGCGCACACCACCACACCCTGTATGCTGCTTTTGAGAAATGTTTGTTGAGATCTTTTGCCAATGTTTAAATCACATTATTTGTTTTTCTGCTTTTGAGTTGTTTGAACTCCTCATGTATTCGGTAGTTAATCCTTTGTCAGATGGATAGTTTACAAAAGTTTTCTCCCGTTTTTTGGGTTGTCTCTTTACTTTGTTGATTGTTTCTTTGCTGTGTAGGTTTTATTTATTTATTTATTTATTTATTTATTTATTGGAAATGGAGTTTCGCTTTTGTTGCTCAGGCTGGAGTGCAATGGCACTGTCTCGGCTCACCACAACCTCCGCCTCCCGGATTCAAGCGATTTTCCTGCCTCAGCCTTCCAAGTAGCTGGGATTACAGGCACGCACCACCCCTGGCTAATTTTGTATCTTTAGTAGAGACAGGGTTTCTCCATGTTGGTCAGGCTGGTCTCAAACTCCTGACCTCAGATGATCGGCCTGCCTTGGCCTCACTGTGTAGGTTTTTAGCTTGATGTAATCCCATTTATCTGTTTCTGCTTTAGATGCCTGTGCTTTTGAGGTCTTACACAAAATTGTTTGCCTAGAACAATGTACTGAAGCATTTCCTCAATGTTTTCTTCTAGTAGTTCCATAGTTTCAGGTCTTAGATTTAAGTCATTAATCCATTCTTATTTGATTTTTGTGTATGGTAAGAGATAGGGTCTAGTTTCATTCTTCAGCATATAGTTACCGAGTTTTCCCAGCACTGTTTATTGAAAACATCATCCTTTCTCCATTGTATGTTCTTGGTGCTTTTGTTAAGATGAGTTGGCTGTAAATTATATTTGGGTTCCTTGTTTTGCTCCATTGGTCTGTGTGTTTGTTTTTAGGCCAGTAGCATGTGATTTGGTTACTATAACTTTGCAGTAAATTTTGAAGCTGGATAGATAGCGTGATGCCTCCAACCTTGTTCTTTTTGCTCAGAGTTGCTTCAGCTATTCAGGGTCTTGTGAGTCCATATAAATATTAGGATTATGAACAGTGAAAACACATGGATACAGGGAGGGGAACATCACACACCGGGGCCTGTCAGGGGGCGTTAGGGGAGGGATAGCATTAGGAGAAATACCTAACGTAGGTGACGGGTTGATGGGTGCAGCAAACCACCGTGGCACATGTATACCTATGTAACAAAACTGCACATTCTGCACATGTACTCCAGAACCTAAAGTATAATTTGTAAAAAAATTGTGATTGTTTCTATTTCTGTGAAGAATGTCATTGGTATTTTGCTAGGGATTGCTCCAAATCTGTAATTTGCTTTGGGTAGTATTGTCATTTTAACAGTATTTATTCCTCCAGCCACAAGCATGGAATATGTTTCCATTTTTTTTGTACACGTCCTCTTCAATTTCTTTCATCAGTGTTCTATAGTTTTCCTTGTTTAGATGTTTCACTTCTTAGGTAAAATTGTTTGCTAGGTATTTTATATTCTTTGTAACTATTGTAACTAGGATTACTTTTTTCTTTAGATTGTTTATTGTTAGCATATGTAAATGCCACTGATTTTTGTATGTTAATTTTGTATCCTGCAACTTTACTGAATTGGTTTATCATTTCTAACAGGTTTTTTGTTTGTCTGTTGTTTTGGTGGAGTCTTTAGGTTTTTCCATTCGTAACATTGTGTCATCCGCGAACAAGGCTAATTTAACTTCTCTTTTCCATTTTAGATGCTGTTTATTTCTATCTCTTGCCTAATTGCTCTGGCCAAGACTTCCACTATTATATTGGATAAAAGTTTGAAAGTGGGCATGCTTGTCTTATTCTAGATCTTAGAGGAAAGGCCTTCAGTTTTTCCACATTCACTATAATGTCAACTGTGGTTTGTTATATATGGCCTTTATTATTTTGATGTATATTCCTTCTATACCCAGTTCGATGAGGGTTGTAATCACAAAGGATTTTATTGAGTGCTTTTTCAGCATCTGTTGAAACAATCATATGTTTTTTGTTCTTGGTTCTCTTAATGGATATATCACATTTATTGATTTGCATATATATTGCACTGTCCTTGCATTCCTGGGGTAATCCCACCTGATAATGGTGAATGATCTTTTTTAATGTTTTGTCGAATTTGGTTTGCTAGTATTTTGTTCAGGAGTTTTGTATGTGTGTTAATCTGTAATATTGGCCTGTAGTTTTCTTTCTTCTTGTTTCTATGGGTAATGCTGATCTTGTAGAATGAGTTTGGAAGTAGTCCTTCTTCAATTTTTTTGAAGCATGAGTAGAATTGTTATTAGTTCTTTAAGTGTTTGGTAGAATTCACCAGCGAAGCTATCAGGTCCTCAGCTTTTCTTTGATGTGAGACTTTGTATTATGGCTTTAATCTCATTATTATTGGCTTATTGAAGTTTTCTATTTTATCATGGTTTAATCTTAGTAGGTTGTATATGTCCGGCAATTTGTTCCTTTCTTTTAGGCTTTCCAGTTTTTTAGCATATAATTCATAGTAGTGCCTAATGATTCTTTATAGTTCTGTGGTCTCAGTTGTCACATCTTCTTTTTCATTCTGACTTCATTTATTTGGGTCTTCTCTCCTAGTTCATCTAGCTAAAGGCTTGATGATTTTATCTTTTCAAATAACCAACTTTTCATTTTCTTGATCTTTTGTATTTTTGGTCTCAACTTCATTGATTTCTGCTCTGATATTTATATTTTTTCTCCTTTTAGGTTTGGTTCCTCTCTAGTTCATCAAAGTGCATAGTTGGGTTGTTTATTTGAAGTCTTTTTACTTTTTTGATACAGTCATTTATTGCTATAAACTTTCTTCTTTGTATCACTTTTGCTTTATCCCATAGATTTTGGTGTGTTCTATTTCCATTTTCATCTGTTTGAAGACTTTTTAAAATTTACTTTTTAATTTCTTTGTCACCCCATTGGCTGTTCAGTAGCATGTTTAATTTCCACGTGGTTGTGTAGTTTCTGAAGTTCCTCTTGTTATTGTTTTCTAGTTTTATTGCATTGTGGTCAGAAAACATACTTGATGTAATTTCTGATTTCTTTGAGTTTGTTCAGACTTGTTTTGTGGCCTAAGATATGTTCTGTTCTGGAGAATGTTCCATGTGCTGATGAAAAGAACATATTCTGCAGCAATTGAGTGCAGTGTTCTGTAAATGTCAATTAGGCCTATTAGGTCCAATGTGAAGTTTAACTTTGGTGTTTCTTTATTGATTTTCTGTCTGGATGATCTTTGCATTACTGATAGTAGAGTGAAAGTCCCCTATTGTTAATGTATTACAATCTGTCTTTCTCTTTAGGTTCATTAATGTTTGCTGTATGTACTTTGGAGCTCTGGTTTTGGGTGCATAGATATTTGTAATTGTTGTATCTGCTTGCTGATTTGACCCCTTTATCATTTTATATAGTGACTTTTGATTCTTTTTATAGTCTTTGATTTGTAGTCTGTTTTATTTGCTGTAAGTATAGCTACTCCTGCTCCTTTTGGTTTCCAGTTGCATGAAATATCTTTTTCTACTCCTTCACTTTCAGTCTACGTGTGTCTTTGTATATGAAGTGGGTTTCTTGTAGGCAACATATTCTTGGGTCTTTTTGCTTTATCCATTCAGCCACTTAACACCTTTTAATTGGAGAATTTAGTTCATTACATTAATTATTGATAAGTAAGGACTTCTTCCATTTTGTTGCTTGTTTTCTGGTTGTTTTTAATCTCCTCTCTTCCTTTCTTACTATCTTCCTTTGTAGGTAAGTGACTTTCTTTGGTAGTATGTTTTAATTTGTTGCTTTTTTATGTTTAGTGAATCTACTATAGGTTTTTGTACTGTGGTTTTCATGAGGTTTACAAAAAACATATATGTAATAAGTTATTTCAAAGAGACAATAACTTAGATCACAAAGAAAAGAACAGAAACAAAAATATTTATGCCTTAATTCCTTCTCCCCAACATTTTGACTTTTAATTGTCTCCATTTACAGATTTTTATATTACCTATCTCTTAACAGGTTGTCGTAGCTATTGTTGTTTTTGATAGATTTTTATTTTGGGCCTCATACTGGAGTTATAAGTGGATTGCACACCATAATTACAGTATTAGAGGATTCTGGGTTTCTCTGTACTTAATTTTACCAGTGGATTTCATGCCTCCAGATGTTTTCTCTTTGCACATTAATTTTTTTTCTTTCAGACTGATGAACTCCCTTTAGCATTTCTTATAAGATGGGTCTTGGGGTGAATTCTCCATGCTTTTATTTATGTGGGAAAGACTTTGATTCTCCTTCATATTTGAAAGATAACTTTTCTGGTTACAGTATTTTTGGATGGCAAGTTGTTTGTTTGTTTGTTCGTTTTTTCCTTTCAGCATTTGGAAAATGTTGTTCCACTCCCTTCTGGCCTATATGGTTTTCATTGAGAAGTCTGTTGCCAGACAAATTAGAGCTCCTTTTTATGTTGTTTCTTTCCTCTTGCTGATTTTAGGATCCTCTCTTTGTGCTTCACCTTTGAGAGTTTGATGATTATATGCCTAGGAGTAGCCTTATTTGTGTCAGATTTGTTCAGTGTATCTGACCTTCCAGTACCTGGATATTTATGTCTTTCTCAAGCTTTGGAAGTTTTTCTGTGACTATTTCTTGGAATAAGCTTTCTACCCATTCATCTGGCTCAACTTCCTTTTGAACACCAGTAGTTCTTAGATGTGGTCTTCTGAGGCATTATTCTGTATTTCGTAGGTGGTCTTCATTTCTTTTCAGTCTTTTTTCTTCTTTCTCTTACAGTGTATTTTCTAATAACCTGTCTTCAGGTTTACTGATTGTTTCTTCTGCCTGATCCATTCTGCCATGGAGAGCCTCTAATGTATTTCAGTTCAGCAAACATATTTCTCAGTTCCAACATTTCTGTTTAATTTTTTATTATTACTTAAATCTCTTTGTTAAATTTCTCTGACAAATTTCTGAATTTTTTGTTTTATCTTGGAGATCACTGAGTTTCCTTAAAACTACTATTTAAATTCTTGTTCAGAGAGCTCACATATTATTATGTCATTAGGGTCAGTCATTTGTTCTTTGCTTCATCCGCTTAGGGAAGTCAAGCTCCCTGTTTGCTCTTGTTTCCTGTGGATGTGCATCTATGTCTTTACTTTGACAAATTAGTTATTTATTCTGGTCTTCTCTCTCTGGCTTGTTTTGGTTTTATTGAATATATTTGCTTAAAGACTCTTTACTGTAAGGTTGCTGCCTCCTTTTTGGTTCTCAGTGGCACTTTAAACCCAGGTTTGCCTTGGCTCTAGTAAGTACCTGGAGCAGTGCCCATCTGTAATGGGGGAGCTCCCAAAGGGGATATCCCAACAGTGTGGGAAGGCTGGCAAACGGTTCCTGCCCATGGTATCTGTGGAATATATCTCCTACAACATGGAGCTGCTGAATAGGCACTCTGATTTGGTGTTTTCTTTGGCTGCAGAGAGGGCAGTTTCCAGGGTTGAGGATGGTAGTCTTGCCTCTCCCTTTGTCTCTGGCTGTCCTCAGGAATATTTCTCCCTTCAGTCCTCATGATGCTTCTGGTGAGTTGAGGCAGGGATGAGTCTCCTGCCAGGGAACCAAAAATGGTGGGAAAGCCGATTGTTCACCTCGATCTTACTTTTTCCGGTGTAGAAATCGTGAATCGAGGGGAAATTTTTTGTATGCTTGATGCTGGGAAGATTGTGGGGAGAGGCATCACAGATATGGAAGTCCGATTCTCTTACCATCTGCTCAGAGTTTTTTCACTTCTTTGTGGCCCTGAGAAGTGACTGATCCTCATATTTGAGTTCTGGGATGTCGTTGGTGTTAATCTTAGTGTTACATATTTGTTGTTTTCTGTGACATTAAGTGAAGCCAGCTTGCTTCTGTGACACCATTTTGGAACTTGAAATCTCTAATGCATATTAAGGTCTATTTGTTTCCATTTGGGGGACTATCAAAGAAATGAGGATGCCAGTTAATCTATATTCTTAATAACAAAGTGATATATTATTACAGCTTTATTTAGCCCCAACAAATTCAGAGCCACTGAGGTAAAACCATAGTAATTCTCTTCTCCCAGAGAAACTAGAAAATGAAATTATTAATTTACAGGTTATTTACATTTTCTCTTGTGGTGTGATTAAAATATTACTTTAAAGTGTGTGTGTGTGTGTGTGTGTGTGTATTTACATTGAAAATAGTACCACTGTCAGTTTAAAGATATGGTTATAAGAATGTTTATCAAAGTGTGGTTTGTAAGAATAAAAGCTGCAAACAATCTAAATATCTAATAGTAGAAAATAGCTTAAATAATAGTATGACCATATACTACAACATTATGCAGCCATTAAAAATTATATTGTAGGCCGGGCACGATGACTCACGCCTGTAATCCTAGCACTTTGGGAGGCCGAGGCAGGCAGATCACGAGGTCAAGAGATTGAGATCATCCTGGCCAACATGGTGAAACCCCGTCTCTACTAAAAATACAAAAATTAGCTGGGTGTGGTGGTGTGCACCTGTAGTCCCAGCTACTTGGGAGACTGAGGCAGGATAATCGCTTGAACCCGGGAGGCAGAGGTTGCAGTGAGCCGAGATCTCGCCATTGCAGTCCAGCCTGATGACTGAGTGAAACCCCATCTCAAAAAAAAAAAAAAAAAAAGATATTGTAAAATAACATTTACTAATTTGGAAAGATAATCACAATTGAGTAAGAAAAGAGTAACTTACAAAATTGATGTACAGTGTAATTATATTTTTATTTTAAATAAGGCTATGAATGTGCAAAGAAGTTTAGAAGATTATAGAGCAATATGTTTACAGTGGTTTTTTGGTAACTTTTTTTAATGAGAATGAATGTTTTGGAATAAGTTTTTTAAAAGTATTAAAATAGCAACATTCAAAATCACATTTGTGATGAATATTCAGGGAATTATTCCTGTTTTAATTAAGTAAAACAAGTACTTATCTGTTGTTTAATGCAGCTAATCAAAATGCATTTCTAGATTGCCATGATTAACTTGTTTTGGAATTTGTTGATGGTTCAGCTCTCATTAATATTATAAGTATCACCTTCTGTTATTTGTGATACCTAGTTTGTGAAGAAAACTTATAAAAAAATTTTAGGAACTGTCATCAGTATAACTGGAGAAAATGAATTGGACATTTCTAACCAATTATTTAGATAAAAATTATTTAAATCAAATTTATTTTAATATGTTTTCAACGAAAATTTTCTATAAAAATCTGAACAATGTCTGAAAAACTGAGGAGTTAAAACTTCATTGGAAGGCCAAGGCAGGCGGATCACTTGAGGTCAGGAATTCGAGACCAGCCTAGCCAGCATGGTGAAACCCCTTATCTACAAAATATATATATAACTGGGTGTGGTGGCACACACCTGTAGTCCCAGCTACTCATGAGGCTGAGGCAAGAGAATTGCTTGAACCCAGGAGGCAGAAATTCTAGTGAGCCAAGATCGTGTCACCACACTCCAGCCTGGGCAACAGAGCGAAACTCCGTGTCAAAAAGACAAACAAAAAACTTTAATACTATAAATCTAGAGAGGGACCAACCTGCATGTTCTACATGCCTATTTAATAATAGCTAACATTTATTGAACACTTATTTGCCTGGTACTGTGTTGGGGGATTTACATGCATTATTTTGCGTAATCTAACAAATCTTTTAGGTGGGTAGATTTTTTTTTAACATCTCCCTTTCCCATTTGAGAGAAAAGGCTTAACTTACCCATGACAGTAAATAAATGGTAAAGACAGGATTTGAACCCAGGAAGCCTGACTTGAGAGGCAGTGCTGTTAATCACTAAGATGCTCTAGTTGACTTTGAACTGGTGGATGCTTTTGTGACCAGTATTTATTTCCTTGAACAATGACCTCTTCAGGTTCTAAAATAATGTAGAGGAATAAAAAATTTAGGCCATTCTGTTGATTATGTGGTGTTCATACAAGGGAGGAGGTTTTTCAGTCCAAACCTAATTCCCAAAGAAAAACTTCCAGAAAAACTGTTCAAGTCCTAATATTGAGTGTCCACTTGAGTCTTTTCTTAATCGTTTTTTCTAAATGATAACTCCATTCCTTAGGATATCAGAGAGGAAAGCTTATCTACATCTACAGTTTTTCTGTAACTCCATCCCAACACTTTTGAATCTTTTAAGCTATCTTAAGATTTACATATCCTAGAGGCTGGGTTTTTATCAAAGGACCAAAAACAGGGAAATAAGAGGTTTTATAAAGCTGTTAGAAGAAGCATCCAAAAGAACAAAAAGCAAATCATTAGTCATAAGCTAGATCTTTGAAGGGTATTCATGCTTGAAGAAGTTTCATGTTCATTTCAATATTAAGCTTCCTCTGCAACCTCACCTCATTAATACTACTTAGCATTTCCCCCCTTGGAAATATTATGAATATTGGTTAGAATTTCAAGTGAGCCCCCAAAAGACTTGCTTAGTGTATTATAGTTGTAATAATATATGCCTGCAAATAACAATAAAACAAACTTATGAATGTAGAATGTTAAAGTATCAGGGACTTAGAAGCCAAGAATTATATTACCTGCCAATACCAAAGACCCAAGAATGGTGGCTAAAACAAGATAAAAGTTTATTTTTCTCACACATAAAGCAAATTCAGAGTTTGACAGTTGCATAGTCATCAAGGACCCAAGCTACTTCTTTCTTTCTGCCTAGCTTTCCTTAGTGCATGGCTTCAATTCTCAGAGTCACTCATGGTGGAAAATGGCTATTAGAAGTCTAGTTCCTAGATCCAAGGAGGAAGTAGAAGGAAGGCAGGAAGGGCAAAATGGGCTCATATCAGTTGTCTATTATTTTGTTCCCTTTAAGATATTTTCCTACAATTTCTCCCTACAACTTTCCTGTACATTCTACTGGATGGGATTTAAGTCTATAGCAACAACTAGCTATAAGAACTAACTAGAACATTGCTACCCAGAATAAAATCAGGCTTCTCTACTTAGAAAAAAGGGGATATTTGTTTTTGGAAAGCAGCCAGCATCCTCTGTCATAAGATTGTAGGATGCATCTCATCTAGACTTTTAAGTTCAAGCTGTTAAGACCCAGACTTCCCCAGCTGCCGATATTGCTTAATAGTGGCAGTTAAAACCCAGATGGATTGCTCATCTGTATTAACCGGAGAGCACACAATTGCTTCTGCTAATGGTGAATTGGATAGAGTGATAGTAAATCAGTGTAGCATTAATGAAGAGTTTTTTCTTGCCTCTTTACCTCATCATCCCCCTTCCCCTGGATAGTTCAGAATGTTACTGTGTGCTTAGATGATGAGCCTTTCTAACTATGATCATTTTCCTTCCCCTCAAGATACAAGTTATGCTGGCTATCCAGATTCTGTGATTAAAAATAAAGGTAGTTTTAGTAGATTCTAGCACTTAACATTCATTTTTAACAATAATGGTTTCATGACTTTGGGTAAATTTTTTAAAATTTTCTCCTGCAGTATAGCCGAAATACAGAAAGATGTGGAATACAGATTGCCATTCACCATAAACAACCTGACAATTAACATTAATATGTGAGTAGAATTGTATCCTACTTTTTCATGTAAAAGGACTTAACAGTTTTTTTTATTGTTTCTTAGTTATTAGAAATAAACTTTTAAGGTGAACTTATTTCAAGTAACTATAATTTATAAAATAGTGCACAATTCAGTGAAATAAAAATATTCGAAAGCTATCACTGTTATAGTGTTATAAGAAAGAAACTAGAAAAGAGGAAATGCAATAAAAATGTGTAATACTAATTCTTAGTACTGGAATTGTTTTTATTGATTAGCACTAAAATCTTAGCTGGAGGTATGCTGAAAAATGATAATAAAAAACAAAGGGGTTATATACATAAAGCCATTAGAGATAGATTCACCTTTAAATCAGAAACAAGTTAAAATATTCCAAATTTCAGCAACAGATATACTACATCAACCAGAAAGTTCAAGGTTAGATTTGATTTGCTGATCATTTTTAAGAAAAACAAAAAAGTTAAAAATATAATTATGAGGGTTTTACTTAAGTTACAAAAAGTTGGACAAAGTGATTGCTGAAATAGCAATTTAGCCTTAAATGCAGCTATGAGGCTGTAGTGTGAAAAGGCTGTGATTACCTGAGGTTACGTTAAGTGGCTGCTGCTAGAGCAAGTGTTTGAGCCAGATAAGAAGGCACCTAACTTGAAGACAGGAACCTTATCATATTCACCTTCACGTTCTCCTTGCCTAGCATACTGCCTGTACATAGGAGACCTTATTAAATACTAATGAGTGAATTAAAGCATGAATATATAAGTGCTATGTTAACGATATATGTGAGCTGTTTTATTTATTTACTTGTTTTTGAGACGGAGCCTCCCTCTGTCGCCCAGACTGGAGTGCAGTGGCACAATCTTGGCCACTGCAACCTCCGCCTCCCGGGTTCAAGCGATTCTCCTGCCTCAGCTTCTTGAGTAGCTGGGATTACAGGCACGCCCCACCATGCCCGGCTAATTTTTGTATTTTTAGTAGAAAGACAGGGTTTCACGTTGGTCAGGCTGGTCTCAAACTCCTGACCTCAGGTGATCCACCCGCCTCGGCCTCCCAAAGTGCTGGAATTACAGGCGTATGTGAGCTTTTTGAATCCTCACAGCAGCCTTGCAAATTAGGGCAAATTACAGAAACACGGTTAGTAAGTAGCATAGTCAAGATACAAACTGGGCTCCAAAGGCCATTTAGTGCCTTTTTTACCAGACTAGTTTTAAAATCTTCAGCTTTGTAAATGAAGTAGTTTTATCTGTCATCAAATGACCAGGTAGAGCTAAGCAGGAGAGGCCAATAAGGACCCAGTTTTCTTTTCAACAGTATGACCAACAAATAGTTGTCTGAACCATCAGGGGAACAAAGAGACAATTCAAAGTAAAATATTCTTGAGTTTTAGAGATTTAGAAACAGGGTTTCATATCCAGTAAACTCTCATTTTTAAGATTTCACTCACTAATCTTGGTTTTGTAGTAGTTCAAAAAAGGTTAAAATTTCTGCTTTTGTGTGTGTGTGTGTTGAAAATTTACTGTTCTTTACGTGAAACCATGTGATTGACCTCTAACTTGGGAGAGATGTGTCATTTGGGGCATTTAGAAGGGAGCCGTGTAGAACCAAGTCTTGATGACAGCTACAATGTTTCAATCCTCCTACTTTACATTTTATCCTCTTTAGAAATACAGTAAATAGTGAAATAATGTTTCACAGCATTTTATTTATTTTTATCTTACTTTAGTTTTTCAAAGATGAGGTCTCACTGTGTTGCCCAGGCTGGACTTGAACTCCTGGGCTCAAGTGGCTCTCCTGCCTTAGCCTCCCAAGTAACTGGGACTACCATGTAACTGGGACTCCCAAGTAACATGCACCACCATGCCCAGCCGTGACAGCATTCTCAAAGTAGAAAAACCACAGAAAATTATATGGCTAGAACCTGTGGTCCAATAAATAGCCAGACTGGACTAGTATGGTTCACCTGATAAAAATGCCTGATCTAATTTTTATCTAAGATTTTGTATAGCTTGGTATATTGTGTTTGAAAGCAACTAATTGGCATGATGTGAAGAATATTCTATAATTCATGTCCATATTTCACATTAAGATTTTACTGTGTTGAATGACTAGTCTTGTTACCAAATTTTAGTCTTAAACATATTTTCAGACAACACCATAATAGAGCACTTATTACTAAATAACCCATATCAAAGTGTGAAAATTTAATTTACTTTTAATTAGCTTTGTTTTAAGATTTTGACCATATAATGTACCTTTGTTATCTTTGTTTTTGTTTTTCATCTGTTCTACCTCTACCAGATTGCTTCCTCCACAGTTTCCTCAGGAAAAACCAGTGATCAGTGTTTATCCACCAATACGACATCACTTAATGGATAAACAAGGAGTGTATGTTACCTCTCCATTAGTAAACAATGTATGTATATGGGATAATTTATTTCAGGGTAGTATAATAGGTGTATTACTTTTCTACTAAATATTTTAGAAATCTGAAATGCATTTAAAGTTTCATTTTGTCATGAGTACTTTTTTTAAAAATTGAATATTTAAGACCACGCCTTAAAGTTCTTACAATATGATATTGTTGATTGTGAAAGATTGTAACTTCCATATACTCTAGTATTTACCTTTGAACCCTCAAATTATTGTAAATAGTCAAGTAAGGAAATATTTTGGCTCCATTTTTGATTCAATGGACTTTTAACCTGTTTACTAATCACCAGATATTTATGGTATCGATTCTATAAGAAAATGCTATAACTTGTTAATTGCTAATATCCTTTTTCATTTAATTCTTGACCTGCAAAAGTAAGTTAATATTTAGAGTGACATTATCCTAATGAGACTTTATAATCTTTTTCTGGAAGTGATTTTAAGTGTCATGTATCTTTACTTTCAGTTTACAATGCACTCAGATCTTGGAAAAATTATTCAGAGTCTGTTGGATGAGTTTTGGAAGAATCCTCCAGTTTTAGCTCCTACTTCAACAGCATTTCCTTAGTAAGTATATTTCTAGTAAATAAAAAAGTCTGCCTGTATTTTAATGTATTAATCAAAATGTAGTTTAAAAATTCAAATGATGTTAAAAATCAGTCCTCTGATTTCTACATCCCCACAAATACATCCATACTTTCAGAGGCAACTGTTTTACTCTTTTACCTGTTTCTTCTAATGTTTACCTACATCTTTCTGAATAATGTATGCATACTTCTATCACTCGATTCTTTCATTTTAGATATTATCTGTTGGCCTCCTATTGTAATAGATGAAGATTTCAGCTGTTTTTCACTAAACTTCCTTTCTCCTCACTGTCTCAGTGAAATTATATCATGATTTTTAATATTATTCCATATTTGGTGTATTTATTACTGTGACTCTCAATATTGTCCATTGCTGAGCCAAGTGTGTTACCATGTTTACATTTCCCTTATGGTGCAATTTTTTGCCTTTTTTCTGGAATTAATAATTACCTACATTTTGTATTTGGTTTGGTTTTGTTTTAGATCGTCTTCATTTTCCACATCATCTTAAATTTCAAGATTTTACTAAATTTCCACAGAGCTTTTAGCAACTATGAAAAATATCCTTTAAACCATTTTTTTCGTATCAAACCAGTAAGATAATACCTGGGTTTCATTGTTTCCTTCACATTCAGTGCTCCACTTCTTCCCTCCATTCTGAGTTACTCTCTATGACGTTTGAGTAACTCTCACCAGGAATTTCCTTTGTTGTCATCCTGGGATTTTCCCTTTGCCACTTTCTTGTATTGGTTTCTCCATTTCTTAGATTTCATTTTTCCCTTTCTCAGGCCATTTCCTAGTTTCTTGGTTTACTGCCTTCCAGTAGCTTCCTGAATAAAGTCATGTTCTCGTACTAAAGATACTGTTTTAGTCTTGTTCTTGCATTGCTATAAAGGAATACCTGAGACTGGGTAATATATAAAGAAAAGAGGTTTAATTGGCTCAGGGTTCTGCTGGCTATACAAGAAGCATGACATTGTCATCTGCTTGGCATCTGAGGAGCTTTTACTCCCGGTAGAAGGTAAAGCGGGTGCAGGCACATTACATGATGAGAGCAAGAGTGAGGAGTGGGGGAGGTACCACACCCTTTTAAACAGTCAGATCTCATGAGAACTCACTATGGCAAGGACAGCACCAAGAGGATGGCATTAAAGTATTCATGAGAAATACACCCCCATGATCCAGTCACCTGCCAGCAGGCCCCACCTCCAACATTGGGGATTGCAATTCGGTATGAGATTTAAAGGGGAAAACATCCAAACTATATCAGATGAATAACAGATTACCCTAAAAACTTTTGGTTGAAATAATGACATTTATGTTTTTATAAGAATCTACCATTTGGTTAGGGACCAGTGGCGATAACTCATTTTTGCTCCACTTTTTGCATTACCTGGTGTCGTCTGGCAGTTAATGTTGGCTTAATGGTTAGACTTCAGTGCTGATACATCTATATGTGGCATCTCCATGTGACCTGTGCTTCCTCACTGCGTGGCAGGGGTGAGATCTGAGGGTCAGGATCCCAAGAGAGAGAGCATTCCAACCAAGTGGAAGCTGTATTATCTTTTTTGGTTTAGTCCTGAATGTTATTCAGCATCATTTCTGCTGCATTTTCTAAAGTTAGTCACCTAGATCCACCCAGATTGAAAGGGGAGGGAAAGTAGACTTCATTTCTCGATGGGGTAGCAAAGTTCAAGAAGTGCATATGGGACTGGAAATCTGGTTGTGGCCATTTTGGAAAATAAAGTCGGTCACATTCTTCCTCCTAGCCGTAAGAATTCACCTCTTTCCTATATGTGAATAGGCACACTCCCCTTTCCCCAAGAACTTGCAGAGTTCATCATATTATAGAATCAGGCTTGTGTTCTTTCATCTAAATCAGATTCAAGTACAGATGAGGTTTCTCACTTGTGTTCCTGAAGAACAATTCCTCTTGATCTGAAGACAACGGAATTAAAGAGACAAGGTATCTGCCCCTCACACACCCACTGTACAATGGTAGAACAAGCCTCGGGTAACCACTATAGATTCCAAAAGAGAGGAAGTAGGAAGCACACAGGAGCCACTGGTTCATAACAGTACTGAAATCCAATTGGGCACATTGTTTTTTTTATTAAGACTTAGTTAATGGAAATGATTCTTCATAGAGTAATTTTCGTTTCTTGGTTCTGCCTTCTGTGTCATAATTCCTTTCTGTAAAATGTAGCCCTTGTTTCCAAGTGCATAGTTTTTTCAGCCTGCTTCCTGCCTGTAGAAATTAAGGGTCTGTTAGCCTCTTTTTCATTTGGTACTTTCTCTGTCCCTTGTAGACCCAAGATGACACAATTCCTTTAACATGCTTATGATTGGCTGGGCGCGGTGGCTCGAGCCTGTAATCCCAGCACTTTGGGAGGCCGAGGCAGGCGGATCACGAGGTCAGGAGATCGAGACCATCCTGGCTAACACGGTGAAACCTCGTCTCTACTAAAAATAAAAAAAAGTTAGCTGGGCGTGGTCGTGGGCACCTGTAGTCCCAGCTACTCGGAAGGCTGAGGCAGGAGAATGGCGTGAACCCGGGAGGAAGAAAGAGCTTGCGGTGAGCTGAGATCACACCACTGCACTCCAGCCTGGGCGACAGAGCAAGACTCCGTCTCAAAAAAAAAAATGCTTATGATTTCTTATGAATCCATTTTTCATTCATTTCATTAAACAAAAGCACCACCCACTAAGCTCTGCCAAATAAGCTATTGGGCTTCCAGTGAGGCTGCTGAGAGACAATGTCTTTAAGATTCTTTGAAGCCCTAAGTGGCTGTTTTTCTTACTCGACAGCACTCTGAGGCTCTGCCTTGGCTATTCAGAGGTGTTAACAAAGGATCTTCTAGCCCATGCTGGGTTTGAACTTTGCTTTTAGAGGTGTTTCTTAATTTGAGAATCTTAGGGAAGCTAGGAATGAGAGATAAATTTATTTTCAAATCCAGGAAATCTCATCTTTCATATTTAGCAGTTCTTTAATTTCTCTCTCTCCTCACATTTTACTACAGCCAGCTAGAAATCAGGTGGCACCATCCGCACTGCCTGGAAATCTCCTTAGCTAGATCATCCAATTCACTAGGTACATTTTCTGTTTTCCATATTATTGCATGCAGCAGTATTGGTAAACTATCCACTAATAAAAAGTTATCCTTCCAATGACCATCTGCTCAAAGGCCCACCAGGCTCCTCCTAACAGCCTCTTTGAGGCCCATTAGACCTTCATGATCTTCTGAGGGGACTTCCAGCCTATAGCTCTGCTTGGTCCCAAAGCTACTCCCACACTTTAGATTTTTGTTGTTGTTGTTGTCATAGCAGCATTCCACTTGCAGGTACTTCAGCCCTCTCCCCCTCATCTTCTTCTTCCTGTTTTCTATGTTCTAGAGTCCTGAGTCCTTATTTTCAGATAAAAAATGTATTCAAAACCCATGCTTCTATCTTCTTTAGTAATAGGGTTGGATATAAACTCATTTACCTTATTTGAAAATACAAACCGACAAGTTTACTTGTTTTCATTTCAGATAAGTTCCGGGATATAGTACCATTATGAAAAATCAAGTTTGATGCATTTCTTAGATTATTTTGTGGGTTGTACGTGCTACTGAGTTCAAAATAAAGCAGATTGGGTCAGAATTATTGATTTAAATTCAAGGATATTACAAATACTCTCTCATGTTGGTTTTATTGTTTCTAAATAGCTTGTTATATTCACATACATATCACTAATTCCTTCAGATAAAAGTAATTTTAAGATAAAGATGAGCCATCGTTTGAAATGAACAAGCTGATTAGAAAACTTAATTTTTTCTAGGGGTCATATATTCACCTGGCTCAAAATTCAAGAAGTATAAAGGAGTATAGAGTGAAAATCTCCGTGTCACTTCTTTTTCCCTTGCAGCTTAATTTTTTTTCCTCATTAGCATCTAAAGTTATTTGTTTGGGTTTGTGTATATATAATTCCTGAGCTGTTTTATTCATCTACAAGAAAATATATATAGTATTGTATTTTCCCCCTTTTTTATATGAATGGTAGCATATTTTGCCCTTCCTTTTTTTTTTTTTTTTTTTTTTTGGTGGAGGGGGTCACTAAATGATACGGTTTTGGAAAGTTTTTCATGTTAGTACTAAGACACTTCCTCATTATTCCTTATAGCCACAAACTATTTGTTTTATGGGTGTATTATAATGTCTTTAGCAAGCCTGAGAGATATTTTCATGTTTTCTAATCTTCCCTCAAAAGCCCATCCTACTTCATTGCCCTCAGTGCTGCTCCAGTAAATAATCTTTAAAATAATATTTTACCCAAATGTGAGCTTATTTGTTGGATAAATTCTAGAAGTGTAATGCACATTTGTAGTTTTGACAAATGCTGCAAAATTGCCCTCCAGAGTACTTGTACCAGTTTCTGTTCCTATACAATCCCTATTTTCCCCAGGCTGGAGTGCAGTGGCGCAATCTCAGCTCACTGCAAGCTCGGCCTCCCTGGTTCATGCCATCCTCCTGCCTCAGCCTCCCGAGTAGCTGGGACTACAGGCGCCCACCACTACGCCCAGCTAATTTTTTGTATTTTTAGTAGAGATGGGGTTTCACCGTGTTAGCCAGGATGGTCTCGATCCCCTGACCTCATGATCCACCTGCCTCAGCCTCCCAAAGTGCTAGGATTACAGGCATGTATTAGGGTTTTATAATTTGTTTTGCTTTATCAAAGGACTAATATTTCTGTACCTTCCTTTTTCAGGCTTTTTTTCTTTCTACTCTGGCTTATTTTTCCATATACATTTTAGTGTCATTCATATACATTTAAAAAAAAATGTTTTCTTCCCACAAAGTTTCCAACTCAGGTTATGTCATTAAATGAAATAATAGTACTCTCATAAAAAATTAATACATTTTGAAACATTTTTCAATGTAAAGGGAAGCATTTTAGTAGCATTACATTAATATTTAAAACATAACTGTAAGTCCCTTATCCTTTACACTAGAGTGCCTGATCCATATAAACTCACTGTATTATTCATATATTGTATTTAGATGATTCTCAGTCTGCATCTAGGTCTGAATTACTCTAATGCTTTTTAGAGTAATATAATGATCTGGTTCTCTCTAAAATTTGCTAAGGGGAAAAAATGTTAAATGTAAAATATTTGTTATCTTGCAAAAATAAATACTGACTATATTGTTCTGTGATTGAATCCAAAGTACATAATGCTGTGTGACTCTAATATACATGCATGTTTATATATGCATCTGTTTTTAATATTTCAACATTTTAGAAGCTCATCTGCATACTTAATTTTACTTCGAAATTTTCTAGAAAAGCAGTCTTGACTTTCAGTCAGATTTTGACAAATACAGAGAAAGCTGTTAGCCTCTACTTGAATAAATGTCCTGGATTAAATATTGCTCTGCATTCCCTCTATGGAGATACTGATTGATACCAGTGGAGTGCTGAAAACTCAAAAATGGCCTGTCTATCCACTTCTACTCCATCCAGTTGAATTGCATGCTTTCTAAAGCACTCATCATCTTCTTTGTAGAAACCACAATTCTACAATTCTTTTTTTTTGGGGGGGGTGGGGTCATATTTTACCACTTTGTATAATATTTAATTCCATTATGTAATTTAATAAATATCACCTGCCATTATAACATTTCATCTATATAGTACTTGACCTTTGTTATTTAGAACAATTTAGAAACAATTTGACATGTTTTATCCATAAAATCTAATGTAATGATCTTCTCTTTTTCTTTTCAGTCTATACAGTAACCCAAGTGGGATGTCTCCTTATGCTTCTCAGGGTTTTCCATTTCTTCCTCCATATCCTCCACAAGAAGCAAACAGGAGTATCACTTCTTTATCTGTTGCTGACACTGTTTCTTCTTCAACAACAAGTCATACCACAGCCAAGCCTGCCGCTCCTTCATTTGGTGTCCTTTCAAATCTGCCATTACCCATTCCCACAGTGGATGCTTCAATACCGGTTGGTATCGTCAGTTATCTATATTTTGTGCCACTGAAACATTCATTCAATCAACACACCTTTATTACATGCCTCTGTGTGCCAGATAATAAGTTAGACACAAAATATGAAAAGATTAAATCACATTTTTTAATTCAAGTAACAGGTAACCAACAAATAATAATTTTAAATATGGAGCTTCTAATTCTAGTGTAGTAGAAGGGACAGAGTTTTGGTAGAGACACAGTTACGGGAATGGTCAGTGCTCCTAGGGACCAAGGTAGAACTAGTAGGTTGCCTTTACAAAAATTGTGATTCTGGTTTTTTTCACCACTTTCTTAGTGCCTCAAATATACTGATGAATATAGTGGGTACTCTTTAAAAATGAGGCAGCTAAACAAATGCATGCATTTATGCTTGAGGCCAGATTTTGAAAGATCATTATTAATTTGCCAGAATAACAAGGGGATACATAAGGCATTCTTTGAGAGGCAGTAACATTGTCAAAGACATTGAGGTAGAAACCGGGTGGCATTTTTGTGAAGCTGCCTATAGTAGATCTCTCTGGCTCCCATATAGGGTGTGGGCAAAGGCAGAAGAATGATCATGTGGGAGCAGCAGGTGTCACATTATGATGGGTCTGCTAACACACGCTGAGGGCTTCGAGTGTTCCATTGGTTTAAAAGCTTGTATATTCTTAAGCTGGTAACTGTTGCTATGTGGAATGTTACTGAGGGAGAGACTAATACTTAGGGCATGAAACATTTAAAGGGGTATAAAACCTTTCAATTAAAACCCTCAGTGAATATCACCCATAGCATTACTCAAGTATAAAACCATAGTATATCCAACATTACTAATTTCAGAGTTTATAATCATTTAGAAGATACAGACCTAAGTGGACTTGGTTTTTCCAAAACCTTTCATTTATTGTGTTAATGAGTGTTATGAACAAATTACAGTTAGTAGTGTGAACAAAATTACAAGAGGACTTTTCAAGGGTCCTCAAGGATAAAAAGTCATATATATTCAAACAGTGGCTACTCGGTTGCTCATCTACCCTACCGTCTCATATGACTGAGGCATGTAACTAATCAGACTGTTGATAAATTATTGCTTTTCTATATTTAATGCCTTTCACTTGAGAGAAACATATTCATATATACCAAATCTACAGCCATGTACTTAGACAAGAAAGAGAACTACCAGTTCTCTACCTAACACAGGTACTCACATGGCCCTCACCAAAAAAAAAAAGTAATCCTATGTATACGACGCTGAAAAGAAGACAGACTGAAGGAAGAACGGGAGACTAAGGCAGTGTGAGATGTGAAGATGAAAATATGATAATGCAAACAGTTATGGGATATAGTACATTAAAGATTACGTTTATTAGTAATTGAGAGCAGTCAAAAATAATGGCTGAAATTTAATATCATTTAAAACTTTTCTTTAGACAAGCCAAAATGGTTTTGGTTACAAGATGCCAGATGTCCCTGATGCATTTCCAGAACTCTCAGAACTAAGGTAAACCTGGAAAGTAAAGTTGGTCACATTGTCTATTTTATTTGTAAGCATAAACCAGATCATTATTTCATATCCATATAAATTAAAGTTTAAAATTTTCACTAATCCTAAACAGTATTGTAGTTGCCTTAGTGGGATTTAAAAATCAGTTTTAGGTCCTATAGGTTACATTTATTGAGTGACTGGTACATACTCAGGGATTTTTATAATGATATAATAGTTACCAAGATAACAAAATCCTTTCTCTCATGTGGCCTGCATTCTTTGAAAAATATATTTGAATACATTATTCCTGACAATTTCAAAATATATCTTGGCCTATTTTAGATCTTCCATTGTTCCCTTAGTAGATAAACTTTACATATAGAGAAATAAAGTTATAAAGTATTAGGTGTTTTTACAGATCCAAACTTTTTTTCAAATTTATAGCAGAAAAGTTTATAATCAAATTTAAGGTGCCATTTTTCATGGAACTTTGCTTCTCTAAAATGTTTCATGAAGAAAATGGTTTTTTGCCTTTCAATTTTGGGAAGCACTGCACCCTTTATACCCCCATTGAGAGTTCATGATACTCATAAGGCTCTTATTACTAATAAGACTACTGAATGCAGTTAGACTTTTTCTTTATTTTTTTGCAGTCCTTTTTGTCTTTAGGATATATCTCATCAAAGATGTACAGCCAAGTACCCATGAGAAATTCTATAGTTTAAAAAGAGTTTAAATTTATTTGCACCAGTGTTTTACAGTCATTTTAAGGAAATAGTGATTTATTGTCTTCTGTAATAATAATGAATATTTACAATATACTGCATACATTAAAGGTTAATATGCATTGTAATGCTCACAATAACCCCATAAGGTAGGAGTTCTCATTTAATAAGATTATCTTTTTTGCTTTAAATTTTTTTTAAATAATTGTTATGAAAACATCAAAAATACAAAAAAGGTGAAGAAACTAGTATAATGAGCCGCCACGTATCCATCATGTGGCAACAACAGCTATAAACCCTTTTGCTCACCATGCTTCATGCCTCTTCTATCCAGCCTTCTTGGAGGGCTGTAGGTATGAGTCACCATTATTCTAAAGCAAATCCCAGATAATACATCCTTTTTAACCCATCAATTCTTCAGTAAATTTTTCTACCAGGTAAGGATTTTCTTTCCTTTTCTTTTAACCATAACCCCAGTCACCATCATCATCATACCTAACACAATTAATGGTAATTCTTTAATATTACCTTATTTCTCCAGTGTCTTAATAATTAATATTTTTGTGGGCAGTTTGTTTGAATCAGGATTCAAAACAAGTTCCACCTATTGCGTTTGGATAGTGGATCTCTTAAGTTCCTTTTAATAATGAACCATTTCTCCCCAACTTTTCTCTTTTATACACACACACACACACACACACACACACTTAGACATATACATATGTGTATTTACATATGTTGGTATACATGTACACAAATATGGGAATAAATACATGTCCCTGTACATACATCCATGCGTGTATATTAGACATAGTGTGTGTTTATTAAATTGGTTATTTGTCCTATAAAATTTTCCATATCCTGTTTTTTCCTTAGTGCCTCCTTGTGGTACCATTGAAGATGTTTCTCTGTTTCCCATAGTTTATGCTGCTGGTGGCTAGAAGTAGACAAGGTTCAATTCTTTTGCCAATACTTAAGTCATAATTAGTGCATGCTTCTTTTTACATCCTATGAGGCAGCAGTGAGGTCTGGTTGCCCTTTTTTTAGTGACATTAAGATTATATCAGTTAAAGCACCTGAAATCATTGACCATCATTAATATAGCAAGGGTCGTAA